>NC_045427.1:436468479-437179479 GCF_902635505.1 Sarcophilus harrisii | reverse complement strand
CAGTATGTATTAGAGGTTCTTTATAATCTGTCTTGTTTAAGAATCTACAATAGTTCCCAGTCTTCTAGAGAACTGGATCCAATCTGTTCAGTATAGCATTAAAGGCTCTTTATAATATGCCTTTCCTTATTAGCTAAATTCATGTCCAACTATGTGAACTTTTTTTTCCCTTCTCAGGACGTATCTTCAGAATATTTTGTCTCATTCTTTCCTCCACACTTAATTCTCTGGCTTAAAATGGCCTTTTCCCCACTCTTGGTTAATTTGAACCCAACATATTCTTCAAATGCTAACCCTTACTTCTCAAAGCAATGTTTCCTGCTCTTGAATTCCTTCAGGATTATTGTCTGTCTCACCTTAATGTAGCATTCTATCATCTATCCTTTGTCTTTTCTTTGAGCATGTTTAGAAATCAGACTCCTTATCTATTACTCTTTATACTTTATGGGCCCAGGCACAAAATAGGCACTTATTAATTTGAAAACCAACTCTAAATATGTGATTCACTGATTATAATAATGCTACCTTTGTATTATCAACAAACACATGGCTGAAAAATAAGATTGAGCAGGACAAACAATGTCCTGGGCCAATTAGGTGGCATAAGGGATAGAGTAGACTTGGAGTCAGAAGACTGAGTTCAAAACTTGCTTTAGATACCTTCTAGCTTTATGACTAAGTCATTTACCCTCACTGTACCTCAGTCTCTACTTGTAAAATGTAGATAACACCATCTACTCCCTAGTGGTTCTTAAGATTAAATAAAATGAAATATGCAAACTGTCTTGCAAACCGTAAAGTACTAAACATGAGTACCTCATATTAACTGTCACTGACATTTTGGCTACCTTTTAAAGATGAATAAATGCTATATTTATCAGATACAGTATGATAAATATACTATATTCAAATAAATTATAATTTCTAGGGATCCCATTTGATTAGTTAGATTTTTGTAAATAAATAAAAGAACCTGACTTTTATTTTTCCATTTTTTGATGGAGCCTAGTGAGGCCAGGAATATCCAAACCCTGTTAAGGGGCATGTAGATTTTAGAAGGTTAAACAGCATTTCCTTTCCTTCTGGAAATATGAAGATGAATTTGAGGTTAGAATGTGGGTTAAGTTCTTTCCAGGATGTGAAGCTTTTGTCATGGCTGTTGTGAGCCAGGCGGTAAACTGCAAAGATTCCTGGACCCTTATTTCTTTGAGCATCTGCAGATCTAATTCTCCCAAATTAGTGACTCTCATGATAGATTTTTGAGATGACTGCATGTGACATGGGCATGACCGGCTGTGGGTTGGGAAGGGTCTTTGGCACCTCATATCATTTCCTACAACACCTCTTGTCTTAAGTTGCTTTGGAAGGTTCCCCCCCCCAACAAAGTGGTGCTATTATCATTGTTGCTATAGTAGTACATTTATACAGAAATGCCCCTCAACAGTCTTTGTCTCCCCATTCCATATAGCCAAGGTTCTTCAACTAAAAAAAAAAAAGACTAAGAATTATTTCTTTAAGAAAGAATTCTGCTCCTCTTACTTTGGAAAAAGAGTTTGTAGCATACTGGAGGGTACATGAAAATGAGCTCCTTACCTTCTAAGTGCTATATTTCCAAGAGGCTGCAAAATAAATTCATTACTAAAAAGCCAGAAGCTTCTGCTACCTCCTCACTATTATCCTCTGTCCTAATCAGAATATATTTGGAAGATTGTATTAAGGTCTGTTCTGTAAATTTTAAGAAGATCATTAAATAGCCAGAATATGTCCAGAAGAGGACAACCATGATGGAATGAGAATTGATGATCATGCCATTTGTCAAACAGTTGAAGGAATATAGGAATACTTAAACAGTAATGTAAGCTACTTAGGCTGTTCTTTTTTCCCCTTTTTGTATATTCAGCATCTAGCAGAGTCTGAGGCATTTAGTAGGTGCTAAATAAATATGCATTCACTAGGGACTATGTGAAAGTTGTCTTCAATTATCTGAAGACTATGTAGGGGAAATATCTTATCCCTGATTCTGGTGACATTGGTGACTTTGGTCAAGTCATTTAAACTCTTTGAGCCTTAATGTTCTAGATTAAACAGCCTCTCATGTACTTTCTAGCTCTACCACTATAATCTTACAACTTATTTTGCCTAACCCAAGAGGGCAAGACTTGGAGTGATACATGAGAATTTGAAGGGAGGCAGCTTTTGGCTCTGTAAAATAGAGAAGTTTCCAAAAACTGTCTCAAAGTGGAATTGGCTTCTTTAAGAGTCATTGGAAGTTTTCAAGCAGAGCCTGATTTTAAAAAAAAATGTATTAGGTACATTGCAGTGGGCATTCCCAATCAGGCAAAGAGTAGCAAACTCTAAGACCTTTCCAGTCACTTTATTATTTAGGACTTTTTTTCTCTCACTAGAAAACCCATCTGAAAATGAAAAGATCTTCCTTCTTCAACTATTCCAAGAAAAATAACTTGAGCCTTTATCTTGTTGGATTCATTCACAACTAATTAAGACTAAGATCTGGTCTTGGTTTAGGGAGGCATTGAAGATCAAAGACAATTGTTGCTTATTTTACAGCTGAGTTGAAGTCCAACCCAAAATGTCTGTTGTGGTTATTGGACAGATTGTCTGCATTTTCTATTCCTTTAGCCAGTTCAGGATCTATGGATGCCAGAAGCAAAGTGGAAAACCAGGGCTCCTCCATTCTTTTACACACACACATAAAACAAAAAGTGCCACCAATTTTCCAGGGGCTTGTTTTGTTTTATGGAAAGCCCAGAACCCTATAACTTTGGCTGTGGTCCTCTAGATCCTTGCATTTTTCTTCTTACCTATAATCAAGGATCTCCCATTATCTTCTTGGTGTTGATGCTTTCTTAGCATGGTAGGTCTAACCAGGCAATAGGGATGCTGATTCTTGGGAACACTTCATGGAGCTGGAAGCTCGGGATTCTTGTCCTCAAATGGCCTGATTCATTTAACCTTTAGCCACTTTCATCACTTCTACACTGTTGATCTGGGCAGGCTGGAGAAAAGGTAAAACCAATTTTTGTACTGGCCATATCTCAAGCCATATGGAATGTAATGTCCTCTCCACTGTAGTTGTTCACACTTTCCTAGTAACTCATAGTTTTCAATGACCTAAAGTATCTCAAAAGTCCCACATATTCCCCAAGGTTTTCTGGGAATGTTTTTTATGTTCAGCTAACTGACTTCTACTCCCCTGGTCATTAATAGAAACTATGCTGCATTCAAGTGGAGTTCTGACATCTGGCGCAATTACTAAAAAGCCAGAAGCTTTTGCTACCTCTGTTTGGCCTTCATTTGCCTTCATCAATCCTGGTAGACAAGAAAGTGAACATGAAATTCTCATGTGCTTTTATTACTATGCAAAAAGTTACTAATCGTGATGATTACCATCTACAAAAAGATTTTATACCTCTAATTTTAAATTTATCAATTATTTTTCCCCATTTGGTCAAAATACTTTTATAATGCTGCTTATTAAAGTTAAAGTTATTAGTGGTACTCATCTTTGGGGTTCCAGAAGACCTAAGTCAAAAACCTCCTCAGACACTAGCTGTGTGACCATTAGTAACTCACTTAACTTCACTCAGTCTGTTTTCTCATCTATAAAATGGGGAAAATAATAGTGCCTACTGTCTAAGGTTGTTGCATTTAAAACAGTATATATATGGCAACCTATTAAGATAGAATTTAATAGATTATAAGACCCTCAAGGGCAGGGTCTGTTTGTTTTTGCTTTTGTTTGTTTTGTCATTTTCCCTCAGTTTCTAATATAGTGCCTGACACATAGTATTTAATAAATGCTTATTGATTGATTGAATCACAATGAATTGAATTAAGAAAATTCAATCAATAAGTTGACTGAATTCCATGAAATTATATTATCTCATAACTAAAAGGGATGCCAAATTATCATTAGGTCCACCCAACTACTGTTAGATAGGTGCATATATAGCAATCCCTTACTCCCTAGGAAAAATGTCCTCTCGTTCCTTAAAAATCTCCATGTGCATCATATAATGCCACAAAGCCAAATGTGATTTGGGGAATTATCTGTGCCACTGGTCATCTCCATTAATGTCTATCATACAAAGCTGACTATATTTTCCTTTGAAAAATAACCATGTAAAGAAGATTCATGTCTCTTCAATGTGCTGCACATTTCCTGGGGTGGAAATGTTTGAGTTGATTTATGGCAGGCTGTAAATCAGCATGGAAAGAAACAGTGGCTCATATGTCTTGCAAAGTAAAAGAAATCAGGGTAGACAAATTGAAAATCAGGCAGACAGCCTAAAAATGATTTAATATACTCTGGCTTTCCTTCCTTTTCCCCTTGAATTCCAGTTTCTTGGGAATTGTATCTATTAGTGGACTGGTAGAACGGAGGAACATTATGCATTTTACTAGTTTGTGTATGAGAGGAGGTGAGGGTGGGAGCAGAGGGAAGGTGGGAGTGGAAGAGTAGCCTGGAAAATAGGAGTCAGGTCAAGGTCAGGGACCACAGGGAATTTGTGTAGCATAATGATTTTTGCAAACCACTTACAAAGATGTTACAAATTCCCCAGCATGGTAGGACATTAAATCAAGCTGCATCCTGAGGACCTGTATTGTCATAACCATATTTTATGCTGTGAACTTGAAACAAAGTCAGAGGTAGGGGTGCATATTCTCTCACCATAGAGAGGAGGGGGGATACCCCACCATGCTGAGTAATTGAGTCATATGGGTTACTAAGAGACTTCTACCCCTCCTAGAGGGCCTTCATTGACCCATCCTAATGTCCCCTCTATGCCTAAATCCTGTTTCTGAATGAAAGCACGCCATACATCGTGGGGGTCCTCCTGTCACTATTTTGTGAGAAATGTCAAGTCTTATCCAGTAGATTGATTCCTCCGGAAACACAGAGGGTGGTCTCTGGGGAAAGAGGATGCAATGGGGGTCCTGGCAGGATCTCCCCCTGCCCCCTGGCCTCTTCTCAGCTCATTTGCCATGAGACTTTTGCCAAGTTTTTCCCCTCATGTATCATCAGATCATCCTGTCTCCCTTAAGTCACATTCAAAGTATTTGAATTAAGGTATAGTCAGTTCTCTGGCTTTTCCAAAAAGTGTCATTAGGAAACTCGCTGACAAAGACTGGGAAGGAGTTGTTCACTTGTTTCAGGCTCTGGAAGCTTTCTGATCTTTTCCCTTTCACTTCCTCCCTGTTCACATCCTTCAATTCCAAGCCAACTTTTCTCAGACACCCCTTTTTTGGGTGCGGGGGGGGGGAGAGCGGGTGCTGAAATAGCTCTTGTTTATTGTAAACTGGAAAGAGACTTTGCCCATTTCCTTCTATGCCAAGGATCTGCCTGTCTTGGGATTTCTTTCCTGCCTGCCACCCACATGAGGGTTTTTCCTAATTAGCTCTAAGCCTAGAAACAGCTTCATTTAAGAGACTGCTATCACTTCTATAAAAATAGTCTCAGCAGCCATGATTCTTTCTCAGTACTCTCCATCTCCCCCCATTTCAAAATCTTTAGATCTTAGAATAGATGGTTTTTGAGCCAAAGTAAGCCATCCTCCCCTACCCAAAGCAAAATCCAAGCACACACATGAGTAGAAGATAAATGTGACTCTCTTCTTAGTGATCTGCCAATTATGAGCACAAGATATCAAATTACCCTGATACCATACTTCCAAATGTAGTTCCATAGCTAAGGACCTTTCCCCCCCTGGAATAAAAACAAACAAACAAAAGAACAAAAGAAATCCTCTAAATTTTAATAGAATACAACCTTATGAATATGATGTTTACAGGGAAGAATGCCACAGAAGTTTGTCACATATATTTGAATTTTTCTGGAAGGTATATTTTTCAGAGGCCCCTTATGTGAGAAGAACAATTAGGTTAATGTTAAGATGTCCATCTAAATGACTCCAGAAGACATAATAGGATATACCAATAATATTGATCTGGGATCACTGGGATATAATCAGGCAGGGCATTAATTATGGCTGATTAAAATCATTTAATCTCTGTGTTTTTAGCTTTCTCATTGATGAAATTATCTCTCAGGACCCTTCCAGTTCTAGGACTCCAGAAATCTTTCTAGAAAATACAAGGGGGTAATTTTTCTCTTAGTTTAATAAAGAACTGCCAGCTTTCCAGTGCAAAACCTCCACATCTAAAAGGATTCAAATAGAAGATATGTTGAGGATATTGAAGGATGTTGAGATATTCTCTAATGTCTCATCTAACTCTAACACTTAGTTTTATAAAAAGAGCTCTGATGTTCTGTCACCTGTCCAACCATGCCTCATTGGCAACCTTGTGAGTAAGGTAGGGGAAGCTGGGCAATTTGTCTAGAAACTACAGAACTGGAATACCATAAAGCTAGAATGTTGCTCTAGGGAGCATCTTCAAAATGTTCTTTTTAAATATATCTTCCTTTTTTCCATGGGAAAGTAGAAAGAACAGTAGACTGACAGTCAAATAATATGAGTTCAAATCTTGGCTCTAAGATTTAATATCTATGTGACTATATATAGACAGATCATTTTGTCTGTCCAAGACTCATGTTTGTTTGTTTGTTTTATCTTTAAAATGAATATTATAAAATTCCTATTACCAATTTCTCAGAGTTGTTTTATGGAAATAATTTTATATTTATTTGACTATATACATGTTCATCTCTCCCTTCCCAGTAAAATATAAACTCTTTGAGGTCAGGGACTGTTTCCCATGGTTTGTTGTTCATTTATTTGTTTTGGTAATTCTGTACTCAGGACATATATAGTGCCACAGTTATAGTGTTTAAGAAATGCTTCCTGAATTCAATTCAAATGGCAGTAGAAATACAAGAGAAAGACTCTGGCTTTGGAATTGGAGGAGCTGTATTTCAATCATTCCTTTCCCACTTAGTACACATGTAACATTGAGCAAATCACTTAATCTCTCTGGACCTCAGTTTTCTTGTTTGTAAAATTAAAGGGGTTATACTGAATGGGGTCTAAAGTTTCCTACTGCTTCTAAATCTATAATCCTATTATTTAAAGGACAAAATGTTTTCTAAAACACTTTAAAAGCACCATAAAATATGTATTGTTGATGTGAATATTCATAAAAATCCCCAGAGAAATCTTAACCTTGAAGGTTGTAGTAGGCCTGCTGTCTTGAGAGAAATCAAACATTTCTCTCCAATGACTAATTAAATTCCATTATTTGAGAATTCTGTGGTCTCAATATTAACTTTATATTTAAATATTTCCAATAGGACCTGATTGAAAAAAATCATATATATTTATTCTTGATATCCTTGATATCATTTGTGTAGAATACAAAAGGGCAAAGCTGAACTGATTGTCTCATTAAGGATGAGATGGCCTGGAGAAATAGTTTAGAAAGAGAAATGTTACTATTTTCCAAAATCATTTGGATACCATATCCTAAAATCAATCCCCAAAAGACTTTTATAACATTTGACTTTTTCTAATTTTTCAGTTCCCACCTCCATCTTGCTTTAGATTTTAAATTTTTTAGCTTTTATGCTGAGGAGAGGATAGTGTTAAAAGGTATCACCAATACATAAAACACAAAACCATATTAGGAAACTTTATATTAGGCAAATGTGCTTAAATTAGACATAGTTTCATCTTGTGGAATTGGGTGACCCAGGGCTAAGTGCCCTAAACTGGGCAGAGGAGGTGGGTGAATTTCCAAAACCCTGAAAGGAGTCCTATGAGTAAAACCTGGCTAGAGCTCTAAAAGCTCTAAAAGGATAACTAGTTAAATGTTTTAATCTGTGTAGGAAAATGGAAGGAATTGCCAAAAAATCCAAAATAACTCAAGAATAGAAAGAAGATTGGGTTTTCACTAGTGGGTGGAGTAGAGAGTAGGAGGTAATACCCTTTTCCCACCTTTATTGTCTACAAGTCTCAATTTATTCTCATTTCATTCATATAGTCCTTGAAACCTTGGTTCAACTCCCTGAAAAACTTTTCCCCCTCTTATCCCTTCCCTTAAAAGTAAATTTTTAATTTTTTTTAAAAGGGGTCTGGTCAGTGCAGGTGTGAACCATCTCTGCTGTTTAAAAAAAGAGAGGGAGAGGAAGGAGAATATATCCAGGTAAGACACCTCAGCAGGCTGTTCCTGGATACACTCCTCACATATTTGGAACCACCAGGGGTTTTGCAAATACAACTGCCCCTCAATCACCTTGTCTGATTCTTGGAATATAGCCCTATTTAAAAAAAAGATGAATAGCCTTGACTTCAAAAAGACTTTTTTTTTTTTTTTTTTTTAAATCCAGGGTCATCTTTTTGCAGTATAGCTCATGTTCCTTCTATTTTTGGCTGGGCAGGAAAGAGAAAGGAGACTGGATCATGGGAAGTTTTCTCACTAAGGATCCTCTGTTCCTATCCATTATCTCCTGACACATCTATATATTGGAGACTATGGAATCACTACATTTCTTTTCTGCTCCTTGGAAGAGGTAGGGCCTGAATGAATTACAGGAAGGGAATTTCCATTGCTACTATCTATAGCTTTTAGTTATCTTTGTATAAACAAAGGTGGCTTCATCTGTACTTGCTTAATTTAGAGTCTGGAATAATCTATACATTACAGAGGAGAACCAGTTAATTTATGACATGTCTTAGTTCCCTATGAGCATAAACACCCCCAGTTTTTAGTTAGATGTCTCTTTGATGAAAAGGAAATACATACACATACTAAAAATGGCAAGTCTTCAGAGGGGTTTCCCCCTTTTTTCTTTCTTTTTTTAGACACTGGCAGAGTAAGGAACTTAAATAGATTTTTCCACATGCCAGTAATATAAGAAGATTCTTTGTACAGTATGTACAAGAAGGATGGAGCTGTATTGGCCTCCTGGTTCAGGAAACAGGGCAGGAATTTTATTCCTCCATGTTGTAATTTATCTAAGTTAAATTTCATTTCTTTTTGGTTTTACAAAAATCACTCTTCTAGGAACCAATTCGACTTGTGTTGGCATTTTGGAAAAACATCACTCAATCATCTCTAGAATACACAATATAGTAGTATTGAAGACAATTCAGGCTCACTTTATTTTATAAGAAGTTGCAAAAGTCCAATAATGATCAAATTTTATAATAAAGCAATGCAATCCAACAAATATCTATTAAGTGTATACTATATACAAAAGACTGTAATAATCCCAGAGATAAGAACAATGAAAAATAGAAACTATCCTTCTTTACCTAAAGTTTTAAAAATCCCCTCTCCTTTTCTTTTCCTTTCCTTCTCTTCTCTTCTTTTTACTGTTCCCTTGCCCTCCCCTATTCCTCTCTCTTTGCCTCTATCTGCTTCTTCTCTTTTCGTATCCCACTCTCCCTCTTTCTCTCTCTGTCTCTTTTTCTGCCTTTCTCTTTCTCTCTCTCTATTTATGTGTGTGTGTGAGATTAAAAAGGCCTGTATTGAAATCCAAGATCTTCTACAGAATACATGTGAGACCATAAGCAAGTCACTTCTTTTTGTGCAAAATAAGGAGCCAGGACTAGATAATACACAAAGTTTTTCCAACACCAAAATCCCAGTGCTTTGATACTAACGAGTCAGTGGTCCTTGGCCTTTCACCATAAACTGAATTTAATCCAAAATACTTGTTAAATTGGAATGGAAGGGCAATATCTTACAAGAGCTACATTTTATTCTATTGGCATCTATCTCAAAGGGGTGATGAACAGGCATTTAGTGATATTTGAGACAGTCAATTTTCAATTAAGTAATGAGCAGAATAAAAAAAATAGGAATCAAAGTCTACTATTATAAACATACCACTAATCAAATAATGTTACTCAGTATGAAAAATGGAAGAGAGCAGCAAGATTTGTCAGGGAGAAAAGATGACAGCATCTCAAATGTGCCAGAGAATGGTACGTGCAGAGGTTGAGTCAGGTCGGCAAAGAGACTGGATTTTAAATTGTGTTATCTGTCTAAAGTTCTCTACCAACCATCAAGGAAAAACAAAGACCTTAAAGGTACAGAGAATACTAGTTGCTTTTGAAAGGACCTCTGGGAAAAATTTGAGTTAAGAAAGGTCAGGGAGAGCAAAGAAATCAACCACAAGGTAATTTCTAAGGGCTGGAAAGGAAGAACTATCTCAGAGGGATGATCTCATAATTTTTTTTTCTTTCAAGTCTCTTTTATTTCTTTCTTGGGAGCCTCCCTAGTGTGCTTACATCTGGAAGAGTAATGTCTGCTATGAGAAGACGTGTGTTCTGTGAAAGTTCAGCAAACCACTGTGTGCTGGGGACAGAATAAATTGGAAAAGAGCTGGATGCCTTCCTCAATTCACCCTCATCCATAACACATACACACATAATTTTCTTTCCTATTTGCTGTTAAAGACAATTAGCTAATATAGTGGATAGTGCTGGACCTCGAGTCAGGAAGGCTTTATTTCAAATACAGCTAAGTGTACTGACTATGTGGTCATGGACAAATCAGTTACTTCCTCTGTTTCAGTTTCATCAATTGTAAAAAGGCAATAATAGTTGCTGAAGAACAAAGTAGATAGTACTGGTATCCACACCATGATTAGAGATACAGAAAAAAAAATTAAAAAACAAGCCCTAACCTATAGAATATATAGTGAAGTACATCAGTAAGAGTCAATCTGGCAAAGGATTCTTAGATAAATTGAAATTTATATTCTTGGGAGGTGGAGCCAAAATGTAGGAGTAAAGACAGGAGCTGCCCAACCTCTCCCCCAAACCATTCAAAATTCCTTTAAATAATGACTCTAAATAAATTTTAGAGCACGAGAAGACCCCAGAAGATGGAGTAGAACATTTTCCAATTAAAGGCAACTTAGAAGCTCAGCAGAAAAGGCTTAACATCTGAGTGGGAGGGCAGTCCTGGACCCAACCCTAGTTCAGCCCAGATCCAACCTCTGATTCCGTGGGTATGGCTTCCAGACCTCTCAGCTCAGAGACACCAAAGAGGACCTGGAAGGTCAGAAGAAAAGGTCTGTGGCAACAGAGTAGGAGTCCAGCATGCAATACCAGCACAAGCTGGCCCTGGTCCCAGCTCTAGCTCAGACCCCACCCCAGTGAGGTGGAACCTCTGAATCGGTAGCGCTGCTGAAGGCTTTTGGACCTCTTAGCCCAGGTATACCAGGGAAGACTCAGAAGATCAGTGGAGATGGTCTGTGTCAATGTGTTGGGAGTCTGGTGTGAAATCCTAGTGTTCCAGGGCAGAAAAGAGTGCTTGTGGTCAGATTATTAGAAGGATTTCTTACAACAGCTGCACAAAACCCCTGAAGCTTGGGACAATGCACTCTCCACCTTGGAAACAGAGCCCTACTTTAACAGACAGTTAAAAACTGAGTAATACGGTAGGAAAATGAGCAAAAAAAGAAGAAAAAGTTTGACACTGAAAGTTATTGTGGAGACACGGAGAATCAAACACACATTCAGAAGATAAAAAAGTAAAAGATTCTACATCCAAAGCCTTCAAGAAAAATAAGAATTGGAATCAGGCCATGGAGGAACTCAAAAAGGACTTTAAAAATTAAGTAAGAGAGAAGAAAAATTAGCAAAAGAATTGACAGAGGTGCATCAGGAAATACAAAAAGCTAATGAGGAGAAGACTACCTTAAAAAGCAAAAACTCACTGAGGAAAATAATTCATTAAAAAATAGAATTGAGCAAAGTATAAGGTAATAACTTTATGAGAAATCAAGATACAATAAAGCAAAATCAAAACAATGAAAAATAGGAAAAAATGTGAAATATCTAATTGGAAAAACAACTGACAGGGAGAATAGATACAGGAGAGAGAATTTTAAAATTATTGATCTACCTGAAAATCATAATAAAAAAAAAGAATCTGAACATCATCTTTCAAGAAATTATCAAGGAAAACTGTCCTGTTATTCTAGAACCTGAGGATAAAATAGAAATTGAAAGAATGCCCCAATTACCTCCTGAAAGAGATTCCAAAATAAAAACTTCCAGGCATATTTTAACCAAATTCCAGAACTCGGTGGATCAAAGAGAAAATATTGCAAGAATCCAGAAAGAAACAATTCAATTATGGTGGAGTCACAGTCAGGATAACACAAGATTTAGCAAATTCTACATTCAAGGACTAGAGGGCTTGGAATATGATATTCCAGAGAGTAATGGAACTAAGAATCCAAGCAAGAATCCCCTACCCAGCAAAACTGAGTATAATCCCTCACAGGAAAACTTAGTCATTCAATGAAACAGCATTTTCAAGTGTTCACAATGAAAGTACCAGAGTTAAATGGAAAATTTGATTTTTAAATTTAGGACTCAGGAAAAGCATAAGGAATTAGCCAGGAAAGTGATATCATAAGAGAGTTCATAAGGTTTATTTGTTTATATTCCTATATGGGAGGGTGATACTTATAACGCATTTAAAAAGTTCTTATTATTATGGTATTTAGAAGGAGTGTATATGTAGACAGAGGACACAAGTGTCAGTTGAATATAAAGGCATATCTTTTTTTTAATGATGCAATTAAAGGGTGAGATAGGAATGTACTGGGCCAAAATGAAAGAGAGAAGTGGAATAGTACAAATTATCTGCCATAAAAAAGAGGCAAAGAAAAGCTTTTACAATGAAAGGGAAGAGGGAAAGGTGAGGGTGAATGAATGAACCTTATTTTCATCAGAACTGACTCAAAAAAGAAATAAGATGCATAATTAAAAGGACTATAGAAATCTATCTTACCCTGCAGGAAAATAGGAGAAGAATGGGATGTTGGAAGTGGGGTGGGTGATAAAAAAGAGAGCATATTGAAGGAAGGAGTGGTCAAAAGCAAAATACATTTGATGAAGGACAGGGTGAAAAGAAAGTGAGAATAAATGGGAGGGAAATACAATTAGCAATAGTAATTGAAAAAAATTTTGAAGCAAAATTTTCTCCAAATTGGAAAGAATAATAATATGGTTCTTTTTCTTAAACTCTGGGGTGTCCTTTCTAAAATACTTTTCTTCCAAGTTCTTACAAAAATAAACCTTAAGATAGCCAGCAGCTAGGGATAAGGGAGAAGAGAGATAATTCTAGAATCCTATACACAGTATTTCAAAGTCAGAACCTCTAGTTCCATATAAATGCCTCAGAAGACAAATACTGAGCCATTGCTGAGCCCTATATGGATCCAAACAGAAGGAATGGATCAAAGAGTGGCAAAGGAAATTCAGTTTCCTTTAGGCTTCTTGCCTGTTTTCCCCAAAGCTTATTCTGTTTTTATTTCAGTTATGGGCTAATCTATGTTTCCTTGGCTGATGTGTGTGTGTGTGTGTGTGTGTGTGTGTGT
The DNA here is from genome assembly GCF_902635505.1 of Sarcophilus harrisii. Lineage (NCBI taxonomy): Eukaryota > Metazoa > Chordata > Mammalia > Dasyuromorphia > Dasyuridae > Sarcophilus > Sarcophilus harrisii. Next base: position 437,166,155 of record NC_045427.1, on the reverse strand, counting down.
GTGTGTGTAGTTTTGGAAATGGGATTTCCAGACAATTCACTGGTGGTTGAATTTGTGCAGTCTAGTAAAGTGAGGAGCTGTTTGTTATCAAAAGTTATAAGTTGTTGCCAGAGTGAAAAAGATAATCAGATTTTGTGTTTAAATCTATGAAGTCAAAGATATGCAGAATGTTTAATTCAATACTTGCATTGTTTTTGTTGTTCTTTAAACATGTCCTTAATGTTCATTAGCAAAATTCTTCAAATTAGATAGGCACATCCTACAATTTTATCTTTACTTACTTAACTTAGGGAACTCTGAGAATTTAATTCCAGAGTTATTTTGCTTCTTTTAAATAATGAACATTATTTAAATAATTTTTCAGTAATGGAAATTTAAAAGTGGAAATAAGGATATAGAACAATGAATAACAGAGCAGGAGGGAAACAGTTATTGGGATTTTCCAAATGCCTCATAGAATTCAGAATGCACGAGCCAAAAGGGACCTTAGGAAGGAGAATATTATAATAAAGAACATGTAACATTAGTGCCAAAAAGGCCCTAAGAATACAGAATACTAGAATATAGCTGTTCACAAATGGACTTTAACCCAAATTACATAAAATATAGAATGTTAGAACTGAAACATGTTAAAATATGTTAAAAACAAAAAAGAATTTTTCGGAATGGTAAAGGGGAGATTAAGAAACTTGTCTGAAAAAACATAGGAATAGGAACCATAAAGTCTATCCATTTCAAAGACAGGAAGTTTTGCCTACCTGCCCTACTTTTTTTTTTTTTAACCTTTTTGAGATTACATGGAAAGTTAGTATCAGTTCCAAGACTAGAATTCAATTCTTCTAAACTTAAGTTTAATTTTCTTCCCACTGAAGCCTTCTATCACCAAAACAAAAGTTCAGGGTGGTTTTTTGTACCAATTTTCATGAATTTTACTTTCATTGATATCCAATAGAGAATGATGATAGTTCCTAGGTCATGACAAATTATTTTCCTATAGCATCTAATAATAACCCTATATGAAGGTATCTTCATTTCACAAATAAGGAAACTGAGGTATACAGATAGTATAGGCCTTATCCCCAAGGTCACACAGTAAATAAACATCAGAGCTAGGGTTCAAATTCATGTCTGTTGATTCCACCCATTTCAAATTCTAGCAATACTAAATAAATAAAATGAAATGTTCCTTCAGTCTTCTGGGATTTGTAATTTCATAAGAGCTTGCATTCCCTCAAGATCATAATCTTGCTTGATTCCTTCTCTCCCCTTTGTGGTAGAGAATTGTCAAGAGTCAGGGTAGTTGGAAGTGGAGCCAAGATAGCAAAGTAAAGGCAGGAACTCACCTAACTCTCTCTCAAACTTCTCCAAATTCCTTTAAATAATGACTCTAGGGGCAGCTAGATGGCACAGTGGATAGAGCACCAGCCCTGAAGTCAGGAGGACTAAGTTCAAATCTGACCACAAACACTTAACACTTCCTAGCTGTATGACCCTGGACAAGTCACTTAAACCTAATTATCTCAGAGAAAGAAAAAGAAAGAAAGAAAGAAAATACCTTTTAAAATGATGATGTTAAGTAATATGAGAGAAATGTACTGGAGGAAAGGGAAAAGGAGAAGTGGAATGATGTAAATTATCTGATATAAAAAAGAGGCAAGAAATAGCTTTATCAGAGGAAGGAAAGAAGGGAGGAGAGGCTGTGAACCTTACTCCCATCAGAATTAGTTCAAAGAGGGAAAAAGATATACACTCAATATAAGTAGGGAAATATATCTTACCCTGTAGGAAAATAGAAGAGGAATTGTATATGGAAAGGAGGGAGGATGATAAAAGAAAAGGTATGTTGGAAGAGGAAGGGGTCAATACTTTTGAAGCAGGACATAACACACTTTTGAAGAAGGACAGGATGAAAGGAGAAAGAGAATAGAATAAATGGGGAGAAATGCAGTCAGCAATAGTATCATAAAAAGAATGTTGAAGCAAATTTTCTGATAAGGCCACATTTCACGAATATAGAGGGAATGGAGTCAACTTTATAAAAGATAAGAGCCATGTCCCAATTGATAAATGACCAAAAGATATGATTTATACCCATATAACTATAAATTTATGTTATCCTTTGATCTTATAATACCACTACAAGGCATGAATATCAAAAGATATTGTTTTTAAAGGACAAATATCTACATATGCAAAATTATGTGTAGCAGCTTTCTTCTCAAAGCAAAAAACATTGGAAACTGAGGGAATGCCCATCAATTTGGGAATGGTAAATTGTGGTATATGATTGCCATGGAATATTATTGTTCCATGGAAAATGATAAGTATGCTGTCAAAAAAATTAACTGGAAAGTCTTCTATGAGCTCAAGCAAAGTGAAATGTACTATATACAAAATAACTGTAATGTTCTGAGATGACCAGCTGCAAATGATTTTGCTATTCTCAGCAGTATAAAAATCTGTGACTACTCAGAACTTATCAAGAAAAAATCTTAACCATGCCCAGAGAAGAACCTGAAGACAGATTGAAGCATTAAAAAAAAGTCCGAGTGGTCAATAATTTATCATTTGAAGGGTAACCTGGAAATAAACTCTACCTAGAGTGTCCCTTACTGGAACCTTAATGAACCCTTGCAGCTAGATATGCTCTACTTTGTGAGACATTGAGAATCTAGGGTTATTCTATACCAAAATTCAAACTTAAGTAAAGAACACAGCCTAGAAGTAATACTGGCTATGGATTCAGAATATATAGACTCAAATTATGCCTTGGAGTGATTAACTGTAAGATCTTAGCTAAGCCCCTTTCTGTCCCTGGGCTTCAGTTAAATTATCCATAAAGTACGAAGTTGGATTGAATGCTGTAGGAAGTCTTTTCCAACTCTACCACTATATGTTATGGCACAGGGAGTGGGAGAGAAAGAATCAACTTACAAAAGCTGATCTGAGCAAAAGTAGTAGCTTTCATAAAAGAAAATAAATCCCTGAGATTCAAGCTATAGTCCTTTCCATGTTAAGAAAGCTGATTGTCTTAATATGTAAAATGAAGGTCTTTTAGAAAGAGAAATAATTCCATAGGTCATTTTATTCAATCCTCCTTCCACTGCCAAATCATGAATCCCAACAGTACCTCTAACTAGTGGTCATTCAGATTCCACTTGAAGATCTTTACAGGAAATACATTATCTCTGAAGTTAACACATCTTACTATGAGACATCAAAAAGAAAATTTTTATTGGGAAATTTTCTTTGGTATTGAGTATACATTTATCTTCCTGAATCTTCTACCCATTCTGAATTATATGGACTCTTCAGAAAGTAAGACACAATTTTCTTAAATGCATTCAAAGTAATCTCTTTGGTTCTCTTAATTTATATTCCCATTGGAAATTGAAATGGCTTTTCAATATCTGGGGTAGAGTATCCTGAAATATTTCTATCTTCTAATCTGAATACTGATTATATTGTTTCCTAAATAAAATTGTGTAGAAATCAGCAAAGTGAATTCTCACTTTCCTGCTCAAGGAGTTATTTTTATCTCTGAGCTTCTACCATTCATTAGCCACCACTCCTGGGATGACTACAACAGGCTTTACCGCTGGTCATTAAGAGATGGCTACATGCTGTGGGATTTGGAACTCCCATCCTGTTCCATGGAAAATGTTAAAGGAAATTAGATTGTGGTTGGGAGCATTAGCCAACTAGATGAAAGGAAAATAGTTATGTTTAATAAATACTCTTCCTTGTGGTTCTAGGAGGATTCTGTGTTTCATCTTTAACCTTATCAGAAAGGGAAAAATATTAACTCTTTCAAGACATCAGTAAAAGTTGACCTGAAAATTTGATTTTTGCATCATTTGTCTATCCCTCATTTTTAAGTGGGCTAAGTTATGTTTTTGCCCAATATCCAGATGTCTATAAGATTGTCACTTCTTCAGTTTCAGAGTCATGGGTTCCATAGAGTGTAAAGTAGAATGTAAAGGAACTGATATATCATGAGGTCCAATTCCCTCATTTTATAGTGGAGGAAACTGACAATCACAGAAGTGATTAGTCCAATGTCATGTAAGTACTAAGAAAGAAAAGTTATTATAAATCAGATGTTCTTGAATCATTACCCCTCCTCTTTTTATAACAAAGATATTTATGGAAACTGATGATGAGCCCTATTTCATGGGAGGTCTTGGCTTAGTCTTCGCCTTGTGGTGAAGATTCTGTAAAATGAAAAAAAATATAATGAAAAGTACAATTGGTGTTTTCCTCCTTATAGTAACCAAAAGATTGTTTTAGGTTGTATTTTATTTTGTTTTTCTCAGAAGTATTTTTGTAAATTTTAAAGGATGTCATAGGAGACCATCAAGGATTCATTCCATATATAGTCAGGGAAGACTCAGACTTTATTTGGATGGTTTCATCACCTATTTAAATTAGACTACTCTATTTGGTATAACCTCTCATGATACATAGATAACAAAAAAATTTGTTGCCAGTCTTGTGAGATTCTTTGTGATTCCATATGGGGTTTTCCTGGCAAAGAGATATTAGTGCTTTGCCACTTCCTTCTCCAGCTCATTTTACAAATGAGGAACTGAGGTAAACAGGGTTAGTTGCCTTACCAGGGTCACACAGCTGAGGTCAGATTTGAATTCAAGAATCTGAGTCTTGCTGACTTTAGGCCTAATACTCCATCTATTGAGCCACCTACCTTTCCCCAAGATAACAAGATTAGGCAATTACAAAAGGGAATCGCTTTGAACACATTGGATATCTGATTATATCAATTTATAGACTGAATCTACTAAGGAATAGAGATTATTGCCTTTATAGATCTGGTCATGCCTTTTATTTCTTTGCTCAAAAGCTATCAATGATTTTCTATAGTTTGCAAAGTTCACTTTACACTGCTTAGTCTGGCATTAAGAACATCCATACACTGATGCTATATTCTCCAGCCTTTTTTCATATTACTCCTTTTTTGTACCATTCATTGTCTATCATTTGCAACTCACATTTTCCCATTTTAATTACCCCTTTGCCTGAAATGTCACATCCGCTTCACCTTAAGAGTTTCTTTTCAACATCATTGAACTGATATGACTTCCAAGAAATCTTTAGGGATCCATGTCAACAATACTTGTTTCCTCTTCAGATATCCTGTAGCTCTTTATTTTGCACCTTTCTAAAAGCATAGTATATATTATCTGTACTTATGTCTTCTAGTCTAAAAGCTCTAGATATCGAAGTATAATAGTGAAAGTAAATGTATCTCCTCCAAGACCTAGCATTGTACTTTATGGATAATTGATACTCAGTTAATATTTGTTGACTTTTTGTTTTTTTTTTTTGCTGAGGCAATTGGGGTTAAGTGACTTGTCCAGAGTCACACAGCTAGGAAGTATTAAGTGTCTGAGGCCACATTTGAACTCAGGTCCTCCTGACTTCAGGGCTGACACAGGACTATCTACTGTGTCACCTAGCTGCCCCAATATTTGTTGATTTTTAACAGGACTTCTCACTTTAAAAAAAAAAAAAACTTGTCACTGGATTCCTAAAATAATTTATTTTATTTATGCTGATTGATCTACTTGGGACTTTTCAGAATCATTTCCATCTACTAAATCCAGGCATATCCATATTTGATATCTTAAGCACCATGACAGAAAATTTAATCTATTTAAAGCTACTTTATCTATTTGGATAAAATAAATTGTTTAGATGGGGCAGCTAGATAGTGCAATGAATAGTCAACAAGAAGTTAGCAAGATTCATCTTTCTAAGTTCAAAGAAGACCTTACTAGGTGTGTTAATCTAGGCAAGTCACTTAACCCAATTTGTGGCAGTTTCCTCATCTGTCAAATGATCAGAGAAGGAAATGGTAAATTACTTAAAGGTCTTTGCCAAGAAAACCTGAAAAGGGGTTATGAACAGTTGAACATAACTGAAAAGGACTGAACAAGAAGCTACTGAATCAAAGGAAGTATCAAACAATGGCCCTAACAATCCCAAATTCTAAACAACTCCCTGATTTAAGTGCCCTTTTAAATGTCTCAATGCTCTTCAGATATAGGCTATAATTATAGGATTTAGAACTGAAGAGGCCTTATAGATCAAGTAGATAAGGACACAGATTTTATAGATAGGAACCTGAAGTTCAGGGAGACTGAATGAGTTGCTTCCTTCCATATGCCATGATACAGCAACCCTTGCTCTCCAATGCTGTTTTTCAAACAAGAAACTCCATCTCTGGACTCCAATCATTTTCACTGGCTATCCTCCATGTCTGGAATGCTTTCCCTTCTAGCTTCCCTGGTAACCTTCAAGTCCCACCTAAAAGCATTTATTCTAATGTTTTCCCTTTGTTAACTATTTCAATTTTGTTTCATCTATAGCTTTTTTGTACATAGTTGCTTCTGTGTTGTCTCTTTAATAAAACTGTAAATTCTTGAGAATGGGATTATCTTTTCTCCTTTCTCTGTATCTCCCAAGGCTTAGCACACTTCCTAGCACATAGTAAGAATTTAATAAATGTTTTTTAATTGACTGATTTACTAATTCTAACACATATAGGAGGTAGCAGAACTCAAATTTTTAACCTCAAATCTACTGTTCTTAGGCCATAGCACACTGCTACTTTGTAATAGTACTGGAATTTTTCTTTTTTTTTTTTTTTAATTTAATAGCCTTTTATTTACAGGATATATACATGGGTAACTCTACAGCATTAACAATTGCCAAACCTCTTGTTCCAATTTTTCACCTCTTACCCCCCACCCTCCCTAGATGGCAGGATGACCAGTACTGGAATTTTTCTAATAGCACATAGAAATTCAGATGGATATATTCAGATCTCTTCTGTCCTATTTCTCATTGGAATGTGCTTGCAATTTAGTTGGCTGGGGATAAAGTTTTAGCCATGAAAACAGTTCAAGGGAGTTAACCACATTGAATAATGGAACCCAAAATTTTATCTTCAAAACACTATGATAAAAAAGTTAAATGTACCTTTTTCAGACTATAATTTAATAAAAGTTATATTTAATAAAGGGCCATGAAAACATAGATTAATAATTAATTGGAAACTAAATAATATAATCCCATAGAATGAGTGGGTCAAAGAATAAATCATACAAACAATCAACAATTTAATTAAAGAGAATGACAACAAAGAAACAGCATCCAAAATATGTGAGATGCAGTCAAAGCAGTACTTAGGGAAAATTTATATCTCTAAACACATACATTAAAAAAAAAAAAAAATCAATTAATTTGTCTTACAACTGAAAGACCCAAAAAATAGCAAGTGAAAAATACCTAATTAAACAATAAAAAGGAAATCCTAAAAATAAAAAAAAAATAAACTTGAAAATGAAAAATGAAATGATAAATAAAAGTAGGAGCTGGATTTGTGAAAAATCAAACAAAATAGACAAACCCTTGACTAGTTTAATTGTTAAAAAGAAAATCAAATTACTAGCATCAAAACATGAAAAATTTGAATGAACTACCAATGAAGATGAAATTAAAGTAATTAAGGATTATTTTGCCTAAGCATATGCCAGTAAAACTAATATACTAGGTTAAATGGATGAATATTTAGAAAAAAACCTAACTATCCAGATTAACAGAAAAAGAAATTGAATTCTTAAATATCTTGGAAAACAATGAACAAGCCATAAATAAGGTCCATAAGAAAAAAATCCCCAAGCCAGATCATTTTAGAAATGAATTCTACCAAAACTTAAAGAACAAATAATCCAATACCATATAAAACCATCTGGGGAAAATAGGGAAAGAAAGAAAGAAAACAATACTGAATTCCTTTTATGACATAAATATGAATGCCTAAATTTGAGAATACCAAAAATAGAGAACAGAGAACTAGACCAATTTCTTTAATATCAAGGCAAATTCTAAAAATAAAATTTTAACAAGAATATTACAGCAGTATATCACAACAACCATGTGGTTTGACTAGGTGGGATTTATACCAGAAATGCAAATCTGGTTCAGTATTAGGAAAGCTATCAACATGATTGGCTATATTAATAACAATAATAATAAAAATAATATAACTATATCAATAGATGCAGAAAAAACCTTGGCAAAATACAATACCCATTCCTACTTCCAAATGGTTAACTCCTGGAATTCCCTTCATTTGTGAACACCCTAGTATTACTCTGCATTTACGTTGCCAGTCTCTCCTAATTCCCAGGCCCTCAGAGAAATCTCCCATCACTGTCTTTTGCAGTGCTTAAATCAATTTTACCAAGCTTACCTCTGTCTGAGGTCTTCAGAGATCTCCAGCCACTTGTTCATAGGAACAGTAGTTTAAATCCCTGTAGCGCACTCAAGAACAGCCATGTAGCCAATAAAGTCTCTTATTCAGGTGTTCACATCCTGCCTAGCTGACATTGTGTTGACTCCCAGGTGAACACCAGGTTAAAGAGAGTGACTTCCTCCTCCTTAGAGGAGGTCTAGGAGGTCACACGCACAGCCAGTCAGAGAAGGAGACATCTCCTGTTATGAAGCAATCTCAGTATGATCAGAGTTCCCTGTCGTGAGGCAATCCCTGAATGCTCACAGCAAATCACTTCCAGGGGTCTCAAGCATTGCAACTTGTTTACTCCCTGTTTGCACTGAATGTGACCTTTTTCCTCTGACCTTTATTCCTACTAAAAATATACAAAAGCCTAGGAATCAAGGCAACCTTTCCTAAAACAGTACATTATATCTACCTAAAACCAAGAGAAAGAATTATTTGGAAGGAGGACAAACTTGAAGTTTTCCCAGTAAGAATGGGGATGAAGCAAGGATATGCATTATCACTACTATGCATTATCACTACTACTATTCTATATGATACTAAAATACTACCTATAGCAATTAGACAAGAAAAAGAAATTAAAGGGAAAAAATAGGCAATAAGGATACAAAATCATTCTTTAAAGATGATGATAATTGTATACTTGGAGAATCCTAAAGAATCAACTAAAAACTGGTTGAAACTATAATTTCAGGAAAATTGCAGGATATAAACTAAACCCACATAAATCATCTGCAACTTTATAACAACAACATAAAAAAACACCAGCAGCAAAAGAGATTACAAAGAAAGTCCATTCAAAATAACTGTAGACAATGTAAAATTGTTGGGTGTCTACCTTCCAAGATGAACCACTGGGATTATATGAACATAATTTTCCACACAGAATGAGAAATTGATAGAATGCCTATCGATTAGGAAATGACTGAATAAATTGTGGCAGTTGATTGTTATGAAATACTATTGTGTTATAAGAAATGATGAGCAGAATGGTTTCAAAAAAAAAAAGAAAAAACCCTGGACAATTTATATGAACTGATGCAAAGTAAAGCAGAATCAAAAGTCCATTTTATACAGTTAAAGCAATATTACAGGGATCATCAGCTAAGAAAAGCTTGACTACTCTGATCAAGACAATGATTTAAGATAATTGCAAAGGAATTGAAAATTCTATCTCCTGAGGAAGAATAATTTCTGCTTTTTTTTAAAACTTTATTTTGCTTGTATTTTCTTTTGCCATAAGGCTAATGTGAAAACGTTTTACATGACTTCATATGTATGATCAATATCCAACTTACTGCCTTTTCAGGGGTGGGGAAATAGGAGGGACAGAATATGACATTTAAAAAAAATGATTGCTACAAATATTTTTACATGTAAATGTCAAATAAAAATTTTTTTAAGAACATTATGTCCTACTCATTAGGATTGTCAATCCATAGAAAAGATACTGCAAAATATATGAATTATATCCCTATGATTTGGTATAGTTTACTGTAATGATGTGGAAGTCTGAGCTCAAGACAGTGGTAAATAGGGATGGAGACTGCACCTGTGATTTCATTGGTATAAGGAACCTCAGAGTTATAAAACTTCCTCTTTCACTGCAGGTCTGCACCTTTTGTGTTATGTATATTTTCAGAGAGTTGCATAGAAGACTGAGAGATTGTAATTATTTGGGGTCATGTATCCTATATATATCAGAGCCAGACTTAGAACACAGCTCTATCTAGCTTTAAGGTCAGTTGTCTAATCACTACCCATCAGCTTCTTAAATTGTGATTTGCCTAATGGAATCTTGCAATTGAATATGGGGTTTATGAAATTATGATTTATTATCAGTGTTCGATTTTTAAAACTTTTATATGCCTATACACCTGGGATCACATAAAAACATAAAAATTTCTCCAGTAAAAAGTGTTTAGAAGTGGCAAAAGTTTAAAAAATCCTACATCCTCTATTGCCTCAGGAAGGCATGTGAGAAAGGGCTTAATAATTAAAGTATGTCATGTCATGAATTTCCAATAGCATTTCATGTACTTTCCCTTCTCCAAAGAATTACTATCTTACCTTTCAGATATTTGAACAACTATACAAAGACCTAAACCGAATAAAAATACACAGAGATCAAATGTCCAAAAGGATCTATGATGTCATCAATCTGAATGTTATTCTACTCATGCAAATCACAATCCATTTACATTTTCCAATACTATTTGACTTTTGCCCATATTCTCCCAAAATTTTGCCACATAGCCTTTACTCAGCATATTGGAAAGTATGTTGAGGATTTCTTTACTTTCCCTTTGTTGGCAAGGATATCACTAGAGCACTTAAGCTGCCCACCTATTATATCTTCCACTTTTCATATGATTAGTCCCTTGTTATTTTTGTTTACACATTAGTTTGATAATTTCTTTTGCTCTTGCTTCTCCTTGGAAATACCTTGCCTTTTGTATGTTACAGTTATCTATCTATTACTTTCTGTGTGACAAATATTTTACTCCTTCAGTACTCAATCATAGAGTCAAAGTCAAGTGAATAGTCAAAGAATAGTGAACATTTTAAAATGATAGGCCTGTTTCTAGGGAATGTTTGTGATTATTAAAAGGGATATGAAATTCAGTATTCCAGATTAATATCCTTCTCTCATTTAGTTTTAGAATGAATTTATTTTCCATTTAGAAGAAATTCAGTAATAGGGAATACAACAACTGAAAAATATGAACTATATGTGGCAGATAATATATACACAGAATCACATCATACTGTGATGGGTAAGCTCTATAGGTTGTCCCATTAACTGTATGTCACAATCTGGGCAATAGGCATCATTCATCCTGTTGATATTTTTCCCCTTGTGTAAATGGTTAGACCAAACTCTAAAACCATTACAGTTCTATTCCAGTTTGTCCTGTCATTTCCAGAACTTGATAAAACTAACATGAATGATGTCATCCAGGAAGATACCACAGTGGAAAAAAAAGAATATCTGAAGAGAGAATGAAAAAGATAAAGTTATCCTTTGAATATTTGAATACTTTTATCATGAATTTGACCTTATCAATTCTTATTATTTGGTGGAAGTCATGAATAAAGCTTCTGAGTTATGATTCTGTCTGGGAAATTTGGGACCCTAAATTTGTTGCTATAATGCCCTAGCTTAAACCCATGTTGCTCCTCACTATGAAGTAAATCTGTATATCAAGGACTAAAGAAAGGGAAAACTGATTCAATTCAACCCCTTTAAGCAATCATTAGCTATATATATATTTTTTTCAATTTGGACCCTCAAGTGGATCTTACCAAATAACTACAAACACCTTTGCTAAGCATAGATAATCCAGACCATATCCTGTTGAAATTTCCATTAAACATCAGAGGAAAGGGGAAAAAAGACTTGAAATCAATTAGGCTATTGATTACATGGAGCTCTCACAATTAGAGATGGAAGCCTGGATCTTTGCCAAATAGCTATTAATTTGCATTCAAGAAAGGGAGGTAGCGAGTTGCTATTATTTTATAAATTCCAGTGACTACAAAATAATGGCCATTTCTGCTGAATTCTAGATTTTCTTACTTAAGGTTGAAGCTTCATCAACGATACAAGTAAACTGGATATCAGGGCACAGATATGAGTTGATTATAATGGAATGATAATTAATGTAATAAAATTAAATTATGGGTAAGAAATAGGAATGAAAATCTTAAAATATGTTTTAAAAATCTAAAAAAAGAGTTAAAAATAAGATTAAGATGTGAGAAAGAGTAATTCCCTGGGAAAAGAAGGAATGGAGAGGTAGAATGAAATACATTATCTCACATGGAAGAGCTTTTGCCGTGGAGGGGGAAATGGGAAAAGGGGTGGCAAACAATGCTTGAATTTTATTTTCAGTACAATTGTCTCAAAAAGGGAATAGCATACATACTCAAGTGAACATAGAACTCTATCTTACCCTACAAGGAAATAGGAAGGTAAGGGGTTGGACTAATAGAAAGGAAGGCAGTTTAGAAAAGGTGATGGTCAGAAGCTAAATGCATTTGAGGAGAGACAGGATGAAAAGAGAAAGAAAGAAGGGCAAATAAGGGGAAAATAGGATGGAGAGAAATATACAGTTAGTAATCATAATTGGGGGAAATTTTTATAGTAGATGTTTCTGATAAATGTCTCATTTCACAAATACATAGTGAACTGAGTCAAATTTCAAAGAATAAAATTCATTCCCAAATAAACGGTCAAAGGATCTGAACAGGAAATTTTCAGATGAAGAATACAAAGCTATCTCTAGTCGTATGAAAAAATAATTCTAAATCACTAATGATTAGAGAAATGTAGACTAAAACAATTCTGAAGTACTATTTAATGTACATCAGATTAGCTAATATGAGAGAAATGGAAATTGACAAATGCTGGAAAGGATATGGAAAATTGGGACTCTAAAGCAGCATTGGTGGAGTTGTAAACAGATCCAACCATCCTGGAGAGCAATTTGGAATTATAACAAAAAGAGTAAAAAATTATATATGCCCTTTGACCTAGCAATACTACTACTAGGTCCATATGCCAAAGACAATTTAAGAAAATGAAAAGGACATATATGTACAGACATGTTTGTTGTAACTCTTTTTGTAGTGACAAAGAATTGGAAATCAGGGGAATATCCATAAACTGGAGAATATACTATAAGAATGTGCTATAAGAAATGAGCAAGATGGTTTCAGAAAAACCTGGGAATACATATATTAACTGATGCAAAGTGAAGTGTGCAGAACATTGTGCTCAGTAAAAATTTGGCATGATGATGAACTATGAATGATTTAGCTATTCTGAGCAATATAATGATTCAAAGACAACTCCAAAGGACATATAATGAAGAATGCTGTTTAATTGCCAGAGAAAGAACTGATAGACTTTGAATGTGAAATGAAGTATATTTTTTAAAATTTATTTCATTTTTCTTGGATTTTTTTTGGTCTATATTTCTTTCACAGAAAGACTAATGTGAAAATGTTTTACATGATTACACATATGATATACACATATATAACATGCCAAATTGTTTCTGGCAAAAGGTCTAAGGTATGTTTTATCATGTTACCTCTGGAATCATGATTAATCATTATATTTATCATTATTCTCAAGTTTTCCAAAATGGTTTGCTTCTACAATGTTATTGTGATCATATAAATTATTTTCTTGATTCTCCTTACCATTCTACATCAATTCTTATAAGTATTCCCAGGTTTCTCTCATCATTTCTTACAACTAAGTTGTATTCCATTACATTCAAATACCATAATTTGGCCAGTCATGCTATGACTTATGGTTATCCATCCTACTTTTCTTTTCCTTTTTTTTTTTTGCCATCACAAAAAAAGTGCTATAAATATTTCTAGATAAATGGGCTTTTCCTCCCTGTTATTTAATGTCTTCCAAGGAATGGATTCTCCATGAGGACAAGGGCCATATCTGGACAAAAAAAAAAAAATTGTATTACATAGTGTTCTATACACAAAAGGTACTTAATAAAGGTTGGCTGAAATTAAATTATGTTCTACGGTTCATTTCAATTCAAAAATTCAATGACTTCATGACTACTGAAGATAGCTTAATTGTCTATATATGTAAAGACTATTATTAAGTGTTCTCTAGAGTGAATAGACTCAATTCCTTTAACTTTTCCTTACAAATCTTATTTTTTCCTGTCTTGTAGCTCTAATAGTTCATATTCTTTTTGAGTTGTAGATTTAAAAAATGCAAATTTTTAGAATGGTTTTGCACCTTTAAAAAGAGGTGAGACAAGGGTGCCACATGGCCCTTCCTCTGTTAAACCTAGCTATATCAATAACATTTAAAAATTATTAGAAGTTATGTGAAATATTGAAAGTTCTAGCTTCAACCACTATATACCAAACAGACTTTTAAAGACTTGCCTGGTTATTTTTTTTTTCATAACTTCCTGTAGCTTTTTGCTTGACCCATTCACAGCAGAAATGTTTAGAATATAATGTAGATTAGTTTGGTTGTTCTCCTAATAGGGTTGGAAAGGTGAAGCACAATTTGTGAGAGAACTCCAGCCCATTTTATATATATATATATATATATATATATATATATATATATATACATATATACATATGTATATATATATATATATATATATATATATATTTATAGGAGGTTTTCCTTCTACGTGATTCAAACCACTTGCCAAAAAAAAGGCACAGAGGTGAGAGATTTATGACTCAGTGCCATGTTTTAAGTACAAAAGTGGAATTTTTAAATGCTATTTTCTATCTTGCAAATATAGATATGTACCCTTTTCAGAGAAAAAAGACTGAAATTCTTCTATTATTGCTGTCATAGTGTTCTGTCCTAGTCAGGGAGGGGAGTGGTCATGCTATTTTCATTGTGAAAAGAAAAGGGGAACATTTTGAACATCTTTTTAATGGAAGAAGCTGCATTGATATTGCAGATATGTGTGTGTGTGTGTGTGTATTTGTATAATCTCTAGGCTCACCTTCCCAAGTTGTTCTCTAACCATCTCTTATGTCCCCAGAAAGTGGTAAGCAAGAATCTTAGAGTTCTTAGGGGTAACCCTGAGGAGTTGTGTTTTCTAATACTGTCACTTAGGAGCTCCAAGTCTTTGTATTCTTCCAAATAGAAAGTACACAGTTAACGTTTTCCCAAAACCTATGAGCCAATTAATATCAAAAAGATATATGCAGAAAAGATATTTCCAGAGACAATATATCAAGGATGTTAATTACATTTATTTCTTTATTAC
The DNA here is from genome assembly GCF_902635505.1 of Sarcophilus harrisii. Classification (NCBI taxonomy): domain Eukaryota; kingdom Metazoa; phylum Chordata; class Mammalia; order Dasyuromorphia; family Dasyuridae; genus Sarcophilus; species Sarcophilus harrisii. Next base: position 437,151,041 of record NC_045427.1, on the reverse strand, counting down.
ACTGAGAAGACAAGACTAGGAGGAGGCCACAGCTGAAAAAATATCTGTTTCTCACATTATCCTGAAGCAGATGACTTCAATTCAAATTCTATTCTGCAAGATCTTGGGCAGTCAGGAAATTTGTTTTGAAACTCTCTAGGATTCATTTCTGATCTAAATGTATAAATTTGTTATCTCCAGGTGATCACTTTTGCAGTATGGTTTTAGGGTCACTGAAAGGTCCAAATAACAATAATCTAATAAATTTCTTTCACTAATGATTATTTGAAAATACTATCCACAAATTCAATTGAAGAAATACTTTTTTGAATATGCTTAGCATTTTGTTAGTGAAAGAATATGTACTTTTAGAGGGATGACCCAGGAAAATTAAGTTGATAGAAATATATTGAATTACATTGATTCTCCAGGCATCTCAAGATAAAAAAACAAGTATCTCTTTTCATTTTTGATATTAATAATTGATTTTCTCCTTTCCTTTTTTCTAATCAAATTAACTAAAGGTTTATCTATTTTGTTGTTCTTTTCATAAAACTGACTCTTAGTTTTCTTACTTTCAGCTTTATTAATCTCCCTTTTTATTTTCAGAATTTCAAATTTGGTATTTAATTGGAATTTTAAAATTTATTCTTTTTCTGACTTTTTTTAGTTGCAGGCCCAATTCATTGATCTTTTCTTTCTCTATTTTATGCAAATAAGTTTCTATAGATATTTCCCCTAAGTACTGCTGGATCCTATAAATTTTGATATGTTGTCTCATTATTGTCCTTCTTTTGAATGAAATTTTCAATTGTGTCTATTTGTTGTAGTTTCCAATTAATTTTGGTCATTTTTCTCTGGCCCTTTATTACATGTAATTTTTATTGCATCATGATCTGAAAAAGATATATTTTCTATTTCTGCATTTGATTTTGATATTCTTATGTCCTAATACATGATCAAATTTTGTTTAGGTTCCATGTACCACCAAGAAAAAAGTATATTCTTTTCTGTCTCCATTCAATTTTCTCCAAAATTCTATCATATTTAACTTTTCTAAAGTTTTATTCACTTCCTTAACTTCTTTCTTATCTATTTTTTGGTTTGATTTATCTAGTTCTGATAGTGCAAGGCTGAAACCCCCACTAATATAATTTTACTGTCTATTTCTTCTTGCATCTCTCAACTTCTCCTGTAGAACCTTGGATGCTATATCACTTGGTGAATGTATATTTATATCAATACTGATTCATTATCTATAGTACCTTTTAGCAAGATGTAGCTTCCTTCCTTATCTCTTTTAATTAGATCTATTTTTGCTTTTGCTTTGTCAGAGATCAGGATTTCTATCCCGGCTTTTTTTTCCCTTTAGCTGAAGCATAAAAGATTCTGTTTCCAGCCTTTTACTTTTACTCTATATGTATTACTCTGCTTTAAATGTGTCTTGTAAAAAAATATGTTCTGTCTTTTAATCTGCACTGCTATCCTCTTCTGTTTTATGGAAGAGTTCATCCTGTTCATATTTCACAGATAAAATTATGTATTTCCCACCATCTTATTTTACCAGATTATTCTTTTCTCTTTCCCCCTGTCCCTCATCACCAATGTTTTGCTTCTAACATCTCTCCCAATCTACCCTCCCCTTTCACAATTCCTTCCCCATTTCTTATGCCTTTCCCCTTCTAGTTCTGTTCTACCTTCTATTAACTTTCCCTTTTCTTTCCCCTTTCCCCTCCTACTTCCCTATAGGGTGAGGCAAGTTTCTATATTAAGCTAAATATGTTTTATATTCTCTCTTTGAACTAAATCTGATGAAATTAAAATTCACACAATTCTCATCCCTCTTTCTTCTTTCCCTCAACTGTAATAGGTCTTTTTTGCCTTTTCATATGATGTGATTTACCCCATTTTTCCCTTCCCCTTCTCCCTTTTTCCAGCACAATCCCTTTTCTACCCATAGCTTCTTTTTTATATCATCACAATAAAGTTATATTATCCCTATATCTTCTAAATATAATCCTATTTCATTTCATATATTTCATTTATTTTCTTCTGGGTAATCCTGATTATGGCTCCTTGATATTTGAATTGTTTCTTTCTGGCTGCTTCCAGTATTTTCTTTTTAATCTAATAATTCTGAAATTTAGCTACAATACTCCTTGAAGTTTTTCTTTTTGGCTCTCTTTCAGGAGATGATTCTTTCAATGGCTATTTTACTCTCTGGTTCTAGAATATCAGGGCAGTTTTCCTTGATGATTTCTTGAAAAATGTTGACTACACTCTTTTTTTTTTTTCATTGTGGTTTTCAGGGAGTAAAATAGTTCTTAGATTGTCTCTCCTGGATCTATTTTCCAGGTCATTTTCTTTCCAGTGAGGTATTTTACATTTTCTTCTATTTTTTTTCCTTTTTTTTTTTTATTGATTCTTGATGTCTCATTGAGTTATTTACTTCCATTTGTTCAATTCCAATTTTTAGTGAATTATTTTCTTCAGTTAACATTTTATTTCCTCTTGTATGTAACCAATTGAACTTTTAAATGAGTTGTTTTGTTTATTGGATTTTTTCCCATTTCAGAAATCCTGTTTTTCAAGGAATAACATGTTCTTTTTCCATTTTGCCAAAGCGATTCTTTAAGGAGTGATTCTCTTCAAATAATTTCTGTGTTTCATTTTTCAGAGTTTTCCTTTCCCCATTTTTCTTTTAACTCTCTTTTAAGATTCTTTTTGAATTCTTCCAAGTGAGCCTTTTGAGATGGAGACCAATTTATAATACTCTTTGAGGCTTCATCTAGAGGTGTTTTGCCTTTAGTGTCTTTAGGCTTTGAGGTCTGTCCTCTGTCATCATAAAAGCTATCTATACTCAGAGCTCTTTTTGCTTTTTTGCTCATTTTTAAAGGTTGAGTTTAGCTCTTAGGGCAAAGGGGAGATTGTCCAAGGTTCCTCTATAGGCAACAGCAGCTTCATGCTGCTCTGGGCCTGGTGCTGTTGACTTTCTTCCTATGTTGGGTGAGCATGGCCAAGTCCCATGTTTACTGGGATCTAGGAGCTCACTATTTGACTGCTGTAGTTATGTTGGAGATCTCACAGCTAATGTGCTGATCTACTGACTTCTGAACCAGGACAGAGTAATAAACACTGATGTATTTTGTCTTTGAGCCTCCCACTAGATTCTCCCAGCTTGCAGATGCTTCTCTGTCCTGAGTCTCCCTGCACTGCACTGTGCTGCATTGCACCTGCTCTAGCCTGGCCTGCAAATCTTTCACATGTACACACACTGCTCCATTGAAACAGATTTTTCTTAAAGTTCTTCCAAAATATCTTCTGCTGAAAATTTGTTACACTCCAAATATTTGAGGGTTTTGAATTGATCTAAGGGAAGTCAGAAAGAGCTCAAAGACCTGCCTACTCTCTGCCTTCTTGAATCCATATATACAAATATCTCCTAAGACTGATAATTCATTATAATCATACAGAAGGCTTAGTACTTATGGCTTGGTGCTGGGTTGATGGTCACTGTAAAGAAATGAGAATTTTTAGGAGGAAATGAGGAGAGGGGAATCATTGGTAAGAATATGAAAATTGAAAAAAAAACAGATTAAAACACCCCATGTGAAGGAACTGTTTGTAGGTGGCACTAGGAATCAATGGATGACAAGGGAGTAAAAAACAGAGATGGCACATACCCAGAGATGACCTAGACAAATTTGCCATTAAAAAAATTCCCTCTATACAACCTTTAAGAGCCAAATATCTGTATTCTCATTTTAGCGAAGAGAAAATTTCAGCTTTTGACCATTCCTTCTACATTGTATGATGAATGAGCACAGAGTAGAGGGAGAAAGATAGCATTAGGAAAGATATAAAAAGTCAGAAGAGACTCAAGCTTAAATTTTGATGAATCTCAATTTCTTTATCTGTAAAATATGGTTAACACTATCTCTCAATTAACAAGCATTGGAAAGACAGAAACATGGTATTTGTCATCACAGGACTAGAGGCTCTAGATCTGGGAGGGAACCTAGAGATCATCTAGTTCAATCCTCTTATTTTACAGATGGGGAAATAAGTTCAGAGAAGTTGAAATCATACATTTAGAAGTAGCAGTATCAGAACGTTAACCCATGTTCTCTGATAAATTTGCCTTCGAATTAGATGATGCATGTAAAATTAAAAATATAAACATGTCAACTATTAACATTTTGAGTTTGTGAAAAGGGTGTATTTGGATTCAATTACTATATCCTTATTCCATGTTAAACATTTTTGGTTCACAAAGAAGAGCTTCTTATACTCCAGTCAAAGCATTCTGGGTGTGGTTTAACACAATCTAGGGAACTTTAAATCTCCACTATCAAGCAATGGATTTGTAAATTATTTATATGGGATCCAACTAAGGTAAAACTGTGAAACAAGCTTCTATGAAACAATCCTTTCTTTTGCTTATGAATAATTTCTTTTTTCCCCTATTCCCAACCTACATGCCAAACACTGACTCCCTGTTTCCAAACAGTAGAATTCCCACCACTGGAATTCACAAACCTGTCTTCTCTCTGTATAGATAAACTCAATGACACTTAGATTCTTAAAACAACAAATAACTTAATGTGCTTCTCTACATATATTTGGAGGAATTTCACCCAAAGAAGAGTTTAAAATAGTTCCACCCAACTTCTCAAAAGCAGAAATAAGAAAACAAGCATAGACATTATAGAAAATCAGATTTTGACTACCTGAAAAAACTTGTAATAATTAGTTATTCAAAATGTAATAAATTATTTCATGAGGTCTTCACTGGAGGTCTCCAAGTAGAAGATTTCTAGTGGAGCTTCCTTTAAAGTATAGGTTAAAATATGTATAGCTGAGTTTTGAATACATGGACCCAAGTTGAAATCTTGGCTTTGCTACTTAATACCAATGTGAATATGCTCATGCCTTAATTTCTGCACTTGTATAATGGATTAGACAAAATGACCTTTAAAACAATTTGAAATCCTAAGACCTAGATAAGAAATCTCAATGTGACCTCATCTATATCAATTTATAGAGCTATATCTATTTATGTTTGTATATATGTGCGTGTGTCTCTCCCTCTTCCTATATGTGTGTATACACACATATATACATATACTTATGTTTGTATATGTTTTCATCTATTAGAATGTAAGCTCCTTTGAGAGCAAGATGTATTGTTTTGTTTTGCTGTTATTGTTTTATGGTTATATACCAAGTATTGAGCATAGTACCTAGCACATAAGTGCTTAATAAGCGTCCTTAGGAAAAAACATTTTTGACTTGTGAAGGATGATTTAGGGAGAGAAATACTACAGTGTAAGAGTGTAAATAAGATGATACTGTAATAGTCCAAGTGTGAGGTAATACTAGGGTAGTAGACAAGTGAGCAGAGTGAGTGTGAAATACATTGTAGATGGGGATTAAATTGACTTTAAAATGGGGGGTGGGGGAGCAGTAAAGGAGAAAGAAGAGTTGAAGATGATTCTGAAGATATCAGAATGAATGACTGAAATCATATTCCTCTCAACAGAGCTACGGAATTTTAGAAAAAAATGTAGGTTTAAAAGGGAAGATAACACTTTTAGTTATCAATATGCTAAATCTGATTTTCTGCATAACATTAATAGTCATTTGATGATGCAGAGCTGGAGAGCAAGAGATAAAAGCTAGATATATAAGGTTATAAGTCATCTGCATCAATAATAATTGATCCCATAGAAATCGATACAATGAAAGTGGGTATATAGTGAGACGAAAGAGATGTCTACACAGAAAACCAAATGAATAAAGAATGATCATTATCTGCCCTGCTAAATTTTATATTAATTAGTCCATTGGTGTCTAAGCAGGATATATATGTTTGGGGTGTCCCAAATTTTCTGCTATTTTAAGCTTTAATAACTTCTCAAGATGAAATGTTAAAAACTTACAAAAATTAAAAGTTAATTATTTAAATTTTAAATAATCAATATGTCTTATAAAAATCAGTATAACTTGTGTCTATGCAAGATGTAACACAATTTTCAAACCTTATTTAAAAAAAACTCTCATAAGATGCTGCTGCCAGTGATTCAAAGAACCACATCTGTGATCAGTCTTAAGATCACTCAAAGAATGTGTTTTGGATGTACACAACACAGTTTTGATAAGAACTCAAGAAAAAGTCTAATGGAGATATATCAGGTGACTGAAGTGGCCAAATAAAAGGACTTCCTCTACAGATGCAATAGTCTAAGAAAGTGTCATCAGGAAATTGTCACAAAGGCAAAATGCATCAAGATGGTGCTCCATCTCATTAAAAGTTTTAATTTAAAATTCACAAAATCAAATAAAAATTTAAAAATATAGTAATTAAATATTTAAACATTTATATTTCTGAAGTTATTAATGCTTAAAACCAAACTAAAATTTTTGGGACACCATTAATATTTCTATCTATCATGTCCATTTTTACACATATCCTCAGCAATCTTCATACCATTCTTTTACACTCCAGCTTCCATCTGTTACCTGGCATCCTAGCTCCATCATGGGTCCTGGACTTTGGGTTACTGAATGCATACCATAAAAAACCTTCTCTCTCTCTCTCTCTCTGTGTGTGTGTGTGTGTGTGTACTATCTTTCAATATAGATACTTACATGTGTATATATGTAATTTGGATAAACATTGTAAATGGATAGTTGTTATGGGCCAGAACTTGAAACAAGGTGCTAAGTGGAATTGATGAGATAATTGTAATTCAGTACATGTACTTAGTACTAACTATAGTTCTATAAGATTCATACCTATGATAAGGGAGCATATAAGCTCAGACAAACTCAGCCAGAGAAAGAGGCAAAGAAAAGACAAAGGAATGGCAGCAGAAGCTTAAGCTCTCAGAACCAAGAGGAGAAATTCAATTCCATCTTTGATCTTCCTGGTGGCTGGCCTGGCCTCCTGCAATTGCCCCACTAAAACCAAGGCCAGACTGAAAGGCTCTCCAGAAAGTTGCCCAGAATCAGGCAAGAGATAATAAAGAATTTGGACTTTAACCCCTGGCTACTTGTGTGGTGATTACTCTGATTGAAAGCTGCCTCAAAGTCCCACAAGAAACTGAATAAAAGAACATTACAGGTAGTGAATTAGATATGGAAATTAATACAAGGAACCATGAAGACCAGATTGAATTTGGGAAATTTTACAGTACTCTTAATGATTCAAAGCTATTCCCTAAAGCCACCCAAACAAAAACCCTCTTTTCAACACCAATATTCTTTTATAGATAGTATTTGCCGGAGTATCAAAAAACACAACATTCTCCATATATTTAAAATAATGGGTAAAACAAAGGGTAAAAGGAGGTGTAAAGAAGCCACAATCTATTACTAGCAATCACTTGTTCATAAGAGATAAATTATCTTATGAAAAATATAAAATCTTTTGAGGAAATGTATCTCCCTTTCTTTTTTTTGTAAGTGAGAGAATATAGTTGTGAAGTTGCACATATAAGTCATGATGAATAAGTTGACTAATTTTGCTGATTTCCCAAAACCCTTCTTTACTTTTTCTTTTAACGGCAGTTGTTCATGAATCATGGGAATGGGATATATATTCCAGAATGATGGTGATGTAAAAACAAATTTACCAATGAAAATAGATCTGAAAAGATATACAGAAAAAAGTGTAATCTGAAGAGGAAGTAGATTACTCAAGTAGCAAGTGGAAGGGTTCACAGATGAATAATCCAAAGTGTTGCCCAAGAATCTATATTAGACTAAAAAAAAAAAAAAAAAAAACCTAGTGGAGAGTATCTAGTTCATTTTATTTATTTATTTTGGTAGGGGTTATACATGGGCATTTATTTTTTAATGTTTCCATATTAATCATGTTGGTAGAGAAAAATTAGAACAAAAGAGAAAAACAATGAGGGAAAAAAGAAAAAAAGGTAAAAATAAATATATTTTGATCTGCATTAAATCTCTATAGTTTGTTCTCTGAATGTAGATATCATTTTCCATCCTAAGTTTATTTGAATTGCCTTAAATCACTGAATTGCTGACAAGTGTCAAGTCTATCATAATTGATCAAATAATCTTGTTGTTACTGTATATAATATTTTCCTAGTCCTGCTTGTTTCACTCATAGTACAACTGATAGCATGAGTTTCACTCAACATAAATATTTTCAGGCTTTTCTAAAATCAGCCTGGTCATCATTTCATATAAAATAATAACTCATATACCATAACCTATTCAGCAATTTCCTAATTGATGGACATTCACCCCTTTTCCAATTGTTTACCATCATAAATTTTCTAATTCTTTACCGCCAGAAAAAGAGCTACTACAAGTGATTTTGCACATGTGGATTGTTTTCATTCCTTTATGATTTCTTTGGGATACAGATTCAGTAGTGGCACTTCTGGATCAAAACAGTTTAATAGTTTGTGCATAGTTCTGCTACCCAGAATAGTTGAATCAGTTCACAGTTCCACCAATAATGCATTAGTGTCTCAGTTTTCCCACATCCTCTCTAACATTTATCATTGTCTTTTCCTGTCATTTAGAAAAATCTGATAGGTATGAGGTATCTCAGAGTTGTTTTAATTTGAATTTCTCTAATTAATAATGATTTAGGGTATTTTTCATATGACTTGGAAATGACTTTAATTTCATTATCTGAAAATTTTCTGTTCATGTCCTTTGACCATTTTGCAACAGGAGGATGAGTTGTGTCTTATAAATTCTCTATATATTTTAGAAATTATTCCTTTATGAAAAACAATGACTGTAAAAATTGTTTCCCAGCTTTCTGCATCCCTCCTAATCCTGGTTCCATTAGTTTTGTTTGCACAATTTTTTTTTAATGTGACCAAAATTATTCATTTTGTATTTTATAATGTTCTCTAATTCTTGTTTGGTCATAAATTCCTCCCTTCTCCAAAGATGTGACAAATAAACCATCTCACATTCTCCTAATTCGCTTATAGTATTAATCTTAACACCCAAATCATGTACCCATTTTGACTTTACCTTGGTATAGGGTGTGAGATGCTGGTCTGTGGCTAGTTTCTGACACTATTTTCCAGTGTTCGTAGCAATTTTTGTAAAATAGTGAGTTCTTATTCCAGAAAGTGGAGTCTTTGAGTTTATCAAACAGTGGATTATATAGTCATTGATTATGGTGTCTTGTGAACCTAACCTATTCTACTGATCCACCACTCTATTTCATAGCCAGTATCAGATGGTTTTAATGACTGCTTCTTTATAATAGAATTTTAGGTCTGTTGTTGATAGGCCCCCATCCTTTACAATTTTTTCATTAATTCCCTTGATACTGACATTTTCTTTTTCCATATGTAGCTCATTTTATTTTAAATCTTATATGAAAGATTTGTGGGAAATATGATTGTGAGTTGGATAGCTAGATTGGGCAGTGCATAGACTGCTGGGTCTGGAGTCAGGAAGACTCATTTCTCTGGCCTCAGATACTTACTATGTGGCCCAAGGCATATCATTTAACCCTTTTTGCCTCAGTTGCCTCATCTGCAAAATGAGCTGGAAAAGGAAATGGCAAATCAATTCAGTATCTTTTCCAAGAAAACCCCAAATGGAATCACAAAGTGTTAGTCACAAATGAAATGATTAAATAGCAAATGATTAAGAATTGGACAGTATAGGAATTTGTGTATGGGTTGGGATCTACATTATGAGACAAAATAATCACAGGCTCATAGAAGATAATAAGTTTAGTCATCTGACCACATACCTTCAAAGCTGAGACCCAGCATGCCCACATCACAATGCTCACAAAAGGGGTAGAAATAGGAAAATCAGGGACAGTTTCTCTAGGCACAATCTCACTGCATAAGCATAAAAAATTGACTCATTTCATAGGAGCATGCTGAGTCCTGTCATGATTGCATAAAAGAATTAATATCCCTTTAAAATTACCTTAATTCTATTATATTTTGATTTTAGCATCTAATTTATCTCCTAATATAAACATTTCTCTTACTTACTAGTGAACTATTTCTCCTAACAGAATAAAAGGGAAAGAAGAGAAGGGAAAAAAAAAAACCCTCAGCAAAAACTAATATTTCAACTAAGTCTGACTATATATGTTATGATTCTCACCCTTTCAGCAAGCCTTACACACATTGGATGTCACTCATTTCCCTGACAGAATCTGGCCCAATAATAATAATCACTATCACTCAACAACTCTTTCAGTTTTTAAAAGACATTACAAATGCAAATTAGTGAACCAGACTTAATGGCTCCAAAAGGCTGCTGAAATTGTTGGGTGTTTATCCAAGCTCCATCCACCCTCCTGCTGTCTTCAAGAACCAGAGGAAGTCAGGAAATGATAAGAACCCAGGGAATTCCCACTCATTCCAGGCCCCTCCATCTGGAGCTTTCCAGCATTAGCATTTTATCTTCTAATGAGCCCTCCAGCTCTACCATTTTCTTCATATTTATTTCCATTCAAAGAATATCTATTAAGCATTGATTTTATACAAAACGAGGATCACATATCCTAGGGCTTACAAATTTAATATCCTTTGGTCCAAGATACTTCTAGGTCCCACAGTTTATATACTAAAGTCCCTCTCAAATTAGTAATCCTATAAGATTTTGGTGAATCCTGAGGAAAAAAAAAACAAACACAGAAATAATCTTATGGATAGCTGACATTATTTTGACAAAATCAAGGCATTATTTTCCTTGTCTAATCCTTTGGATTCTGTTTATTTTCCTGTCTTTTGGTTTGTTTATTTTGCATCCTCCATGGCCTTTTGTATCAACTAGCTTTTTTTTTAATTAACGCTTTTATTTTCAAAACATATGCATAGATAATTTGCAACATCCACCCTTGCAAAACCTTGTGTTTCAAATTTCCCCTCCCTTCTTTCCCCCCACCCCTTCCTCTAGTTGGCAAGTAATCCAATATATGTTAAACATGAGCAATCCTTCTATACATATTTTCACATTTATCATGTTGCACAAGAAAAATCAGAACAAAAAGGAAAAAAATTAAAAAGAAAACAAAATGCAAACAACCAAAACAAGTAAAAATACTATGTTGTGATCTACCCTCAGTCCCCACAGTCCTCTCTCTAAGTGCAGATGGCTCTCTTCATCACAAGACTATTGGAACTGGCCTGAATCACCTTGCTGTTGGAAAGAGCCACATCCATCAGAATTGATCATTATATAATCTTGCTGTTGCTGTGTACAGAGTTCTCCTGGTTCTACTCACCTCACTTAGCATCAGTTCATGTAAGTCTCTCCAGACTTCTCTAAAGTTATCCTATTGATCATTTCTTATAGAACAATAATATTCCACAAAATTCATATACTATGACTTATTCAGCCATTCTCCAACTGATGAGCATCCACTCAATTTCCAGTTCCTTGCCATTACAAAAAGGGCTGCTACAAACATTTTTGCACATGTAAGTCTTTTCCCTTTTTTGTGATTTCTTTAGGATATAAGCCCACTAATAATACTGCTGGATCAAAGGGTATACACAGTTTGATACCCTTTTGGGCATAGTTGCAAATTGCTCTCCAGAATGGTTGGATCAGTTGACAACTCCAGCAGTAATGTATAAGTACCCCAGTTTTCCCACATTCCCTCCAATATATCATGATTATTTTTTCCTGGCATCTTAGTCAAACTGAAAGGTATATAGTAGTACCTTAGTTCCACCTTAATTTCTGTTGAAAGGTCTCTCTTCCTTTATGACTCAATTCATAGCTCAGATGTTTTTCTTCATTTCTTAAGAGAAGGGAGTGAAATGTACAACGTCTGTCACCACACTTATTCCCATTTTAGGACTTCCTGATTAACTGAAGTCTCATTCTGCTAGGATAGAAGCTTAGAAATTAGTGTGGGTTTGTTTTGAGATTTCTGTAGACTAAGTGTGCATGGGGAGTTGTGGTTTGGTTTGGCTAAAGACAACTTGTGGAGGAGGGCAAATCCACAGGGGTGAAGGGGAATTATCCATATTTTCTCTGTGACTTACTGTCCTTCTTTGGCCACTGAGAATCCCAAGTTTTTTCCTATCAAATATAGAGAGTTGTCAAGAGAAGTGCAGAATGTGATTTCTTCAGACCACACAATTTTGTCTCTTGTCTTTGGATCTTTCCCATAACCACTACTGACTCACTCTGACACAAGGTCATGTGTTCTCCACCTTTATGGGATCATTAGCCAGATGGAACTAGTGGGTGGAAGATTGGATATCTGGGAAGAGATAAACTGGTGTGGCTAACAGGAATTTTAGTGTTTCCAAGAATCATTTTTTTCTAGGAGACTCAGGATTTCCCATTCCTGGCATGCCACTGAGGTGAATTAATAAGATATAACTCAAAGTTCTCTCTGTGATTTTGGTATTAAAATTATGACCTAGAAGCATAATTTTCAGTGCTTACATTCTACTAAGCAATTTAAAAGTTAAATCTAATCACCTAACATAATTCTACGTACAGAATAAAGTGTTTGTTGAATGAACATATGTTGAAAAATTATTAAATCAGAAAAGCTTTTAATTTTTCCAAGTATAAGATTCACTCTATATGGTATTCTAGAATCTCACAATAGTGTTGCCAATTCAAGATTCAATAAACATTTAGAAGTCACCTACTAAGTATAGTGCCTTATACCTATAAAGCAAAATTTGATTTTTTTAGGATTAGAGGATGAAAGGATGAAATATGGCATTTTCTTTCCCCTTAAAGAGTTATGGCCTACTAAACAGGAATAGATATAGAGATAAGGCTATAATATAAGTTAATTTACAAATGAAAGATCAAAGACAGAGAGATGAAAAATTTGTGCAAAGAGGCATTACTTCTAGCTGGGGTAAAGCATCACTTCAAGACTCTTCTGTAAAAAATATAAACAAGCAGTTTTCAGAAGAAGATAAAACTATTGTCATATAAAAAGTGCTCTAAGTCACTGTTGATTAGAAAAATACAAATTAAAACAACTCTGAGATATTATTTCACATCTATCAGATTGGCTAAGATTACAAAAAAAAAAAAAAAAAAGAAAGAAAATCACAACTGTTGGAACAGATGTGGGAAAACGGGGACACTAATACACTGTTGGTGGAGTTGTGAAATGATACCAACCACTTTGGTGAGCAATTTGGAACTATGCCCAAAGAACTATAAAGTTCTTCATACCCTTGGATACAGTAACACCACTACTGTGTCTATATCCCAAAGAGATCATTAAAAAGTAAAAAGGACCCATTCACCTATATTTATAGATATTTTGTAGTGGCAAATATTAAAAATTGATGGGATGCCCATCAATTGGGGAATGGTTGAACGAGTTATAGTATATGATGGAATATTATTGTTCTGTAAGAAATGATGAACAAGTAGATTTCAGAAAAATCTGGAAAGACTTATGCGAAGTGATGTTGAATTAAGTGAACAGAATCAGGAGAACATTGTACACAGACACAGCAGTGCTGTACAATGATAAGCTTTATATACTTAATTCTTCTCAGCAATACAGTGACACAAAATAATTACAATAGATTTGTGATATATAAAAATGCTATCAACAACCAGAAAAAGAACTAAAGAGACTGAATGATTGCAGATCAAAGCATACTATTTTCACTTTGATTTTCTTTTGGGTTTTTCACTTTTTGTTCTGATTTTTCTTTTACAACATGATCAATATGGAAATATGTTTAACATGATTGAACATGTATAACCAATATCAGATTGTTTACTATTGGGGAGGGGGGGAGGAAGTAAATAGATAACAAGGATTTAAAACCAGGTAATGGGCTGGCTAGATGATGTCGAGGATGGAGCACTAGTCTTGAAGTCAGAAGGACTTGAGTCAAATCTGATTTTAGCCACTTAATACTTAATAGCTATGTGACCCTGAGCAAGTCACTTAACTGCCTTGCAAAATAAATAAATAAATTTTTAAAAATAAAAATAAAGTAGATCTATAACACACGTTGGGGAACTATATTTGGTATGGTTAACAAAGTAGGATGAATTCAGATTGTTGTGGTAAATGAATGCCATTGTCAGAGATTTGGCCTTATCCAATAAAGCAAAAGGAATGACTGAAGAATTGTAAGCAAGGGAAGGACATCAAGGAGCACTACTATAAATACACTATTAGATACTGAGATAAGGAACTGGATAGGAGATGATGATAAAAGGCATAATGGAAGCAGCATTTGGGGATGTCATTCTGACAGTAACTTATTAAATCCATTGAAGCATGAAGAAATTGGAGAGAGGTAGGCTCAAGTTTTAAGTTTATGGGTAATAGTCCAGACATGAAGTAGTAAGAACAAGATTTCTACTGCAGATACTGCAAGGAAAATAACATGTTGAATCTCAGCCATAGAAACAGGGCATTCAACATAGCTTCTGGGCAGGTGAATAAGTATATTCTCATCGTCTTGGGCCTCATGACATAGAAATCCCCTTGGCCCAGAGCCCATGAAAAATTTCTATAGCAATTCTTTGCAGCTACAAGAATTAAGCACTTCTCTCCAGGCTGAGATGTCTATTTCTACACTCCCTAAATTCTGTGGCTACTTAAGTATTTTCTTTTTTATTTTACTTTTAATTTATGAAATAGAAAAAGCATTTCCATAAAACAGTAGAACAAAAATTTTGTTTGCACATGAAACTGCAAATCTATTATGTACCACTTGCTGCTCTTTTTAAATATATAATCAATTTATCATGAACATTACTCTTTTTTTCCCTTTTTTTCTTCTTCCCCCGCCCTGACAGCTACCATTAGACACAAATATGTGTGTATACATACATATATATATATATACTTGTGTATGTGTAAAATAATTCTAAATGTATTTCTATTTATTTTATTATGCAAAAGTCATAAAATACTAGTGAAAAGAATACAACAATATTTTACAAAGAGTATATAGTAACCAAATGGGATTTTATACCACAAATAACAGAGATAGATTAACCCAAAATTATTAACACAATTGATCATAACATTAATAAATTTTTTTTAAGTACAGAGAGAACTAGGAAATCATAAAGGAGAAAAAAGAATGCATATAGGCAAAAAATGTTTATAGCAGCTCTTTTTGTGGTAGCAAAGAATTGGAAAATGAGTAGATGCCCATCAATTGGGAAATGGCTAAACAAGTTGTGGTATATGAAGGAAATGGAATACTATTGTTCTATAAAAAATGATGAACAAGCTGATTTTAGAAAGGCCTGAAAATATTTATATACACTAGTGCTAAGCAAAACAAGCAGGACCCAATAATACATTGTACATGTTAGCAGCAAGAATGTGCAATGATCAACTATAAAAGACTAGGTTCTTCTCAGTGGAACACAAGATTTTGCAAGCATTAAGTTTTGAAAACTATCTTTGCATGTATTTTGAAAATAAAAAACTATTACTAAAAAAAAAACCACTTGAAAATATAGGCATAAATGGATTTTTCATGAATCAATTAAAAAGCATTTATTTAAAGCCATCATTCAAGCATCATTTATAATGGGGATAAAATGGAAGTCTTCCTAATAAGACCAGGTATGAAACAAGGTGCCTACTGTCACCAATATTATTCAATATTATATTGGAAATCTTAGCCAGAAGAGAAGAAAAATAAATAGTAGGAATCAGAATAGACAATCAGGTAAAGAGTCAACTTTCACCCAATTTTTCCTTTGGGACCAAATAGGAAAAGTGTGTTTCTACCTCCAAATGATTACTCTTCAAATACTTATCTACAGCTCTCTTTCAATTATCTATTCTCTTCTTGAGACTAAAGTAGTTCATGTTCCTTCAACTCATCTTTTTATGATATGCATTAAAGGTCCATTGACATTCTTGCTAACCCCTTTCTGGACATTTTACAGTGTAATAATGTCATAATATTTTGCACGAGATAGTAGAGACACAGGCATAGTAGAGTTCTGAGAACCACATTTCCAAAAGGTTTTGAAAAAGTTGTATGGCATCTGGAAAAGAGCAAACACAAGCTTGTCAAGGGCCTTGCATTCATGTCATTTGAGTATCATTTGAAATGCTGTCAATAACCAAAACTGATTGTGTCTGCATACAGATTGAATCATACTTTTTTTTTATTTTATTTTTCTTGAGTTTTTTTTTTGGGGGGGGGAGGGAAATATCTATGTTTTGTTTCTTTTCTTAAAAAAAATAACATGACTTTTCATGAACATGAAAATGTTTTGCATAACTTTACATGAATCTTCTCAATGTGGGATGTAGTATGAAAAGAAGAAGACAGCATCTGGAACTCAAAGTTTTAAAAACAAATGTTTAAAAATGGTTTTATATATAACTAGGAAAAATAAAATACATAAAAAAGAGAATCATTTGAAGTAAAGTTATGGTGGATTCAACTCCAATCTGAGAATAAATTAGTAAATTTTCTTTTTTAAAAAGTTTATTTCAAGAGAAAGTTAGGTGATGCAGTGGATAGCGCACCAGCCCTGAAGTCAGGACCTGAGTTCAAATTTGGGCTCAGACACATAACACTTCCTAGCTATGCGACCCTGGGCAAGTCACTTAACCTCAATTGCCTCAGTACACACATAAAAAATTATTTCATATTTAATTTTTAAAATGTACTTTGATAACACTTTGATATCATAGTAGAATTATAAAAAGATGATTGCTTACAAAACTGCAAATGTATTGAGTACAACTTGTTATTCTTTTAAAATATATAATGAACATATGTATTTTTTCTTTGTTAAATTTCAAATATGAACATTTACACTTAAATTGATAAATATTATGAATAAGGGTAGAATTTATTGCATTATTGGTGGACTAGATTTGACAAAGTGATGGAGAAAATATTAATAATGAGGATTGAATTTATTTTTTTTCCTCCAGGCCAGAGTGAATTGTACACCACTGATGTGAAGGAAGAGCAAATACTGCTTCTGAGAAGACATGGAGTAGAGGTAGTATGGTTTGACTATTTGTCTTCAAATACTTGTAGAATTGTTACAAGGAAAAGGGTTTAGACTAGCATGGTCATAAAGAGCAGAATTATACACAATGGGCAAAAACATAGTCAAAGAAATAAATCTACATACAACTTTTTCAAAACTGGAATAGTTGTCTTTTGCCCTGTAGGTTTAGCAAAATCTGAATGACCATTTGTCTGAAGTAATGTAGAAGGAATTCCTGTTCAAATACATGTAACAATATCAAAGCACTGCTGGATCTGAGAAAGAGGAGTATGTAGAGCACTCACTTTTGTCTTCTAAATGGGTTTCTTGTTGTGAAGCAACATGTGCTGATTATATTCAGTTCTGCCTGACCCCTACAGGCAAGGGTCTGCCTTTTTTTTTTTTTAATCCAACTCTATAATTCTTTACACCTCTAACCTGAAGCAGCTGGGGAGAGTCACTGAAAAATTTTGAGGTGTCTAAAGTGTCTCCAATCCAACAAAAGTATAGAAAGGTACACAAAGTAAAGTATAAATCAAATATAGGTTGTGGATGTTGTTCTTAATACTCAAAGAAGACATGACATCACTATGTTAGAGTCAAGTTACAGTGCATCTGACTATGGCTGATCAGACCAACATGATCTTGGAATGCTTTGCTACAAGTTGGTCACAATTAATCCCTATGGACATTTAGGATAGCTTCTCTAATTTTGCACATCTCATGTCTATTCAACCATTTATTTCCTCTATACAAAATAAATACTTAAGACATAAAAGATTTACAAGTATTCATTGAAAAATATTTAAATCTGAAGTTATTATTATCTTATTATAGTTTTATGATAGTTCAACTTCAAAGCATAAGAAACTTTGTAAGATGATTTTATAATAATTTTACATTCATTTCCTTACTACCCAGCTCTCTCCTAGTCCAGATTTTCTGGCAATCTAGGCTGAGTTTAGAATCTACTAGGCATCTTCTCCAAGAAGCAATGGAGTACTTGCAAGAGACATCTGCTAATGTTTATGGGGAAGACCAAGGAACTTCTAGAGTAGCCACTCCTAAAAGACCCATCTTTCAATATCATTTTTGGTCACCTGTTCTTTGCTTAAAAACAAAGAAAGAAAAGGCAGGGGAAAGAGAAGGGAGGAAAGGGCCCATAGGGCCTACCTCCAGGTTCCGGCTTCCTTAGGCAGTATCTGTATTCAAAACTTCTATAACTGCTGAAGATAGAAGACATATACCTTTTTCATACTTCATGGCTTAGAGTCTGGAGATTTGGGACTGTAGATAGAGACAGTGAGAGAATCCAAAAGAACAGTAGAACAAATTTCTTATAGATACAATTATTCTCTTTTTTAAGTTCTACTGAGTAAACTCATCTTCCTGCCTTAGAAACTAGTCTGTTTTAAAGCCAAAACCTTTCCCTGTTGCCTTCATAAGAGCCAAGGAATTTCTATATCATATGAAAGCAGTACAGCTTTCTGCTCTGGTCTAATACAAGTAGCTTACTAGAAAAACCTGGAGCAAATGTGTCTGTAGATTGTGCCCAGTTCAAGGGACAATACATGTGGTGCTGAAGGAATATAATTCTATTAATTTTTCTTGTGATGGTCTTTGGCCAGAGCTGGAGGGATGGAGGAGTATCTTGCTTGAATCCATTACATACAGGTTACATTCACAGGCTTCTGAAGGACTTGCCTACTCTAAGATTAATCTTTTATTTTTAAATAACACAGAATGGAAGTTTAAATGATGTGTATGCATTTAGTGTCTATTATAGAATGAACTTTCTTCACTTTAACAGTGTATCAATACATAATGTAGCATATTACTACTATAACAAAGAAGAGCTTGGAATAATCAGGTTTGCCTTTTTATAATTAAGATAAATCCCATCTATAAAAACAATAGTATCTCTTGGCATTGAACAATCATAATTTAGAATGGCATGAGTTCAAATTCTGTACACTTATGTGACTATGGATCAATACAGTGTATCAATCAATATCCAAAATATATATCCTGGACTCTGTTCCTAGTTTGGGGCTAGATAGCTTTTGGTTGACACAGACTATTCAGGGGTGGTCATGAAAACATTCAAATAAATCCCTTTAGTGAAACATAATCTAAAAATTTTGAAGGTTTTCATACTTTTCATATACAATTCATTTTATAGTATTTGGGGCTCCATGTAGGGGGAAAAGTTCATTATTCAAAATTTAAGTAAGTATAATGTGTATCACCACACCTGTAAAGGGATACGGGAAATCAATAAAAGTGGCAAGAAAGAGAGGCAAAGATGACTCAAGAAATGGAAAGTGGGTCCCAAGAAGAATGTTTGAAGAACTTGTGGTTGTTAAGATTGGAGAAAATTAGGTTAAAGAGTGATTTGCCTTTATAGTATTTTAGAATTTGAATTGTTCATGAAAGTCATCTCTTCCTTATCTCTTATTTTCAAGATGAGTTAATGAGACTTCTCTCCCCTCGCACTCCTGGAAAAAAAAAAGTAAGCATCTTATTCAAGGCCATACAGACTATGAGGCAGAGCTATAACATTCATTTGGATCTCCCAACTACCGAGTCAATGATCTTTAACCCATCTTTTAGTGCATGGTGGAGTTTGTGTCATGTTGTTTTCCACTTCATTTGACTTAATTTTGATGAGAAGGAAATTCATTATGTATTTTTATGAGTAGAGATGGAACTTAATTGTTTTATAGACTCATTAGTTAGTGGCAGGCCTGGGACTAGGACTTATGTCCCTCATTCTAAAACTAGTAGTCTTTCCACTACACCCAAAAGAATTTGGTTGATCACAACCATTTTGTAAATTACAGATCACTTTATCAAACATAAAGTACTCTATAAATGTAGCGTATTACTACTATACCAGAGAAGAATTTGGAATAATCAGGTTTGTTTGTTTTTAAATCAAGATATATCCCATCTATAAAAATAGTATCTTTTGGCATTGAAAGATCATAATGTCTAAAGTACTGACATGAGTTCAAATTCTGTACCACCTGTGTGACTATGGATGAGTTAATGGAAATGTTTTAACCTCATTTTCCTATTTCTGTAAGATGCGATATCAAATAGTGCTTAATTCACAGTGTTGTTGTACAGATCAAATGAGATAATATAAGTAATGTATTTCACAAATTTCAAAGTACTCTCTACAGAAATGCTAAGTTATTAGTACTACTATTGGAAAACCAGAGGAATCTTTGCACATTCTTTGTCCCAAATGATTTAGGGATAGGTAGATAGTTTCTCAAAGTCTAATATGAGTAACATGAATCTAGTCTTCTCTGGTTCCAAGCAGAGATTAAGTTATTTGTTTTCAAGGAAATTGTTTCAAAGAACAAGTTACAACTGAGCACCCTTGCCCTTACTGGCTTCCTGGCTTTGAGTAATAGATCTAGTTAATAATTCACAACCTCATATATTTGTAGTGCTTCAAGACTTACTATACTTTCTTTTCAAAAAAAAAAAAAAAAAAAAAAGGAGGAGGAAGAGGAGAAGGAGGAGGAGAAAGAGGAAGAAAAAAGGGGTGGGACTCATTGTCCTCATTTTAAAGATGAAAAATATGAGTTTCTTTGGAATTAAGTAATTTACCCAGTGCCAAACATGCAATAGGGTCAAAGTCAGGTTTTCAATCTATCTTATAAAATTTCAAGTCTATTTCTATCTGTTATGACACATGCCTCTCAATTCCTCATATAGTTTAATTTCAAGCTCATATAACATCACAGTATTTTAGGTTAAAAAGGACTTCAGAGGCCACCTACTCAATGTATACCTGAATATAAATTGCTTTTATAACACACCCATTAAAAAGTTATAGAACCTCTGATTTTTTTTAATTTTTAATTTATGGAATAAAAACTAACAATTTTATAACATAGCACAATAAAGAGATGATTATACATGAAACTGCAGATCCACTGTGTATAAATTGCTATTCCTTTCAAATATACAACAAAATATTTTTTTTTCTTTTTGTTTTCTTCTCTCTCTTCTCCTTCAAGAGATAGCTATGACTAAAATGAGATAGACATACACACACACACACACATAAATATATATACACACATATAATATACTTCTATTTATCATTTCTTTATTCAATTTTGCTGGGTAAGTTACTCTTGGATGCAACCCAGCTCCTTTGCTCTTTGAAAAATGAGGTTCCAATATCCATTTTTTTTTGTTTTTTGTTTTTGTTTTTTACTATAGAAACAGCTAGGCCTTGTGAAATCATGATTGTTTTCCCACAATATTTAAATTGTTGTTATTGTTTTTTTCTTGTTGCCTGCACCAACTTTTTTTAAACTGGGAATTTTGAAACCTGGCTATATCATTCCTTGTAAGGTTTCATCCTTTGATCTCTTTCAGGTGGTGATTGGTGGAATCTCTCAATTTCTATTTTACCTTCTTGTTTTAGAAGTTCATGACAGTTTTCCTATTACAATAATTTCTTAGAAAATATGAATACAATATTACATCATAACTTTCAAGTAGTCTCCTTTATCTTATATTGGTTCTCCTTGATTTCCAGATCAGTTGTTTTTCTAATGATATGTTTCAGATCCTTTTCTATTTTTTCTAGTTTTATATATCTTGGTATGTCATAACATTATTTAATTTCACTTTCTCTATTCTAGTTTTCAAGGAGTCATTTTCTTAAGATTTTGTGTCAACTTTTCTAATTGGCTACCTTTCTTTTCATAATTTTTTAAATTTTTTTTCCCTTTTTTCCTCATTCTCTCTCATTTGAATTTTAAATTTTAACCTTTACTTTTAAGAATTCTAGAAGCAGCAAGTTCATAATCTACCATAGTAGTTTATTCCATTTGTAAACAGCCTACAGCTTTAGGAACTTGAGCTACTGTAAGCATGTAAACTCGCTGATATTATGAATTATTTCATTTTTTGTACTTCTATCTCTAATGCCTAGCACAGAGCTTGGCATATAGTAGGTACCTTATGTTTGTTGATAGAAAAACTTGCTTATGTAAAGTAAATGAGTACTACATATCCTTTGCTCCAAACCTACAGACATTTCCTATACAAGTGCTGGATTCTGGCCTCTCAAAGGAGGGTTGGATGTCAGACACTGGCAGCTTAAGAGAGGCACTTTCCTATGCCTCAAATAACAATTTCCTCTTAACCATCTTGGATTTAGCAACTTTGTATAAGACAAACTAATAAGTTTCCATTTCAAACTATGTTTCACTGCCTAAGAAAACTCAATGGTAACATTTTCTTCAGGGTCCTCTTTCAAATAAAACAATACTCACCTCTCTACATCTTTTTTTTCTTTCTTGATTTTGGCAGATAGGCAAAGTCTGAGTCAGAGCTCTGTGGCCCATATCCCCTGGACTGTTCCTGGTCACAGATGGAGCATAGAATAAGGAAATATGGAAAGTTAACAGTTGAATTCTGTTTTTTTTTTTTCTTAAGGCTTCCTTAGGTTACCACTGAAATTCCTCCTCAAGAGATTTCAAGTCAAATCTAGTCTGAGTTTCAGGGAGAAAAAGCTGTAAACTTTTCACTCAATCTTTAATAACATTTCCTATACTGCTAAACTCACAGTAGAGGTAAAGGGGAGTAGTATGAGTCCAGTAAAGTCAAGAAGATTATTTGAAGCTATATCTTCAATGTCTACAATGGGTCAGACATGTTTAGTACTGTTTAGTACGCGTTTAGTACTGTTCACTTCAAGGATTTCTTGGTTAAAAAAGATGTGATTGAGTAATAAGAAGATAAGAAAGATCAGAAAGCAAAAGAAAAACTGAAATTAAATAGAAACTTTTTTTGTCAGAGGTTTTAATTAGAATACGCAACTATCTAGCATGGTCAAATCAAATCAACAAGTATTTCCTAGGTGTCTACTATGCAAAAGGTACTGTGCTAAGCAATGGTCATACTTAATATGGGACACGATGAAATGGTGACTTTGAAACATGACTTGGAACATAACTTTGAACTAAATTTTCTCTTTGTAATCATAAAAGTGAATATTTTCTTGAAGGCTACAGTGGTAGAAGTACTGGTTTTCATTAATGATACAATATCAAAATGCTAGAAGATTTTCCTCCAGTAAATTTATTCAGTACCATTTTTATTAGGAAGTATGCTAAATGCTGGCAATACACATAAATAATAACAATAATAATATTAATAATAACAATACTAAAGTCACTGTCCTAAAGGAACCTATATTTAATTAAAGATAAAATGTTAAAATAACCAAGAACATAGAAAATATGTACATAGTAGGTGAAGGTAATCAAGAATAGAAAAGTATCTAATAGCTAACTTTATTTAGTACTTTAAGATTTGCAAAATGTTTTTAAAATATTATCTCATTTGATCCTTGAAACAACCCTGGCAAATAAGCATTACTGCTGTCCTCCTTTTACAAATGAGAAAACAGAAACATATAGAAGCTAAATGATTGGCAAAAGGTCACATAGCAAGTAAGTCTCTGAGTTGTGAAATATGATTTAAAAGTTTTCTAAATGAATAGAAAAGTCTAATAGAATTTCATGCAAAGGCTAATCAGAACTCATTATGTCTTAGTCCTAGTTCTATTGTTACAAGTTGTTTTAGCATTCACTGACATATATAAAACTTTATATATTTGTACAGATATAAATATGCATACATGTGAATATATACATGTAATTTATAATATCTATATTTATATTTCCATATAATGTAAATATTATATTTATATACTTTATCTCATTTATGCTGTTATATATTTGATACATAATCACATATTTATAATATGTCTATTTAGACTATGATGTTTCTTATATAATGTTTATATAAGGTATCTTAATTTTATATATACAACATGTGTGTTTGTGCGTGTATATGCACATAATAACTTCATCCACAGTTATAGGTAGAAGACAAATCTTTTTTTTTTCCTTTTTAGTTTGTTATATTTTATTCCTCTTATAACATTTGGAGACTTTTTTCCTGCTTTTTTTCTTAATTTTTTTTCTTTTAAAATTTTCCTCCAATGATATGTAAAACAATTATTTACACTTGTTTTTTAAAAAAATTTAAATTACAGATTCTCTCCCTGCCCCCACTCTCCATAAAGAAGGCAAATATGAAATTATGTAAAACATTTCCATAAAAGTCATATTATGAAAGAAAACATAGATCTTCCCCTCACCAAAAAAAAAAAAAAAAATACCCTCGAGAAAAATAAGGTGGGTTTTTTTAAAGTATATTTCAATCAGTATTTGGGCACAATCAGTTCTTTCTCTTGGTATGGATAGCATTTTTTATCAAGAGCACTTCAGGGTAATCTTGGATCATTGTATTGCTGAGGATAGCAATGTCATTCACAACTGATCATCCCACAACTTTGTTTTTATTTTGTACACAATACATTTCACTTTGCTTGAATTCATGGAGGATTTTTTACATTTTTCTGCGAGCATCTTCAGCATCATTTCCTGTAATATTACATCCTAGTCACATACCAATTTATTCGGTCATTCCCCAATTGATGGGCATACCCTCAATTTCCAAATTTTTGCTCTGAGAAGAGAGCTTCTATAAATATTTTTGTACATATAGGTTCTTTTCCTTTTTTAAAACTCTTTTGGCATTCATGCCTACTTGTAGTGTTTTATAACCTTTGGGACATAGTTCATATTTTTGATCATGTATCAATTGGGAAATGGATCTTTCTTTTTTTATAAATTTGACTCAGTTCCTTATACATTTGAGAAATGAAGCCTTCATCAAAGAAATTCCTTTCAAAATTGTTTTCCCAATTGTTATTGCTAACTGTATCTCTCCCATTCATTTATTCTATTCTCTCTTAGTAGGAAATATATTCCTAGCCAAATAAGAAATAAAGGCAATGTCAAAGCACAAAATAAAAAAGTAATAATGCATGGAATTACAAAGTTTCTGTACAAAGATAAGTGATGCATGTAAGATAAGAAATGAAATGGTAAATAGTGAGAAAAAATAATTATATCAAATTTCTCAGAGAAGAGTTTGGAATCCAAGAAATAGATAAGTAGATAGTTAATAGACAGATATACACATATCCAGATAAGCAGATGCATAAATATATATATATGTTTATATATATTACCAAAGCCATTTCCCATTGGATAAATGATCTAAGGATATGACCAGTTATCAAAAGAACAATTATCAACTATTAGTAACTACATGAAAAAATGATTAATTCAATGATACTAAAAAATACAAATCAAAACAAAAGCAAATTGGCAAAGATGACAAAAGATCACAATAGTATTGAAAGAGTTGTGGGAAGATAGATATGTTAGTGTTTCATAGTGTTCCCCATAGTGTTCATAGTGTTCCCCATTAAATTAAAATAAAGATTCTAGAAAGTAATTTGAAATGATACAAATTAAGTTATAAATGTGTACATAATCTATAACCCAGAATATGTACTACAAGAATTAACTCCAAGGCAGCTTATTAGTAAGAAAAAAGTTCTTATATATATCAAAATATGCATCACAGTAATTTTTGCCAAACATTTGGAGACATCAGTTAGGAAATAATTCAATCAATAGTAGTACATGAGGATTATGTAATATTATTGTGCTATAAAAATGAATATAAATACAGATAAGTATGGAAAATCTTAGGATTTTCCATAGGAAATAGGAAAACAACAAACTTCAAAATGTCAATGGAGAGAACAATCACAAACTAATAATATTAATTAATCAATTGCAAAATGACCAAAAAAAGGGATGACTCCAAAGAAGAGATACGAGAAAACACGAAAAATCTTCCCCTTTACAGAGTAGAAGGTCCAGAAGTGAGGTAAATTGCACACATTTAAGACTTCTTCTATTATACTGATTAATGTTGTTATTTTTTGTCTTTCTATTTTAAAAATTTAAATATTGTTATTTTATATGTGATGTTCCTCTTGGAAGAATTCTGGCAAAAATTCTAGTGATGGAAAAACAAAATTTTGAGTTTTTTAAATATAGTTTTATCCATGAAACTAGTTGGTTGATCAGCTTATACATAGGGAAATGCCAATTTCTTGTTGATTTGACCAATGCTGTCTCAGCCTTTGCTATTAAATGAGGCTGTAAGTATGATCTAATAACATAAAACTTAATCAGGAAAAATTTAAAGTCTTAAAGTTCAGTTTTCAACAATCTGTTATGCAAGTTTAAGATACAGGAACAGTGAGTAAATAATAATTTATCTAAAAATATAGTTTTTAGTGAATTTAAAATTCAATATTAGTCAGTAATATAGCAGGACTGCCAAAAAATGTATTAAGTTATTATATAGTGATAATCCTACATTCTTCGTACTATTTAGACCAAGTCTGGAATATTATGTTCCAGAATGGTCCTCACATATTAAACAGAAACATATTGATAAACTAGAGAGTAGTTAAAAAGGAAAACCAAAAAAGTAAAAGGCATAAAGTCCATGCAACTTGAAATTTTGTTGAAAGAACTGGAAAGTGTTAACCTAGAGAAGAGAAGACTTATGGGAAAATATGGAATGGAGTGGAAAAGCATTTATTAAGCATTTACTATGAGTGAAGTATTAAAATAAACACTGGGAAAACAAATAGAATATTGAAATCTTCCCTGCTTTCAGTTGAAGAAAATAACACTTTATAAAGGGATATATGTGTGTCTGTATATATGCATTTTAAAGATTTTTAGGTACATAACTAAATGTTAAATAAATAAGGGGTTTACTTTGCAGAAACCTAGAAGATCAAAACTACAAGGAATGAGTAGAAGTTAAAAAGAAAAATAATGTAGGCTTAATATGAAGGTGAAGGAGAATTTTCTAATGATTAGAATTATTCAAAAGTGGAATGGTCTACCTTAGTGGGTAATGGTTACCCCTAATTAGAAATCTTAATGCCATGATTAGTTGACTAGCCTCTGCATATGTTGTCAAAGATATTTTTTCAAGAATTATTTTGTTTTATAGGGCCCCTCAAATCCATTCCAATTCTGATATTCTAACATTATAGGGTATAATGTTCACTAGGCTCATCCACATATACACATCTTCACTTTTTAGTGACATTTCTTAACTAGAACACACTATTATATGGTCCTCATTCCTCCCCAAACTTTTTTTTTGCCTTCCCATTATAGTCAACCAACTATCATTTATTACAGATCTGCTATGTGTCAGAAACTGTTCTAAATGCTGACTAAATGATTACTTTGTTTCCATTTAATAGTGTTTTCTATATACACTTATTTGCAAACATGTAAGCTCCTTAAAGGTAGAGATCATTATGCTTTTGTCTTTATATCCTAAATTCACATTATTTAATAATCACTTAATGCATGTTGATTAATTTTGTTCCTCTTAAATTTTGACTTCCCTGAATTGGTGATGCCTTTGATTTTAAAGGTACAATTGAAGGAAATACAGATATTTAACCTAGGAAAAATAAACTTAGGGAAGACACTGTCTAAATATTTAAGAAATTCTCATGTAGAAAAGGGAATATATTTGTGCTGTTTGATGCAAGAGGGCAAACTTGGACTAATGAGTGACTGTCACCAAGAGGCATATATGGCTTGATAGGAAAAACTTCTTATATTTATATCTATCCAAAAGTTAGATGGCCTGCATCAGGGATGCTGCTTCATAGGAAATATTATGAAAAAGTTCCAATGCCTTCTGTTCAGGTGTCTTCTAGTAGTGATTCTTTATTAGGTATGGGTTGGACTAGATGATCCTACTATTGAATTGATTTTATTCCACCTATAGAGGTAACTGTTAAAGTAGCAATATCACATGGTTCTTACTTATTTTACAATTAAATTTATAAATATCTTATATCACTATTTCTCTTAATATCTGGTCTTACTAATATCACATAAGAGGCTTTTATGAAAAAGTTTTTAATGGGGAAGTGTAGTCAAGATGGCAAAGGTAAGAACTCACCCAACTTCTCCCCCAACTGCTCCAAATTCCTTTAAATAATGACTAAACAAATTTTAGAATGTAAGAACACCCCAAAAGATGGAGTAGAAAATTTTCCAGATGAAGGCAATTTAGAAGGTCAGCAGAAGGCAATTTAGGTCAGCAGAAAAGGTCTATAACACCAAGGTGGGAGTCTAACATGTAGTAGTTCTGGTGAAAGATGCACTAGCTTAACCCCAGTCCCAATCCCAATCTTGGGCCTTGAGCATTAGCAACTCTGTTAATTAAGGGACATGCCTAACATCTCTAGGACAGAAAACAGTGCTTGCGGTCAGGCCCCTAGAAGATTCTCTGAAAACAGCAGCACAAAACCCCCGAAGCTTAGGACAACAAAGAGGTTAAAAAGTCTAGCAATAGGCTAGGAAAATGAGTAAACAACAAAAAAGTTTCCGACCATTGAGAGTTATTATGATGACAGGGAAGGTGAAAACACACTCAAAAAGATGATAATAAAGTCAAAGCTCCTACACCCAAAGCCTCCAAGAAAAGTCAGGATTGGGCTTGGGCCATGGAAGACATCAAAAAGGATTTTGAATATCAAGAAAGAGAGACAGAGGAGAAATTAGGAAAAGAATTGAGAGTGGTGCAAAAGGAAATGCAAAAAGTTAATGCAAAAAGTTAACGAGGAGAAGAATGCCTTAAAAAGTACAATTGGTCAACTGGGAAAGGATATACAAAAGCTCACTGAGGAAAATAATCCCTTAAAAAATAGAATTATGCAAATGGAAGCTAAAGACTTATAATAAATAAAGGCACAATAAAGCAAAATTTCATTTCAAAAAAAAGAAAAAAAAATAGAAAAAATGTTAAATATCTCATTGGAAAAACAATTGACCAAGAAAATAGATTCAGAGGAAATTTTTTTTTTTTTTAATTTGAGCTACCTGAATGTCATGATAAAAAAAAAAAAACAAAAAAAAAAAACAAAAAAAAAAGAGCCTGGTATCATTTTTCAAGAAATTATCAAGGAAAACTGTTCTGATATTCTAGAACTAGAGGGTAAAATAGAAATTGGAAGAATCCACTTATCAGGGGACTTCCAGCCAAGATGGCGGCAAGGAGGCACACAGCTGTGTAAGCTCCATGTTTTCTCTCAGAATCCATCTCATTACAAGCCTCTGAATTAATGCCTAACTGAATAAAAACCCCACAAATAATTATCAAGAGAAGACATCCTTGAGATTCACCAGGGGGCAGCAGCAGCAGGAGCTCAGCAGGCAGCTCACAGCTGAGCAGACAGGAGGGGTTGGGGTGTGATCTCAGCCATCTCTGCGAGGAGAGCTTCACCACAGGATTGGATACTTTGCCCTGGCAGCAAGTCAGTAGCCCAGCAGAGAAGCTAAAAACACAGGGGTGAAGAAGTCTACCCCAAACAGCTGGAGTTCCTTGGGACCTGGCTACCCCTCCCCCACAGCGTCTCAGCACGCTCTCAGAGTCTCGGAGCGCAGTCCTGCTAGTGCCTTGCTGCTGCCCCTGCAGTCTGTAGAAGAAGCTCGGTAACACCACCCAGCCCCTCCCCCCCCAAAAAAAAGCAGATTCCATTTGAGGTTTTTTCTTTTTTTCTCTGATTCTTCTCTGACAAAATGAGCAAAAAATTGAAAAGGACCTTAACGATTGACAGCTTTTATACAGACAGAGAGCAGACTCTAAACCCTGAGGAGACTAAAAATAGATTATCTCCAGGTGAATCCCCACAGGAGGAGATCATCTGTTCCTCAGCACAGATGAATCTCATAGAAGAAATTAAAAGGCTCTCACAAGAGAGCTAGAAGAAAATGGAAAAGGAGAGGGAAGCTTTGGCAAGAGAGTCTGGAGAAGTCATCCCACTCACTTAAAGACAGAAATGGATAAAGAAATAAAATCTTGAAAATAGGATTAGTGAACTGGAAACAGAAAATAGCCACTAAAGAATAAAATGGGCGTAAATGGAAAAACATTCCATAGAAACAAATTGACAATTAGAAAAGATATAAAAAGTTAATGAAGAAAATACTTCATTGAAAATCAGAATCGAGCAAATGGAATTGCATGACTGAGGAGACAAGAAGAATCAGTCAAGCAAAACCAAAAAATCAAACAATGGAGAAAAATGTGAAATACCTTCTTGGGAAAACAACAGACCTGGAAAATAGGTCTAGGAGAGACAATCTGAGAATTATTGGACTCCCAGAAAAATACGATGAAAAAAAGAGCCTGGACACTATGTTCCAGGAAATTATCAAAGAGAACTGCCCAGAAGTCATAGAAACAGAGGGTAAAATGGACATTGAAAGGATTCATCAATCACCCACTGAAAGGGATCCTAAAATCAAAACACCAAGAAATATAGTGGCCAAATGCTAGAACCTTCAAACAAAGGAAAAAGTACTCCAAGCAGCTAGAAAAACCCAATTCAAATATAGAGGAGCCACAATAAGGATCACCCAAGATCTAGCAGCATCCACATTAAAAGATCGAAGGGCCTGGAATATAATATTCCAAAAGGCTAAAGAACTCGGTATGCAACCAAAAATAACTTACCCAGCCAGAATGAGGAAGGAAATGGTTTATAATTTTCTTTCTGCATCTTGATTCTGGAATTTGTATCAGCACCCTATTTGTGTCTTTAAAAAAAGAATTTGATAGGACTCCTATGACTATTTTTCTAACTTGTTTATATAGTATTTGAATTAATTGTTCTTTAAATATAGAGAAGAATTCATTTGTGAACCCACTTTTTCTTTTCTTAGGGAATTCACTGATGGCTTGTTCATTTTCCATTTTCAAAATACAGTTATTCAAGCATTTTTTTTCTTCCATTATCTGAGCAACTTATGTTTTTAAAATATTCATCCATTTCACATAGTCAAATTTATTGGCATACAGTTAAGCAAAGTAGGTCCTAATTAGTGCTTTAATTTCCTCTTCATTTGGTATTATATTCAACTTTTTAATTTTCGATACTGGCAATTTGGTGGTCTTTCTTTTTTTAAATAAAATTGACAAAAATTAAACTATTTTATTTGTATCATAAAACCTGCTTCTTAAGTTTTATTTGCTAGTTCAATAGTTTTCTTATTCCAGTTTTATTAACTTCCCCTTTGATTTTCAGAATCTTCATTTTGGTATTTAATTGAGGATTTTTATTTGTTCCTTTTCTAGCTCTTCTAGTTGCATGCCTAAATCACTGATCAGTTTTCTCTATTTTGTTGATGTAAACATTTAGAGATATAATTTCCCTCCCCCCCCCAAGTTCTGCTTTGACTGCATACCATTAATTTTGGTATGTTATTCTTGATAAACTTGTTCATTATTTCTATGATTTGTTCTTTGACCCATTTCATGCTTTAGGATTAGATTATTTAGTTTCTAATTATTTTTAATCTATCTTTTCGTGATCCTGTGTTACATGTAATTTTTATCACATTGTGGTACCAAAGGGATACATTTAGTATTTCTGCCTTTCTTCATGTAATTGTAAAAGTTTAATTTTTGCTGTAGTTTTCCCCTGATGCATTTAGTTTTTGCATAGGTGACATATACAGCTGAAAGAAAGACATATTCTTTTCTATCCCCTTTAAATTTTCTCTAGAGTTCCATCATATCTAACTTTTATACAGTCTATTCATCTCTTTAACTATTCCTTTTTATTTTTTCATTGAAGGTATCTAGTTCTGAGAAAGGAAAATTGAGGTTCCCCACTATTATATATTTCTTTATTTCCCCCTGTAACTCATTTAACTTGAGAAATCTATATGCTATATCATTGAATGCATATATGTTAATATTGATATTATTTCCTTGATTGTGTTATCTTTTAACAAGATGGAGTTTCCTTCCTTGACTTTTTAAATTAAAACTATTTTTGCTTTTGCTTTGCCTAAAATCATTATTGCGTCCCCTGCTTTAAAAAAAAAAATCAGTTAAAGCATTATATATTCTGCTACACCATTCATCTTTACTCTGTGTCTCTCTGCTTTAAATATTTTTTTTCTTGTAAATAGCATATTTTAGGATCATTTTACTATCTGCTTCTGTTTTATGGGTGAGTACATGCCATTCACATTCACAATTATTATTACTAATTGTGTATTCTCCCCATTCTTTATACTTTTCTCTGTCTCTCCTTTCACCCTGTCCCTCCTCAATGTTCTGCTTCTAAGCTCTGGCTCCTCAATCTGCCCCTCTATTGACTCCCTCTTTCCTTTCCCCCTTCTCCTCCTATTTTTCTAAAGGAAAAGATCAATTTCTATACCCAACTGAGTATGTATATTACTCTCTCTTTGAGCCAAATAAGATGAAAGCTTTCAAACACACACACACACACACACACACACACACACACACACACACACAACTCTTTCTCTATACTAAATGTCTTTAGTGCATCTTCATATGATATAATTTACCTCAATCTGCCTCTCCCTTCCCTCTTCTCCTAGGCTATCTTCTTTATCATCCTTCAATTTCTTTTATATATTCCTGTCACACCTTCTGTCTATGTATACTCCTCCTAACTGCTGCAAAAAAATAAAGTTCTTTATAGTTATTATAACTATTATCTTCCCATATAGGTAAGTAAATAATTTAAATATTTAATAATATGTTTTTATCCCTTTCCTGCTGACTTTTTTATGCCTTTCTTGGGTCATATTTGAAAACTGAATTTTCTACTTAATGTTGTTCTTTTCATCACAGAAATTTGAAAGTCTCCTATTTTATTGAATATCCATCTTTTTCCTGGAAAGACTATGCTTGATTTTACTGGGTAGTTGATTCTTGGTTGTAATCCAAACTCCTTTGCCTTCTAGAATATTATATTCCAAGCCCTCAGTCCTTTAATATAGAAGCTGTTAAGTCCTGTGTGATCCTGACTGTGATTTCTTGATAATTAAATTATTTCTTTCTGGCTCCTTACAGCATATATTGACCTGATATTTCTGGAATTTGATTATAATATAATTCATTTGGGGAACTTGAGACATGATCAGGGGATTCTTTCAATTGCCTTTATCTTCTGCCTCTAGGATATCAGTGCAGTGTTACTCATTAATTTATTAAAAGAATACTGGTCCAGGATTTTTTGGGGGTCATGGCTTTCAAATAGTTATTTATCTCTTAAATTATCTGTCCTGAATCTATTTTCCAAGTTAGTTTTTTTTCCACTGAGATATTTTATGTTTTTTTCTATTTTAAAAAATTCTTTTGATTTTCTTTGATACTTGGTGTCTAACAGAGTCATGAGCTTCTACTTATACAATTCTAATTTTTAAGGAATTATTTACTTCAATTTGCTTTTATACCTCCTTTTGGTCAATTTTACTTTTTTAAGGAGTTCTTTTTCCAAGTCTTTTTTATTCTTTTTTTCATGATTCTCTGGCATCACTACCATTTCTTTTTCCTAATTTTTCTTATACTTTTCTTATTTGGTTTTTAAAACTCATTTTATCTCTTCCAGCAAGATCTTATGGACTTGGGATCTAGTTGTATTTGTCTTTATGGCTTTACATGTAGGTGTTTTGACATTGTTGTTTTCTTCTGAGTTTGTTTTGACCTTTGGTGAAGTGTGTTTTTTTTTTGTTTGTTTATTTTGCTCATACTCTAGTCTATTTTTCATGATTTTTAAAATTGAACTCTGCTCCTGAGTTTACAGACGGGCATGGCCCCAAAGTTCTTATTCTGGGGATCAGGGGTTTGTTTATCGGCTTTCTCTGCTAAGATCTTGAAGGCTGGTGGTTCACCTGTTGCACTGGGACTGGCAATTCACTTGCTGGGGTACTGCTGGGGTACTGATCCTCTGTGCCACTGGCCTGCTAAACCAGGTTTATGGAGTTCAGGTCACTGTTCTGTGCTGGTGATACAAGACTTCTGATGACTTTCCTAGGCACTATTTTGTTGGGCTGCACTCTTCTTTTATCCAAGTGAGATACACCTTTACTGCAGTACTACTGAGTTATCTTGGACTGGAAAATTGTTTCATCCTCTTCATTTTATGGATTCTGTCACTCCAGAATTCATTCTGAAACTTGATTTAACATTGTTTAAAAGAAAACTACGAAGAGCTCAAATAACTTCCTGCCCTTTCTCTGCCATTTTAAAATATGGAGCTTTAATATCTTTAATTTAAATTAAATTGTTATGCTTTTAATTTAGTCTGTAATTTAAGTTTATAATATGTAATGTGTATATTATAAACTAAAATTAAAAGAATAACAATTGTAAATTTATATATGTATATGTATATGATATATTTATGATACAATATAAAATATTTAAAATATTTAAACTTTTGCCATAAAATCTCTCTTCATATGTGTGGTTGTATATATGTTTATATACATAAATATAACTTAATATCTTATAAGAAATCATAATCTCTGAATTCAAGAACATATATATAGATATCAGGCATTATATATTTATATAGATGTATATATATTTATATATATAATGTACATTTATACATATGTCATATCTGTATAATTGTATACATGTGTTTATTTATATACATATATCTATATGTATATATAGGTATGTATATATATATATAGTATATATGTATATGTATATATAATATACCTGCTATATAAATCTATTCCTGAATTCAGAGATTGACTATTTGATTTTTCTATTGTCAAACCTATATACTCTCTTAAGAGTTAAAAATGTCTAATGAATGAAATTCTAGCAGATATTTGCCATGCAAAATTTTTTACTGAAATATACCTTGCTTCCTACAGCCTTTTCCTCATTCTGTGATTGATATATACTTCTTGTACAAGGCAGCCACCATTTACAAAGCATAGATTTACTATTTATCTTTATATGTTGCTATTCAAATCTTATCCAATCAACACTTAAGTGTCTACCATATGAAAGGCATTGTGCACTAAGTATTGGGGATACCATTAGAAAAAAAAAAGTCCCTGTCTTCAAGAAGCTTACAATCTAAAAGTGGAGCCAATATTAAAAAAAAAAAAAAAAACGTATGAAGATGCAAGGGAAGAACACTTGGGGTATCCAGCACTAGGGCATTTTGTGGAATTGAAAGCAAACAGAGCAGCAGATGCAAAACAGATTACTATGTTAGTTATTATGTTTCTTCCCATAACAACTGGCAAATAGACCCAGAGGTTTACAATCTGTCTTCATTCCTATATCCTTGTGAATACCCTACCATGCTCTGTAAAGACATGTTAATTCTGTGGACATGTGGGAAACCAATGTCTCAGAGGCAAAATGCCAATCTGCATCTGTGTTTTGATCAGTTACTAAGGGAGGAAACACATAGATGTGTGGGCTCTTGTTTTAACTGGAGCCCTAGAGAGCACCTAAGCAAATCCAACTATATTGGTAGTGGTGTCATGATTTCATTGCATTAATGAATTTCAGCCAAAGAAAATGCTTTCAACAAAACAGGTCAGGAAACTGTTAGCATCATAGAATCCTGAAAAGTGCTCTGGGCCAATGCAAAGCTAAATAATTAGGCTAGTGTAACATAGTATGTGTCAGACAAAATTTCTATGCCACCATGCCACAAACTGTTTTTAGTTCAAATGTAGAAACTCCGAAGTGCTTCCCAGGTTTACAATAATTCAGGACCTTAATTCATTACCTAAATCTATGACTATAAGAGGCTGGATCTCTCTCAGAACGGTTAACTAGATACTTAAAACGACATATGAGTGCATACTTCAGAACAAAAAGCTCACTTTGGTTTCTGAAGTACCCAGATTATACCTCATACCTACTGCTGGGGTCATACCCATATTAGCACCTTGATAGTTCACATTCAATGTTGGGATAAAATGAAACACATACAAGTCTTTGAACAGTTAAAGAGGGTTTACTTTGTTCACAGCAAGAATGTGCTTCAAGAATAATCCATCTCCATATGGAAACATATCTGGTCAATAGAGAAGGCTAAAGGGAGCTAGGAGCCAATTCAGATCCCAGGAACACCTTTGTAGCCTTTGAGGCAAAACCAATACTTATATCAGGAAAATGGGGAACCCTGGTCCTTTTATATATCTCACACCTTTACCCTTTCCATTTCCATTTCTCCTGCTTATCACAGGAAATACTCAACCCATACATTTCGATAATTAAAAAGTAGTTTTTTAAACCTATAATTATGGATGTTTGGGCCCAGCTATTACTGACATTTCTAGCTTCATCAAATGTTGTTAAATATATGAATTCATGGCAAAAAACAATCATTCAACTAGTCTTATCATTACTATAATAAAATGCAAAACTAGCCTGATTTATAGATAGAAGACATGGAAATCTATATTGTACGAATACTTTCTCTTTATACAAAGACAACCCTTTGAAAAAGGTCTAACATTCCCCATTCATATTTTCATGGTGAAGGCAGTATCCCCTAGCATATACTAGCATGCCCTCTCAGTAGGGCGACTTCATTCATATCAACCTATAGATATATATTATAGATAATAATCTGGGATCAGGACAAGTAAGATAGGGAAAAGGACAGGAGAACTCTGAAACTAGGATCTCTGCCAAGGCTAGGTGTACACATGTGTTGGAATGAGGGGAGCATGATAGGAAGCTTTGGGAAATTTTCAGCAGCAAAACATCAATAACTGCCAAAGATAAGGAGCAAATAATAAAAATCAAAGTATAACATACCTGATATTTAGTAGAAAAGTAACACTAGAAATATGCATTCAATCAATCAACCAATCAATCAATAAGAACATATATACATATAAAGTGATGCACACTTACATAGACACAGGTATATAAATTTATACATACACATTATTATATGCCAACTCCTGAACTAATCTCCAAGTATATGATTGCTGCCCTGAAAAACTTATATTTTGATGGGAGAAACAGCATCCATAAAGGGTATTAATTACTCAAAGGAAATGAAAGGTAACTTTCCACTTCCATTTTATAGGAGTTCATTCCATTTACACTCACAGTTACAATCACTAGATCTATATTTCCTGCCATCCTATTTTTTCCCAATTATACTTTTATCTCTCCTTTCACCCTTTCTCTCCTCACCAGTATATTGCTTATGACCACTACCTTCCTCAATCTGTTCTCCCTTTTCTTAATCCTCCCCTTCACTTCTGCCCTCCTTTATATTAGCTCTTCCCTTTTTTCCCTTTCTACTCCTACTACACTATATGGTGAGACAAATTTCTATACCAAACTAAATATTATGTTATTCTTTCTTTACATCAAATCTGATCAGGTAATTTCATCAGATTTCTCAACAGAGAACTTTAATGATTCAAACAATGCTCATCCCTTGCTCTTCTTTCCTTCAATAATAATAGGTTTTTTGTGCCTCTTCATGTGGCATAATTTACCCCATTTTATTTCCCCCTTTCTCTTCTCTCAGCACAATTCTTTTTTCTATTCTTTATTTCTTTTTTGTTATCACATTAAAGTCAACTTATAGTTATACTAAGTATACCGCTTCTAACTGCCATTAGAAAGATAGTTCTCAAGAGTTACATGTATCTTCAGATAATAGATAGATAGACAGACAGAAAGAAATAAAGAGAGAGATAGAGATATAAAAAACTTTTAAAAGCATTTTTTTCTTCCATTTGCTTTTTTTATACTTCTCTTGAGTCTTGTATTTGGAGATCAAATTTTCTGTTGAGCTCTAATCTTTTAATCAGAAAAGATTGAAAATCTCCCACTTTCATTGAATGTCCATCTTTCCCCCTGAAAGATAATGCTTCACTTAGCTGGGTAGCTGATTGTTGGTGTAGTTCAAACTCCTTTCCATTACAAAATATCATATTCTAGGCTGTCCAGTCCTTTAAGATGGAAGCTTAGCAGGTCTTGCCTAATCCTGATTGTGTTTCCTTGATATTTGAATTTTTTTTCCCTGACTGCTTGCTGTATTTTTTACTTGATCTGATAATTCTGGAATTTATTTATAATATATCTTGGAGTTTTCATTTTGGGGTCTCTTTCAGGAGGTGATATATGGATTCTTTCAATGACTTTTTTACCCTCTGTTTCTAGGATTTCAGGATAGTTTTCCTTGATGATTTCTTGAAAGATATTATCTAGGCTCTTTTTTTCCTCATAGCTTTCAAGTAGTCCAATAATTCTTAGATTTTTCTCTTGTGAATCTATTTTCTGAGTCAGTTGTTTTTCCAATGACATATTTATTTTACATTTTCTTGATTTTTTTCATTTTTAAAATTTTGTTTGACTGATTCTTGATTTATCCTTGAGTCATTCTATTTATCTAATTGTAATTTTTATTGAATTATTTTCTTCAGTTAATTTTTTAAACCTTTTTTTGCATTTTGGCCAATTGTACCTTAAACGGAGTTGTTTGGGGGGTAGTTAGATGGCACAGTGGCTAAAGAGAGCATCAGCCTTAAAGTCAGGGTGACCTGAGTTCAAATCTGACCTTAGATACTTAACACCTCCTAATAATAATAACTGTGGATTTTTTTTTTCATTTCATCAACTTTCTTTTTAAAGGAGTTGTTTTCTTCAGTATATTTTTTTTCCCATTTCATCAAATTTATTTTTAAGGAGTTGTTTTCTTCAATTTTGTGCTATCCTTTTCAAGGTGTTGGCTTTCTCTCCCTATAAACTTTCATAATTCTTTTACAATGCTCATTTCTTTCCCCCATTTTTTCTATCGCTATTTTTAGATCCTTTTAGAACTCGTCCAAGAGAGCCTTTTGAACTGGAAACCAGTTCATATCTCCTTTTAAAATTTTATCTGCAGACATTTTTCATTCACTGTCATTTTCTAAGTTTATGTTCTGATATTTCCTGTCTCCATGGTCAGACCTCTTTTTGCTTTTTTGCTCATTTTTAAAGATTGAAATCTGCTCTTAGGGCAGAGGGGAGATTGTACTGAATTTTCTTTGTAGATCAACAGGGACTTTTCAGTGACTGGCAGGAATCAGTGCTGCAGGCTTTCCCATTGTGCTGAATGGCCTGGACAAGTCCTGCCTGTTTTGCTGAGGTTCAGGGGCTCACAATTTGCTTTCTGTGATTTCTTTGGAGTTCTCATAGCTGGTCTATGAGATCCAACAGTAGAGATACTGTTGGATGAAAAGGTATCCACAGTTTGATAGCCTTTGGGGCATAGTACCAAATTGCTATCCAGAGTGTCCCAGTTTTCCCGGGACAGATTGCCAGATTACACACACACACACACACACACACACACACACACACACACACAGCTATAGTTTATACCATGGTTAAGGATTACATCATGATTTTTCCTGTCACTCTGATTCATAACTTAAGTGCCATCTTTAACATTTAACTGTTACACCATCTATCTTGTCAAATGTCTTTCCTGCTCCACAATCTCTCCACCCATACAAACATCAGTTAGTATAGGACCTAGTTATAGGTCCTCAACTGGACTATTTATTACCATAACTTCTTCATTGGTCTCCTTGTTTCAAGTCTAACCCATCTTCAATGCATCTTCCCCATAGCTGCCAAAGTGATTGTTCCAATCACAGGTCTAACTCTCCTACTCAGTAAATACCAGTATCTCCCTATTAAGTTTAGGATGAATTACAAACTTCACTGTTGATTACTTTAAAGTCTTTCTTGCTATTTCCCATACATGGCATTCTATTTCCTGATGGAAGCTTTGCATTGTCTGAGCCCCAACTCAAAAACATACTCCTTCCTCACTTCTGCCTTCATCTTACATCTAGCTAAAACTCAAAAGTCACTTTCCTCTTGAGATTTTTTTCTAATCCCTCTAGCTGCTAAGTCTCTCAATACTTTGTATGCAATATATATATATATATATATATATATATATATGTGTGTGTGTGTGTGTGTGTGTGTATCTATCTATCTATATGTATATAGATAGGTAGCTAGATAGATACATATATATAGATATATAGATATAGATATGTGTGTGTGTGTGTGTATAATTTTTTGATAGAATGTAACCATTTTGAAGGCAGAGATACTTTCATTGTCTTTACATGCCTAAAGCTTAATGGACTGTCTGAAATATAGGGGTCATTTAATAAATTTTTGTTGATTGATTGGAGTTATAATTTCCATCCTTGGAATTTTAAATAAACTGCATAATGAAAGCCAGCCAAAAAGATAAAGGCCCTGGAAAGCATATTAAATGAAAAACATTTTTTTGTGGGGGATGGTGGTCTGTAAATCTTTAATCCAAAGGAAAAAAAATTAAGGAAATATTAAATGGTTGCTTTCAAATATCTGATTTTGTAAATATAGATAAGAGGAAAAGCTAGGTTGTGTATACCCTGAGGGCAGAACTAATATCAATGTTGTGAAATTACAAGCACATTTCTATGGAAGACCTCACAGATACTGAGGAACATTCAAATAATCAGATAATGGTGTACAGAGAAGCCAGTTAAAAAAATTACAGCTGTTATGAGAGATATATATTATATCACTTATATTCATTACTTTTGTGCTTTAGATGCAACAATGAATTCTTTTAATTCATATTTGCTGAGCTAACACTAATTCAATTTCCTTTATCAAGGGCATGTATGTCCAGAACATGAAGTTGACTATATGAGTATAAGTCTGAGAGTGGCATGAGTATCAATTAAATATTCAAAGTACCTGAGCAAGCAGGAAGGTAGAAAATTCATAGAAAAACAGACAAGAATAACACAAGAAGAAAGGATATGGGTAAGACATTAGCACAGATGGAGGGAGTACCCACATAAAAAAGATCAAAGAAGCATCACAGTATAAATATGTCTTACTATTGAATAGCACATAAATCAACAAAATATTTAGTACCAGTTCTGCCACAGATCAAATTCGACAAACACACATGGAACAGAATCACAAAGTTTTCATTTTTATGGTAGTTTTCATGATGAAACTCAGAGTAAACTTA
Source organism: Sarcophilus harrisii (assembly GCF_902635505.1). Classification (NCBI taxonomy): domain Eukaryota; kingdom Metazoa; phylum Chordata; class Mammalia; order Dasyuromorphia; family Dasyuridae; genus Sarcophilus; species Sarcophilus harrisii. The sequence goes on along the minus strand of NC_045427.1, from coordinate 437,110,207 downwards.
CAATTCACATCAGCAAATAAATGTAATAACTTTATATTTGACAAATATAAAGACTTAAAAAGTTTGGAATAAGAATTGATTATTTGGTAAAAAAAAATTTGTTGGGAAAACTGGAAAGCAGTATGATAGAAACATATTAATTGATCAGAATTGTACATAATTACTCATGAATATATATGAATAAATAAGGAAGTGATTGAAAGAAAAGTTAAGTGTAATATGGATAATTTTGACTACATTATTTAAAAAAAAAGATTTTAAACAAATAAAACTTCCAAAAGATTTCTTTTTCATTTTATTTTTTGGTCCTTTTTCCCTAGCAACTTTCAAAACTCTCTATAACATCCATAAATAGGAGTATCTACACTGATCTTTCTTCTTTCCCTCGAGATTTTTGGAAAAGGTTGCTCACACCTAGCCCAGCTACTCTATCCACACATCTAAAGATAAAACCTTTCCCATCAAGATACAAATGTTTCTATCCAGATGGGGAATAAGGAAAGATACTGATGCCCAAAGCAATATGCTTGAGAGCAATGCAAATCAAACAAATATACAACTACTTAATGAATGCTCTGGCATTGGTTTAAAAAAAAAACTACCCTGGAATTATATCACTAAAAGTAGGATAGTGCAGGATATAAGAATTTCATTCCAAAGAGGACAATAAATCAAATGATGTCTATTATCCACAGAGTATTTGCATTTGTACTTTTATGTCTTTTACTCTCCTTATCTCTGCCTTTATCTATGTTTGTCTCTTGCTCAGTCTCCTTAATTTCATCTAATGCCACAAAAATTTTAAACTTAATTTTGAACATATTTTCTAATTTGAAAAGGGTACATTTACAAAGTTTTTTTTTTTCATTCACAGGATTTCAGATAGTATTAAACAAATCCAAAACAGATTTGTTCATGTGATGTTCGCCAACAACTTTCACAGTGGGGGAAGGGGGGGGGTAAGGTAGAATAAGCAAACCATGTGGGCCCTGAAATATATCCTTGACATTTAAAGTCACCCAGAGAGCTTCTGTGGAAAAATATAGTTTTAGGTTTATGGTAGAAATTATTCAAGTCATATATATTGAAGACATATAAAAAAAAAATCCAGTTGATTATCTCACATGGAGAGAAAGAAGTTGGCAACAGTGTCCTTTTTTGTACAAGATGGCTGAGGTAAATCTGAGTTGGTCTTTGTGGGAGGAGTGGGCATTTTGATGGGGACAAAAGGTTAGCCAAAGTCTTTTCCATTGAAATGAAGCAATGCTATGATAACCTGACTGAGTTTTCAGGATTGTCAATAACAAAAATTACAAGCTTAAAAAGTACCATGACTTTTTCCAATGGAGGCATCTGTCAACAACTTCCAAAAGAACATTTGCCTCAGCTTCTCTGTAGTGATGGGTGATGATCATGCAAACAGTCCAAAGAAGCCAGAGAGTAGGAGAAGCCTTGGAGAAGTGTTAAATAAATATCCCACAGGCAAACCTTTTGTCACAACTTTATTGAAGGGAAAAGTATAAGGCACACCTGAGAATTTGAATGAGTTCCATATACAAATGAATTCAAGCTTTGGCACTGATTGCCTTCCATTTAATCCTTTTAACTGAAGAAGTTCCTGATCTTATCAGTACTTCCATGAGATGTAATTGGGGGAAGGAAAAATAAAATATTTTGAGATAGATAATTAAACAAATATGCAAGTAAATGAATAAGAATCAAACTGAAGATGTATCTTGAAAGACAGGTAGGATTTCCATAAACAAAAATGGGTTTGGAGAGCATTTCAGGCATAGGAAGGGTCAGGAGCAATGTCATTGCTATATAGGTATGTATAAAGGATTTGTACAATTAGTAAACACATAAATGCTTAAACACCAGTTATTGTTTTGTTCTATTTTTTTTTTTAAACAACCTCTTTGAAGATTGAAATCTGCTTTGGAAAATACACTACCAAAATCACTTTATAGTTTTGAACAACTTGGTTTTTTTACCCAATCTGAATTTTCACCTATGCTAGAATCACATTTAAATTTTAAAATCAATTCAATGTATGTTTATTAAGTATCCAGTATGGATGATATATTTCTTGTGTATAAAGCCAATAATGAAAAAACAACAACAAATCAATTCTTGTCCTCAGTGATCTTATCTTCTATTGGGTAGAAACAAGTACACAGCTAAATAAATGCAAAATGATTTGGGAGTTGCATCAGGGAAGACAACACTAATTCCTAGAGGGACATCAGAAATATCCCTATATTAAAAAATCACATTTGAGCTATTCCTCAAAGACAGCTAAGTACTAAAAGGGACAAAAATTCAGGTAGGACATTTACCTTGAAATACTGTCTTGAAAACACACAGAGGCTAGAGATAGAACACTTAAAGTAGTTGGACAAAACATATATTGCAAACTCACTCTGCCAAAAATAAAAGTCTTTATTGTTTCTCTTAATTCTTCCTAACTTCTCTAAACATGTACTATTCTTTCACTCATTTGTGTTTGAAAACAAAAGTTATTCATCCTCAACTCTTTACTTTCACCCATCTCTTCAAATGAGAATCAATCAATTGTCTAATATTGTTGATGTTGCCTCCCTAACTTCTATGGAAACTTTACATTCATATCTCAACTTCCTTAATCAAGTTCCTATCATGTTTTACCTGGGCTATTGCAAAAAGATCTTAATTGTTCTATTTTTATCCAACTTCTTCCTTCTCTAATCCATCCAGGTCAAATTTGGGTTTGATGCCAAAGTGATATTCCTAAAGCACACATCAAACCATGCCATTCCTTTATTTGACAAGTTTCAATGGTGTCTTAATTAGGGTCAATTACTAGAATATTTAAAACTAATCGTTCTTGAGTTCAGGGAGTTAAAAAATGAGAAGGTATGATCATTTTCTGCTACCCCTTTGTACTTCTTTTCCTCATTTGGCAGCAAATGCTTCAATTGATTTATAATGTGTTGACCCCATTTTCATGCCAAACACATGAGAGAAAATGAGAAAGAGAAAAATGAGTCCCCAAATAAAATTTTTTTCTCAAAAATATATACTTAAATATAAAAGTGGACTCCATTGATTATTCCAACCCCACTTAAAAGCCATTACTTTATTCAGTGAGAAACTTCTTGGTTAAATCAGTTAGGATTAAGTGTAAATGACTTGTACACCTCCTTAAATGAATCAAAATTATTGCCTGAGAGATTATGTACTATCCTGAGAAGGTTCTACAAAAAAGAGGAGCTATCCTAGGGCCAGATATAGATTCTGGGGGTCTAAAATGGATTGCAGTCTCATATGCTATGAAGCTACAAAGAATTAGTTGCCTAAGGGCAACCAGTGAAAGGAGAAAGAAGCTAAGATAATAGCAATGAAGAGAGTGAGCTGATGTGGATAACCTATATAACCAATGAAAATTTTAAGGAGAGCTGGAGGTTAGAATGGGATATTATGTGGCTTCCCATTCTTTTGTTCTATATAGGAAATGCTTCAGTTTTGATGTATGTTGGACATGATTATTCCTCTTAGAGATCCCAAAATGATGACTGATGGGGAGCAAGGAGGTACCAACTTCAAGGACTGAGGAAAGTTCAATGAAAAAGGTCTGATCTTTTCTGAACTTCCTCTTTCAGTGTCTATCCATCTACAGGCACTATTGTTTGCTATTTAAACATTACCAGAAACCTGAATCTTGTCTCGACCACAAAAAGAAAAGTGTTAGCTAGACATCAGTATAAATGTAAATTGTTAGAAAGTTAGAGTGCTGCCTAAATGTAATTTTTCTTACAAGCTGACCTTTTGGAGCATTTTTTTATTTTCCAAATCACTTTTTTTCTAAACATCTTAAGTTATGAACTGATTCAACCATTTTAGAGAGCAATTTGAAACTATGCCCAAAGAGCTATAAAACTGTGCACTCTCTTTGATCCAGCAATAGTATTACTAGGTCTATAAGCCAAAGAAATTAAAGAAAAAGGGGAAAGACATATGTATAAAATACTTGTAGCAGCTCTTTTTGTAGTGATAAAAAATTAGAAATTGAGGGGATGGCTGTACAAGTTGTGGTATATGATTGTAATGGAATACTACTGTGCCATAAGAAATGACAGGCAGGATGATTTCAGAAAAACCTGGAAATAATTACATGAATTGGAATAAAGTGAAGTGAGCAGAATCAGGAGAATATTGAACATTGTAACTGCAATACTATATGATGATCAACTGTGAATAACAAAACTGTGATCCAAGACAATTCTGATGATGATGATGAAAAATGTTATCTACCTCCAGAGAAAGAACTCATGGACTCTGAATGCAGTTTGAAACATTTTTTTTACTTTATTAATCTTGTGGGTTTTGATCTGCCTTTTACCCCCAATATAGCTAATATGAAAATATGCTTTTTGCATACTACACTCATGTAGGTTCTATCAAATTGCTTGTATTCTCAAGGAGGGGAAAGATAATGAAAAGAATTTAAAACAAAAAAAAATTTAAGAGGTTTTTGTGTAATTAAGAAAAAAAATTTTATGTGTGTGCATATATGTGTGTGTATGTGTGTGTAAACTCTTTATAAAGCCATAATGGAAGGAACCATATGAATATATAAGGAGCATCATAAAAAGGGACATTATATTTCCATCTCAGTATAAAATGAACTAATATTTTTTAACAGATATTAACAAATGGATATCTTATATAGCCAACGAAGGTTCAAGAAGGACTAGAGATAAGAATGGGATATTATGTGGCTTCCTATCTTTTTCTCTATATAGGAAATGTTTCAGCTTTGATCTGTGTTGGACATGATTATTTCTCTTAGAGATTCCAAGATGATGACTGATGGGGAGCAAGAGGTTACAAGCAGATATTAATTACTTTGCTTATAACTTTTTCTTCAAGCCCTTATTTTTGCATCTTTCAATGTAATGATTGGTTGAAGAAAATAAAAGAATGAAACTGGAATGTTCTGTGATTTACTCAGAATTAATTAAAAAACAAGGCAGTTGAAAGTCTTTATATGATGCAAGATGTAGTGTCAATGTTGTCTACATAGCATGGATCCAGGTGAGCACTTTAGTTAGTTTCCATGAAAAGGAGACTTTCTTGTCTAGTTTCATGCATAAAAACAAAAAAAAGGAATAAGTGCAAATTATCTGAAAAATTCCAAGATAATTCCCATGGGTTGTTTTCAAAAGTGGAGAATGAAAGTCTTATAGACATACTTATGGCTTTCCTTCCTTGGTTCTATATGCAAAATGTTTTTAGTTTCCATAGGCAAAAGGGAATAAATCTGCACTTAATTCCTGACATTGTCTTACTTATATAGCTTTGCATACATACATGTGTGTGTGCTATAAGAAGTAATATTAATTCATTTATGTTCATCAGATTGAAGGATATCACTCTTATTTATAAAATTCTAAAAGGTTAAACTACAATTTTACATGTAATAAGCGTTTATAGAAATTAGAGATTTTATGAAAAGGGGAAAGGAATATTCATTCATATAGTGCCTACCTACTATATTCCAGGTACTTGTGCTAAGTATTTTTAGAAATATTATCTCTTTGATATAATAAGCACACAAGGTACTATTATTATCTTTATTTTACATTTGAAGAAACTAAGGCAAACAGATTAAGTGACTTACCTGAGTCACAAAATACCAACTGTCTGAGGGTAGATTCAGACTCTGATCTTTCTGAATTCAGGCTTTGCACTTTATCCACTGCTCCTCCAGCTGCCTCTAAAATATTGCAACAGTAAAATGTTTCTCCACCTCCCCCCCCCCCCCCCCATTAATAGGCTCAGTTGCCTTTTGTATAAAATACAGCCTCTGCTTATCACATTTCATCATGTAATTTCAACTTTTCTTTCTAGTCTGATTATACATTATTTCTATCCACAAGTCCTAACCCTGTGTTCTAGCTAAAATGGCCTATTGCTCTTCCCCAGGCATCTCCTATCTCTATACTTTGTACAGGCGATTTCTCTTGTATGTTACATACTCCTTCATTTCTGCCTCTTGGAAACTCCTTTCAAAGTTCAGCTCATGGACCAACTCCTATGTCCCAGGTATAAATGCTCTTCCCAACAAAATTCCTCTGTATTTATTCTGTATGTGATATATCTATGCATCTATGTATATGTTTCTATCTAGTAGAATGAAACTTCTTGAGAGCAAGAACTGCTTTGTTTTTAATGACTATCATGACTTCCCATATTTTCTGCCATGAAGTATGCACTAAATCAATGATTATTGAATTGAATTTAAACAAATATTTATCTGTATAATAGTTTCTAGGTAATATTTTATGTAGAACATAGTGAATATTCTTTCTATTCAGCTCCAACTGAATAGGGCACTTGGATATAATCCAGAGCACAGAGGTAAGGCCTGTCACCTCCTGTGTCAAAGAGCAATGCAATTTTCTGAATTCACTTCTTTCTACATTGGCCTTAATTGATTCTTTAGCAAGACTCTTTTACCAGTCAACTATCCTTCATACAATAGCTTCTCTATCTCAAAAACTCCTGAATGGAATTCTAGCTGATGGGGCTATGCAGCTTCCTCATTCTTGGTGATTATAACAAACCAGTGATGAAGCTCAGTTCTTTCCTTCAAAGAGCTACTGTGTCAGAAAGAACTTACTTAACACAGCTTTGACCTTGGCACATTTTGTGAAGATATTGAACTACTGCCAGCTACAGAAGCAATTGTGACAACTGGGTCTTGAAAGGTCTCACATTTCCTGAGAAAAGGGTGGAGGAATTCCTCATAGATATGGATAGCAACAGTGAAAGGAATTGAACCATATAGAATTGAAAACAGACAAGGCAGAAGGTTTTCATCTTGTCATTATTATGTTATACTATCCCCTCCACCATTTTAAGCAACTTAATCATTTAGAGGTATAAGAAAGGGCACTGTCCTATCAAGAAGGCAAGGTTCTATGTATAATGGAACCTTTGCTGAGATGACATAGAACTCATCAGTGAATTCTTAAGATAGGGCTACCTCTAAAATTGTGTGGCTAGAGCTTAGAAGGTATAATCCTTGCAGAAAAATCACTCCTCAACTCTTTACAAAAGTCCAAGTTTACTCTTTCCTTAAATAGATCTTACTATATATATATATATATATATATATATATATATATATATATATATATATATATATTTTCATTCCCTAAATGTAACCTTAATTGCCAAACCTAATTATCGTCATCCTTATATTTCATTTTTCTCCAGAATTTCATTACTAACCAATTTCTTCTACCTAACTTTCTCTTCTCTCTGTTAGAGTGATATTTTCCTCTCCCAGTTCCTTCCTTTTCTAACAACTTCTTCCTATCCTTTGCATCCTATGTGTGTGTGTGCCCCATAGCGCTATCCTGGCTCTTCTTTTTCTTTCTTCATTCTCTCATTTGGTGAACTTATCATTTCCTAATGGTCTCAATTATTGTAGCTGTGCAAATGTGTCTATTATCTTTTTTTTTTCTGCATCCAGGCTTTCTCCTGCCTTCCAGCCCTGCATCAGAAACTACTTATCAAACTTTTCAGATTTAACATAGCCCATTATCTTTTCACCAAAATCTATTTCTCTTGTGAACTTATTATCGTCAAGTGCTCCATCTCCAATCAAGTGGTACAGGTTTCCAAACTTGCTTGTAGTCTCCATTTATCCCTTTCAATCACCATACTTATTTAACCAGTTGCCAAATCTTGTCACTTCTACCTCCACAATAACATATATTTATTTTTTTCCCCAACTTTCACTACAGCACTTTAACTCAGGCTCTTATCTTACTGCCTCTCTTTTCACCCCAATCCATCTTCCACATGGCTGCCAGAATGATTTTCCTAAAATACTTTTTTCAAAACTCCCATACTGCTAAAAAAAAAAAAAAAAAAAAAAAAAAAAAAACCTTCCCTGACTTCCATTATTTCCAGATTCAAATATAAGCTCTTCTCTTTGACATTCAAATCTTTTTACAATCTGGCTTTCTTTCTTTCTTTTCTTTTTTTTTTTAATTTTCTTACCATTACTGCCTCAATGCAATCAATGAATGGTTCAGCCACCCTCTTGTATCTCACATATAATGCTCCACTTCTCTATTATATGTGCCTCCTATGCCTGGGAGGTGCTCCCTGCTCATCTCTACCTCTTACAAGCTCTGGTTTCCTTCAATATTAATCTTTTTTTAATGTATTTTTTATTATAGCTTTTTATTTAAAAGTTATATGCATGGATAGCTTTACAGCATTGACAATTGCCAAACATTTTGTTCCAATTTTTCCCTCCTTTCCTCCACCCCCTCCCCCAGCTGGCAGGTTGACCAATACATGTTAAATATGTCTGCAGGGTCCTCAAACTACAGCCTGAGGGCCAGATGCAGCAGCTGAGGACAATTATCCCCCTCACCCAGGGCTATGAAGTTTCTTTATTTAAAGGCCCACAAAACAAAGTTTTTGTTTTTACTATAGTCCGGCCCTCCAACTGTCTGAGGAACAGTGAATTGGCCCCCTATTTAAAAAGTTTGAGGACGCCTGTATAAATTAAATACAATATTAATATACATGTCCAAAAAGTTATTTTGCTGTTCAAAAAGAATTGGATTTTGGAGTAGTGTACCATTAGCCTGTGAAGGAAATCAAAAATGCAGGTGGACAAGGTTAGAGGGATTGGGAATTCTATGTAGTGGTTCATAGTCACCTCCCAGAGTTCTTTCGCTGGGTGTAACTGGTTCAATTCATTACTGCTCTATTGGAGCTGATTTGGTTCATCTCATTGTTGAAGAGGGCCAGGTCCATTAGAATTGATCATCATATAGTATTGTTGTTGAAGTATATAATGATCTCCTGGTCCTGCTCATTTCACTCATCATCAGTTCATGTAAGTCTCTCCAGGTCTTTCTGAAATCATCCTGCTGGTCATTTCATACCGAACAATAATATTTCATAACATTCATATACCACGATTTATTCAGCCATTCTCCAGTTGATGGGCATCCACTCAGTTTCCAGTTTCTGGCCACTACAAAGAGGGCTGCCACAAGCATTCTTGCACATACAGGTCTCTTTTCCTTCTTTAAAATCTCTTTGGGATATAAGCCTAGTAGTAACACTGCTAGATCAAAAGGTATGCACAGTTCTTCAATATTAATCTTAAGACAAATGTAGTAGATTTCACCAGGAAATTTTTCCTAAAGTCTTTGTTCTGCGATGATGAATGGAACCCTGGGCTGACCCAGTGTCAGGAAAGAACTTTCTAGAGTGACTCTTTTGTTGGTGTAAGGAGCACATAATAAATAGACTTACTTATTTGTTCAGAAATCCATGTTTTTATTAAAGTTTAGGACTCTCAAAGAAGCAGCAACTTTTGGAGCACAAATGAAGGAGTGATAGTCTCTTTGGCTTGACTTGGGTATATTTTTGTTTATTACTAATTTTTTAGAATAAAAGTTCTTATTAAAAAATACTCATTTCAGATGCCAGGTAGGTAGGTTACAGGTAGGTTTTCCTAATCCCCCAGCAACTAGGATATTGCTCTTCATTCTTTTTCACATGTGTCCTATTTCTAAATATATGTATACATATGTATTATGTACACACATATATATACATATGGATATGGATATATATTTAAACACACATACATACATGCGTTCTCTTTCATTAAAATGTAAATTCTTGGATGGCAGAGTCCGCCTTCACTTTTTCTTATTAAGTGTTTTTTGATTGATATTAATTTTCTTAATTATTTTCTTTGCAGATTCCGTTTTTTTTTAAATAATAATAGAAAATGATTCTATCATCTGAGAATAAGGAGACTTCTCTCTCCTTTTTGCTAATGTTTGTGGCTTCATTTTTTTCTTTTTATTACTATTGTTAATAAAGAAAACTAGCAAAGAAACAGAAGGAATAGTCCTACAAATGGGAAATTGTGCAGTTACAAAACAACAAACTAAGTAAGAGAGGTTTCTAGATGAGGGTTAATAGCAATTCCAAAGGCTACAGAGAAGTAATAAAGACAAAAGATTCAAAAATAATCATTAGCTTCGGTAATTGAGATCAATGGTGATTTTAAAGACAGAAGTTTTAGTCCAATGATGAGGTCAAAAGTCAATTTGCAGAGAGTTTGGAATCAAATAAGAGAAAAAAAATTGTAGTTACCAATTATAGATGGCTTTCTTAACAGGTTTAGCCGAGAAGGGGAAAAATAGCAGGAATTGTAGTAGTGATGGTGTTTTTCAAGGATAAGGCAAACATATGTATATTTGTAGTCAGCAGAGAGGAAAATAAAGATTTGAGAGATAGTGTAGATGATAAGGGAGGCAATCTATTCCAGAAAATTTAATGGGCAGGGATCAAGTATGCGTATATATTGGTTTGCCTTGACAAAGGAAAGGACTAAATCTTAATGAAATATGAGGTGAAGGAAGAGATAATAGGGAAAGACATTTGAGTGATGTGAAAAAAGGAGGAAGAAGGTACCAATTATTTCAGTGAAGTATGAAATAAGATCCTCAGCTCAGAAGGCTGGGAGAACTGCTGCCCTAGGATATCATTGTCATTAGAGAGCAAAAGGATTTTGCAAGTGTAAAAGGATTATCTTGCCATAGTAAGGATGAAGTTGAGCTATGAAAATAAATATTCACTGGTCCTTGTCAATACAGATCTACAACTTTCTGTTGTTCCCTCAAAAACAAATAAATAGGAACAAAGGTCTATGAATGATACATGTTTGGCAAATCATGACTAGTGACAGAACTAGTAGGCAGAAAATTTGAGAGAAGAGAATGAACTGATCCACTAAGTGGGTACAGAATTTTGTGGGCCAAAGTTTTCCTATCTGATAAATAAAGGTGTCAGACTAACTGAATTTAAAGGTCCCTTCCAGCTCCAAATTTTATATTGCTTAAATATGTTACAAATATTTTTAAAAATTAAATAAGTAAACTCCCTGATAGAATAGGACATCTTTTGTTGGAGTATCTTATATATAAAGGACTTAAGCTAAGCCACAAACTAAACACTACAATAAATGGCATTAACTTTCTGAACCCTAAATCAAACTCAATTTAAGTTTTTGGGTTTTTATTTGTTTATTTATTCTGCCCCACTCCCCCCAGAACTGTGACTGACCAATATTGTGTGTGTGTGTATAGACTTGAGTCAGGTCCAACCAAAACTAAAAAGGTTGGAAAGAACTAAAATAGAACTAAAAATATATTTTGTAAATGAATTGAATTTATATTTCAAGGCCTTGATCATGTATAGTCAAGATTTGCTACAATAATACTTGAACGAATATATGCACATGATTTAATACACTGAAACATTTTTAAAAGAATGCCATATTAACATTCTCTATTTTAAAACAAACAAAACAGCAAATTTCAGAATATCATTTTAAACATCATTCTTGAAGAATCTTTATCTAATAAGAAATCTCAGCCACTTCCCACCTTTCTCTTTTGGACTTACCCAAGATCTTCTTGAAGTGAGAGCTATAGTTAAGAGACTTTGCCTCAAGTCAAAGCCTCTGAAATTCAGAAGCAACTGAAAAAATTTGTAGACCTTCTGGAGCCTAAGAACAACTGAGTTTAGCAGTTTGGGGAATATATACATATATTCCTTATTGGGAATGAGTAGAGTTCTCCAGGAAATCTACCAACACCCAACTTGAGCTCTTCCTAGCCTAGACCCAGTTTACTACCCTGAGAACAACTTCCCCAGAACCTGCTTTTCACTGTCCCAAATTGAGATAGATACATTTTAAAAGAAATATCAAAATACTGAGTCAATAAGAGAAAGAGGAAACATCACTAGTGTCTAAAAGTCAGAGAAACTACCTAGCTCCAAGTCCAGTGTTATGACCAACTAGCTATATAACACAGTGAATCACTTTTTCTATCTTGCCTCAGTTTACTCTTCTGTAAAATAGGGTTTTGAATTATATGATCGCTAAAGGCCTTTTTGTCTCTGGCCTTCTAGTTTCTTAGACCTTTTTCAGCTTGAACATTGTTAGTTTTTTTTCCACTTCTGAAAGTCTATGAATCTCAATTTAAATATCTGTTTCCTGAATATAGGTATACTTTTTGATAAAACAAAGTGCATAGTCCTAAGAACAATTCAGTCAAAGGAATAGAGCTGTCTTCTCCATCCACAAATCTGTTGTTTCTCTTCATGGTCATTTCTCTCTCTCTTTATTCTTATTATCTTCCTCACCTCACCTTTTTCTACTGCTGTGGAAATGTCTTTTCCACTATTTACTCTTTCTTTCAAAACACCCCCTACGCACACATACACATATCCTTTTCTTAAAAGGTTTTCCAGCAGAAATGGGCAAGTCTGCTGTGAACATCTTTGAAAACTAATCTCCTGACAAGAACTTTGATGCCAAATATTTGAATTGGAGCCAGTATTTTAAGACTCCTTGTTTATTATTTTCCGGATGAGGCAGATCAAGACAGATCCACATTCCTTTACATTTGTCTTCAGCCCACTTCTGGCCTTTGATCAAATTGCTTGTTTTGCTGCTCTGCATTTAAGAAAGTCAGCTTGTCTGCCCCATTATCGATTGTATCGCAATTAAGGATTTCTCTCACCCATATGGCCTGAAATCACTGCACCATAGTAGCAAAATAATAATAAACAAAAGCAAATGACTGATTTCCACTGCAGAGCAATTAAAATCTCATTAGTTCCCTGGCACTGCCTGTTTACTTAGTAGTGATACATGTGTATGTACATGGTCCACAAAGTCCAGCCTTTGGGCTGCTGTTATAAATTCTTCCCGTATAAATAGACTATTTCTGAAGATTGCTATGGAACCATTGAGGGCCCAGATGTTGTCACAAGAAGCAGTGTCTGTCGCCTCTTTTTCATCCCCTACAACAATGCCAATAAGAAAGATGGCATCAGTTCCACAGTAAGGCAAAAACCTATTCATCTGAAGCAGTTGGAAATAATTTTCTATATGGGGTGGAGTAGAGGGGGAGAGGAAATATAGGCAATCTACCAATTAACCATCTGGGCTAAACCATATCCTGCTGTTGGTCCCAATTTACATTTAGTCATAGCCATTCTTTTCCCTATAGATTCCCACTATTTTACTTTACCCCAGAATGAAGAGGATAGACAATAATCAGCTTTTTCTCCACAATGCCTTCACAAAGGGAGATTCAGACAAAAATTATAGAATTGTTTTTAGAAATACCATTGACCAACTTTATTTTCTAAGAGGATCAGTGACATCACAGGGTAATTTCTTAATTTGTGGTTAATAGTATTTAAGTGAGGCAGTCTCACACAAATTTGTCAACCTTACTCTCTCTTCCAGAATCATAAAAGTCTAGTATTAGGACAAAAGTCAGAATGGCTGGGGATTCAGTAGATGACTTTGGTGTCTTTGACATCTCACCAAGTTCTAAGCTTTCCACAACACCCATTTCAGTTGCCTTCATTGTTGCTAGAACGAATTGTTTTTATCTGTTTGATGGGGTTCTAGTGGTAGGCAAAGAGTTGTGGGAATCCCCTTTTGGTCAGTGCAGGTCCTTTGTGAAAGAATTCATTAACCCTAAATATTAAGTGGCAAAAATGGAAGTCTATTGTTGAATGAGAAATCAGCTTTGCTATAAAAACTGATTTCTTCAGTAGCAAAGTCCTATTAGGGAAATGGAGGCTGGCACTGAGAAGAGAATGTCTTCACAGTGAGCAGAGTTCTGGCAGGTATGCCAAAGAGGCAAAGCATACTAGTTTGGACATTCTGCAAAGAAATGAGAGGGCAGAAACCTATTTTATGAGCAGATCTTGGGGGAGGGGGTGGAATGGAGGCAGTTTGAGCTGATCAGACCAGGATCTCCCAATTGAAATTACTCTGAAGGCTTTTTCAGCCTGAATTTGAATGAAGATCTGGCTATCAATGTAGGTGATTTGCCTTAGAAATAGCTCAGCCTGAGAAGCTCTCTCTCACAAACTTCACAGAGCCTGAGAGGCCAGGAATCAAAAGGGACAGAATTTCAGAGTGTTAATTTTACAGATCAAAAGGGAACACAGTTTCATACCCTCACCATGTTCATTCTTAGGACTGAGAGGAGAGAGATATTCACATGCTTAGTGTAGACAGCTCTTTAACTTATTGATGGGTTTGAGACTTGTTGGTTACTCTCAATTTGATTTAACCCATATGTCATGATGGTTTTACCAGGATGGGGCTGCTATTTATGTTATACCAGGAGCCAAGTGCTTGGACACCAAAGATAGGCACCAAAGATAGGTGAGCCCTGAAAAGGACTCAGTAAGCCCTAGCACCAAAGTTGATAGTTCTCCCTGAACCCTGTAAACAATAGTTTGGAGGATTTCAAAAACAGATTGCATAAGGAAGACTTGAAGCTACCATAATGTAAAAGCAGAGAATATAAAAGACTGAAAAGACGTGATCCTAAGATTACCAAAAGGCCTGTGATATGAGAAAGAAATTGTATTTGTCTTCTGTCACTCCATAAATCCAAGAGATGTAGGTAAAAGAGGGAAGAAATTTTCAGATCAAATGTACTAATAATAATGATCAGTGCTTTTTTGCAAGAAAAATGGAATTTTCAGTGAGTTATTTTCTCATTAGAACAGCTCAAGAGATGACTTGCACAAAAACAGTGCTGTACAGTGGATTTCTAGATAGATAGAAAGTTAAACAAAATAATAACTATGGTCCTTTTCTACTTGGAGATTATGAATTTTGCCTAATTAAAATATGAGGCTTGGTTTTCAGGAGATACTGCCAACCATAACTGTGGATCAGTTAGAATGAAGAGTTTCCAGTAAATGTTTCCCCAGAACCACTTCCACATGAAAATAAATTTTAAAAGACAAATGTATTTGTGTAAATTGTACATATGATTTTTATGTGCCTACATCTCTTAAGAAATGACAATACTGAAGAAGAGACTAGAATAATTGTTCCTGACTTGTGTGGAAAGAGAGGATGAAGGAGGAAAATAGAATTCTATTTAAAAATTAATTTAATTTATTTAATGTGGGTGTGATTTTATATAAAACCTTTCACTTCTTTCATACTCTGTTTCCTTATCTGCAAAATTAAGGGAGCTACATGGCACAGTAAATAGAGTACCAGGCCTGGAGTCAGAAAGATTCGTCTTTATGAGTTCAAATTCAGCCTCAGACACTTATTAGCTGTATGACCATGGGCAAATAACTAAACTGTTTCCTTAGTTACCTCATTTGTAAAATAAGCTGGAGAAGGAAATAGCAAACTATTCGAGTATCTTTGCCAAGAAAACCCCAAATAGGGTCACAAAGAGGGAAGTGACTGAACAACAACAAAATGGAAATTGGATATGAGGATTATGGAGGTACTTTTCCTATGTTAGACCTATCACCCTATGGTTTATGATATATCTATGATGCCTTATATGACAGTAAGGAATCTGAAATGCAAAAAAAGGAGAAATTGATTATTTGAATTCATGCAGCAAAATGCTAGTGAAATTAAAATTAAAATCTGTCTCTCCTGTGTTCACTCTCATCATTTTGCTTCTATTTTATGCTTTTGATTTTTATTTTCCCACTAATATTTACACTCCTTTTTGGAACATACTGACACACTATCTTATCTACTAATTGAAGAAATACAGTATTTTGTGGTAGTAATTATAATAATAACTAACATTTATATAGTATTAAGATTTGCAAAGATGTGTAAAACACATCATATAATTTAATCTTCATGACAATCCTGTGAGTTGGGTGCTATTGCCTAACACAGCTAATCAGTCTATGACGCAAGATTTGAACTCACTTCTTTACTCAGAGTCCATAACTCTATCCATTGTACCACCTAGCTGCCTCAATTAATTAGAGCTTTTCAAGCAGAGAAAAGATACCCATTTCTCTTTTATAGTTTACTATTAGTTAGAAGGGAAGTCAAAGGTCATATAATCCAATCCATACATGAGCGGGAATATAAGGATCTCTGATACAATATACCTATCAGTTGGCCATCCAAAATCTCCCTGAAAATTTTCAGTGATGACAAACATCCTAAGTCAGGAGCAACCCATTCCACTTTAAGCAGTGCCAATTTTTTAGGATATTTTTCCTTTCAATGAGATCTTGTCTTTATAACTTTTCGTCTACTGACTTTAAGCAAGCAGAAAGATTCTGATCCCACTTCAAATAGACATTCAGATATCACCAATGTTCATAGCACAAATGAAAAGAGAGTATTTGGTTCCTTGTGGATTGTTAGCAGGCCAAAAATTTTCTAAGAACCAGACTCTGAGTGGTCAGTCCCCTCATTCTAGTAGCATGGGGAATTATAGTTCAAAGGTACAAAAACAGCAAATGATATGTCATATGTAAAGATCAGAGAAAGCCAGATTGACTGGATGATCAAGTGTGGTTCAAGAAATAATAAGAAATGAGACTGGAAAGATAGGGTGGAGTCACATTGTCAAGAGCCCCAATAGAAGCTGCTGAAGTTTGTTTAATAGGAAAGTTATCTGTAATTAAGGAAATTTACTTTGACAACTGTTTGGAGGATGGATTGTTGAATGCTGTAATTCTTGCTCATTATTGAAACTCTGAAATACTTCATGGAGGATTAGGTTTCTTTGTAATGGTCCAATCTGATTGGTTCAGGACTGTGGCCTTTGATTGAAGTGGGTTGTGGTCCCTTTAAGAGCTGTATTTCCTGTTGATCTGTGATTCCTTTCAGATTCCCAGTCCCTCCTGGCTGAGACAAATCCTCCTCTGACAAAGTTGTCTTTCCAGGATGGCAGAGCCTTTGATTCAATTACAAATCCTGATCAAAAAGCATCCTTTTGAATTCAAATAGGAGATTTCAGCTTGTCCCAGTCCCCATTCTGACTTGCTTAGGCCGCCCAGCCCCCACTGGATCTGTACCAACTTTTGCTCTCCCAGCCCCCACTGGTTCTGATCTGCTCTGGTTGTCCCAGCCCTCACCAAGACACCGAATATAATAAGCTTCCATCAACTAAAGTTTTTGCAGAAGGATCTTGGTAGCTCCCTTTGCTGCCAGGACTTTCTGTCCACTGAGAACCACATTCTCAGTGCAAAATTCCATTTTCCATAGCTCTACCACTATAATAGTCAGTCTCTGGGTAAACTGATTTCTTTCTAACAATAAACTTTCATTTTGCAACTAATATTTGGGAATGAGTGAATTCTTTCACTCCTAAAACCTGCAGCCAATTTAATGGGGATTCTTAATAACTCTTTTATAGCCACTAACCTCTAGACCACCAGGAATCTAGACCACTCTAAACCTCATCATGATGACTCATGGGATTAAAACTGCAAAATCAAAGCAATTTAATAAACATTTATAAAGCACTGGAAAAAAAAGAAAAGAGTGATCATGAATCTTCCACTTTCCAAGACTTCTCTGCCCCCCCTTTTCTTCAACTTCTTACATCATAATTACAAAGACCCTTATCACTCTCTTCCCTTGCTTCTGAATACACTTTAGTTTTTCATTATGCTTCCTAAAATGTGGTGCCCTAAACAAAAAAACTCCAAGTGTGACCTCAACATGGAAGAGTTCATACCAACTATAACATCTCTTATCCACTCATTCACCTAAATGATGACTCTGATTTCTTGGGGTTCTATATACCTCTTAGGTTATATGATTTCAAATGGGAGATAAGAGGGAGGAACCTACATTTTTCACTGAGAATTGATTGTTTTCTTCTATCTTTCTCAGTCTTAAAAATAAATAAACAAATACTCTGCTCTCTGCCTCAAAAACAAACCTTAGAAGTTTTGTTGTGTTTTTTATTTTTTTTTGAGGGGGGGAGGGACTTTAGCATCATGATATCATAAACTTGAAATGACCTTCCCCTTATTTTACATGTAAAGTAGCCCAATGCCCTGAAGTTGAAATAATGCCCCAAGGTCACAGAAGTGGAATTAGAAATGAATTGTCCTTATTGACAAGGTGGAAATTTATTCTGCTGCAATAAGAATATTTGCTATGAGAGTTTTTTTTTTATTAATTGTTCAAATGATGGAAACAGTGGCCCGAAGAGATAATACAAGCTTATTAAAAAATGAGGAAATTTAAAACTTTAAAAAAAAAAAAACTGGTTGCCCTTAATTAATCAAGGGCTTGTGTTTTGGTCAATGATGTAATCCCCTCTACTAAGGAATAATATCTTAGGTTATTCCTGAGGCTCAAATTTAAGCGACTTGACCAAGGTTACAAAAGTAGTATTTTTCAAAGATGGGATTTGAATATAAAATTTTGTTTTGTTTTGTTTTGTGCTCCAAATCCCATAATCCCTCTACTATATCACCTTTCTCTCCTTAATTTACCAGAAAATTATTTAAGAATAGTAAATAACCCAAATACTTTTTTAAAGGGAATCCCCTGTCCAAAATTTTGTGAAGGAGAGAGGGGTCTATTTCTGATATTTCCTATATTGCATAGCCACAGTGAGGGAAGAACACATCCTAAACTAAAAATACACTGATTTGTCCCAAACAACTCACTCTTGCAAGATCGTCTTGTTTTCTCTTTTCCTTTTGTTTCCTTACTAGTTAAGAGTAAGGGGAAGAAGAAGGAGGGGCACTATAAGATATTTATTTCATTAAATTCAAAAATGTGTTCTCAAGTATCTCCAGCTGGGAGGCAATGGCAAGATCAGTGTTCATGAATTTCACTGTGATGGAAAGACAAAAAAGGAGACGACAAAGGAAAAGTCATAGTTAACCTGTCTTTCATTACAAGGCAAAGAAGATGAAAAGACTAACGGAAATCCTTTTCCTCATGAAATTTCACACTGAAGACCATACTATATAAAAAGCCTTACTAGAACATTAGAAAATTATAGAGATTTTTGGTCCTTACTTAGCCCTAAGTAATTATGCTAATTGTTTTATCTCTCTGGACCTCAGTTTTTTCAGCTGAGAAGATTGGATTTACTAGTCTTCGAAATCCCTTGAATGCAAACACATTCAATGATATGTTTTACCTTTCAATAATCTGAACTCTCACACAATTCTAATATTCTGTATTCTAAAGTCTCTCCAATTCTAACATTCCAGGTTCTCCTAACTTTTTATGCTGTCAGAATACTTTCATTTCTAACAGTATATGTCAAAATTCTAGGGACCTTTTTTTAGTTCTGCCAGTTTGTTTTCATTTGTGCTATCATGCTAAAGTCACTTCAAGCATTAACATTCCATTTTCTTTATTTTGAAATTTTGTATTCTATGAGACTATTTAGTTCTGAAAATCCATGCTATGTATCATAAAATCTCATCAGTCACTGATATTCAATGATTTAAAAAATGCTAACCTAAAACTACATAATTTGTACCTCAGTACCAACCACCAGTCTTAGAACAAAATTTTGAAAGGTATCTTGAACAGGCTATTTTATTTGACACTGAGAGTGGTTGCAGAAAGTGGCAGGCCACAAACCAACAATGCTAAGATATACTCAAAACCATGTCTGACTAATCCCTTTGTTTTATCATTTCACACAAGTCCAAGCATTTGAGGGTGGGGCGGGGGGAACAACTAGAGAATCCTGTCAATTGTCTGAATGTTCCTAAACTACCACATGTGGAGCATCTGCTGCCTGGATTATCGGCTAAGCTTCCCTGTAGTCATCCAGACATTTTGGTGTGGCAGATGGAGACAGCATCAAATTTCCTATATCCAAAGAGAATTTAAAACCTCTGATTCGTGAAAGCATTCAACAAGGATGTATTTCCCAATTTCTGACTTGTACTGGCATCTGGTGCCCATCTATTATTCCACAACAGTTTGGCTTCCTAGGTACAAATAAGCTTTTTTCTTCCTCAACATCATATTATTAGTCATTAGATTCAGGTTTAATTCAAGGTAACATTAGTAATAATAGTTCAATGCTTATTCCACTAGCATTAGCCTTATCATGGTCCTATTGAAAAACTACCTGAGAATATTACCATGATAAAATCATAAAAGTAATTTCTTCCAGAAAGTTGAAGATATTCTTTTAACACACACACACACACACACACACACACACACAAAGCTGAAAGAGATCCTATTGATCAATTTCTTTAAAAAATCAGAGTCAGGGAGGCAGAGTCAAGATGGCAGAGAGAGAACTAGAATTCTGTCCATTGAATATCCACAACAACCTGTAAAATGTATCAGACCAAATTCTAATCAAGAAACTTAAGAAAAAGTATTTTTTTTCCAGTCCAGAGTACCTTAAGAAGAATGAGAGGTCTGTGGACAATAGGGTGAGGACTGCTTGGGAGTTTAATACAGCAACAGCAGTAACAAAGGCATCTGTGAATTACATTCTAGTAACCAGGAATATTAAGGGAGCTAACACTGAACTCTAGATCAGGAAAAAACTATACTGCTATAGAAAGACATCTCAGAGGACCCTTGAATTAGTGCTGGGATTAGGAATGAGTATCATCTAATTGCACTCTCAGCCATTGGTACCAAGGGTATCTGGGATCTAGTACTAGCTTACCATTCCAAGGCAGAAAGGACTGACTGCTAGAAAGGCGCTAGTCATGTAGAGCTGTATAGAGTAAATAACAAGTTCCAAAAACTTATCTCTGTGACTGAATCCAAGAGCAAGGGAAAGACTCAGTTCTAACCTTTACCCCTGCACAAAGGGGAATAACTAGAGCAGGAGACCAAAGAGAAAACAACATTTCAGTCACTTTGAACATGCAAAACTTCTTAGAGGGCTAATAGTAATTGAATCCAAGAGCAGTCTACTGAAACTGAACAATATACAATACAACAAAATCCAACCTAGGGCAGGAACCTGTAAAGCTCTCACCAAGAGAGCACTGACTAAGATAAGAAATCGCTAGGATATAAAAAGACAGAATAGGCCAGACATTACCTTTTCCTATCTATCCTCCAAAATGAGTAGAATGTAACACTAACAAAATCCAAAGTCAAGAAATAGGGTAGAAGATTGAAGGGGGTAGGGGAATAAAGAACCCATTTATAAAGAGGTACTATAGTAACAAAGATCAAAGTACAAACATAGAAGACAACATCAAAATATTACTAGCAACATTTCAAAGAAACTGTAGATTAGTCACAAAACCAACAAAAACTAAAATCCTAGAAAAGTTAAATAAAGAGACAAAATTGATAAAAAATATTTTTAAAGATAAATAATGGTGATGGGGTGAATGTGAAAAGAAATGAGAATTATGTAAAAAACATGGAAAGAAAATTATCATTTTTGAAATGGAGATGCCAAAAACTTATTGAAAAAAATAATGCTTTAAAACTTAAAATTGGCCATATGGAGACTAATGACATAAATTATCAGGAAATAATAAAATGTAAAGATTTTATAAAAATATAAGAAAATGTGAAATATCTCATAGGAAAAGCAATAGATTGAGGAGAGAGAATTTAAGAATCACTGACTACCTAAAAGCCATGAACAAAACCAAAAACAAAGGAAAAGAAATAAAAAGGAAAAGCTTAGACATCACAGTTCAAAAAAGCATGAATGAAAATTGCCCAGCTATTTTAAAAGCAAAGGACTAAGTAGAAATCACCTCCTAAAAACACTCCAAAATGAAAAGATCCAAACATTTTATACCCCAAACCTAGAATTTCTAGATTAAGCTAGAAAACTGCAAATAACCAGAAAGAGAGATTTTAATTTTCATGGAGTAACATTCAGGAAACACAAGATTTAGCAGTCACTAAAAAGAAACAAAGGGCTTGGTATATGATATTCTTAAAATTAAAGAATTTTAAATAAGACTAATCTATCCAGAAAAAATGGAGGATAATCTACAAGGAAAAAACAGACATTTAATAAAATAGAGGACTTTTAAACTTTCCTGATAAAGAGGCCAGAGCTGAATAGAAAATCTGTCATTTGAACACAATGCTCAAGAGAAGCATAAAAAAGTATATATAAGAGAAAATTGTTTAATTAGACTCAGGATCTGGGTGAGATTCAACTGTATTAGAATGTTCTCAAAGAAAGAATGTAAATATGGAAGAAAGGAAAGTACTGAAAGAGGTGGCAATGGAAAGAAAGAATGGAGAATATTATCTCACAATGTGTAAGGAAAAGTGAATATGGTAGAGATGTCTGGGGTAGGTAACAAAGCACATTTTAACCTTATTCTCATCGTGAACTACTTCAAAAAGGGACAAATATGCATATTCACACAATTGGATAGCACCATGGAAGTAAGAAGTAAATGGGTAAAGAGCAAGAGGCATAAGAGGGAGAGTAGATTATAGGAAACAGTGGTTAAGCAGCAAAAACAGATTTTTAAGGAGGAAAGGGAGTTTAAAAAAAGAGAGAGAAGGATAAGTATAAGAAGATGGAGAGAAACACACAATTGTCAATCACAATTATGAATATGAATGAGATAAACTTATTTTTTAATATGGAAGAAAATAGAATGGGTTAAAAACTAGATATGTTGTTAGCAAGAAACAGAAAGCTACACAGAGCTAAAATAAGAGAATGAAGTAGAATCTGTCATGTTTCATTTGATTTTAAAAGATATGGATGAAAAGCATGATCTGGGACAAAGTAAACGCAAAAACAAAAATAAACTTAATTAAGAGAGATAAACAGGAAAACTGCCTTTTGTAAAAAGTACCATAGGTAATAAATCAATATATCAAACATATATATGCAACAAATTGGAAAACATCCATTATCTTAAAGGAGAAGTTAAATAAATTATATGAAGAAATAGACAGCACATTTATATCTCTTGACCTAGATAGACATGTGTGGAATAGTAATCCTTAGTCAAATTTAAAAATCAGGAACTCTCAAGGTAAAAAGTAAAAATGGTCTCATGAGAAAGGGCAATTCCTAACAGACAAGGTGTCAGTAAAGGAGTGCAAAGCACAAGCTGCAAACATAGGATTATATAGACCCTAACGCAGAAGTCCACAACCTTAAATTTTTCTTTCATTGTCTGGGGAAGTCCAGGCTTATACCCTAAATAGAATATCTATCCCAGAAACAAAACTCTGTTTCCATTAATTACTTAAATGCTAATTAAGAAGTGTGTGGAGGGAACAGAAGGGAAATGTTCAAACACCTGCAGTTTTTAGCTATAGCTCAAGTTGTTATTGCAAAGTTTCAAGTCTCAATTAGGGCATAGGTCAAGGCCACATTCTTTTGAAAAGTCTTCACTTGGTTTATACCATTCAATCCCTCCTCTATTTATTAAGCTTTGAAGACCTCTCATACCAACCTTGATACATTTCCAAGAACATTCCTTGTTCTCAGTCTCCAATCCCTCTTGGCCTGCTTTGTCCTTTTTCTCTACTGGGGCCTATGCTCAACAGGAAAAAAAAAAAAAAAAAGAACCTGTTTTTAGTTTGATTCCTTGCCTCTCCTAATTTATTGTTATTTGGGGATATTTTAAATTCTGTGGAAATCCAAGTCATGTCCTTGAGGTTAAATTTTCTCTATAAAATCTACTAGTGGGCCATCCTATGGCTGCTATCTTCCTTTGGGTGAGCCCACAATAACATTCATCCCAAAAAAAATATTAATTCAACTTCTTCCAATCAAGGAATAAACTTTTCTGGAAATATAAATAACCAGTAAAATTCCTCTAAGCACAATTAATCTCCCCTCCTACCAAAACATTTCTTTTTTTCACACTTTTTA
Organism: Sarcophilus harrisii; assembly: GCF_902635505.1. Taxonomy (NCBI): domain Eukaryota; kingdom Metazoa; phylum Chordata; class Mammalia; order Dasyuromorphia; family Dasyuridae; genus Sarcophilus; species Sarcophilus harrisii. The sequence continues at coordinate 437,086,502 of NC_045427.1, read as the reverse complement.
TTGTATTTTATTTATTTTTAATAAATATTGTTTTATGAATGATGTCAGGAGAGAAAAAATTGCTTCCCAAAGCAAAAGGGAAAAAACCAGGGAGAGACAGAAAGAAAGAAAGAAAGAAAGAAAGAAAGAAAGAAAGAAAGAAAGAAAGAAAGAAAGAAAGAAAGAAAGAAAGAAAGAAAGAAAGAAAGAAATGAACATAGTATGTGGTGATTTATATTCAGTGTCCTTAGTTCTTTTTCTGGATGCAGGTGGAATTTTCTATTCAAAATCTATGGGGATTATTCTGGATCACTGAACCACTGAGAACGATCCAAGCCTTCGACAGTTAATCATCACACATTCTTGCTATTATTGTGTACAATGTATTCTTGGTTCTGCTTGTTTTGCTCAGCATCAGTTCATGTAAGTCTTTCCAGGCCTTTCTATAATAAGTTTGTTTTGTTCATCATTTTTTAAAGAACAATAATATTCCATTACCTTCATTTATCACAAGTTGTTAATTCATTCCTCAATTCATGGGCATTCACTCCTTTTCCAATTCTTTGCTATCACAAAAAAAGCTGCTACAAACATTTTTGCACATGTAGTCCTTTTTCCCTCCTTTATGGTTTCTTTGGGATACAGACCCAATAATGGCACCGCTGGGTCAAAGGGTATGCACAGTTTTATACTTCTTTGACCATAGTTCCAAATTGCTCTCCAGAATGGTTGAATAATTTCACCACTCCACCAACAATGCATTAATGGTCCCAGTTTTCCCACATCACCTCAAAAATTTATCACTATATTTTCCTGTCATCTTAGCCAATCTGAAATGTGTGAGGTGGTACCTCAGAGATGTTTTAATTTACATTTATCTAATCAATAATGATTTAGAGAATGTTTTTAAATAACTATAGATGGCTTTAATTTTATCATCTGAAAATTGTCTGCTCATATCCTTTGACCATTTATCAATTGGGGAATGACTTGTAGTCTTATAAATTTGACACAGTTCTTTATATATTTTAGAAATGAGACCTTTATCAGAAATACTGTCTATAAAGATTTTTCCTAGCTTTGTATTTCCATTTTAACCTTGTTTCTGTTGGTTTTGTTTATGCAAAAACTTTTTAATTTAATGTATTCAAGATTGTCCATTGTGCCTTTCATAATCTTTTCTAGTTCTTCCTTGATATAATTTTCCCCTTCTCTAAAGATCTAATAGGTAAATTATCCCTTCTTCTCCTAATTTCTTTATGGTATCCTCCTTTTTGCACAAATCATGTATCCATTTTTACCTTATTTTGCTATGGGGTGTGAGAAATAGGTCTGTGCTGGGTTTTCGGATATATTTTCCAGTTTTCCTTGCAATTTTTGTCAAAAAGTGAGTTCTTGTTTTAGAAGCTGGAGTTTGAGGGTTTATCAAATACTACATTGCTATAGGCCTTGATTATTGTGTTCTGTGCATCTAATCTATTCCACTGATCCACCACTCTATTTCTTAATCAGTATCAAATGGTTATGGTTATTCTGCTTTATAATATAATTCTAAGTTTGGTACTGCTAAACCACCATCCTTTGAATTTTTTTTAATTCCCTTGATATTCTTGACCTTTTGTTCTTCGAGATAATTCTCTTATTATTTTTTCTAGTTCTATAAAATAATGTTTTAGCAGTTTGGTATGACACTGAATAAGTAGATCAATACAGGCAGAATTGTAATTTTAATTATATTAGCTCAGCCTATCCATGAACAACTGATACTTTTCCAGTTGTTTAGATCTGATCTTACTTAAGTGAGAAGTGTTTTGTTATTGTGTTCATATAATTTTGGGGTTTGTTTTGGCAGGTAGATGTCTCAAGTATTTTATTTTGTCTACAGTAATTTTAAATGGAATTTCTCTTTCTATCTCTTGCTGATGGGCTTTGCCAGTATATAGAAATGCTGATGATTTGTGAGGGTTTATTTTATATCCTGACACTTTGCTAAAGCTGTAAATTGTTTCCAGGAGATGTGGGGATGATTTTTTTTAGGATTCTCTAACAATATCATCATATCATTTGCAAAGAGTGATAGTTTTATTTCCTCATTACCCATTCTAACTCCTTTATTTTTTTTTTATTGCTAAAGCCAACATTTCTAGTACAATGTTGAATAATAGTGGTGATAATGGGCATCTTTGTTTCACCCCTGATCTTACTGGAAATGCATCCAGCTTCCCTCCATTACAAATAATGGTAGCTATAGATTTTAGATAAATAATGCTTATTATTTCAAGGAAATCTCCCTTTATCTCTATGCTTTCTAGTGTTTTTAATAGAAATGGGTACTGTTTTGTCAAAGGTTTTTTTCTGCATCTATTGAGATTATGATATGATTCCTGTTGGTTTTGTTATTGATATGATCAATTATGGTAATAGTTTCTCTGATATTGAACCAGGCCTGCATTCCTGGCATAAATCCTACTTGGTCATAGTATATTATCTTTCTGATAAGTTGCTGTAATATTTTTGCTAATATTTTATTTAAAATTTTTGGATTAATATTCATTAGAAAGATTGGTCTTTAATTTTCTCTCTCTGTTTTGACCTTTATTAGTTTAGGTATCAGTGCCATATTTGAGTATCTATTTTTCCAAGTAGTTTATATATTATTAGAATTAATTGTTCTTTAAATGTTTGGTAGAATTCATTTGTGGATCCATCTGGCCCTGGAGATTTTGTTCTTAGGGAGTTCATTAATGATTTGTTCAATTTTTTTTTCTAAAATTGGACTATTTAGATATTTCTTTTCCTCTTCTGTTAACTGGGAAATTTATATTTTTGTAAATATTCATCATTTTCATTAGATTTTCAGGCTTGCTGCCATAGAGTTTGGCAAAATAGCTCCTAATTATTTCTTTAACTTTTTTTCATTGGTGGTAATGATGTTCACCCCTTTCATTTTTATGTGGGTGTTTTTTTTTCCTTTTTATTATCAAATTAATTAAAGGTTTATCTATTTTGTTAATGTTTTTCATAAAACCAACTCTTAGTTTTGTTTATTAGTGAATAGTTTTCTTGGTTTCTATTTTATTAACTCTACCTTTGAATTTTAAAATTTCTAATTTGTTATTTAGTTGGGAGTTTTTCATTTGTTGTTTTTCTAGCCTTTTTAATTGCATGCCTAATTCATTGATCTCCTCTTTCTCTATTTTATTTATGTATTTAATTAGAGATAAATAATTTTCCCTAAGACCTACTTTGACTGCATCCTATGGGTTTTGGTATGTTGTCTCATTATTGTCATTTTCTTGGAGGAAATCATAGATTGTTTCTGTGATTTTTGTTTGACCCACTCATTCTTTAGAAGTAGATAATTTAATTTCTAATTGGTTTTTAGTCTGTGTTTTCCTGGTCCTTTTTTGAATACAATTTTAATTGCATTGTGGTCTGAAAAGGAAGGATTTATTATTTCTGCCTTTTTGCTTTTGATTATGAGATTTTTATGCCCTAATACATGGTCAATTTTTATGTAGGTGGCATGTACTGCTGAGGAAAAGGTGTCTTCATTTAGGTCCCTATTCAATTTTTCTCCAGAGGTCTATCATTATTTCTTTTAATAAGATCTATTTTTACTTTTGCTTTTTCTGAGATCAGAATTGCTACCCCTGCTTTTTTTTTTACTTCAAGTGAAGCATAATAAATTCTGTAAACAATATATTGTAGATTCTGTTTTTAATCCACTCTGCTTTTTGTTTACATTTTATGGGAGAGTTTGTTCTATTCACATTAACAGTTATGATTACCAGCTCTGTATTTCCCTCCATCTCATTTTCCCCCTGTATATACTTTTATTCTTTTTAACCCTGTCCTTAGTCAGGTGTTTTTTTTCCACCCACTACCTTATCTCCTATCACCTCTCCCCTCTTCTCATATCAGTAACTTTTAACCCACTTCACCCACTACCTTTTCTTTTATCAACCCTTCTCTTACCTTTTCCTCTAGTATTTCTGCTCTCCTTTCTATACTGTCCCTCCCTTCTCTTTTCTTCTTTCACCTCCTATTTCTTTGTAGGGTTAGATAAATTTCTATACCCAAGTGAATGACTAAATTATTCCCTCTTAAAGTCAAAACTGATGATATCAAGCTTCAGACAACACTCATTTCCCTCCATTCTTTCCCTTCATTGTAATAGGTCTTTTGCACCTCTTCATGTAAACTAGTTGTCTCATTATACCTTCCCTTTCCTCTTTTTCCAATGCACATTGTTTCTCACCCCTTTATGCCTTTTTCTTTGATGTCATCCCATCAGGGATCATTTCAGAACCACATCCTCAGTCCATGTGATGCTCCTGCCCCCCACCCTCATCTTCCCCAGTGACAGATATGTTCACAAGAGTTAGAGATATTAATTTCTTATCTAGGAATGTAAACAGTTTAACCTTTAAATACATATTTTCCCCTGTTTAGCTTTTTATGATTCTCTTGCATCTTGTGTTTATAGATTACATTTTTTGTTTAGTTGTTTTTTACAATAGAAATGGTTGGAAGTCTCTTACTTCATTGAAGCTCCATCTCTTCCCCAGAAAAAAAATGATGCTGAGTCTCTCTGGGTAGTTAATTCTTGGTTGTAAGTCTAGGGCCTTTGCTTTCCAAGATATGATATTCCAGGCCCTCCAATCCTTTATTGTAGAAGCTACCAGATTCTGGGTAATTCTGACTGTTGCTCCTTGATATTTAAATTGTTTTTGCCTGGCGTCTTGCAGTATTTTTTCCTTGACTTTATAGATTCCTTAGGATTTTCCTTGTGGGATCTCTTTCTAGAGGTGACTGATGGATTCTTTCAATGAGTATTTCCCCCTCTGTTTCTAGAATATTGGGGCAGTTTTTCTTAATGATCTCTTGTAGAATGCTATCTTTCTTTTTCGGTCATGGCCTTCAGATAAAGCAATAATTTTTAAATTGTCTCTTCTGGATCTATTGTCCAGGTTGGCTGTTTTGCCAACGAAGTATTTCACATTTTCTTCTATTTTTTTTTCATTCCTTTTAGTTTGTTTGACTGATTCTTGCTGTCTCACAAAGTCATTAGCTTCCATTTGTCCTGTTCTCATTTTTAATGTGTGATTTTCTTTAGTTTTCTTTTGTATCTCTTTTTCCATTTGTTTTATTCTATTGTTTAAGGAGTTGTTTTCTTTAGACAATTGTTTCCCTTCCTTTTCCAAACTGTTGACTCTCTCATTTCTTTTCTCATTTTTATTTCTACCTCTCTTATTTGCATCTTTGAAGTCCAAGAAGCCTCTTTGGGCTTGAGACCAATTTATCTCATTCATTGAGATTTCTTCTGTGGATACTCTGTCTTCATCTGAGTTTGTATTTTGGCCTTCCCTGTCACCATAGTAGCTTTCTATTGGCAAGATTCTTTTCTGTTTCTTGTTCATTTTTTCCCTTTTCTTTTGATATTTCCTCTTTTTTTGCTTTTAATATTGAGCTTTGTTCCTGGGGTAAAGGTGGCAGTGTCCCAAGCTTTCTGTGCACCTTTGAACCTCAGCTTTGAGCACAGGGGCCCCTTGTGTTTGTATGGGGTAATTTGGCTGCTCTTTCCAGGGTAATTTTGTCTCTACATCAATTTAGTAATATGTTTCTGAAGAGTCTGATTCATTCTTTCCACTTTCTCTGATGAGGACAGATGTCCATATATATGGAATTGCTTCTCAATTTGCAATCCCTCCCCTTTATTTCATATAAAACATTAGAAATAAAATATATTCCTTCATCAGAATCATACCTTTGATTGGGAAAGATTCAGAATCTTTTACCAGTTCATACTTAGGTATATTTTTTCCCCAATGTTATGCAACTAATGCCTCTTAAACCAGCAAAGCTCCAGGGAAAGTTTCCACCCATCCTATTGAATGGTCCACTCTATCTTATTGGGACACTATATAAGTCTTTAGAGCCAGTTACCTTAGATTGTTTTTTTCCCAAGGTTCACAGTATCTTATTCTCTTTGATGGAGGACGCACCTCAATCTTACCAAAGAAAAATAGGAGCAACCTTACAGACTTTAACTGCTTAGAATCTTCAAATACCAAAGGGAAGTAGGAGCTTTTTATAGACACTAACAACTTAAATTCTTCCAATCCTGATCCCAGTCGCCCAAGCAGTTAACCAGTTCTTGGCAAAGGAAAAGTCCTCTTACCCACTGAAAGTCTCTCCCCCACCCTTACCAGTTGCTTACCCTATCTGGGTTGTGTATAACTTACCTCATTGAATTCAAACTTTTCTCAGCTGGATTATCTTCTGTGCCAAATTAATTCTCAATCTATTACAAAATCTCAAGTCACAATTAAGACATAGGTTAAGGCCACATTCTTATAAGAAGTCTTCAATCAGTTTATTCCATTCAGATAGAACCATAAAATAAACAAGAAAGAAGTTAAGGAAAGAATTTTAGAAATGTTAGATATGATAGACCTCTAGAAAATATTGAACGGGAATACCTACTTCTAAACTCTGCATGTTACATTTATAAAAATTAACCATATATTGAGGTATAAGAACATCACAAAATGTAGAAAAATAGAAATACTAGACACATCTTTTCTGACTATAATAAAATAAAAATCATATTCTTTAAAAGGCCTTTGAAGCACAGATTTAAAAAGTAATTGGAATCTAGGATGGATCAAAGAAGATCATAGAAATAATAATTTCATTAAATATAATTTTAACAATGAAATAACATACCAAAAATTTGTGGGATGCAGTCAAAGCACTATTTAGGAAGGAAATTTACATCTCTAAGCACTTCTATCAGTAAAAGAGAGAAAAGATCAAATTGAATATGAAACTAAAAAAAAAAAATTAAGGGGAAAAACAAATTCACCAATTAGACATCAAAATTAAAATCCTGCAAATCAAATGAGAGACTAACAAAATGGAAAGTAAAATTTCATTGAACTAATAAGAAAACTAATAAGTAAATAAAACTTCATTTAAAACACTATAAAATAAGCAAATTTTGCAATGGTTAAATTTTTTTAAAAGAAAGAAAAATTCAAATTGCCAGTATAGAAAATGAAAAAGGTGAATTTACCACTAATGAAAAGTCCTTATTAGGAACTTTTTTATCCAAGTATATACCATTTTTAAAAATGAGAATTTAAATGAAATGGATGAAAACAAAAATATGAATTGCACAAATCAACAGAACAAGAAATAGAAAGTTTAAATAATGAACTCTGTCTTAGAAAAATAAAATGGATAATCCACTAACAAATTCATAAGTGAGGTGGGGTGGAGGAAACAAAATATTGTTGACAAATGAATTCTACCAAACACTTAACGAACAATTAATCCCAATACTATGCAAACTATTTGAGGAAAATATATAAAGAAGGAGACCTGCCAAATTCATTCTATCTTATAAATATAGTGTTGAAATCTAAACAAAAAAAAAGTAAAAACAGAGAAAGAAAACGATACATGCAAAACTACATATGTAAAAAATATTAAACAAAATACTACCAAAGATTGTACAACAAACCATAAAGAACAAAGATCATAGATTATGATCAGGCTTCATTCTTGCAAGAAATACAAGATGATTTGATATTAGGAAAACTATAAACATAAATGACCATATCAGTTTTATAAACAATAACAAAACCACATGATTATTTAAATGTGCCGTGTAAAAAGGCTTTTACCAATTACCAAATTTAATACCTATATATTAGAAAGCACAGGAACAAATGAAGTTTTCCTTAAAATGATAAGTTGTATTTATCTGAAACTAGGAGTAATACAATCTATAATAGGAATCAGTTAGAGATTTTTCCAGTAACATCAGGGATGAAGCAAGAGTGTCCATTATCATCATTACTATTCAATACTCTACCAGAAACACTAGCTCTAAAAACTAGGCAAAGAGAGAAACTGAAGAAATAGTAAAGGCAATGAGGGAAACAAAGTATCCCCTTTTTAAGATGACAGAATCATTTTTCTTGTGTTGCAAGATAATTGTATGAATATGTATGCATATATTGGATTTAAATATATATTTCTATCATGTTTAACATATGTTGGACTGCTTGCCATTTAAGGGAGAAGGTGGAGGAAAGAGAGAGAAATTGGAACACAAGATTGTCCATTGATATGTTTTGAAAAATAAAAAACTTTAATTAAAAAAAAAGATGAAAGAATCATTTACAAAGGGAAGCATAGAGTTTCAACTAAAACCTAATTGAAACAATTAATAAATTCACTATGTTGTAGGTTATAAAATGAACTTATACAAATCATCAACATTTCTATATATACAGAATTAAGGAAAAAAGGAAAATTCCACTAAAAATAGTCAAAGATATTGTGTAATATTTAAAAGTCTACCTCTCAATACAAACACAAAAACTATATGAACACAATTAGAAAACATTTTACCCAAATAAGGACAAATATAAATAAATTGAAAAATACGAATTGCTCGTGTATGGTCAGAGCCAATACTGCAAAAAATTTTAATACTTTCAAAATTAACTTATTTATTCAGCACCATGCCAATCAAAATACCACGGAATTACTTTATAGAGCGTGTAAAAAACATAACAAAATTAATTTGAAAAAAAATCAATTAAGGGAATCAATGGGAAAAAAATAAAATGAAAGGAAGTGGTCTAACAGTACCAGATTTCAAACTATACAATAAAGCTATAATAATGAAAACAATTTAGTACTGCATAAGAAATTTAAAAAGTTGAACTATCAGATAAATACAATACACAACACAAACAAGTTTGGAAACCTAGTGTTTTATGAACTCAAAGATCCCAGATATTAGAGCAACATCTCCCTATTTGACAAAAATTATTGGGAAAACTGGAAACAGTCTGTTATAAACTAGGCACAGACCAATATCTTATACTATATACCAAGATAAGCTCAAAATAGGTACATGAAGTAGGGCAGGGGTCCTCAAACTTTTTAAATAGGGGGCCACTTCACTGTCCCTCAGACTGTTGGAAGGCCTCACTATAATAAAAACAAAAACTTTGTTTTGTGGGCCTTTAAATAAAGAAATTTCATAGCCCTGGGTAAGGGGGATAAACGTCCTCAGCTGCTGCATCTGGCCTACTGGCCGTAGTTTGAGGACCCCTGAAGTAGACATAAAGGTTGGTATCATAAGTAGTGCATGAAAGAAATTACCTATTAGATCTGTAGATGGAAAAGCATTCAAAATTAAACAAGAGATAGAGAGGTTTACTAGAACTATAATGAATAATCTTGATCATGTAAAGTTTTAAAAATGTAATACAAACAAAACCAATGCAGCTAAACTTAGGGAAAAAAGCAGGAAACTGGAGAATTTCTTTTGATTAGTTTCACTGACAAAGGAATTATTTCTAAAACATTATTTCTAACTCAACTAAATTTACAAGATTGAGAGTTATTTCACAATGAACAGACGATCAAAAGACATAAAGAGAAAAAATCAAAGTTATCCATATCCATATAAAATGCTCTAAGTCACAAATAAATAGAGAAATGCAAATTAAAACAATGTTCTTCCCTCCCATAAGATCAGCTAAGATGATTTTTTTAAAAGGAAAATTATAATTAACAGAAGACATGAAAAACAGGTATACTAATGCACTGTTAGTGGAGTTGTAAACTAGTCCAATCTTTCTGAAAATAAATTTGGGACACAATGATCCATTGGAATTCCAAAAGACTCACAGTAAAACACATAACTCATTTCCAAATACAAAACTAATGGACTCAGAATATAGATTGAAGCATATATGTTTCTTTTCTTTTCTCTTTTTTTTCTTTATTTTGCTTTTCTTTCTTTGGGGGCAGAGGAACAACATGCTTATATAAAGTTTTACTTTTCATGACTTTACATATTTATAACAGATTTTGATTTTGTTTTTGCTTTTTTATTATTGAGGAGGTAGAATGAAAGAACTGGGAAAAAACTGATCACCTTAAATAGAATATAATAATATTCAATTTTTATTTAATCTAATTTATTTTAATTATAATTAAAATAATCATTTAATTTAGTAGCAAATTAAATAATAAAAATTTAAAAAGAAAAATAAATTTAAAAGACTTCATTGGCTCATAGAACTAGAGCTAGGAGGAGTTTAGAAAGCCATCTGGTCCAATCACCTAATTTTCCAGATGAAAATGATGATATCAAAATTGTTTAATGTACTTACTCAAGGTTATAAGGGTAGCAAATGATAGAGCAAAATCCAAAATCATTCCCATGCTTCTACATTCATTTCTCTTTTTTTACTGTACCATATACCTACCTCCTTAAGTGACTCCAAGTTCACACATTTGGCAAATAAAAGGGATTTGAAGTCAGATCCTTAAACTCAGCTTTCCTTCACTATAGTCACACAACCATACTAGTAATTCTCTCATCACCTCTAACTTGCATCAATGGATTTTTATCAGTCTATCTGTCTCAAGTCTCTCTTCATACCAAGGCAAAGCATACTCTTCTTTCTAAGTAAATTTTTCTAAGCCAGAGTTCTGACCATGTCAGCCTTTCTCTTCACAATGTCTCTTTGGTATTTAGCATTCTTCACAATATGTATTCTTTTTACCTTTCCAGTCTTTTTAAATTTTACTATCCTCTATGAATTCTATAATTCAGTGATGCTAATCCACTTATTATTCCTAATGCAGAACAGCTCATCTCCTAATTCCACACTTTTCACTGGCTATCTACTATTCTTGAAATGTTTTTAGGCTCTTTAGCTTACCTTGAATCAGCTCAAATTCCCCTTCTGTAAAAGTCCTTTCTCCATTTCTCCAGTTGTTAGTATTATTCCTTAAAAGGCTACCATTCTGTAGAGTTCATGAATATGCCTACTTCATCTATATTTTGTCTCCAACAATAAAATATGAACTCTTTGAGGGAAGGAACCATTTTTTTCTTTTGCATATAGTAAGCACTTAAGAAATGCTTACTGATAGTATAGTTCAGTGCTTTTGCTCCATCATTCTTAAGTTGTGTGATCAGATAGCCTATTAGAATGAAGGTTACTTTTAGTGTTTTGAAATCAAATTCTATATTCCCCACTGATGCCTCAAAAATAAAAATGCAATGAACTTAGAAGAGAGAAAAAGAATCTAAAAAGTGCATAGCATTTTGATAAAGTTTTTGCATTTATCTTATTTTTATATTCAGTCTTTCCTCAACTAATTTGTAAAATGTTGAATATACTTTCCTGTAATATGTAAATATAATGTATAATGTAAATCATTATATCCTCTTATACTTTCACCAGGAATTTCATTTAAATACTATTTTCTAATTCACTAAACATAATCTGCCAGAGACACAACAGAGTTATTTTTGAAGGGTGTAGAATTCTTCCCCAACTTTTACAGCTAATAGGAAATTACATAAATAAACATATGCCACCTCAGAGTTTGTGTGATGCCAAAGTAAAATGATATTTAGCCTCAACAATCACAGTTTTTACTCACAACTATGATATTATGAATTTTAAAATTGACTTCTAAAGCTGGTGAAGGAAATTTTCTAATCCTTAACTAATAGCACACAGATGGCCACCATCATCAAAGTCGTGTGCATGCATATGTTTTAACAAGTTTTCATCCAGAGCCTTCTTTTTGATTTAGGATGATAGTAGGTTTGGGCTTCAGAGAGAACTGTATGCCTTTCTTCACCATTCCTACACTCAATTATATTTCTCCTTTCCAAATACAATTCTACTGGGATTGATGAAATTAATCCTTTGCTCAGAATAGTCTTTGTTTTAATTCATTTTAATTCAACAAACATTTGAGTACCAGATACTCTTCTTTATGGAGCTGGCCATTCTCATTAGCCTCCATATATTTTCCTCTTGGACATTAGAGTTAAGTCTTTGTAATGAGAAGAAAGCTACAGAAGGAGACTGGAAAAAACTAAACTGAAATGCCAATTTTGTCACAAACTATATAATCATTAGCAAGTCATTTCCATTCCCTGGACTGCGTTTTTCTCCTCTTTAAAATAAGGAATGAATACTAGAAAGCATCTAAGTAAGCAACTATCCTTTTAATAAAAAGGGCAAATCCTTTTCTTTCAAATTAAAAGCCTATGTATAGGGATATGCTATTAATGTTTAACATGTGGCTTTCTGGTAGGGGAATGCTATAGGAATTTATATTATTCACATTTTCTCCATCATGATTTTAGATCTAAACAATAAAGAAAACTCAATTTAATGATTTTTGAAATGTAATGCTCACCTTGCAAATTGAACAAACAGTTATGAGCACCAACTAGCACTCGGCTCCCACACACACTACCTATGTCTTTCACTAAGATTCCAGAGCAAGCGTGCTTTCAACTTTTTGTGTCATGGATTCCTTAAGCAGTGTCCTAACCAAACTCTAGAGTAGGGATTACTAAACTGTGATCCTCAGACTTTTTTTTTTAATAATTATATTTTACTAAGATTGGCTTACATTGTAATTTTTTATATTTTATACATTTAAAAAACATTCAAAGGAATCAAAACTCATCTCCCACTATCATTAAATGTATAATCTTGAATAAACATATGATTCCTCATTCTTCTTCTGAAAACTGATTGACATCTGAGATCCCTTGTATCTCTACATTTAGAATTCTATCCATTTTTTAAGCCTTGGCTCAAGGGTTACTGAGTTCTTCAAGTATAATAGTTCTCTTTCACCTCAAATCATGTATTTACTCAGAATACCTTATATTTATTTATATATACATATTTATTTATATTTATATATATCTGAGTATGTATATGCCTAAGCTCATATATATAATGCATGGTTTTTTTTTTTCTCTCCTTCCCCTGGTAGAATGTAGCCTTGAGAGTAGAGACTATTTCCTTTTGAATCCGTAGGGCTTTTTTGGCACAATATTCCATATATTATAAGAGATATTTGACAAATCTTTGTAGTGTTGAAGTCCTCCACAACTCCAGACCAGCTTTCTCTGCCTTCTGCTATAAATAATGATAATAGTAATGCACATTTACATGTGGTTTACATCCTATTTTTCATCCAAAGAATATGTAAGAAAATCATTTTGATAACTGCATGTCTTAAAGAGTGTGGGAATCCTGTCTATTGATACAGACAGACCCCAATGAGGAGAGTTATACTGACATGAACCCACTCATGGGGCTCTGATCTGGGAGAAGCATTATGAAAATATCATCATTGTAACTTTCATAAAACTGGTCCATTGACATACAATTTTATAGCTATGGGAGAACTCATCCAAAACATTGTACATTCATTCCATAGGCTTAAAACATTTGGGAATGAAAGAGAACCTGTCAGTTTACATAAGGAAATTGAGATTTTGAATCATTTAATGCCTTTCTCAGAGACATCAAGAAAGCAAAAATTAGATATCAAACTTTTACTCAATACCTCTAATTCCAGATTCCCTGCTATCCTCATGTTTTTAATTTTCATTATTAGCAATGCCATCAATCTCTAAGGCTTGTTACTGATGAGAGGCTTACATACTGATAATGGGGCATAGATACTAATGACAGAATACCAATTCAAACTTCATTTATCACCCTTTTGTAGCATTTCCCTGGGATGTTATGCCAATTCCCACTTTTGCAGGTAGGTCCTAGAAGGCAATTAACTATTATTGGGAGCTATTTCTAGTTGCTACTCAAGACCCTCATCCCATGTACTTCAATCAGAATTAATTTATAAAAATATATATATATTTACTGAGGTTGTACAATAAGAACAATTATTTAAGCAATTACTTCTACCTCACACCTCAAAAACACCTGGGATCTTCTTTTACAACCACATATAAAAGTCTAGGGGTAAGTGGGATCAAGCTTAGAAATAGCATAACTCCTAGATTTATTTCTTTTTGGAATATCAATGTATCCTATATAATAAAACTCTTAGGTTAGAGAAATACATAACCATGTAATGAAATGAGAAAGTATGCTAATTGTTCTTAAGCAGCTTTTGGAATGGAACAAATTCCTCTTGAAAACTGTCTCTTCTGTTCCTCTCATATTCCTTTTTTTCTAAGTAGCAAGTGATGATCAATTAATATTCATAATATCACACTGCTCTGAATCTTTATTCCATATTTTCCTAAAAAGAACCCTGGCAAGTACTTATAGTCATCTCCCTTCATTGAAGAGACAATATAAGCTCAAAAGAAGGAAAATGACATCAAAAAGAAATAAAATGACAGTCAATTCAAAGCCAATTCTTCTGACTCTTAGTCCAACATACTTTTCATTACTTCACAGTCTATAGCTAGATTTAGTATATATGGGGGAAACAAACTTATTTTTCCCTAAAGGATATAATGTGAAGGATGCTGGTTGTTTCGTCAGAAAAATTAAGTCCAAATACAGGTTCAATTCCTTTCCCTAATACTTTACTACCTGTATGATCTTGGGGAAAAAAATTAACTCCTTGGTTTCAATTCCTTCAACTATGAAATGAAGGAGTAGATGATCTGGTTTCTTGCATCTGTTCCAGCTTCATCCTCATAAAACTATGGTCTTCTTAACCCAAAGCTCTGACAGCTGAAGGGAAAAAAATAGAATTCAATTTTATTAAGCTCTATTACCTAGTAGATCTTTTGAGCCAAGGAAAGGACATGCTTTCTTCGTACATGTGGGGGACATTTATAACCCTGGCCAAATGATTCAAGCTGTACTATTCCTCTCATATGCAGATAAGTACAATCTTCATGCATATACAAAGACACATATATATTATCTACACTATGATGTTGTTGTCAAGTTCAAATAAGATAATGGATTGAGATCCTTTTGGAAAATACAGAACTCTATCCAAATATAAGAAATATTATCATTCTGCTTATCACAGACTAAGCCCAGGGAGGAGAAGAATTGTCAGCATGAGATCCAAGCAGGATCCATAGCCAACATATGCAAAAAAATAATAAAATGCTATTAAGGATGGGAATGTAGAAAGACATATTGAGTCTGGCGGTGAGATGTGTGACGTCATGAAACATTTTCAAGGCAAATTAAGAGATAACTAGATGGATAAGACATCCAAGAAGGATTCTGTTGTGTGATGGAACACAATTTAAGGTCTGTCAAGGAAATTTGATTTGCATAGTAGGTACAAATAGTGATTGGCTATATGCTCCCATCAGATGACTAATGTTCTTCTGGTTCATAATACCAAACTTGGGAAATGGGGTGGGGGGGAGGGAGAGTGGGAAAGAGGGAGAGGGAGAAGGAGAAGGAGACAGACAGAAAGGAGAGAGATGAGAGAGCAACAGAGAGAGACAGAGACAAAAAGAAGTAGGCGGAGGGGCAAAGAAGACATATGGAAGCAGAAAGAACTAGGAAGAAGAAAAAAGGAGGGAGGGAGGGAAGGAGAGAGGGAGGGAGGGAGGGAGGGAGAGAGAGAGAGAGAGAGAGAGAGAGAGAGAGAGAGAGAGAACGAGAACGCACGCACACACACAAGCGAGTGAAGGAGAGGAAGTGAAAATAAATAATAATTAAATCCATGTGTTGGAAGGTTCAGGAATGTTCTTCATAGAATTAGCTCTGACATGGATCCAAGATTCATGTTGGCTCCAATATTCTTTCACACCAGCTTTATCCTGACTACTGACATTTCCATTCTAGAATTGCTGTGAATTTAGGTCAGAAACAGACTACAACAGTGGGAACAACATATTTTGGCTTGGGTACCATTTGCCACAACCTCACTGAACTAGAGTTTGTGGCATATGAACCTGAAATGTTTAGTCTAGAGAAGAGAAGGCATGGGGGGGACATTATAGCTGTCATGAAATGTTTGATAGGTATTTGTGTGATAGAAGGATTAAACATGT
Source organism: Sarcophilus harrisii (assembly GCF_902635505.1). Classification (NCBI taxonomy): domain Eukaryota; kingdom Metazoa; phylum Chordata; class Mammalia; order Dasyuromorphia; family Dasyuridae; genus Sarcophilus; species Sarcophilus harrisii. Next base: position 437,070,652 of record NC_045427.1, on the reverse strand, counting down.
TCTCTTTAGCTTGAATGGATAGAATTATGGACAATGGGTGGAAGTTGCTAACTTAAGCTTGATTTTAAAAAAAATAGTCCTAACATTTAGAGTTCTCAAAAAAAATGGAATGGGCTGACTCAGGAATTGATAGATTCCCTCTTATTGGAAGTACAAATGACCCATAGATTGAAAAGGAGATTCTATTGGATTAGTTGTTGACTGAGGTCTCTTCTAAGTCAGATTTTGTGATTCTGTGTGCCTCATTTTTCAGCATACTTTTTTCCAAATCAAACTATACTTAAGCTTTAAGATCAGTTTATAAAGCAAAACAGAAAAAATAAAAATAAATTAATAGTCAAAATAATCAGACTATTAAGTGCAGTCCTATTGACCAAAAGAATATATATATATATATATATATATATATATATATATATTCTTTATCATAGCTCACTTATGTTCATTATTCATCAGTCCAAAGGTTTTGTGTCTTCCATTTATTTTATCAATACATTGATAGTCTGTGCTTGGAAGAGACATAGATAAAATAAAGACTAACCAAGACAAGGCAAATGTTCAAAACATTAAATTATATTTAAGCAATTTTTTTCAGCACAGACTTGCAAAAAAGAATTAGAATCAAGCTATGTGCTAGAAAGAATATGTAATTTACATGCCATATTTCTTGTATTCACTAAGTGCTCTTTTGTTCTCTTGTGCTCTCTTTTTCATACATTATAAGGTAAGACACATGCAAAATTATGTTGTACGGAGTATAACGGAAAAAAAAGGAGAGGAAGGGGAAGAGAGAGAGAATGAATTTTATTGTTGTTTAGCCATTTTAATCACATCTAACTCTAATCTTCTGGGGTTTTCATTTCCTTTTTTTTCTTTTGTTTTCACCAGTTATGTGTAGAAATAACATTTGGGGGGTTATATGTATTCATTCAATTTTTTACATATTTCTTTATGAATCATGTTGGGAGAGAAAAATCAGAACATAAGGGTATAACCATGAGAGATAAAAAAATAAAAGAAGAAAAAATGGGTGGGGTAAGTGAACATAGAATGTGTTTATATTCAGTTTCTATAGTTCCCTTTGTAATTGGATGGCATTTTCCTTCCATTGTTTATTGGGGTTACCTTGAATCAATGAATCACTGAGAAAAATGAAGTCTGTCATACTTGATCATCACACAATCTTACTGTTCCTGTGTATAATGTTTCCTGCTTCTGCTTGTTTTGGTTAGCACTAATTCATGTAAATCTTTCCAGGCATTTCTAAAATCAGCTTCCTCATCATTTTTTTATAGAACAGTAATATTCCATTATTTTTATATACCATAACTTATTCAGTCATTCCCCAGTTGATAGGCATCTACTCATTTTCTAATTCTTTGCTGTTAGGGACCATGCCTAGGTGAAGGGGCAAGTCAATTCTCCGAGAGTCTCCATAGCTGTGAATCATAACTTCTAAAGGAGTAGCAAGGCAGCCTTTGCTGATGCATATATTTCTTGTGGATGGGGAATGAAATAAATTGGAGGCAAGAGAGAAGAGAAGAGAGGTCAGACAGCACAACTGCCTCTCAGTAGAGAGGTCAGAGAATGCACCTGCCTCTCAGTTTCCTTGTATCATCATCATCCTTTCACAGGAAGAGATCCATTCTATAGATCTGAGTTCAATCTCCAGCAGCCACTGGCAGGTGATTCCCATATCACAAAAAGAACTACTATAACATTTTTGCACATGTAGATCCTTTTCCCTTTTTTGTTTCTTTGTAATACAGAGCCAGCAGTGGTAATGCTGGATCAGAGGGTATACATAGTTTTATAGCCATTTGGGTATAGTTCCAAATTGCTCTCCAGAATGGTTGGATCATTTCACAACTTAGCCAACAGTGTATTAGTGTCCCAGTTTTCCCACATTCTCTCCAACATTTATCATTGTCTTTTCCTATCGTCATAGACAATCTGAGTGATGTGATATGATCTCAGAGTTGCTTTAATTTATATTTCTCTAATCAATAGTGATTTCGAGCATTTTTTCATTTACCATAGTTGGCTTTAAGTTCTTCATCTAAAAATTGTCTATTTGTATCCTTTGATCTTTTATCAACTGAGGAATATATTCTTATAAATTTGACTCAATTCTTTATATATATATTAGAAATGAAACTTTTATCAGAAACACTGACTGTAAAATTTTTCCCCCAGATTTGTTTCCCTTCTAATATTGACTGCATTGGTTTTGTTTGTACATAACCTTTTTAATTTAATGTAATCAAAGTTATACATTTTGCATTTCATTATATTTTCTAGTTCTTGTTTGGTCATAAATGTCTCCCTTCTCCAAATATCTGATAGGTAAACTATTTCTTTCTTATAATTAGCTTATAATATCACTCTTTATGTCTGAATCATGTGCCCATTTTGACCTCACCTTGGTATGGGATGTGAAATGTAGGTCTATGCCAAGTTTCTGACATACTATTTTCCAGTTTTCCCATATTTTTTTGTAAAATAGTGAATTCTTATCCCTGAAGCTAGAGTTTGAGGGTTTATCAAACACTAGATTATTATAGTTATCAATTATTACCACATAAATGTAACCTATTCCGCTGATCTACCACTCTATTTCTTAGCCAGTACCATATAGTTTTGATGACTGCTGCTTTATAATAGAATTTTAAGTCTTATACTGCTAGGCTTTCATCCTTTGTTTTCATTAATTCCCTTTATTCATGACCTTTTGTTATTGCAGATGAATTTTGCTACTATTTTTCTAGCTCTATGAAATAGTTTTTGGGAATCTGATTGATATGGGATTGAATAAGCAGACTAATTTAGGTAGAATTGTCATGTTTGTCATGTTCGGCCTCTCCATGTGCAATTGATATTTTTCCAATTGTTTAGATCTGACTTTATTTGTGTGAAAAGTGTTTTGTAATAGTGTTCATATAGTTCCTGACCTTGTATTGGCAGTAGACGTGGGGTTTTCTTGACAAAGACACTGGAGTGCTTCTATTTCCTTTTATAACTGAAATTTTTTAGGCAATCGGTGTTATGTGACTTGCCTAGGGTCCTATCATATAGCTCATTTTACAAATGAGGAAAGTGAAACAAATAGGGTTAAGTGACTTGCCCAAGGTTACAATTTTGAATTCTGGCCTTCCTAACTTCAGGTCTATGACTCTGCCCACTATCCTACCTCACAGAGTTCATTTATTGAATGCATAGGATGTGTTAAGTATTGGTCCAAGTGCTGATGTACAAACACAAGCAATATAGTCTTGTTTTCAAGGAGCTTACATTCTAATATATTCTTAAGAAGAAATAAAGAGGAACTGTGAAGGGGGCGGGTCACAATGATTTATCAAAATCTAGGTAGTTCCCAGGGCAAAGACCAATTTTTCCATCCAGGAGGGATGATATTGCTAGTGAAACTGAGTAAAAGCAGCATAGTTGGAGAAATCTAGGAAATAAATGTAGTAAATTTCAAAGGAAAGGGTACTGACAGAGAAAATTGGTCTTGAATTAGCAATGAGGCCCAAGATGACTACCTATTCTTCCTTTTGCTCACAGAGAGCTTGGGTTAGAACATGAGAAAAGTATAGAATGTGATGTCTTCTGAAGAGAATTAGTTTTTTTCTGGTGCTGTTTTGTCTCAAAGAGAACTATAAATCTAAATTAATTAATTTTCCTGATTTCAGGGTGAGGGTCTTCAGAGTTTTCTGGATTTTTGATCCTGGTAGGAGCAGGTAAGTAAAAAGCAAGAAGCAGCCAAGAAGAAAGCAGGATGAGTGTGTGTGTGTGTGTGTGTGGTAGAGGGCTGATTAAGTCTTGGATCTGGTCCTGGTGCAGGATAGGATGAGATTTCAGTCTGTGATCTGGCTTTTGAAAATTGAGATTTACTGTGTATTTGTGTTTGTAGGGTGAATGTCCCAATGTCTGGTTCTAGTGGTAAAGTAGTAGATGTTCAGATAGAAACTGTGGACTGGATGCATGAGATTACAGCTTATTTCTTTTGTGCTCAGCTTTAAAGCTTTAGGATATGGATAGATCCTTGAAGTTTCAATAAATTGCCATTTTTTTTGTTTTTTTGATATTAGAAAATATTTTTGATATTAGGAAAAAATGTGTAGCAGACAGGAAATCATGAGAATTTAGGGAAGAGGAAAATGTTAGAGTGGGAGTCAGAGAACCTCAGTGCATCTTATCTCTACATTGTGTAACTTGAGACAAATCATATATCCTCCTCTAGATCTGTTTATTTTTTTAGTATATAAAATATATTAATATATAATATAAATATAGAATATTTTGTATTTTATTATATTTATATATAAATATGTATACTGTATAACATATACAAATTGTATAATTGTATATATAATATATACATTGTATATAATATATATAAATTGTATAATATAATAAATATAGATAAATAAAATAAATATAATATAAAATATAACATAAATATATATATATATAACATATAAAAATAAGAATATTAGACTTGTGATTTCTAAGGTCCTTTGCAACTCTAAGCCTATGATCTTTCTAGGACCATATACTATGATCTAAAGTCTCTTCCTTTGAATTCCTGCCTATTCTATTCTACTTTCTAGTCTAAGAGCTCTTTCTAGAGATAACATTTTATGTTCTGAGTTCAGTTTAGTTCAAATTAAATCAATACATTCTGGAAAAAAATATGCCTTGTTTACATGCAAAGCCTATATTACATTAATACCTTATTATGCTAAGGGTACAAAAATTTAGACAAAACAGTCCCTATCTTTAAGGAACTGGTGAGTCTTCTAAACAGTGTACAATGATTTAAATTGATTTAAATCAATAAACATTTATTAAGCCCTTACTATTTCCAGACATGTTAAACAATAGCAATGCAAACACTATTAAAAATAAAGAGAGCCCCTGACCTCACGTAGCTTATATTTTAATGGAGAAAATAATACATGAAAGAATGGGAGAAGTGGAATAAGAGATGAAAGTATCTAGTAAGAAGAACATTATGGAGGAAATATGGGAAAATCAGGATTTCATCCTGGAGATTCTGGGAGAAAGAGCAAAACAAATGACGAAGCAGGTACTTTTAATGTGTGAAGCTGAGTGGGAAAATGATCTTCTGGAGTGAAAAGGTTTCTGAAGCACTGTAAAGAATATCTGAGAAAGTCAGAAGGGCAGCCTGGAGAGGAACAAACAGATAAATATGGAACAAGCAGAATTAAGGAAGCAGACAATTAATAATGTGATCCAAAAAAGTTTCTAGGAGATATTCCTTCTGTGCCTTGCTGAAAGATAATTTTGTGAGTTGTAAGTATGAAGAGATGTGCATTTCCAAGTGAGTACCGAGTTCAGGAATCAACAGCCAATTTGACTGGCAATGAGGAGCTTGTATGAAATAAGCCTGGAGAGATAAGGAGAATAGATTATAAATGTTCTAAATTTCAGGTTAATGGTTTTGAACAGAAAACTATCATGGTCAGATTTACAGCTTAAGTTTTTTGGCAGTTATGTGAAGAATGGCTTGAAGAAGGGGAAAGGCTAGAAGTCAAGAAACCAATCAGAAGACTATTGCAGAGTGATAAGAGCATGTGACTAGAGAAAGTGTTGATGAAAGAGATACTGTAGATAAAGCCTTAATATTTGAAAGCCAATTACTATGGAAGATAAGGAAGAGAAGATAGTAAAGGGTTTACATGGTATTTTCAAATCTGGGTTATGGAAAGACAAATGACAGCCTCAGCATAAATAAAATGATTTGGATTAGGAGTGAGTTTAAGGGATGAAGATAATGAATTTATCTTTTGAATTTATTGAATTTGAGATACCCCAGAGTATTTAAGAAAGCATTTGGCAAGCACATGATTATTCTTCACTGAAGTTCAGGTAATAAATTAGCGTTAGATATACAGATTTATGTCAAATACATAGAAATATTACTTAAATCCACAGGAACAAATGAGATTCTCCAACACAACCCCTTAATTGTATTGGATATTTTTCCAATTACGTAAAGATAGTTTTCTTTTATTTTTCTTTTTCTTTTTTTTTTGCTGAAGTAATTGGGATTAAGTGACTTGCTCAGGGTCATACAGCTAGGAAGTGTTAAGTATCTGAGGTCAGATTTGAACTTGGGTCCTCCTAACTTCAGGCCTGGTGCTCTATCCACTGCACCATCTAGCTACCCCAAAGATAGTTTTCAACATTCATTTTATAATATTTTGAGTTCCAAATTTTTCTCTCTCCCTCCTTAACCTCCTTAAGACAGCAAGAAATCTTATATATGTTATATATGTACAATCATGTTAAACATATTTCCATTTGGTCATGCTGTGAAAAAAGAAACAAAACAAAAGGTAAAAACTACAAGAGGGAAAAAAACAACAACAAAAAAAGAAAATTGAATCTGCATTCAGACACCAATTATTTATGTGGATATAGACAGCATTTTCCATCATAAATGTTGGAATTATCTTAGAGCATTGTATTCTTATAAGTTTAACCTAGTTCTTTAAATATTTGAGAAATGAAACCTTTATTAGAAATATTTGCTGTAAAAATTGTTTCCCAACTTTCTGCTTTCTTTCTAATCTTGGTTGTGATGATTTTGTTTGTGTAAAAACTTTTAATTTAATGTAATCAAAAGTATCTGTTTTGCATTTCATAATGTTCTCTATCATTTGTTTGGCCATAAATTCTTCCTTTCTCCAGAGATCCAGCAAGAGAACTTGCTCTCCTAATTTCTTATTATATCATCTAAATTTCATACCAATTTTGAATTTGTATTGGTAATATGGTGAAATATTAGTCTATGCTTAATTTCTGCCATACTATTATCCAGTTTTCCCAGTAATTTTTGTCAAATAATGAGTTCTTTTCCCAGAAGCTGAAGACTTTGGGTTTATCAAACAGCAGATTACTATAATTAGTCACTTCTGTATCTTGTGTAACTAATCTATGTTACTGATCCACCACTCTGTATCTTAGCCAGTACCAATTAATTTTCATGATTGTTGATTCATAAATAAGATTTAGATCTGGTATGGATTAACCATTATCTTTTCCTTTTTTATTAACAACTTTGATATTCTAGATGTCCTTCCAGATGAATTTTGTTATTATTTTTTCTAGCTTTAAAAAATAATTTTTGGTATTTTGGTGGGTGTGGCACTGAAAAAGTAGAGTTTTCATTATATTAGCTCAGTCTACCCAGGAACTATTGATATTTTTCCAATTGTTTTTATATCTGATTTAATTTGTGTGAAAAACAATTTGTAATTATGTTTGTATAGCTCCAGAGTTTATCTTGACTCAAAGAGTCCCAATTTTTTTATCTTTTATAATTTTCTCTCTTCTTTCACCTTTTACCCTGTCCCTCCTTATCATTGTTTTTTTTTTCTGACCACAACCTCCCTCAATCTGCCCTCCCTTCTATCAGCCTACATTCCTTTCTCTCATTCTTTTTCCTCCTACTCCTGCCCTCCATTATGTTATCCCTTCTATCAGTTCATCTTCCCCTCTTTTTTTTCTTTTCCTTCCTACTTTCCTATAAGACAAATTTCTATACCTAGCTGACTGTGTATAATATCTCCTCTTTGAGTCAAATCCAATGAGAGTTTAACTTCAAATAATGTTCACACCCACTTCTTTCTCTCTACTGTAATAGGTCTTTTGTACCTGCTTTTTCATGGGATGTAATTGATTACATTCTGCCTTACCCTTTCCTCCTGTCCCATTGCTAACCATTTTTCACCCCTTAATAATTTTATATTATTACATCAAAGTCAACTCACACACATATCATTTATCTATGTATAATTCTTCTAACTGTTCTAATAGAGAAAGAGTTCTCAAGAATTTCAAGTATCATCTTTCTGTGTAGAGATGTAAACAATTTAACCTTAGTGAATACCATGAGTTTTTTCTTTCCTAATGTTTATTTTTTTATGTTTCTCTCAAGTCAACTTTTTGTTCAGCTTTCTTCTTTTCATTAACAAAGTTTGAAAGCCCCCTACTTCATTGAATATCCATCTTTTCTACTGGAAGATTATGCTTAATTTTGCTGGATAGTTGATTCTTGTTCGTATTCCAAGATCCTTTTGTCTTCCAGAATATCATATTTCAAGCCTTTAAATTCTTTAATGAAGAAGCTTCTAAGTTCTATGAAATCCTGAATGTGGCTTCTTGATATTTGAATCATCTCTTTCTGGCTGCTTGCAGAATTTCCTCCTTGACCTGATAATTCTAAAATTTGGCTACAATATTCTTTGAGATTTTCATTTTAGATTTCTTTCCAGGAGGTGATGAGAAGATTCTTTCGATGGTATTTTATCTTCTGATTCTAAGATATAAGGGCATTTTTTTCTTGATAATTTCTTGAAAAATGCTGTCCAGGTTTTCTTTTTAATCATAGCTTTCAGTTAATCCAATAATTCTTAAATTATCTCTACTGGATCTATTTTCCAAGTCAGTTGTTTTTCCAATGAGATATTTTACAGAACTCATTTATCTTCCCAATTCACCTCTTAACTCTCTTATTTGATTTTGAAAATCCTTTTGGAGTTCTTCCAAGAAAGATTTTGACTTAAGATATGTTCTTATTTCAATTTGATGCTTTAAATGTAAGTTTCTTGATATTGTTGTTCTCTTCTAAGTTTGTATTTTGTGCTTCCTTGTCAATGTAGTAGCTCCTGTTTTTTTGTTTTTTTTTTTGCTTATTTTTAGTCTATTCCATGTGTTTTAAAGTTGAGCTATGTTCCTGGAGCCCAAGGGGTACTGTCCCAAGCTTCTTGTGGTAGAGACAGAGGTCTGGTCACTAACTTTCTTCTTTGGACCACAGATGCTAGTTCCTCACCCACTGAAATGGTATAGCCTGACCCAGTCACACTTGTCAGGGTTCTGGGAGTTTTCCTTCTGCACTTGAACTAAAGGCTTCATAGCTGGCCTGCTGTGCCATTGGCATGTTGAGATTAATAATAGGACCTTGGTTGTTGATCTATGCTGTGACTAGGAGTCTTCTGCTGACTTGCCTAAACACTACCTGTGCTGAACTGCATTTCTCTTTTACTCAGATGAGATATATATTTCATGAAGTCTAAGTTATTTTAAGCTGGAAAATTATTTTATTCTGTGTTTTGGTTGGTTTTTTCACTACAGAATCCCTTTAAACACTTGATTTAATGTTGTTTCTGAGGAAAACTTGGGAGAGTTCAGACAACTTTAAGGTTTTTCTCTGCCATCTTGACACTAGCCCTTGCCACAAGATGGTATCAAGAGTAATAGTATATCATTGTTGGTGGAGCTGTGAACGAATCCAACCATTCTGGAGAGCAATCTGGAATTATGGCCAAAAAGTTATCAAACTGTGCATACCCTTTGATCCAGCAGTGTTTCTACTGGGCTTATACCCCAAGGAGATACTAAAGAAGGGAAAGGGACCAGTATGTGCCAAAATGTTTGTGGCAGCCCTGTTTGTAGTGGCTAGAAGCTGGAAACTGAGTGGATGCCCATCAATTGGAGAATGGTTGGGTAAATTGTGGTATATGAATGTTATAGAATATTATTGTTCTGTAAGAAATGACCAGCAGGATGAATACAGAGAAACTTGGAGAGAATTACATGAACTGATGCTAAGTGAAATGAGCAGAACCAAGAGATCATTATATACGTCAACAACGATACTGTATGAAGATGTAATCTGATGGAAGTGGATTTCTTTGACAAAGAGACCTAATACAGTTTTAATTGATCAATGATGGACAGAAGCAGCTACACCCAAAGGAAAAAAAAAAACTGGGAAATGAATGTAAACTGTTTGCATTTTTGTTTTTCTTCCTGGGTTATTTCTACCTTCTGAATCCAATTCTCCCTGTGCAACAAGAAAACTGTTTGGATCTGCACACATATATTGTATCTAGGATATACTAGGACACATTCAACATATATAGGACTGCTTGCCATCTAGGGGAGGGGTGGAGGGTGGGAGGAAAAATCGGAACAGAAGTGAGTGCAAGAGATAATGTTGTAAAAAAAAAATTACCCTGGCATGGATTCTGTCAATAAAAAGTTACTATAAAAAAAAAAGAAAAAAAGAGAAAAAAAAGAGTAATAGTATATGTAAAGAGAGAACAAAGAAAATCAGAAGAACATAAAAGGAAAGAGGGGAGAATACTGAGCCTAGAAAGTTCTCTAATTTTGAGAAAAGGAGGTTGAGGATAATCAGCAATGAATAAAAAAAGGAGCAAGTAATCAGAGCAGCAGGAGCAGAATCAGAGTAGATTGCTATTATAGGATTTAAAGAACAACAATCCAAGAGACGGTAGGTCAAAAAATTCAAAAAACAAAAACAAACAAACAAATAAAAAAAAAAACCAAGAAACCTCAGGCTTTGAAAAGGACCATCAATTTTAGCAGTTGAAATCCAGTAATATCCTTAGCTGGTCTTTTTAATTTAATGTTTGAGAAACTTTTTTTAAAAAATTTAAATTTTGAAAAAAAATTATAACTACATTTCATTATATTTTTTTCTTTTGCAGAAATATGAATTTTATCTTTTTGCAGTTAAAACCATTATTCTGAGAAAGTATCTACAGTTTTGCCCAGACTGCCAAAGGGATCCATGACATACAGAAAAAAAGCTAAGAAATTTTACTTTAAGAAGAGATGTTTTATTTAAGGAATGGGTTCAGAAGCCAAACTAAATGAAACTGAAAAATGAGAGAGTGATTAGGAAATAATAGTACAGTGTAGACAATTCTTTCTAGGAGTTTGACAATAAAAGGGAGAAGAGAGATTGGAAGATTGTTTTATGGAATGGATAGATCCCATGAAAGTCTCTTTAGTTGGGTATATCAGAATATGGTTTAGGCAGCAGGAATGGAGAGAATAAAAATGAGGAAAAAATGTTCTAATTAATGAAGAAAACTCTCAGTGAAATAAGGAAAAAATGTGGTTAAGGACATAGTAGTAATAGTGACCTTTACAAAGAAGTAATTTCTTCCTCAGACACAGAAGAAAAGATATCCCAGATTCCAAAGTCTTTTCTTGCTCTAATATTCTGTGTCCTTCAGAACATATTTTAGAATAGAATGAGACATGTAAGCACTTTGCAACTTTAAACAGTTGTGTGTGTATATGTGTGTGTGTGTGTGTGTGTGTGTGTGTGTGTGGTGACATATCATTATTTTTGTTCTTGTGTTTATTATTAAGAGAATGACTGAACCTGAAAAATAATTTAGGAAATAGCAAGCCTTTCAAATTCAAAAGGTTCCAAGTAAGGATTAAATAAAAGGCTAGGTTGAAACCTATGGGAATATTTAATCAGGCAAAAGAGCTCCTGTGTTTGCCACTGGACTTTACATCCTGAACATGTTTCTGATGAAATGAGCTTCACATATGTGAAAAAGCAGACAGAAAATATCAAGTGAATAAGCAAGGAGTCAGGTAACAAATAGAGAGCATCTGCCAAGCAACAATCAGCCCTCCTTACTACTTATTGAGGTAGTGGAGATTCAGGAAGGAATGGTACTTTGGGAAGAAAGGGTTATAATACAGTTCCTAGGAGGTGAGAGGGATAAAGAAAATTGTTCATAATGAGAAAAAAGCCTTGGTGCAAAATCATTAAAGTAAAGTTAAAAGGGGGAAATCTGGCAGGGAATAATGTGCTTAACATATGCTCTCTCTGGGATAGTGGACCTGTCAGGTCTGATGTCTTAAAGAGGGGAAATAGTAAAAAGCAAATTGAGTGGAATCAGAGGACAAGGGTACCCAAAGGCTAAAGTCACTTAAGTACCATGGCTCTCAGTTTCCTCACCTATTAAATTAAAAAGTTAGAACAAATGGTTTCTACTTTCCCTTCCAGATCTAGATCTTTGTATGGTATGCTTAGTCAGGTACAAAAAAAAGGCCAAGAACAAGACAGAAGGTTCTGTTCACATGGCAGACATTCAGTGAATGTTTGAGACAGCCTACACTCTTTCTCACCCACTGAACTGGTATGGCCTGGCCCAGTCACACTTGCAAGGGTTCTGCATTTAAAACCATTATTCTGAGAAAGGATCTATAGTTTTGCCCAGACTGCCAAAGGGATCCATGACATACAGAAAAAAACTAAGAAATTTTACTTCAAGGAGAGATGTTTTATTTAAGATTATTTAAGATTCAAAGTGCTGGGCTTGAATCAGGAAGACTAGTCTTCATTAGCTCAAATCCTGCTTCAGACACTTACTAGCTAGATGATCATGGGCAAATAACTTAACCCTATTTGTCTCAGTTTACTCATGTGTAAAATGAGCTGAAGAAAGAAAAGGAAAACAATCCACTATCTTTGCCACAAAAACTATAAATAGAGTCACACATAATTGAATAGAACATTTTTTATAATTGATTTTTAAATAAAGTAATAAGAAAATGACTGATATTCCTATAGTACTCTACAGTATATCAAATACTTTAAATATACTCCTTTCAATTGTGCTCCAATAATCCTATGAAGTAAAAGAAAATAATAATCCTATGATGTAGAGACAATAGGCATTTTCCTTCCCATTTTTTAAGTGAAAAAACTGAGAAACTGATAAATAAAATAGCTTGTTTATTGTCATTTGGTCAGCAAGTGATAAAATATAGTATTAAAACATGTTTCCCTTCTCCAAATCCAACATGTTATCTACTGTATTTGATTCCAAATAATGCCAGTAAAAAGAAAAATACCAGTTAATAATTTTATAGCATTTCAAAATTTATAAAACACAGACTCTACAACAATGCTATGAGATATGAGATCGTCCAAGCATGAATCTTATCATTTTACAGATGAGAAAAGAAGCCTAGAAATATGATATAACATTCTAAAGGTCATTAAATAAGTATTTAAATTTAGATTCAAATCTAGGCTTCTTGATAACAAGTCCATTGCTCCTTCCATAATAGAATATAATGCTGTCTCATTGCTATATGCTTCATGAATACTTTTAAAACTCCAATGTAGCTCCTCCTAAATCTCTTAGAAACACTCAGGATAAGTCCCCAGGCTCCTGTCACCAAGACTGGGAACATGAAATTCATTATTTCAGATGCTATAAGGTTCCTCTTCTCAATCTTCTTACCCACATGAACTCTCTCCTTTCCCCTCTTCTACTTCTTCCAGTCATGGCAAGGTAAAGGCTATGATAGCACCTCCAACAAAGGGCCATTGTACCCTCTAACTAAAAGCCACTAACAATGCCTGATTACTAACTCCAAATACATTGCCTAAACAATGGTTACTTCCTCATGCTCCCTGAACTGGGTGAATCTCATTGACAATGCTTCCTCTTAAGTAGGACTTTTCAGTTCTTTATTTTATTTAGCATTTTGCTCTGTTATCCAAGTGGGTTCCTGTGCTCTCATCCAGTTGCACCCCTCCTTCCCCAGAGAAAAAATTTTCCCTAGTTCTGGTGGGCCACCCTAAACCCTTGCCTCATTACCTCAGTTCTTTGGTTCAGACCTTCCTCTTTCTCCCTGTTCTCTATCTATTACTCTTAGCTATCGTTTTCCAGTTATTAGATTTAGGCATTGATGGGGTAACGAGTTTCATTTACTCCAAAAGTTATTAAACCAATTGCTTGATTGATTTCTTACAAAAAGCTAGTTTCACTTTGAAAACAGACTCCAGAGAAAGAAGGGGATGGGGAAGACAGGAGGAGGGTGAAGGAAAGAGGAGAAGAGATAAAAAAAGGCATGTGGCGTGGGGCAGAAATGATGTTGGGACAGGTTGGAAATAGATTGTTTGGCCCCAGTACTAAAGAAACTGTACTGGCTTTGGGAGTGGGGGAAGGAAGTAGGGAACAGAAAAACTCTAGTCTTAGCATCCTTTTCCTTGTGAAAAGCTTATTAGCCTGAAAGCCATAATTGGGCTGCCTTTTAAAAATCCCTCATTACAAAGACGCTAGTGTCAATATATTCCCTGCTGAAACAGCCAATTATCCACTGAAACATGCTTTATATCTTGAAAATATCACATTACCCCACTTTCCCACTTCCTTCAGTGGCTTCTGATTCAGTGAAGCTACTGACTCTTCATTTTAATGAGATAGAATTTGGACCCATAAGAAATTAACTCTTATCCATTTCTCTTCAGTTCCCAGTATTTACCTAGCTTGGGGTAATTGCCAATACTCTGGGATGGATCATAAGTTAAAAGTAAGCTTTTAGTACAATATTCATTCTTAATCAACTCCTAGTCTGCTTTTCATTAAAATCTGTGGATCAATTTGTTTAGAAATAAATGAAGTCTCAGTTCTTTGTTTTGGTCCTAGAGTAGTCTTGTGTGTGTGGCTATTAGCCTAGTATTCAACCCAGATGATTCAACCCACATCTATTGCTTTCTCTAAACTAGTTCAGGTCACTATGCACCCTGATAATATATATTATATTATGCCAGTCATGAAAATTCTTCCACTGTCCCCATTGATGAGGGAATTTAACTAAATTGTGAAGAGAGAAAAACAGCTCCGAAACTGACCTAAAATATGTATCATCACCATTCAGACCCTTTCTTAAATGAATTGTATGAACTGTCTCCTGAGTTATACAAGGCCTGCTTGTGGGTCACTCCAGAAATCCAGAAAAATATAGTTATATACCCTACCTAATTAAAGAAGTCACAGGAAGGATAGCAGCCAAGTTCTACAGGGATAAGAGGGAAGATTCTAAGTTATCACATACAGAAGACTGCAAGCTTCTCTAAATATTATTCACTCCTGTATTTTCTTATATACCATACTGCAATTTTCACAAAGGATGGGATGATTTGCCCAAGGTGAACTAACACTAAATACAGTGGAAATTGCTTGAAGTATTCACTTCTTTCCTAATAGATATGTGTGCAAACCTTAAGTTTAATCCCATTTCCAGAACCCAACCTCAGCTGCACAAAGAGCTTGAAGCCCTCCTCTAGTGTATCAAAGAGCTGACTTTATTTGTTCCTAAGCCAATTGCTGAGAAGTAGGCCAAGAGAATTGGATATCAAGTACTTTTGTTATTTTAATTATTCAAGTAATCAACTGTTTATTGAGTGCATATGCAATAAATGTTCAACACTCTGCTAAGGAGATAGAAAAAATAATGACATACTTCCAGGAGTGTATAATTTAGGTAGGCAGACAAGACTAATGATCATGAAATGCTTATCAAATGATGCAGTAGAGTATGTGATTATATGCTACTCTCTAAAGTACTGACAGAAATTAGAGAAGGAATATTCAGCAAAGACTAGAGTAGAAATTTAGAATGTTAAAGCAGAAATAAAACTTAGAAATCTTCCAGGCAGAACTTTTGTTAGTCCCCATCACCCTTAGCTTTGAATAAATTTTCCCATCTGTTTAATCAATACAAAAACAGATAAATTCTAATTTTATTATACATGAGCACATAAGGAATAAAATAACTAATTCCTTTTTTATGTTTATTATTATATCTTTTTATTTACAAAACATATGCATGGGTAATTTTTTCAATATTGACCCTTGCAAAACTTTCTGTTCCAAATTTTCCCCTCTTTTCCCCCAGCCCCTGCCCTAGATGGCAGGTAGTCCAATACATGTTAAATATGTTAAATTATATATTAAATCCAATATATGTATACATGTTTATACCATTATCTTGTTACACAAGAAAAATCAGATCTAGGAAAAAAAACTGAGAAGGAAAACAAAAATGCAAGCAAACAATAACAGAAAGAGTGAAAATGCTATGTTGTGGTCCACACTCAATTCCCATAGTCTCTGGATATAGATGGCTCTCTTCATTACTGGACAATTAGAACTGGTTTGAATCAACTCATTGTAAAAGAGAGCCACATCCATCAGAATTGATCATCATATAGTCTTGTGGTTGCTGTGTATAATGATCTCCTGGTTCTACTCATTTCACTTAGCATCAGTTCATGTAAGTCTCTCCAGGCTTCTCTGAAATCATCCTGTTGGTCACTTTTTACAGAACAAAAATATTCCATAATATTCATATAACATAATTTACTCAGCCATTCTCCAATTGATGGGCATTCACTAGTTTCCAATTTCGAGCCACTACAAAAAGGGCTGCCACAAATATTTTTGCAGATGTAGGGCCCTTTCCCTCCTTTAAGATCTCTTTGGGATATAAGCCCAGTAGTAACACTCTGTATCAAAGGGTATGCACAGTTTGATAACTTTTTGAGCATAGTTCCAAATTGCTCTCCAGAATGGTTGGATGCATTCACAACTACACCAATACATAATTACACTCAGTGTCCCAGTTTTCCCACATCCCCTTTAACATTCATCATTATCTTTTCCTGTCATCTTAGCCAATCTGAGAGGTGTATATTTGTATCTCAAAGTTGTCTTAATTTCCATTTCTTCGATCAATAGTGCTTTGGAGCACCTTTTCATATGACTGGAAATATTTTCAATTTCTTCATCTGAGAATTATCTGTTCATATCCATTGACTATTTATCAATTGGAGAATGGCTTGATTTCTTATAAATTTGAGTCAATTATCTATATATTTTGGAAATGAGGCCTTTATCAGAACCTTTAAATGTAGAAATGTTTTCTCAGTTTAATTCTTCCCTCCTAATCTTGTCTCCATTAGTTTTGTTTATACAAAAACTTTTTTTAACTTAATATAATCAAAATTATCTATTTTGTGATCATTAATAATCTCTAGTTCTTCTTTGGTCACAAATTCCTTCCTGCTCCACAGGTCTGAGAGGTAAACTATCCTATGTTCTTTTAATGTATTTATAATATCATTCTATATGACTAGATCATGAATATTATGTTGATATATGGTGTTATGTGTGGGTCAATGCCTAGTTTCTTCCATATTAATTTCCAATTTTTTGTCAAATAGTGAATTTATAGTGAAATTCAATAGTGAATAGTGAAATTTTGTCAAATAGTAAATTCATATCCCAAAAACTGAGGTCTTTGGGTTTGTCAAACACTAGATTGCTGTAGTTATTAACTATTTTATCCTGTGACCCTACTTAATTCCACTGATCAACTAGTCTATTTCTGAGCCAGTACCAAATGCTTTTGATGACTGTATCTTTATAATATAGTTTTACATCTGGTACAGCTAGGTCACCTCCATTTAATTTTTTTTTTCATTAGTTCCCTTGAAATTCTTGACCTTTTTTTCTTCCAGATGAATTTTGTTATTTTTTCTAGGTCAGTAAAATAGTTTTTTGGGAGTTTGATTGGTTTAGCACTAAATAAATAGATTAGTTTAGGTAGTACTGTCATCTTTATAATATTCACTTGACCTATCCAAGAGGATTTAATATTTTTCCAATTGTTTAGATCTGACTTTATTTGTCTGGAAAGTATTTTGTAGTTTTGCTCATATAGTTCCTGACTTTCCCTTGACAGATAGATTCCCAAATATTTCATACTTTCAACAGTTATTTTAAATGGAATTTCTCTTTGTATCTCTTGCTGTTGGATTTTGTTAGTGATGTATAAAAATGTTGATGATTTATGTGGCTTTATTTTGTATCTGGCAACTTTGCTAAAGTTGTGGATTATTTCTAATAGCTTTTTAGTAGATTCTCTGGGGTTCTCTAAGTATATCATCTTATCATCTACAAAGAACAATAATTTGGTTTCCTCATTACTTACTCTAATTCCTTTAATCTCTTTTTCATCTCTTATTGCTAAAGCTAGAATTTCTAATACAATATTCAATAGTAATGGTGCAAGTGGGCAACCTTATATATTACCCCTGATCTTATTGGGAATGGTTCTGGTTTATCTCCATTACATATGATGCTTACTGATGGTTTTAAATAGATGCTACTGACTATTTTAAGGAAAAGTCCATTTATTCTTATACTCTCTGGTGTTTTTAATAGTAATGGGTGCTGGACTTTATCAAATGCTTTTTCTGCATCTATTGAGATGATCATATGGTTTTTGTTAATTTAGTTATTGATACAGTCATTTATGTTCATAGTTTTCCTAATATTGAACCAACCTGCAGTCCTGGTATAAATCCTACTTGGTCATGGTGTATTTTCCTTGGTATGATTTTCTGTAATCTCTTTGATAATACTTTATTTTAAGATTTGTGCATTGATATTCATTAGGGAGATTGGTCTGTAATTTTCTTTTTCTGTTTTCATTCTGCCTGATTTAGGTATCAGTACCATGTTTGTGTCATAAAAGGAATTTAATAGGAGTCCTTCATTCCCTGTTTTTTTTCAAATAGTTTATATAGTATTGGAGTTAATTGTTCTTTAAATATTTGGTAGAATTCACATGTAAATCCATCTGATCCTGGGGATTTTTTTTAGAGTTGATTAATAGCTTGTTCTATTTCTTTTTCTGAAATAGGACTATTTAACCAATTTACTTCCTCCTCTGTTAATCTGGGCAATCTATATTTTTGTAGGTATTCCTCCATTTCACTTAGTTTATCAACTTTATTAACATAAAGTTGGGCAAAGTAACTCTTAATTACTGCTCTAATTTCCTCTTAATTGGTGGAAAGTTCTCCCTTTTCATTTTTAAGACTGAAAATTAGATTTTCTGCTTTCCTTTTTCTAATCTAATTAACTAAAGATTTATCTATTTTGTTGGTTTTTTCATAAAACCAACTCAGTTTTATTTATTAATTCAATAGTTTTCTTTTTTACTTTCAATTGTATTAATCTCTCCTTTTATTTTTAGACTATCAAGTTTGGTATTTGATTGAGGATTTTTAATTTGCTCTTTTTCTAGCTTTTTTAGTTGCAAGCCCAATTCATTGATCTTGTCTTTCTCTATTTTATGCAAGTAAGCCCCTAGAGATATAAAAGTTCTCCTTATTACCACTTTGGCTGCATCCCACAAATTTTGGTATGTTGTCTCATTATTGTCATTCTCTTGGATGAAATTATTAATTGTGTCTATAATTTGCTGTTTCTCCCATTCATTCTTTAGGATGAGATTGTTTAGTTTCCAATTACTTTTTGATCTATTTTCCCCATTTTTTTATTAAATGTAATTTTTATTGCATCATGATCTCAAAAAAAATTCATTTACTATTTCTGCCTTTCTGCATTTGATTTTGAGGTCTCAATGTCCTAATGTGTGGTAAATTTTTGTATAGAATCCATGAACCACTGAGAAGAAAATGTACGCCTTTCTGTCTCCATTCAATTTCTCCAAAATCTATCATATCCAACTTTCTAGCATTCTGTTTACCTCTTTAACTTCTTTCTTACTCATTTTGTGGTATGATTTATTTAGTTCAGAGAGAGCAAGGTTGATATATTCCATTGTTATAGTTTTGCTGTCTATTTCTTCTTGCAGCTCTCAACTTCTCCTTTAGGAATTTCCATGATATACCACTTGTTGCATATATATTTAGTATTTATATTGCTTTATTATCTATGGTACCCTTTAGCAAAATACAGTTTCCTTCCTTATCTCTTTTAATTAGATCACTTTTTGCTTTTGCTTCATCTAGGATCAGGATGTTTACCCATGCTTTTTTACTTGATCTGAAGCCCAGCCTTTTACCTTTACTCTCTATATATCACTCTCCTTTAAGTGTGTTTCTTGTAAACAACATATCCTGTCATCTTATTATCTCTAGATTATACTTTTCTGTTTCCTTTCCCCGTTCCTTCCTCCCCAGTATTTAACTTATGAGCACTACTTGCTTCAAGCAGCACTCCCCCTTTAGAATCCCTCCACCTTTAGAGTCCTTCCCCCTTTTTAATACCTTTCCCCTACTATTTCTGTTTTCCCTTCTATTTAGCCTACCCCTTTCCTTTTTGTCTTTCCCCTCCCACTTTTCAATAAGGTGATAAAAGTTTCTCTGTAAACCAAATATGTCTAACATTTTCTCTTTGAGCCAAATCTGATGAGAGAAAGAGTCACACAATGTTCATCCTCCTCCCTTCTTTCCCTCAAATGTAATAGCTTTCCTTTGCCTTTTCATGAGATGTAATTTCCCTCATTTTACCTTCCCTTTTCCCTTTTTCTGGTAATCCCCTTTCCACCTCTTGTTCCTTTTTTTATATTATAACAGTAAAATCAAATTATACATGTATTTTCTACATATACCCATAACAGAAGTACAATTCTCAAGAGTTCTTTTTACCTTTTTATGCTTCTCTTGAGTTCTATATTTGGAGGTCGAATTTTTCTGTTTAATTCTGGTCTTTTCATCAGAAATAAATGGAATTCACCTGTTTCATTGAATGCCTATCTTCTTCCCTGGAAGAAAATGCTCAGTGTAGCAGGGTAGTTTATTCTTGGCTGCATTCCAAGTTTTGGAATATCAGATTCCAGGCCCTTCAGTCCTTTAAGGTGGAAGCTGCTAGATCCTGGATAATCCTTATTGTGACTCTTCAGTATTTGAATTTTTTTTTCTGGCTGCTTGTAATATTTTTTCCTTGGTGCGATAGTTCAGAAATTTGCCCATGATATTCCTTGGAGTTTTAATTTTGGGGGTCTCTTTCAGAAGATGTTCTTTCAATGTCTATTTTACATTCTGCTTATATGACATCAGGGCAGTTCTCTTTAATGATTTTCTGAAAAATAGTCTCTAGCCTCTTTTTCATCATGGTTTTCAGGGAGTCCAATAATCCTTAAATTATCTCTCCTAGATC
Organism: Sarcophilus harrisii; assembly: GCF_902635505.1. NCBI lineage: Eukaryota > Metazoa > Chordata > Mammalia > Dasyuromorphia > Dasyuridae > Sarcophilus > Sarcophilus harrisii. The sequence continues at coordinate 437,050,016 of NC_045427.1, read as the reverse complement.
TATTGTTCGGGTCAGCTGCCTTCCCAAGTAAGTAGTTTACATTATTTTTTCATTTTGGGGGGGTTTTGCTTGACTGATTCTTGATGTCTCATCAAGTCATTCATTTCCATTTGTTCAATTCTGATTTTAATAAAGTATTTTCTTCATTTACTTTTTTTACTTCTTTTTGTATTTGTCCAATTGAGTTTTTAAATGAGTTGTTTTGTTCTATGGAATTGTTTTTTTCCATTTCACAAATTCTGTTTTTCTGGGAGTTATTTACCTTTTCCATTTCATAAATTCTGTTATTCAGGAAGTTGTTTTCTTTTTCCATTTTGTCAAATCTATCTTTTAATGGGTTATATGTCTTTTCTAAACCCTATTGCAAAGTTTTCCTTTCCTTTCCCCCCTTTTTCTTCCAGCTCTCTTTTGAGATCCTTTTTAATTTCTTCCAGGAGAGTCTTGTGTGATGGGGACCAGATTATATCATCCTTTGGGGCTTCATCTGGAGACAATCTTTTAGTCTCCTCAGAGTTTGAAATATGTTTTTCTCTTTCACCATAGAAACTATCTATAGTCAGAGTTCTCTTTGCCTTTTTACTCATTTTTTTTTAAGTTGGGATTTTCTTTTAGGGCAAGAAGGTTTTATAAGCTTTCTCTACAAGCTGCAGCCAAGAAGCAGTGGATCAACCACTGGGTCAGTACTGGCTCACTCTGGGTACTGGATGGGCATGGCCAGGTCCTGTGAAAATGTGAAATAATGAATAGAGAATCAATTTCAGACCCAGGAAAAGTCAAGTTCAAGTTTGGCCTCAAAAAATTCTGGTTGTGTGACCTTGGAGAGTATAATCTCTCATTGATCAAGGGAAGGTAGCTCTCCAAAGACTATGAATTGAAGAGATGATTTTAACTTGTATTGGTGGAGGGAGGCTTCTCAAATGGAAACTTCTTATGTAAATGAAAGTACAAGTCCAAATCTTATCACTATACATAGGATATTATAGTTGTTTACCAAACATTCCCTATATCTGCCTGATACATTAGCTCTTTTTAAATAGAAAATGATTTTTTAAGAAACCAAAGAAGAATCTGGAAGGTCAATCTTCTGTGAGCTTTCTCATTCTCAGTGCTAGGGCTGTATGAACAACTTATATAAATATTATAAAGATCCAATAATTTTAATAATTAATCTAGTTAAAATGTCCTCACAGTTTTTCACAAAAGTTTTAGAAATTTGAAAGGGATACTATTCCCTCTCATGATAAAAAAGAGATACTTTTCATTTACTTTTCTGAAAGAATAAAAAATATTTCACCTTTGCTTTTTAAAATAGATGCTTATGATTTCATACGTGAAATCATACTTTTTCAGAGTATTCAAGTGTATCTGAATCACTGGGGAGTGGAGAGAATCTTATCTATTATAGTGGATGTATGGTTGTAAGTATAAATACAAACTACTATTGAGGAATGGCTGATAAAACTATGTAAATATGAATATATTGCAATATTATTGTGAAGTAAGAAAAAATGAAAGAAAAGGTTTAAAAGAAGTCTATAAAGCAATCTTATAAGAACTGATGCATTATAAAATAAACAGAACCAGGAAAACAATGTATGCAATAACAGCATCATAAAAAAAAATTGAAAGATTTAAGAATTCTATTCAATACCATTACCAACCACAATTACAAATTACTAACAACAAGGCATGCCACTGATTTTTTGACTGATAAACTTTTAGATGCAGAATAAAAGAAACCTTTTGGGACACAACAAATAGAAATTTTTATTTTGACTGACTGTATATTTGTTCTAAGAGTTTATTGGTTTGTTTTCATTTGGAGAGAAAATGGTAGAAAAGAGCTAAGGATAAGGTACCTTCCTCCCAAAAAAGAGGGTGACTGAAGCAATTTTAAGTGCACAAAAGAAAATTAGAAGTAAAGTCAGAAATAATCATAGACAAGCAGGGTAATTTTGACAGTTACATATTGAATTTGACATATATTTTAAAAGAACAGCAAGCTATGTTTATATATGCATATGTTCATATTTCTCTTTTTCCTATTCTTTTCTCTTTATAGCAATCTATATACATACACATATACCCATGTATTTGTATATTGTCTACCATATATGTGTATGCATATAAGCGTATATATGTATGACTTTATATATATATATATGTTAAATATGTATATATGCTTATATAAATATTTTTATATATGTACTACTCATTTTATCTGGTGTTTAATAAGTTGAAATTTTTTAAAATTGTAAATAAAAACAATTAAGTTCAGACTTTTCCCTCCTTGACTTGGAGAAAGGGGAGGTCAAAAAGGGATATCAAAAATAGAATTCTCTACATGACAAGGAGCTATTTGCCTGATGCTAAGGAGAGAATTTCTTTATCAGTCCATGTGGGACTTCCTCATTATTTTCATGGTAATTTTGTTTCTGAACCTGTGAACCTGGAACATGGCTAGAATATAATCAAACTGACTATAATATCACATCTGAATAGAAGAAGTCAGATATGTTTCTGCTTTGAAGACAGACTCTTCTTACCAATCTACATTTCCTGCTTGATACCTAGCTCCATACTATTATTGTGTCTGGCTAAATATTATTGTGTCTAGCTTAATACCTAGCTCTATGCTATTATTGTGCTTATTTCCTTCTTTTAGAGGACAGAAGGAAATAAACACAATAATAGTAAACAATGTAATATAGTAGTTAGAAGGCAACTGAAGTCAGAAAAATCTGATTCATTTTGATTGTATAATTCTGAGGAAATCATTTAACCTGTTCCTGAGAAATTCTACAAGGCTACAAAATACAGAGAAGCTACAGAACTAAATAGAGGTTTCCAAACCAATAGTATCAAAACAATAATGTGAAATTTTTAAAAAGCACAAAATATGCTTATCCATTTTGCAACCAGATTGAGATAAGAATTGAAGTATGAACATGAAATGATTAGAGAGGAATACAGGACATTGCAGTACTAAGCTGGGTAGAACCAATTATGAAGTTTGTATAGGTTCAGAAAAGAGAGGGATTGTGATGGGCGGGAAACTATACTTGAGTCATGGGAGGAAATGAGACTTGACTAGAATAGCTATTGATAGCTTTAGAAAGAGAATTGGTGATAACTCATTCCAGTGGACTTTAGCTCAAAGCTTTGGACAGATAATGATTAAGTTAGATTCATAGTGTGAAATAGAGAAAGGAGATAAATATGACTTAGGCTGCAAAATTCCTCTATCTTTGGAAAGCCAAAGGAGAGAACTGAGTTCTTTTAGTAAAGTAGTATGGTACAATGGGAAGAGAACCTGTTTTCTAGCCATGGACCTCCTGCTTGCTACCAGTAACTACAGCAAATTGGGCAACCATCTGGGTTTCTGTTTCCTCAAGCTATATAATGAACAAGTTGGAATAGGTGACCTAGATAGTCTCAAATTCTAGAGTATAAGATTTGGAGTCAGGAAAACTTGGATTCAAATCCCAATTCAGACACTTATTAATAATGTCTGCCCAAGCAAATCACTTCAATTCTTTGGGCCTTAATTTCTACCTTTGTAAAAATCCATGTGTGGATGACCTCTAATCCTTTCCACTTCTAAATCTTTGTTCCTATGACATACAAACTAATTTATGTTTGTCAAACTACCCAAGAACAGGTAGGATAAAAGGAAATGGACTGACCCAAAATTTGTAGCTCTCCCTTCCCTATCAGCTGCATTGCTATTCCCCTGCCTTCCTCACTACTCTGGAAAGGCCTTAAGATGGCTGACATCCAAGTCAGCTTTTCATCTCCTTACCCTCAAGCCTAGCAAAGGCCAGGAGCCAGACTGGAGTTTGGATCAGCTTCGCCTCCAGTCTCTAATCCACCTCAGCCATGCCAGCTGCCTTTGGATTTGTCTCATTTCTCGGAGCTTTCCAGAACCTCATTCTCCCTACTCAGTTTAAGGGCCGGGCATTTTTCTCCACCTATATCACCCTTGAAAAGGCCTGGAGACTGACACGCTAACCTACAGGACCCATTCAGACATCCAGGAAGCAAGGCCCACAAGATCGAGTTGCTCTGAAAAGGGGAGACCTTAAGGCACCATCCCTAAGCATGGAACACATTCAAACATATGCCTGTTTCCATGGAAACCCCGCAATGTGGGATGAGTGAATGGGGCCTGAATAGCTCCCTTCCCAAATGCTTACTGAGACTCTAAGCTTTCAATTCCCTTTCATCACTGAATTGGAGTCCAGCTGGAGCCAGAATTAGTGAGGGGTAAAAAACCTCAAAAGCAGCTTGGTTCTGTTCCAGAGCTGCTCCAACTTTATGTAAAACCCCTTTAGTTTGGGAATCTTGAAGGGCCCATTGGGTTTGAAATTCTCACCCCACCTCCTTTCACCTACCCCTCCTAATGTACTCTACCCACGCACGTAAGCATGGAATAGTCCCAGAGCCAACTGAGGTAGTCTTGAAATGCTTTTCAAAGGCTTCAGTTTGGGCAGAGCCCTGTATAAGGATTTGCTGCAAGCTTATTTCCCCTTCCCTTTTAAATACACATGTACTTGGTGGGAGAATTCTCTGGGGACTTTATCTCCGTGACATGAAAATGCAATAAGTGTTCCTCAAAAGGTTGCTGGAAAACCTTTTTAAGGAGCTCCTGAAATCTATTTTTCTTGCCATTCTTGGAACAGGATTAATTAAATATTAATTTGTACTCTGCCCCCCCACCTCAGTTCAGAGTAGGTTCATAATTTCCAGAGAGTCTGAAGATTTCACAGTAAGAAGTGAGAATCTATCTGGATTCTCCTCCATCTACATGGGTCTGTCCAAACAAAGAAGGATAAAGGTCTCAGGCTGCACCCCGCCCTTGAAGTTGACTTTTCACCCAAGATAGCAGTGAATGAATACTACAAAAGAAAAGAAGAAAAGTGAAAGCATATTTTAAAAAAAGGAAAGACTTGGGGTTTGTGGATAAGAAAGAGAAACAAAAGAAGACATATTTTTGTTCTAAGGAAGAGTTGGGGTTTGTGGAGAAGAAAGAGAAGCAAAAGAACTTGTAGGTTTTTGTACACAGAATAGCACATAGTACTAATCCCAATACCACCTTTGTATTATAAGCACTATGGCCAAAAGGAAGAGCAACTGAAGATGAAAGAAGCCTTTTCTCCTTAGACCTCAAATGGTACTTCTCATCCTTTTAAATACCTTGTAGTTCCAGGTGGGAGGCGATGTGGTAAAGAGTCAAAAGACTGTTGGTCTGAAGTCAGAGAACTTGAAGTCAAATCTTAGCTCTTCTCTTAAATAACCTTCTTATTATTCCTTTGGACGAGTAATTTCCCAGAGGGGTATTTCTATTTCTTCATTTTTAAAATGAATTATGGACTAAGATTTCTAAGATCCTTTCCAGTTCTAATTCCAGTGGCAAAGTAGCATGGGATAACCATGGTTTGAATATTGGACTTGAAACTAGAAAGGTCCTTAGTATCAGTCTACTTGATTTTAGACATATGTTCCCTTTCTAGGCCTCATTTCTTCATTTATGAAATGATGGAATTGTACTGAATTATTTCTAAGATCTTAATTGTATGACATGGTCAGGAAGACATGAATTTGAATCCTAGCCCTAATACTGATCATTGTATGACAAATGGGAAAAATCACAACATTTTTTTGAGTCTCAGTTTCTTTACCAAGGAAAGGAGAATGACAGTAACTGGATAGGACTATCATCATAATGAAATAAGAAAATGTATATAAATTGCCCTTCCAACCCTAAAGCACTAATAATTATCAATTATGATGATAACGATCTCATAATTTGCTTAAGGTAACCCAGTTAGTAATGGGTGAAAATAGAACTAAAATTCAGGTCATCTGACTTAGTTCACTCAACAACACTTATTGAGTGACCTTTTTTCATTGCTTCTTCAGAAGTAAAAAAAAAAAAATCCAACCTTGATTAGAAGTGGAGGAAAATATTTGTTAAAAGGTAAAAACAGTTAAATCTTCCACTAAACTGAACAAGAGAAGCCTAGATTAATTATCTACTAAAATTGTTATACCTGAACTTTTGAGTAAAAAAAGAAGAGGGTAGCATTTCACCAGCTATTGGAGAAACTAACCTTGAACAGGTTTTTTCCTAGGATTTTTTATCTTTTTTTTTTTTTTTTTTTGGTCAGTCCTGTCCATCTCTTTGTGACCCAATTTGAGATTTTGGCAAAGGTACTGGAGTTTGCCATTTCCTTCTCCAGCTCATTTTACAGAATGAAGAAACGGAGACAAATAAGATTATGTTGAGGTTGAGTTTATATTTGAACTCAAGTCCTCCTTACTCCAGGGCTTGTGTTCTATCCACTGCATCACCTAACTGCTCTGCTATCCTATGCTAAAGAGCTTGGACTTGACAATCTAGTTCAGGTTTCAAACCTCTTCCTATGATATATAAGCCTGTCTACTGAGGGAGATAGACTTAAGTATCACCTTGCTAACTTACTAAAGAGGCAGCTGAATTACAAAGCAACCCACTGAGCTTTTAGTTCCCTTAGAAAATCATCTAAGAACATAATGAACAACTTGCCAAGTATGTGGTTTTATATTTCCTGATCTCATGGAATGTCTTTGGCTGGAGGACAATATTTCTTTCTTGTTTATTGTCAATTACCACCCTGCTCACCATCCCACAAAATTCTCAGGGGACCAGTAACTTCCCCACACTGGGTCCTGGTGTTCCCTTTTGTAGCAGTATGGCACCTGTGGGATTTATTTGACTTTATGAGTATGTCTGATGACCTTTCCTATGGAGTTCCTGTAGGAGAGAGAGGGGAAAAGAAGTAGTGGGAAAGCAATGGATAAGGGAAATTATAGGAAATTCTATACTTCAGTAGGTTCTGCCATAGCACAGCAAAATCAATTGGGTAGATGTTTCCAGAAAAGCATTCTTGTGATATGTTGAGTAGAAGAGAGAGAGGAGAAGCACCAGCCATAAGCAAGCTTGTGAAATTAGTAAAATTTACTTTCAGTATTTCCTACCTTCCTGTTTTAGCAAAACTCTGGCTAGATCTGACTTTCCTGACTAGACCAATCCATCTAATAATTCACAAATACATCTATGGTTTGGTAATTCTCTCTTCTCATTCTAGAAATTTACAAATATTCTGAATCTTGAAACCCCAAGTTGTCAATTGACTCAGAAGTATTCTACTGGTTTCTATTTTATTTGTACAATCATCTATCGTTTTTCAACTATTTTCATATCTGTTATCTTGTTTTGGTCCTCTCAAATATTGGCAAGACAAGGCCAAGATTTCCCTTTGTACAAAAGAAAAAATAGATTCAGAGAAGAAAACGGACTTCCAAACCATCAAAGGGCTGACAATTGGCATGACTGATTGTTATTAAAGTGTTCTTTCCAAGACCAGCAAACATTCTGAGTGATGGGCATTTAAACTATTAACTCCTGTACATGATTTATGGCATTAAAGAATCATAGACTTTAGAATAGGAGAGAATATAAATGCCATCTGGTCATAGGATCAGAGGCTGGAAAGTGACTTTAAAGGTCATTTAGCCCAACTCACTGATTTTATATATAAGGAAACTATAGGAATTAAAATGATTTGCTCAAGACCACACATGTAATCCTTGGCATATGTGGAATATGAACCCATTTCATGTTGCTATAAATCTACTACTCTTTCAGAGTTATACATTTGGGTTCTAATATGAGCTCTGCCACTAACTCTGTGCTTGTAGTCAAGCCACTTCTGATCTCTGCACTCAATAACATTAGCTTCATGATAAGGGCAGGAAACAGATTGGGCTACATTGTCCCTAAGAAAAATCCCTCCCAGATCAGACATTGTGTGTCATAAAGTCCTTCTAGTTATAATAATCTAGATTCTAACATCCCTTTCAGCTCTAACATTGTTTGAAATGACTTCCAATAGCACCAAAAGCATAATGGTAGACAGCAGAATTTTTATAACATGTCAAAAGCAAATGGATGTGGGCTTTTCATAACAGCCATGAATGTGTTTTATTTTTTCATATATGCCCCCAAGGAATAGATTTACACAATTCAAAAGCTGAAATTTTAAATCTAAATTGGATGCATGTTACTCCTGAAAAGCGTCTGAGATGTAAACACATTTTCAGGTTAGCTAAAAGGAGAGAGACTTAGAGCATATGGGAAATGTGGTTTGAGTCAAGTTTTGCTCTTACTATATGTTCAAGTACTTTGCACGTGCAAGGCACTCTTCCCAGGTTCTTGGAAACAACCCATTCTAACAGGATACTCTAAAAGGAACACAGCACCAAAAGGGACCATAGAGATGCCAAACATCTGGGCAGGCATCAACCCCTTCTCTGGCATCAAGAAGAATAGAGAGGAGAATGTGAGCATCTATTCTCAGTTCATATCCAGGACAGACAAATTACTACAAGGTAAAACTTAGACTATTTAGTTATAACTAGGTCCACAGCCATCTACAAGGATAAAGAGGATTAGTCCAGGAGATTACCTCACTTTAACTGCCCCTAGAAAGACTTGTAGTTCTTGAGAAATAAGCCAAATCAATGTTCTGCAGATGGGGGGAAGTGATTGGAAACGAAAGTTGAATCCCTATGAAGAGATGTCTGCAATTTAAGATGTCTGGAAAATAGGCAAGTCAGATTATGAAGAACCTTAAATGCCAAAAGAGATTATATTTGCTTTTATACATAACAGAAAATTACCAAAATTGATTAAGAAAATAACATGCTTAAATTTTTGTTTTAGTAAAAATCACTTTGGCAGCTCTGTGAAGGATGAAGTGGAGGAAAAAAGAGATTTGAGATAAAGACCAAATGAGAAGGTTATTACAATACTGTAGGTGAGAAGTGATTAAGGTCTAAAGTAGCATGATATCTGTGTGGGTAAAGAAGATTTGTATTCATGAGGGAGAAGAAATTACAAAATTTGTCAATTGACTAGATACATAAGGAAGAATATGGAATTAAAAATAACATTTAAATGCTAAGTCTGGAGTACTAGAAAGCTCATAGTGCCATTAAGAGTAACAGATAATTCCATACGAGGGCTGAGTTTAGTAGGTAAGGTAATGAATTCTGTTCAGGATTTAGTGAGTTTGAGACAGGAATTTACCTTTTAGATAGTTGATGATATGGGAATAGAGTTTAAGACAGAAACTATATCTAATAAAGTATATATGGTGAATATTCAGATAGAGATGATTATCAAAATAGCATCTAATGAGATAATCAAGTGAGAAAAGAGAGTCTAAGATGGAACCTTGGGGAACACTCAAAAGTTAGTGGACATTACATGGATATAGATGAATATTTAGCAGAAAAGACTTAAGAGAAGTTGTCAAATAAATAAGTAGAGAAGCAAAGGAAAGACGGTCACAAAAACCCATAAAGGAGATAATATCCAAGAAAAAGTGGACAAAAGTATCCATTGTGACAGAGATGTCAAAAAGTTTTAGAATTAGGAATGAGGAGAACAAGTCATTGGATTTGGGAAATGAGAGAACATTTGTTAACTTCAGAGAGAGAAAATGAGAAGTAGGAAGACAAATTGCAGAGTTTAGAAAAGAACTGGAGGAGAAATCTAAGATGGGAAGGAAAGGGGATAAATAGCTGGGAAATACAGCTGGCACAAATGTGGGCTTTTTAGGATAGGAAAGATAGACAGATTTAAAAACAGTAAGAAAGGAGTGAGTAGATAAGGAGACCCTGAAGATTAGTGAAATGATGGATGATTTGGGGGGAAATTGGTATCAAGTGCTGGAATAGATAAGAAGAATCCATTATCATCAAAAATTGTCTTCATGGAGGAGATGAAGATATTAATGTTAAAGAAATATGAGATAAGAACATGATGATAAGAGGAAGCTCTCATCTGATAGCCTTAGGATTTTTTTTTTTGGTGGGGAGGTGGGGAGGTTCTCACCTCAGAGTAGGAAAGGGAAAGCCCTGAAAGCATGAGAAAAAAAGAAACAGTTTGAAACAACAGCTGTGATGAATGGAATATGCAATTAATTAGGGAAGATCAGTAGGGTTTTCTTGCTACAGTAAATTTCATCCAATCTACATGATTCTATGACTTCCTCTAGCTCCATTTATCAACATGTAGGAATTAAGCAGATAAGTAGTACATATAAATGAGGGCTGGGATTTCTCAAGGTTCCATCAGTTACAAAATATCAGAAGGAGGCATTTGAAGCTAGAAGATAAGTTCATCAAAATCAGGAAGGGAAGGGAGTGTTGATAGAACAGGGGTGAGAGATTGAATTAAACGAGAAATGGAGAGATTAGTAGCCCATGGTGAAAATGAAGAATAGATTTGGTTTATAAGTAGACAGCTAAGATTATGATCATATAAAAGAAATATAGAGTTCCTGAACATAGAAATGGAATATGAATGGATAGAGACAAAATAAAGGGTATAACCATTTTTAGTGAGCCCATCTCAGGTAGAGTGAAAGTATAGATTATGGGGAGGAAAATTGAGGTAATGAAGATGTTTTAAAGAAAATCAATGAATAAAATGAGAGCTTCTTTTCAAATAGAGACAAATGCTATCAGTCAGGCATTGAATTAATTGAGAAAGGAGAGAGTGTGTCCTGGGCTTCAACAGATTATAGCCGCCAGATTCTAGATTGGGTGATAAATTTGGTGAATGGCAGAGGTTACTAAATGGTCACAACAGAAAGAGAACCTGGTAGTGACAATATGGAGCACATAGTATTCCACTTTCCCTACCATGACTAGTTGAGTGAAAGTATAGAAAAGAGAGGGCAGGAATGTGGTGTTATCTGGAGTGAACCAGGTCTCAAATGAGTTATAAAAGATAAAAGGAATAGAGAGGAAATGGTACAAGCTAAGACTGTCAGTTATAGAACAAGAGTTCCACAGGGTATAGTGGAAAGAGGGAATGGTGCATATATGTAGAATGACATTGATAGAGTAGGATTGAGGTAGATGATGGTGAGCTGATGGCTGGAATTGGGAAGGGGAATTTGTTCTTTGTCATTTAGGAGCTCAGAATCATAGAGATAGAAAGAATAAGAGAAATTGAAATTATGCTAACTATTGAGGAATAAGTCCAGGAAGAATAATAGTGATGCTTACTTTAAAAAAAAATTAGTTATTTGTTATTTGAGTGCTGACTTTCTAAGATTTCAGCAACCTCCACAACTTTCCAATCTGTGGACACATTCTCCAAAGCATTTGGAAGCTTGCCTGGTACCAGGAATAAGCAAAAGGCAGCATGCTTCTCAAAAGGAGGATATTGTGATTCTGGATGACTTTCAGCATTCTTAACCTAGAATGAACTGAGGAAAGGAGGTGAAAGAGGTGCTAAACATCTTTAATTCAGTATAATTACCTTTCTTTATAATCTTATTAAGAATTAGAAAACATTATTCTAAGGAGTCGATAGGCTTCAAAAGACTGTCAAAGGGGTCCATGAAAATAATTACAACATAGGTTAAAAAAGAGTAGAATTGATGTTGTGGCTATTAGAGTATATACATATATAGATGTAAATATATACATACATATAGATATATATATATGCATATATGGAGGGAGGGGAAAAGACAAAGAGAGAAAGAGAAAGAGATGAAGAGAGAGGGTGAGAGAACAATCAAATTTGGGGAGCTTGAGAAAAGAAAACAAAAATTTTAACAAAAATGTGTTTTTAGAAAATTATGCATTTTGAGAGATATGTTATAAATGTATGTACATATTTGATAAATATATATATATGTTTGTCATATATGTATATATTTTAATTCTCATATTACTATCTTACCAGTCTGGGAGGAAAGCACATAGGTAAACCTTAAAACACTGTAAGAATGATAGTAAAAATTACTACTGCTATATAAGAGAATAATTATTTATAATTATAATCATTATCATTTCTTAGGAAAATTAGTGTCTTCTCTCCTTCTGCTGTAGCATTTTTATATTCCTTCCCTTTTCTCTCTCTAGCTCTCATTCAAGATCTATGAGAATTTCTACGGTTTTTCATTGATTCTTTGCTTTCTCTGAACAAAACTTACAGGTCACAGAACTAAACTAGATTTTAAAAATCCCAAAGCCACATGAGAAAAGATGGATCATAAACTACTTACTCAACCACTGAGGCTTTAATATAATCCCAAGTACAACCTCAACCTTCTGGTCTTGATTAAAAAATGTTAGCACATACACAGATAAAATACATCTATCACCCCCTGCTTAAGTAATGCATATTTTCCTATGACTGCAGCTAAAGATGAATCTATTTCCATTTCTCCTTTGCTCCTCTCCTTTCAATGTCATTCCATTCAACTGAATGAGCCAGATTAGACAATATAGAATGTTCCTTTGACTTGGACTGTATCTCCAGGGAGCTAGAAATGTGCTCCAGCATAAGGAGTCCAAAAGTTGTTGAGTTCTTAATCATTTGTGGGGCTCTTTGGTTTTCAGGGAATTGTATCGCTATGAAATGCAAGCAAAGAGGTGAGGTCATCTGTCTGGTCTGTTAGCTGCTTGTTCTGTAGGATTCCTTGTTCAGTGTTACGTCATGCACAGGAAGGAAAATTTCTAGATATCCTCTGCTTTTCCACTAGTAGTTTTACTCAGCAAAGCTGCTCCAGGAGATATTGTCATACTTGAAAGAGCAAATTCTCCATCTTTTGTCACCCCAAATGTGACATATGTAAACATATATCCTGTATCTTTCTCATCCACTTGTGCAATATTTGAGTCTTTGTTCTTATGGCCTTATTTGATTATTATTATTATCCTCTTTAACTAACTGCTACTTGAGGGCAGGAATTGTTTGTTATCTAAATTTTGTTCCTGTTCCAGAATAAAACAGGTCTCTCTACACAAAACACACCTATTTTTGTTGAAGTAATTCAGCAGCTAATTAAAGCTATTACATTATATATTCTGAGTCTAATATCTATAGTTTTGTCCTTATGTTACCAAACAAGGAAAAGATGTCAAGTAAGTTACATCTCCTCTATTGCCTGTTTCCTTGTCTAGAAATAAAGTTTGGACCAGAATTCCTCTCAGCAGTCCTTCCACTTCTACATTCAATGTTCTTATAACTTTTCCCCCAATTTCAAACTTTATTGCACTTTGTACCTCACTCACACATTCAATCATGTATCATTTTGTGTTTTTCTAATTAGGGTGAAATCTCCAATAGCTTCCTCTTCTCTCTTCTCCCTTCTTACTCTCACCACTATACCAAAATGGAAAGCATTGTACTGACAGACACTATAACTTATCTGTTTCTACAATTTCCCCAGCACTGAGCATATTATTTTACCCCATATTAAGAGCTCAATAAAGGTTTGTTAAAATTCATTTATGGGGTTCCTAAACCATTTCAGCTTCCTTCTAAGAAGGCTGAATGGAAGTTCTGTAATTTAGGATTTGTTTTTCCTCTTGTTTTTGTTTATTCCAACATATGTTCTCCATTAGGATCTGTGTCTATAGGGACAAAATAAAACCAAGAGCTATTTGGTTGAGGTCAATGTAAATGAAAAGAGAGAGAATTAAGCTGTCATTTCCTCTCTAGCTTCACAAGAAAAATAAATGCTCTTAATTTGAAAAAAAAAAGTCTAGGGCACATTCTCTCTGGCTGATGTCCTTAGTTACTTATGTTTTCCAATCTAGTTGAGGGAGTTATTTCATTGTGGGAATCAAGAGGACAGAAGACATAGGCAGCCTGCCTTCATAAGCACAAAGGAACAAGCTGGTTTCATTCATTCCTTTTAGAACAATCAAAGCGCATATCAAGGAGTTTGGTTCTAAACAATGATGTGTCCGGGGCCCTCTGACTTCATGGGTATGGCTCCAGCTGCTTCTCAAATAATACTATAAGGAATGTGGAGAATAATGAGGCCAAAAGAGAATGACCCATGAATCACAGTATTCCCTTATTCAACAGTTTTCCTAGTTTACCAAAGGATATTAGGTATGATTAGAGATATTTAAATTTCTATCAAATGTTATATTTTAATATAATATTCTAAAACTAAATCATTCAATCATGGATATCAGAACTACAACAATGAATTTGAAATTGTTCTTAGAAATCCCCTAATTCAACCTTGTTCTATCAATTGTGAACCAGAGACAGAAAAAAATCATTTCCCTGAAACCACAATTAGTGGCAAAGAAAAGTGATCATGGAATCAGATTTAGGTCTGGAAGGAATCTCAGAAGTCACTCTAATCCAATGTCTTCATTTTACAAATGAGAAAACTATACCTTGTGGAGGCTGAAGAAATTGTTCAAATTCACATAATTAATAATCAGCAGAGGTAAAATGTGAACCCCACTCCTTTATAAAACTTGGGAGGGGGCAACATCTATTGATTTACCAAACATTTTACTTTCTACTGAATCATACAGCTTAAGCACTATGTTTCTAAAAATCAGTTATCAGCTTGTTAAAAGTTAAATTCTATTTGCTCTAGGTTATGTCAGGAAGGTGGGGAAAACAAGAATCATATTGAAGGAAATAATTCTTTAAAGGAATTATTTCAACAATTTCCTTTTCTATTTTTTTCCTTTTTAATATTTTTGTGATCAGCAAAAATCTTATCCCAAGTCCCCCAAGTGAGAATGAAAGAAAAACAATAACCATGATAAAATTTTATAAATGACCAAAACATATCTCCATGTTGGTCATATCAGAAAAAAATAATTTCATTCTGAATCCCAAGTCTTTCACCTACAAAATATGAGTAGCATGTTTCTTCATTAATCTTTTGTAGTCATAGTTGGTCATTATTCTGATTCAGTTCATTGAAGTCTTCCCAGTTTTCTCTGAAACCATATACTTTGTCATTTCTTGTATAACAATAGTATTCCATTATGTTCATATACCATAACTTGATCAACCACTCCCCAGTTAATATGCATCTCCTCAGGTTTTTATTCTTTGGTATATCAAAAATAATTATATGTTTGTATATCTTTAGAACTAATCCTTCCCCTAATTTATGATCTCTTTAATTCACCCTTTCTCCCTTTTTTTCCTATTTTCCTATTAAGATAAATATTCAGAAATACCTAACTTCATGTGTCTGCTTTATAGTCTTTCTTCCTTTAACCAGTTCAAAGGAGAATGAAGTTAAAGTACTGCACAAAAGGACTAGCACCTCTGGCGTGAGATCTTGCAGAACCTTTTTTAAGACTGCTCATCCATCTTTAGTTTCAACCTGGCATTCAACTTTCACCTGTGGCTCCAAGAAGCTGCAGCGTGCTCAGGGTCCAAACTCTGGAAAAATTATTTTGGAAGAGGGGGTAAACCATGTTGGGGATAACTGATGGGACACAGATCTCTTGGTGAGTTAGTGGGATGTCTATTCCAAGCATGTGAAAACTTCTCCCCAACATAATGAGCAAGTAATGCAATGGGTGCTTTTTCTTGCCTGAAAAAGATTGAAGTGTAAAGAAAAAGAATGCAAGTATGGTCTTTGTTAATTGATTCAGTCTGACCTCTAGGTTAAAGCTTTAAACCTTCTGTCTTTTTTTTTCCTTGCCACACTTTCAGAATTCTATACTTAACAAAATCAGGTAACGTGTATATGATAGAGAAAAGATTTTCACACCCATTTTATACAAATACATACACACATGCACACAACACAGACCTATGATTTCATTAGTATAAAGAACTATTAGTGTATAATGCAGATTGCCAACTGTTCTTTAACTTAATGTTAAGAGAGTTGTCTAGGATACTATGAAGTTAATTGATTTAACCAGGATCACACAGACAGTATGTGTCAGAAACTTGAGCCTACATCATCATAACTCTGAGGACAGTTTTCTATTTACTGTGTTATGCTGTCTTATGACATATAACTGGATTAATTCAATTTTCAAATTAGATTTAAACCTACCTATCTATATCTCTTAAATTAATTTGAGAATGGTCAAAACCACTTCAGTATCTTAGCCAAGAAAACCGGGAGAGAAGTCACAAAGCATCAGACTGAGTGTAACAACTGAACAATTCTTTCCTTCACCTTATGTAAAGTCTTTCCTGGAAAACAGAAAGCTATTTACCTATGAAATAGATTCAATTCAGTGCTACCAAGAGAGAGATAAAAGGACAGGTTGTCTTCTAGAGATTACCCAAAGCCATACAATTCTATTATGCTTTCCCTGTACATTAAAGAATAAGCTCTTACCTCCCTCACTCTCACTCTGTAAATAGATATAGATATAGATTCCAGCTGAAATCACTTCTTCACCATTTTCTCTTTTCATTGCTTTATTGCACAGCTGTACCATCCCATAAAACATACTATCTTCCATCTTCTGCAAGCCCTGAGGATTTCATCAAAATTAATTCAACCTTTAGATAAGCTGTGATTGCTTAAATGGCACTCATAAAATAGCTTTTATAATGGGGAGCTCTTTCCTGTAACTGTGATTGTATTACAGGTAGTGAGACCCCATCTACAAAAGAGTTCCGTGGCTTTCTGCCATGATTTGTTTCTCATTGATCACTCTGGATTCCAAAAAAGTTTCCTGAAATGTGGATACTTCAACTCATTTTTTTTCCCAGTTAAGTTTTAATAACTGTTTAGAGGATATGCATTTTGTGTGATGTCCTTTGAGGAAAATCGAGGTTGCTGGAGAAAATAAATAGATGGTATGAACAATGCAATTTTGTTCACCTAAATAACCACTTATCTAAAAAGAAAGTCTCTGACTTGGTTTATGACAAACAAAGGAAAGGGAGTTTTTTTTTTCTTTCCACCCAAATTTGTATCTGAAAAGTTATGTTCTCATTTTGAAATATCACTTTTTCAGTAATGTGACAATTCTGGCAATTCAATTACCCTTTCTGAGCCTCTGCTTCTTCATTTATAAAATGGAGACGGGAATACGTGTATTACTTCCTCAAAGGTTTGCTAAGAGGAAAATATTTTGGTCCTTTAAAATATTTTTTAACTTTAAAATGCTAAATTAGAGTTGCTATAAAAAAATGAGAGTTGCTACTAATCTCTTTGCTGTATCTACTAAACTTGTCTATGTCAAAGAAAACTTGTAATCTATACTAGATTTTAAAAAATTCATCTTTTTTTATATATTTGAGAATAAAGAACCATTTTATATTCCCATTAACTTGTCTTAGTAAGGAAACTCCTTCCACTGATACAGAGTGGCAACTTCTAAGTCATAGAAAGCTAATGATCATAGACAGCTTAAGTGAACTGTTTTTATTTGCACAGCTAATATGTATCAGTTGGACCTGGACACAATTCTTTCTGACTCCAGTGGTGACTCTGATCTCAAGGCTGCCTTTTCTCTATAGACATGTATATGTGTATGTGTATATGTATGTGTGTATATGTGTGTGTATATGTATATATATATATTTATGTAATGTTCTTCTCTAAAATATATTGTTCTCTGGGAGCAGGTTTCTTGGGGGACTTTTGGAGACAGCCTTAATTTCAGTTCAATATCATAATCACCTCAAATGGAGCCAGGAGTTAAAGTCCAGATTCTTTATTGTTTCCTTTTAAGTCTTGTCTCCTTCCTTGAGCCCAGTTAGCTTTCTTAGAGGCCTATCTCTCTCCTTGGTTCCTGCTGCTAGTATTTTGCCTCTGCCAGCTTCAGCCTCTAGCTCTCTCCAAATCCCCAGCCAGCACAGGGGTGGAAAATGGAATGAATCTGACTCCACCTCCGAGAGTGGGCTTGTCTCTTAATGGGCTTGTCCTTTAGTGGGCTCCTCCTTATATATGCTCTCTTAAAAGTATGAATCTTGTGGAACTCTAATAAGTACTAAGTACATCTAGAGAACTGTTAAGCACCCTGCTAAACAACCATTGTCTCTATCAATTCCACTGACTTAGCACCTTGTAAGAATTCTAAGATGTGTGTATGTGCTGAAATATATGGGACCAAAATGTACACACACATAAAAACACAAATATATAATTGCATATATGTATTGTGTATATGTGTAAGGTATATATATATATATATATATATATATATATACACACACACACACACATAGGTCAGTGCATATACGTGCATACGTGTGTATACTTATACATCTATATATAGTAATCCATGTATATATAGAAGTATTTCTTATAATCTTTTTTAATAGGGGGTAACAATAAATTCAACTCAAAGTGCCAGATTCATCACAAACTGATTCAGAGTGCCAGAAACATAACAAACATCCTATTAATAAAGGAAGAAAGCAAAATAATAAAGGTTTAAAAAGAATATAGTTATATTTGGTATGTAGGAAATATCACTGAGATTATCTATATAGCAGTATAGGCAGAGTGAAAGGATTTTGGTTTTATGAGATTTAAAAAAAAAACTTTTTTATGAAAGGAAAGCAGATGGAAAGTTCAATAGCATATAAAGGATACTATCTTAAACACATCATTCCAAGCCCTATTAAAAAATTCTTCCCTGTACTCTTCATTTATTTATTTATTTTAAAAATTGCTTTACTCCTTGTTTTTTGGTCCTTAAGTGATTTTCTTAAATGAATTGCAGGCAAATAACTTTACAAGCAGATTCCCCATGTTCATGAAAAGATTGTTCTTTCAACCAAAACTCAGGGAGTGAAATGGCTTCCTTTCTACAAACATCAACTAAAATACTATAGGAAAAAATGGTTTTCTTCACAATAGTCCAAGATTGCAAGGCCTGCAGCACATTGGCAAAGCCATTACTCCTTTACTAAACTACAATTGGTTCCAGTGACTGTCCCAGAGGTGAAGGAGATGCAATAGAATAATTCTACACTCCAAACTACCTCACCTTACGTTGTCATTTGGTTTATCAACAGAATGGATTTTTGAGTTAGATTGTCAGAATGATACTGGAAATATTTAATAAAAAATTCAAATTTTCTGACTGATACAGATATTCAAGAATGAACATGGATTCTTTTATGTGTTTTAGGACATACTATGGTCCAGAACACATTCTGGAATTTGCCATGATTTTACCACAGACACATCAGAATCATGAGTAGCTATAAATAAGTTCCCCAGAGAAAACCAAAATAATTTCTTATTGCTGTAATTACTGGATGGCATACAGAAATTTTGAAGATGGGAAAAGCCATTTCTACTTTAAAAAATCAATAGCTAGTGGGCCTTTGATACCTAATGACTTTTTCTTTCACCCATGAAATGTTATTGCTCCTTTGTTCTAATCCATACTGTCTAATTGTACTACCCAACTCCAAAACTTTGACCTTCCTCCCCATTCTCTTTCGCCCTGTGTTCTCCTTCCACTTTTAATGAGATAAAATGAATTTTAGAACCCTCAAATATTGGTTCTAAGATGTTGCTTGAGAAAAAGCAATTCCTAGTGTCTGTGAAAGAAATGTGCTCTTATTTAACAGTTAAATTACAAAGTTGAAAGAAAATCAAGCTGGGAACCCAATCCTGCTGTACCCATTACATTCTATGATAAGAATATTTTATAGACATATATGTTGTTGTTCAATCATGACCCCATTTGGGGTTTTCTTGGCAGAGATTATTGTAGAGGTTTACCATTTCCTTCTCCAGCTGATTTTATAGATGAGGAACTGAGACAAAGATTTAATTAAGACAAAGGTCAAATTTGAACTCAGGAAGATAGGTCTTTACCTATTCTATAACCTATCTATTCATATGTATCTATATATGTATATGAATATATGGATATAAACATGTATGTATACATACCTATATGTATGTGTACATATATTATATGTTTTCCTTTAAAGGCATAGGCACATATAAGTATATGTGTGTAGATGTGTAAATATATCTCATCAATGTGATAGTGATATGTTTTCTCCATGCACTGAATTTCAAACTTGTAGCATTTGGAAAAGATTGAATCATACTGAACTGCTAAGAGTATAAGATTGTGAATCAAAAGATGCAGGTTCAAATTCCAATTCTGTCACCTACTATCTAGTTACTTTTGAATAAGTCACTTACTGTCTCTGAGGTTTTATTTTCCCTCTGGTAAAATTAGGATAATAATGTTTTTTTTAATGGCACAAGAAGGCCGTAATGAAGTTAATGTTTTGCTATCTTCAATGCATGTCATAAATATCAGTTGTTACCTAAATTATTAATATATAGATATTTTGAACAAACAACCCCACCTTAACTCTGGCTTGATGGCTTGATTCTGAAAACCTGGGCCCCTTATAGGAAAAGAGATTTTTTCCCTATGTCCTAGCTAAAATAATATCAAAGAAATTTGGGGGGGTTTCTTAAAGATCCATCTGTTATTTCCAATTCATATCATGATCAAAACTATACACAGGGTCAGGATGATAAAGGAGGTATAATCCAAACATGATTCTTGCTGTGTCCAATAATTTTCCTATCCAAAAAAGATTTTGTCCTAAGTACAATTGATTTTTGGAAAGAAAACAGCATTTCTATTTGACTCATCACCAGACAAAGTCAAAAGAACAGTATTTCCTTATTTGGAAGGCACAAAAACACTAAGAGAAACAAAGTACCATCTGCATGAACTAAGACCATCTACATATGTGGATTATAAATTTTGCATTAATAGAGTGACTTCACAGGCATGACTGTGCATGAAGTCTTTCAAGTCAAACTCCCGAAAGTAATTTTCATTCTCCAGAAAACAGAAACCTGGAATTTATAGTTCAAACAAAAAGCTAGCAGAACCCAAAAATTACATTTATGAGAGACAAAAATTATACTATGAAGAACTAAAAAATTATTTTTCCTGATAATATGGAATGGTGTCCAAGCTATATATGTAATAATAGACTAGATATATGATTTGTTCATCCAGATGCATATTATAATCCAGATAGTAGGCAATTTTTTATCTGTTTGGATTCTCATGTATAAGTAGACTAAGCTTTTTCAAGTGATTATGGATGTCTTTTAAAATATTTTTCAACATTCCAAGGCTTGTTGTAATAAGCACAATGTAACATGAAAACCAGAATATCTGGAGAATCTTATTCTCTATTTAAAAACTTAATCACTCTTCCATTTGAACCCTGTGGTAAACAGGATCAACACTTTCAGTAAGCAAGCAAATGTGTCAAGTGCATCCTCACTTGATATTAATATTTAAAGTATCATCAAAGTTATCTGTACTATCACATCTTGCAATTAATTTTATATGATTTTTGACATCTGCATAAAAACATTTTTGAAAGAGAATCTTTAAGGTTATAGCTTGTATTTTGTTCTATTGAATAATATTTATATGTATGTGTATTATGTATATATGTTACTCTTTTTATGTACACATATTCATACTTGATTCAATAAAGTAAAATTCAATTTCTTAAAGGCTCTCTCCAATAACATGCCTCATATATAGAGATAGATATGTGTGGACACACATACATACATATGTTCTAATCTATCTATATTCAACAAACAACAACAATGATATCTAAGATAGTCTATAAACTTTAATTAATTGTTTAAATGGAAAGTTATTAACAATAGAAAATTATTTGTTCAAGTTTCTTGTTCATTTTCCTAATTTCTTCAAGGATGTTCTTAATACATATCTCCATTAAACCATAAAGATTTTGTAAAGATAGTGAAATTTTCTCAGTTACCTACTTTAGCAATACTACCCACCCTTTTTTCCACCCTTCTTTCCAATATCTTGGGAATTAATCTCCCAGTGCCCTCAAAAGTGTTTTAAGTACAGAACAAACCTCTTCTTGTGCAAACAATGTAGATGGATAATGAAATGGGCCCAGACTCAAAAAGTGGAAGGAGACCTGGTTAAATTGCCTTTGAGAAGTTGTACATTGTTAATGATCTCAAGCCTGTCCTAGAAAACACTGCCCATCTTTTAAACATTGATATGTATTCAATGATTCTGTACTACTATGAGTCATGAAACACCATGATTTTTAAATAATTAAAATTGTCTATCTTCCAAAGGGCAGTGGAGAAGTGTCTGGCATGTGACCAGACTGTCACATATCAATGAGGATCTGAATAGGAAAAGTGATTATGATGATGATATAGCATTTATTAAATTCCCTCTAGAGATCATTTGGTCCTCAAAACAACATTAGGAGACAGTTATCATTTTTATCCCCACTTTGCAAATGAGAAACTGAGGCAGAGATTAAGTGACACAGCTAGTAAGTGTCTGAAGTTAGATTTGAATTCAAGTATGTTCCGACTCTCTATTCATTGTATCCATTGTCTTATTTAGAATAAGAATCTAAACAGAGAGATGTATGACTAGAAAAGGAGCTGTGCTGGTCATGTAATGACAGGGATGGACGACCAAGAGGCAGTGAATTGTATTTCACTGATATCCATTCAATCTAAGAAATTTTGAGAAAAGAAACCAATATATTTGGTTTCTTGATACCTTATACAGTTACCTTGAGAAGATTGGAGCTACATAGGCTAAAAATCATGAACATGTAGAGTTGAAGGAGCAGCTAAATAGATGAGCTCATAGATCTATTATGTAAAAAAGTAAGAAGATATAGTGATGTCATTGTCTCTACTGAGTGCTATCCTCAAGTGCATATTAAAGACATTCCAATATTTAAGTAGGCTCAGGATGCTGTATTTAAATTCAAGATGACAAATATTTTTTTCTTTTTTTATGTTATATATGTTAAAATTTATGCTAAATCCAATCTGTGTAAACATTTATACAATTCTCTTGCTGCACAAGAAAAATCAGATCAAAAAGGAAAGTAAATGAGTAAGAAAACAAAAGGCAAGTGAACAACAAAAAAAATGTGAGAATGCTATGTTGTGTTCCACATTCAATTCCCGCAATCCTCTCACTGGATGTAGATGTCTCTCTTGGTCACAAGATCATTAAAACTGGCCTCATTATCTCATTGTTGCCAAAAGTTATGTTCATCAGAATTGATCATAGTATAATATTGATGTTGTCATGAACAATGATCTCCTGGTTCTACTTGTTTCACTTAGCATCAGTTCATGTAAGTCTCTCCAAATCTCTCTGAAATCATCCTGCTGGTCATTTCTTACAGAACAATAATATTCCATAACATTGATATACCATAACTTATCCAGTCATCCTCCAACTGATAGGCATCCACTCAAGTTCCAGTTTCTTGCCACGACAAAAAGGGCTGCCACAAACATTTTATTTCTTTCTTTCTTTCCTTTAAGATCTCTTTGGGATATAAGCCCAGTAGAAACACTGATAGATCAAAGGGTATACACAGTTTGATAACTCTTTGGACATAGTTCCAAATTGCTCTCCAGAATAGTTGTATCCTTTCACAATTCTACCAACAATGTATCAGTGTCCCAGTTTTCCCCACATCCCCTCCAATATTTGCCATTATCTTTTCCTGGCATCTTAGTCAATCTGATAGCTGTGAAGTGGTACCTCAGAGTTGTCTTAATTTGCATTTCTCTGATCAATAGTGATTTGGAGCACCTTTTCTTATGACTAGAAATGGTTTTAATTTCTTCATCTGAAAATTATCCATTCACATCCTTTGAACACTTATCAATTGGAGAATTGTTTGAATTCTTATAAATTTGATCCAATTCTCTCTACATTTTAGAAATGAGGCCTTTATCAAAACTCCTAAATAAAAAAATGTTTTCCCAACTTATTGCTTCCCTTCTGATCTTTGACAAATATTTTAAATATTTATTGTATCCAAGGTGAGGTTCCTCTCACAGAATTTATATACAACTGTAAGAAATTATACAATAACCTATACTCTGAGAAATACAAAACATGACACTCAATGATAAGAATAAAGGAGACACTCAGGCATGGAGGGGAAATATTCTATGAAAATATGAGAATTAAGAAAAAATGTTCAGAAAAGGCAGGAGATCTAGAAAGGCTACACAAAAAGGCAACAACTTAGATAAACCTTGAAGGAAGGTCAACAAATTAATCAACAAGCATTTATGAAGTGCTTACTAGGTGCCAGGTATTGCATTAGATTGTAGGAATTAAAAAAAAATCAAACGTGAGAATATTCACTACCTTCTAGGCTTTTACAATCTAGGGAGAGGAGACAGGAGATGTATAGATAGTTGTATGTAAGGATCCATAGAGGAGGTGAAAAGTTACCTTAGAGAGAAAGGCCCTAGTATTGGGAATACTTAAAAAGATAAGGTTTAAGCTGAATCTTGAAAAATCTAGGAATACTAAGAAAAAGTGTGGAAGGAAAGTATTACAGACTTTTTGTTTTTCAGTCATCTCTGTCTCTCTGTGATCCCATTTGGGGCTTTCTTGGCAGAATAGCTTGCCATTTCCTTCTCTATCTCTTTTTTGCAGATGAGAAAATTGAAGCATAGGATTAAGTGACTTGTACAAGGTTCCACAACTAGTAAATATTCCAAGTATAGGTAACAGTCAATTCAAAGGCATGGAAAAGAAAAAAGAACATCATGTATAAGAAATAGTAAGTTGGCCAGTATGGCTGGACCAGACATTATGTACAGGGCTGTAATGTGTAAAGAAACTGAAAAGATAAGAATAGTGATGATGTGGGAGAGGATTTTATATTTGATGGAGGAAATAGGAAACCATTGGAATTTATTGAATAGGGGAATAACAAGATCAGACCTATGCTTTAAGAAAATCATTTTGACAATTATATAAAGAGTAGATTGGAGCAAGAAGAAATGAGACAATAATATCAACTACTAGACTATATTAATTCAGATAAAAGGCTGTGATACTCCAATAAAATAAGAAATTAGAATTGTATTTCAATAGTTTCTATGCATCATTGACTATTCCTCTCTGCATTTTTAACAAAATTAATTGACACTTGTTGCAAATATCCACATTGTAAAATAATTATTTTATTCACAAAAGGATACCAATCCAGGATGACATTCTTAATTCTAAGCAAAACCCTCTATTTCTGAACCAAGATAGTGGTTTTGCCAGTGGAGAGAAGGGAATATATTCCAGAGATATAGAGATATGGTGCCCTTGACAGGAATAGCAACAGTCATAATGATCTTAAGCTTAATCATAATCATAGTATTAATAAATACTTAATAAAGTGCTTCCTGTGTGCCAGGCATCATGCTAAGCACTTGACATTCATTATCTCATTTGATCCTCACAAAAAAATTCATGGGAAGAGTACCAGCCCTGAAATCAGGAGGACCTGAGTTCAAATGTGACCTCAGATACCTAACACTTCCTGGCTGTGTGACCCTGGGCAAGTCATTTAACCCCAATTGCCTCAGGAAAAAATCCTGGGAGGTTGGTATTATTATTATCCTCATTTTACAGGTGAGAAACACCAAATTCAAATGACTTGTCCAAAGCCAGTCAATAAACATTAACTATCTATTAGGTTCAGACACTGTATTAAGTGCTGGGTCCTATACAAGTATCTGAGACTGAATTTTACTATTTTTTTCTGAATCCAGATCCAATCTGCTTACCAGTAAGCTATCTAGCTAGGTATAAGAACTGGAGCTGATTTCACTGGCATAGAGAATTCCCTAGTGATAAAACTTCCTCAACCAGTGTAGGTCATCATCTTCTCATCATCAGATCTTAGATTATAAGTTGTTAAGAGCACTGAGGGATTAGTTAAGTGACTTGCCCAAAATCACATGGCATATATATATATATATTAGAAGCAAGACTGAAACCCAAAGTTTTTCTCACTCTGAAGCCAGCTCTCTAGTCACTACTACAAGTTTTCCCTTAGTGCATGAATAGACAAATATCAAATAAATAAAAGTGATCAGAAGTGGAAGTGGGGAAGGCAAGGATGAGAATTAGAAAGATCTCAACTTTGCGTTTATTTGATCTGTAAAGGAATTCTTCATCTTGTGAATGGATATCAGTCAGATTGCTGTTTGTCCTTCCCTCTCAAAGAGGACCATGAACTCAGGGAGGTGATACTATGATGTGCAAATGAATTGGATTTAAGTGAGGGATGGCTGTGCAAGGTCACCTATTTCACTTTCCCCTCCAGAGCCATCTGGGTCCAGTGGCAAGATATGGATCAAGACAACTAGAGATGGCCCTGGATGAAATGGGAAACTTTAGCTACCTTCTCCTTGCACCTCTGTCCTTTAAAGATTGTTTTCTATTTATACACATTTACCAAGGACATATCCTTTACCTAAAGTCTACCGGAGGGAGGGAAGAGCCAATGCAAGACGACCTCTTTCCACAACCAACCAAACCTCTTTGTTTTCTTGTTAGCCTTCAATGGCCTTGCCTTTAAAGAGCTCTGCTCTTGCCTGGGTGTTTTATAGGAAGCTGGATAATTCCCAGTGTGCCTAAAAAGTGGCTTTGGCTCAATGAGGCATATTTACACAGAGCAGAGATGATAGCTTTCATATGACTGCACAATCTGGCAGCTCTGGCCATCTGTTTATGCTTAGCCTAAAGGCAAAGTTTTCACAGTAAATATTAAATGTGCTCCTGATTGGAACTCGGCACCTATTCATTTGCACTGAGGCTTCTGGCTCCTTTGGCCTGAGCAGGGTGAACCACTGATTGAAGTGCAAGATTCAAGCTCTCTTTTCTGCCAGAAAAAAATCACCCAGAGTTGAAATGACATGTTAGGAAGTAGGGGTTTAGCATTCCTAGATTTATAAACTGGTCTCAGCTAGATGAAAGAAGTAGGAAAAAGCAAAAAGCAAGGCATGTTTTGGGAGAAACCAGGCCCCTAGTCCAATCAAGCCAAAAAAGAAACACCTGACAGAAATGTTACTATAATAGGGCTAGCATGGCTGAGGCAGTCCAAGAAGGAGTGCTCTTGGATAGGTTGGCCTATGTAGAAAAGACTGGAAGTAATATGAGGAAGATTCATAACATTCAGCCTATCACATTCAGAGATACTGAGTCTGTATTCTTTGACTAATGGTCAGAAAATCCTTCCTCTGCTTCTTGCTAGGTAGGGGATCTTGAATAATAATAATAACTTCCCTCGGAGAGTTATAATTTTCCCAAATAAAAGAAGATAAGAGTTAAGTTAAATAAGTTCTAAAATGACAGCATATTATCATGAATGTATCATTGGATGTTTTATTTTTCAATCAGATTCTTCATTATCCTATTTGGATTTTTCTAGCCCTAGTCCTTAAAAAGATAATGCTTTAAGCTGAATCTTGGAAAAATTCAGGAATTCTGAGGCAGAAGTGTGGAGGGAAAATATTCTAGAAATTTTTTTTTCAGTCCTGTCTCTTTGTGATCCCATTTGGGTTTTTCCTGGCAAAGATATTGCAGTGGTTTTCCATTTTCTTCTCAGTATCATTTTGCAGATGAGGAAACTGAAGCAAATAGGGTTCAGGGTCTTGCCCAAAGTCACACAGCTAATAAGTGTCTGGGGGCATAGTTGAACTAGGGAAAATGAGTCTTCACTACAATGCTTTCATTCTATCTATTGATTTGATAATCAATCCCAGGAAGTTTAGACATATTTTAGGAATAACTGGGAACTAGAAAATTTCAATTTTTGAGAAAATTAATTTCTCAAGATCATGCATAAGCTCCATTTAAGTACCTAGAAACAGTAAAAAAAAAAAATTGGTATCCGTTTTTAGGACAAGGAAAATTTTCCAAGCTTCCTCTATAGGCAATAGTGGAGCTCCCTCTCTTAAAAACCTTCTGGAAATTGGCCTTCTGAAGCCATCATTCAACAGAAATTTCTCTTTCTAAAGGTAGTTTCTCAATTCTCCTTAATCCTTTTGATGTATCTGTGATATCTATCACATTTTGATTATTTCATCCTCTCTAGGTCCTTCTGATATTGCTCCCTCCTACTTATCTCCCTTGGAAGAATTCTAAGTCTTTGCTGCTTCTTCATTCATGTCACACTCACTGATTATGTGTGTCATGGAACCCTTTGGTTTTCAGGTGAAGTTTATAGATCCATTCTCAAAATAATGTTTTTAAATTAATAAAATGAAATACATAGATTTACAAAGGAAGCCAAATATATCAAAACACAGTAATCAAAATATTTTTAAAAGTTCAACATGCAAGCCCCAGACTAAAAATTCCTATTCTATACCATCTTGCTTCATGATCTTATCAGATCCCATAGTTTCAACTATCATTTTTAAACAAATGATCGATCTATATATCCAACTGAGCTTCAATCACACATCTTCAGCTATCTCTTGAATAAGCAAAAATAGATAATGAATAATAAGAAGATAAATATCTAACATGTATTTAGCATTTGCAATGTGCCAAGCATTGTGCTTAAGAAGTATTACCTCATTTGATCCTCACAACAATCCTGGAAGATAAGTGATATTCTTACTCTAATTTTACAGATAAGGAAACTGAGGCAAAGTTTGAATATCCTGACTTATAGCCAGTAAATATTTGAGGCCAGAATACAGTACTTATTTCAAAATTCAATGTGTGCAAAACATAGTTCTTTATCTTTTTAAAAATATATATATTATTTATTTTAAACTTTTTAAAATTTTGAGTTCCAAATTCTCTCCCTTCTCCTTATGCTACTCCCTCACCTACTAAAAAGATAAGCAATAAGATATCAATTATTTATGTAAAATCATGCAAAACATATTTCCATATTAACCATGTCACAAAAATAAGAAAACTAATATAAGAAAATTACATTTCAACTTGTATTCAAAGTTCATTAGTTCTCACTCTGGAGGTAGATAGCATTTTTTAATTATGAATCCTTTGAAATTGTCATGGATTGCTGTATTGGGAAGAGTAGCTAAGCCTTTCACGTTACATCAGTACAATATTGTTGTTACTTGTGTCCAATGATCTGGTTCTCTTCACTTTACTTCTTATCAGTTCATATAAGTCTTCTCATGTTTTTCAGTTACAATTCCCCTTATCAAGAATTATAGCACAATAGTACTCCATCATAATCATTTGCTTGTTCAACTTGTTCAACTATTCCCCAATTGATTGGCATCTCCTCAATCTTTAAATCTGTGCTACCACAAAAAGAGCTGCTAAAATATTTTTGTACATATAGGTCATTTTCATTTTTCTTTGATTCTCTTTGAGAAACAGATATAGTAGTGACATTATTCAGTCAAGGAGTATACAAAGTTTGATAGTCCATTGGGCATAATTTATAATTACTTTTCAGAATGGTTGTACCAGTTCACAATACTAACAACAGTACATTAATATCTCAATTTTCCATATCTTCTTTACCATTTGTCATTTTCTATTTCTGTAATGTTAGCCAATCTGATAGGTTTAAAGTGGCACTTCACAGGTGTTTTAAATTGCCTATCTCTAATCAAGTGTAATTTAGAGCATTTCTTACATGACTACAGGTAGCTTTGATTTTTTTCAACTGAAAATTGCCTGTTAGTCATTAGACAATTTTTCAACTGGGTAATGGCTCTTATTTTTCTAAATTTGACTTAGTTCCTTATGTATTTGAGAAATGAGATCTTTACCAGAGGAAATTTATATATATATATATAATATTACTTCATTGTCTATGGTACCTTTTAGCAAAAATGTAGTTTCTCTGTTTTTCTTTTTTAATTAGGTCTATTTTTGATTGCACTTTGTCTGAGAGCATGATGGCTACTCCTATTATTTTTACTTCCGCTGAAGTATAATAGATTCTGCTCTAGCATCTTATTTTAATTCTACATGTCTTTTCTGTTTTAAGTGTATTGTTTGTAAACAATACATTATTGAACTCTACTTTCTAATCCATTCTGCTATTCACTTCCATTTTATGGGTAAGCTAATCCCATTCAAATTCATAGTTATGACCATTTTGTTTTTCTATCCCATTTTCTTCTTTTTATCTTTATCTCTTGTTTTGTCCTCAAAAGGTTATGTTTCTTTGGGCCACTGCCTCTCTTACTCTGTCCTCCCTTTTATCATTTCCCCCAACTTTTCTCTTATTCCCTTTCCCTTCTATTTTCTTGTAAGATTGATTTCTCTACCCAAATGTTCTGTTTGTATGTGTATGTGTGTGTTTGTATTCTTCCCTCTATGAACCAATTCCAATGCAAGTGAAGTTCAAGTATTACCTGCCACTTTCCCTATTTTCCCTCCATTTTTAATAGTTTTTCCTTTTTCTTGTATATCTCTTTTGTGAGATAATTTCCCCCATTCTACCTCTCTCTTTCCCTTCTTTCAGTGCATTCCTCTTTATTTTCCTCTTCATTTTTTTAAGATTGTCCAAACATAATTGACTTACACCCATGACCTCTTTTCATGTAGACTCCTTCTAACTTCCCTAATATTAATAAAGTTCTTAGAAGTTACATTGTCATCTTTCCACATAGAAATGTAAACAGATTAATTTATTGAATTCCTTAGGATTTTTCTTTCATGTTTATCTTTTTATGCTTCTCTTGAGTCTTTGTCTAAATGCCAGATTTTCTTTTCAGCCCTGGTATTTTCATTAGGAATGCTTGAAAGTTCTCTATTTTATTAAAGACTCCTTTCTAGCTTGAAGAAGTTTTACTAAATAGGTTATTCTTGGTTTAATCCTAGCTCCTTTGCCCTCCAGAATATCATATTCCAAGCCCTTTGACCCTTTAATATGAAATGATGAATCTTAGGTTATCCTGATTTTGACTCCACAATATTTACCTTGTTACTTTCTGGCTGCATGCAATATTTTCTCCTTGACCTGGGAATTCTGAAATTTGGCTACAAAATTCCTGGGAGTTTTCATCTGGGGATTTTTTTCAGGTGGTTATTGGTAGATTCTTTCTATTCTTCTCTTGGCATCTAAGATATCAGGAAAGTTTTCCTTGAAATTTTCGTGAAATATAATATTGCTCTTTTTTGATCATGGCTTTCAGATGGTCCAGTAATTCCTAAACTATTTCTCCATGATCAGTTCAGTTGGTTTTGCAATGAGAGATTTCAGGTTTTCTCCTATTTTTTTATTTTTATTTTCATTGTTTCTTGATGTCTCATAGAGTCACTAGCTGCTTCCACTTCCACAATTTTAGTTTTTAAGGAATTATTTTCTTCAGTGAGCTTTTATACCACTTTTTCCATTTGAAAATGGACCATTTAGTCAGTTCTATTTTTTTAAGGTGTTGTTTTCTTCAGTATTTTTGTGCCTCTTTTACCAAACTATTAATTCTCTTTTCATAATTTTCTTGTATCACTTTCATTTTTTCCTTCACTAATCATTTCTTTCTTTAATTCTTCCAGGAATTCTCATTTGCCTTCTCTCCAATTAGCATTTTTCTTTAAGGATTTGGTTGTAGGTATTTTCACAATGTAGTCTTCTGAGCTTGTGTCTTAATTTTCATTTTCTTTGTCACATAGTAGTTTTTTAATGGTCAAGTTCTTTGTTTATTGCTTACTCATTTTTCCAGCCTATTTTTTCACTTAGAAATTTATGTTAAACTTGAATTCTGCTCACCTGGAAGTGGAGAAGTACTGTCCCAAGCTTTGGGCTGTGTGTGTGTGTGTGTGTGTGTGTGTGTGTGTGTATGTATGTATATG
Source organism: Sarcophilus harrisii (assembly GCF_902635505.1). Taxonomy (NCBI): domain Eukaryota; kingdom Metazoa; phylum Chordata; class Mammalia; order Dasyuromorphia; family Dasyuridae; genus Sarcophilus; species Sarcophilus harrisii. The sequence goes on along the minus strand of NC_045427.1, from coordinate 437,018,546 downwards.
TGTGTGTGTATGTATGAGCAAACACCTGCTGCTGTTTTCAGGGCTAGTTCACAGGATCTGCAAGAACTTAGTGTTTCTAGGGTGGTGTGATCCCAGAAGAGGTGTGGTCACTGTTCTCTTAGTTACCCAGGAAGAACCTGGTCAGTTGTCTGACCCCCTTAACATTTCTTTCCTGAGCGTTTCCAAGAGACTGCTATTGCTGCCACTGTTAGTCACCTCCAAAGCCCCTTACTGATATTGCTGCTATTTGTGCATTAGACCTCTTCAGTGTCACTAACCCCTCTTGTAAATCTTCCAAGTTATCTTAGTCTGGAAAAATGCCTTATTCTGACCTTTTTGTTGGTTCTACTTCACCAAAATTATATTTGAGGCATTTTGGATGTGGGGGAGGCGGGGAGAGACAATCAAGGACAATTGACTTGCCTAGGGACTCATAGCTAGGAAATACCTGAGGTCATATTTGAACTCACATCCTTCTGAATTCAGGTCTGGTGCACTGCATAATCTAGCTGGCCTCTTGAGGTATTACTTTAAAATTGTTTGGAGGGAATGTTGGAAATATTCAGTTAAATTGTTACCTCTAAGCAGCCATCTTGAATGCACTTCCAATTTATTATCATTAAAAATCTTTCTTCCCTTTCCCTATTAATATCAAGAACACTTTTAATACTTTTACTATTATTGTTGATGATAGTGCTTTTATTTTTTTTACAACTTTTTTGCCATCCTCAACTCCTTATTCTCCCTCATCATAAATATTAAACCCAATGACAAATCTTATTCTTACCGTTACAACATTTCTCAAATATTGTTTTCTCCCTTAGTTCTAACCCATATGACCTCTCATCTGGACTATTGCAATAGCTTTTCAACTGGTCTCTATACTTCAGATTTCTCCTCCCTCTCATCCATCCTCCATCATGTGTTTTGAATAATATTTGGATGCAAAAAAGTAGAGTGTAAATCTTAGTTCTTCCATTTATTTCCTGTGTTATCTTAGACAAGTCACAGTTTTTTCCCACCCGGGGGCCAATTTCCCCTCCTGGAAAATGAGGGAAATGAATTACACATCCTCAAAGTTCCCTTCCAGCACTATAGTCTATATAAGGAAAATATGGCTGATGTGGATCTATAAGAATACTTATAACATTTCCAAGACTATTACCTTCAAGTACCAAAAATGAAATTAGTTTCCACTCATTCTTGGGTATTCTAAATCCAATTTTTGAGAGGCAATCATGTTTTTTTTCCCCATTAAAAATTCTATTCTGAATGAAAATGATCCAAGAAAGAAAAATTCTAATCAAAAAAAGAAAAAAAAATGAGATGTTGTATGACTTAATCTGCATAATTTTATGGGAATACATTATAGTTATCCAAAGTTGTAACAGTAACCTAAGTATTTACATTAGTGCTTTCCAGTGAATTCTCATTGGTCACTGCTAGGCTCATCAATCTTCCTTGTCTTATTCAATAAGCCTAGAGGGAGATAGAGCTAAAAGAATGTACTTCTGAAAAAAGCTTTAATGGGTCCTCCAGGTGTACCTGACTCATGGGTTAAAGACACCCAGGGATGCATTATTCTTTGTCTCTTTAGATTCAAAAGCAAATAAACCTGTTTCCAGCTGTGTCCTTATTCACTGTCTCCACAGTATCCCCAGTCTAACTAAACCTTATTACTTCTTTGATTCTATTAATTCACAATCTTGCATAATGCCGATGGGGATTAGACTGGAATTTCTTTTTAAAGTGTATATGGAAAAGGTTACCCGGAAAATTAAAATGTAAACAAGGTTGTCTTGGAACAATCTTGAGAACCACATTGAGGATATTTTCAAATGTAGAAAAAATATCCATTTGCATTTAAATATTTAATAGGTTAAATGCAAATCTTTCTTAAATCTTTCCTATTGATTATTGTGAACTTTTTCCTCATCCCAAGAATTTACTGTGTCCTCATTTTCTTTCCTACTCTTTCTGATTTAGATGTTATTACACCCTCTCTATGGATTCTTTCTGGATTCCTTATTCCTCCCATTCTTGTGTCTTCTCCCCTCTCATTTTTCTTTGCATTATATTATTTGTAAACATATTGACTCTCTCCAGTAGAATATAAACTTATCAAGAGAAAGAATGCTTAATATGTATCTTTTTTTTATTTTCCAGAACAGTGCCCTGCCCTTTCTTAATATCTGCTGTATTGAAATTAAAATGTTCCTAAGAAATGATAATTGCTGATATTTTATCACTTCTCAAGCAACTTTCTTAAAATTAATAGCACTATGTCCTTTCAAATGTTTGGTGATTTAGACTTATTCAAACTGGTCAATCAGTTCAAATTGTACAGTTCTTCTACACTGAAGTAGCAGAATCAAGCGTACTTGGCAGTTTTGCTCAACTTCTCTGACTTAATTATTTCAACTTTGTCCAAGAAGGTCTTGTCCACATGCAAATAAGCACGTGTTCCTTTCTGCTACAGAAAAAAGAAAAGAAAAGAAAATATCTTGGGGTTTGTAGTGAACTGTAAGAAGACTGAGTCATGAAAGGGATGTGAGTCAAAAAGTTGAATGGGATCCAAAATCCTGAAGTTTTGTCTCTAGTGTTGAGTGCCATATTTTAGAAAGGGTTTAGACACTGAAGCATGTATAGAAGAAAGCAACAAAGAAAGTGAGAGCCTGGGAAAGAGAAGACCTAGAGAAAAATGATCCCCAACTTCAATGATTTGAGTAGCTGTCTTGTAAAAAAAAAAGAAAAGAAAAGAAATCTATGAGCAATAGGTGAACAATTTGCAAAGGCAAATATTGGCTCAAGTCAAAGAAAATCTTCCCAGTAGTTAGAACTCTCTCAAAGTAGAATTGGCTACCTGCAAGAGGCAATGGCTTCTCTAGCACTAAAAGTCTTCAAGGGGAATCAATTTTCAAAACCAAAGAGGCTCATGCTTTGTGTATAGTTAAACAATATAATCTCTGAAATGCTTTCTGGCCCTGAGAGGTCATTATCCAATGGTTCTGACTTGAATTGGATAAATATACTCCAGTTTGGTGGGAATAGTTAGGAAAACAAGAACTATTCTTATTCTCCCTCCTCTAAAACCTCAAATTGTTTAAAAAAAAAAACAGACCAGACAAAACTCCTGAATACCCATTAGAGGAAACAGCAGATGAGATGATGCAATAGGTCTCTTCCATCTCTAATTTTGGATTCTTCATGGCTCCTGCTTCTTGGCTGGCTTCACATACAAAGTCTGGGACTTAAAGTGTCTTTTGGCTGCCTTAGACACAGCTGGTGGGTTTCGGTTTGCTGACTCACTGGATCTGGAGACCCAGCAGAGCCCAGTGCTTACAGACCTTGGGAATTTAACGCATTGCTATGTCCCAATCTCCAGAGAGTACCAATTATTATTTTTTTCTACAAGGAATAAAATTAACATTTTTGCTTTGGTTCCATGTCTCATACATGAAAAACTCTACATTTAGAATTCTATTTAATATAGTTCAACAAAAATTTAAGCCCTTACACCATGTGTAGGCATGTGTATGCCTACACAAAGCTAAAGAAAGGCATAGACCCTGCCATTGAGAACTTTGCCATCAGCATTTATTTTGGTGCAAGATAGCATTTACACAAATAAGTCTTATAAATTATAGAGTATGGTAAGATCAAAGGAGATAGACAAAGTGCTTTAGGAAATGTAAGGAAGGAGAATGTTTAATGGAGATCAGCTTGCCTGGCTCACAGAAGCAGAACTCCTTTGGCTGGATTGGAGAGTCCATGCTGGGGAATAATACAAAATAAAGTTGTAGAGGAAGCTAAAAATCAGATTATCATTTTCCTTAAGAGCTAAACTAAGGAGATTATATTTTATCCTCTAAGCCACAGAAAGTCACTGAAGGGTTTTTAAGCAAAAAAGATAAATTGGTCAGATCCATGAAATAAGATGATTACCTTGCAAATTTCATGAAAGATTCCCACAGAAGCAAATAAAAAACTACTTGAAACAATGAACTTTAGCAAAGTTGCAAGATATAAAATAAGCCCACATAAATTATTAGCATATACACACACATATATGTGTGTATATATGTATGTATGCACATATATAACCAACAAAGTCCAATAGCAAGAGATAGAGAAATTGCATTTAAAATAACTGCTTATAAGGCATAAGAAGGAAGCCTATATAGTTGAGAACCTTTCAGCAAGCATCAGTGGCTGTGCTGGGTCAGTGCCAATGAACTTCTGGTACTAGGTGGGTGTGGCCAATTCCTGTGAAATTCTGGCATTTTAGGGTTCACTATTTACCTTTTGTGTTTGTATTGGATGTTTTATAACTTCTCTGCTGATCTATTGCTTTGCAACCAGGGCAGGCATAGCCAACACTGGAGTAGATTCCTCCCTGTAGATTCTCCAGTGTGTGAAGCCCACATCGCCCTGGTACTGTGTGCTGCCTGAACTTGTTGTCTGTGCTCAGTCTGCTTGATCTTGGTGCACCTCCCTCCATGCCCAGTTGAAACAGACCTTTTCTGGAGATCTTTGAAATTATCTTCTACTGATAATTTGTTACATTTCCAATGTGGATTCTGTAACTCCAAAAACTAATTCAGAAGCTGGATTTGCTAGTTAGTCTGAGGGTCATGGTAAGAGCTCAGAAAAAGATGTGTGTCCTCTCTGCAATCCTGGCTCAGCCACCCATAAAAAGCTATTTAAAAAAAAAATTGCATTACAGTCAAATGTTTCTTTTAAATTATTTCTAACGTTATTTTGCATGACTGTCTGTCTTGATCCTTCATTGGATTAGATGACAAATTACTTATAGTCAGAGAATATACCTTTTCTTTTATATCTTCTAACCTAACCTTTCCTCTTATGCTCCATCTCATTGCTTCTTATCACCTCTAGCATGTTGCTTCTACAAACATCCTTTCTCTCTGATTTTCAGCGTCTTCTCATCAAATCTTTTGCTTATGAACATATCCAAGTCACCTCCATACTTGACCCTGCCACACCCTAATACAGTGGAGAAGAAGATGGGATAGTAGATAAAAGATAAGCGATAAGCATCACTTGAACCTTTTTTCATATGTATTGTCTCAAAAAGAGAATAATATACAATCATCTGAATATAGAAATCTGTTGCATGACAGGAAAGAAGGAGGAGAAAAGAGAAGACTAAGGAAAGAGAAGAAGGGAATGGATAGCAAATGGCAGATCAGGGGAAGTGAAGGGAGTAAAACACTGGTCAGAAGGGAAAGAATGAAAGGAGAAAGAAGACAAAAAAGAAGCCTAAAACTTATTATCATCATTTTTTTTTCATGGTCAAACTTGTAGAAATAGCTGTCATTACAAATTTCCTTCACTTCCTCTTCTCACTCACTGCACAACACCCTGCAATTTAGTTTCTGATCTCATCACTCAATTGAAATGCTAAAGTTACCCAGCATCTCTTACTTGCCAAATCTCATAGTTTGCTTTCAGTGTTCATTCTTCTTGCTCTTTCTCTATCATTTGATATTGTTAAACAATACATCCCCCTAGACACATTCATCTCCCTTGATTTGCATAATAATTTGCTCTCCTAGTTCTTCCATCTTTCTGATTTCCTCTTCTCAGTCTTCTTTGCTGTTTTAACATCTTTGACCTACCCAATAAAAGCCCTTGCCCCAGGCTTTCTCCTTTTCCCTCTCTCCTATTTCTTCTTCCTCTCTTTCCTTCCCTCCTCACCATTTCCGCTCATAGGAGTTATTTCTCCTAGAAATATAAAGCTAGTTTGTTTCTCTACTAAACTTCAGGTTCATATGATCAATGCTTGTTCAAGAAGCTTCAGTAACTCTTTACTACCTCTAAGATAAAACAAGTCTGTCCTTTTCTCTTTTTAAAAATTTTAAAATTTGTAATCTGACTGTAGCCATACTAAATTTATTATACATTATTCTTCTTCATTTTCAACTAAAATTTTCTACTAAATCTCCAACAAGTCATTCTCTACTTGAAAGCTACCATTGAAGGAGAATCCACTATCACCTGATACAATTCATTTTTTTCTTGGATAGTTAGTGCTCATTTTTAAGTGTTTGCTTACATTAAGATAAAGTGCCTCTCTATTTCTTTTACCTATTGTACTTTTGTCTTTTTGTACCTGTTGTACTCTGTCTTTTAGGAACAAGCAGAACAAATCAAATTCACATTTCATAGGGCAGTCCTTCAAATATCTTCTTTAAGTCTTCTTCTCCAGACTTAGCACTCCCTCTTCTGATGACTGAGCCACATTCTGAAGGTTCTTTATCTTCTTCATTATTCTACATTAGACTCACTTAAGCTTATCAATTGCTTTAAAATGAGCACATTGAAATGAATACACTGAATGTGCCTGACTTGTGCAGAATTCAGCAGAAGTACACTATCTTTTATTCTTGACATTTTCTTTCTCTTAATGAAAGCTAAGATTACATTCATTGGCTCTATACTACTTGTTGGCAATAAGTTAATCTGTTAGTTAGCTAAAACCCCTAGAGCTTTTCCAGAGAAACTACTAGCTAAACACCTCCATCTAACATTTTTTTTAATTTATTCTTGGAACCAAAGAATAACACTTGACATTTATCTTTATTCAGTTCCATATTATTAAATACAGACCAATGATTAAGTTTTTTGAAATTCTTTTGGAACCTGCCTCTGATATATGCCAACTTTTTCAACTGTATCCATTTCAAATTTATAAGCATGTTATTATACTTATGTCTTCATGCAAGTAAATGATTAAAAATTGATACAATAACACTAAGGACAACTCATTTGGACACTCTACTGAAGTACATCTATTCATGTTGTTATTGGCCCATCAATAACTCTTTGAATATTGTCATAATCCAGTTCTAAATGTGCCCAATGGTCCTATTTTTAAATTCATAACTTGTCCATGGCCTGAGAGATTCTTTCAGTGTTTTAACTAAAATTTAAATAAGCTATACTAGCAAAGTCAGTTCCTAATCTACCAGTCTAGTAACCTTTTCATAAAAGTAGTTTACTCTTTACAAGACTTTATCATTACTACTTCTCTTTCCATATTTCTTATTCCATATATTTCATAATAAATTTTAGATTCTTTCCAGAAACTGAAGTTAAATTCATTTATAGATTACAGACACCATTCATTTCCCTTTAAAAAAAAATCAAAACATTTTCCCTTTTCCATTTCTATGGCTTATTTTCTGTTCTGTATAATGTTTAAAAAAAAATTACTGACAGTGGATCAGCAATCATATCTGCCCAGTTCTTTCCATATTCTGTTATGTGGTTTATTTGAGCCTGATGATTTGAACTTCTCAAGGGCAGCTAGGTTATTTCTTATTTATCTTGGATAAACATAAGAGAATTTCATCTCTAGCTCAGTGATTCAAAGGAACTATTGAGTCAGTAATACCAGTAATTAGTGATCCATCATTGCATACTATGTTTATTAGATGTCTTAGCTCATTATTTTAAGGCAAACCCACTTTGGAAAACTTGAGCCAAGATAGTTGATTAAATTGGAAAATTTACTCAATGCCACATAAGAATCGTGGGTGAGAATGGATGGTAGAGAAAGGATGAAAAACAAGGATCTTCAAAATAAAATAAAATGTACCATAATGGGCAAATCACTCAATTAAGAATCAGGAGATCTAGATTCTAAATCCCAGCTCTGTTAATCAGAAAACATTTATTAAGCACCTGCTATTTGCCAAGCAATAGGCTAAAGACTAGGGAATCAAAAACAACAACAACAACAACAACAAAAACCTCTAAAAAGATGAAAGACAGTCTCAGCTCTCAAGTTGCTCACAATTTTATAAAAGAGACCTAAGTTTAAAACTTGGGGCTTGGATGCTGTGAGACTGGAAAAGCATAAGCTGCCCCATCTTCACTTATACTTTTCTTCCTCACCTATATTTATTTTTTTCCACTTGTATTTAATGCTTTGAGTTCCAAATTTTTTCCCTTCCTCCCTAACCCCCTTCCTTAAGGTGGTAAGCATAACATATAGGTTATACATGTAACCATTATGTAAAATTATACAATTTTGTAAAACATTTCCATATTAGTTATTTTGTACAAGAAGACTTGAATTTTAAAAAATGAAAAAAAAGTTAAAATAGCATGATTCAATCTGTATTCAATTGATATGAATTTTTTCTCTGAAGGCAGTTGATATTTCATGACTAGTCCTTTGGAATTGATTTGAATTATTATATTCCTGAGAATCACTAAGTCATTTACAATTCTTCATTGGAAGAATATTGCTGTTACTTTGTACAACTTTCTCTTGGCTTTTTTTAATTTTACTGTCTGTCAGTTCATGTAAGTTTTTCCAGTGGAATCATCCTGCTTGTCATAGCACAATAATATGCTATTACAATATCATGGTTTGTTTAACTATTCTCCAGTTGATGGGCATCCTTTTGATTTTCAATTCTGATCCACCACAAAAAAGCTGCTATAAATTTGTGTATAAATAGGTCTTTCTTCATTGTTGTTATTGTTGTTTTTAAGTCTTTGGCATATAGACCTACCTACCAGTGGTAGTGCTGGGTTGTAGAGGATGCATGGTTTAATGGCTCTTTGGGTCTTCAAATTCCTCTTTAGAATGGATAGATCAGTTTACAACTCCTCCAACAATGCATTAATGTAATGTCCCAATTTTCCCATATCTCTTCCAATACTTATATTTTCCTTTTCTGTCACATAAGTCAATTTGATAGGTATGAGGATGTAACTCAAAAATTGTTTTAATAAGCATTTCTCTAATCAATAGTTATTTAGAGTATTTTTCATGTGACTATAAATAGCTTGTTCAACTTCATCTGAAAACTGTCCATTTCTTTTAATCATTTGCCAATTGGGAAATGGTTCTCATTTTTTATAAATTTGACTCAGATCTTTATATGAGAAATGAAGCCTTTATCAGAGAATTTGCTGTAAAACTTTTCCCCCAACAGTTATGATTACTGGGTATTTCATTCCATTCTATTTTCTAATCTGTTTTTCTGTTTTTCCTTCTTTCTCTCTCTCCCTCTTCCTCTCTTTCTCTCAAAATTGTTTTACTTCGAACACCTTCCTTCCCCAATTTGCCCTCCTATCTATGCCTTCACCCTTTTCTTGCCCCATTTTTTCCCTACTATATTTTCACACCAAAATTTGGATGTTATTCCTTCTTTGAGCCAATTCCAATAAAACTAAAATTCAATTGATCCTTTTCCCTATCTTCTCATCCCCCAAAATTTTCTTTCATATCTCTTTCATATGAAAAAATATACCCCATTCTACCTCTCTCTTTTCCCTTCTCTCTGTTTCTCTTTTTCATTCTTTAATTTTATTTTTTGGCCTATATTTCTAGGTTATGATGTAGGCTTTACATAACTTTTAGTATCATCCCTGCAAGAGTAAAAAGCCTTTTATTTTCCCTACTTTATAAATGAGAAAACTAATTCTGAGAGTTGAAGTAACTTACTTGCGGTCACGTGACCAAGTTTGAATTTGAAATAGTTTAGGATCCAGGAATTCTTATTCCAATTCCAATATTCATTTGTTTTTCTAATATGCCCTACAGAGATTCTCCTCCAAATTATCATTATGACAATCATCGGATTATTGTTATTCAATTGTGTCTGATTCTTTTTGACACAATTTGGGATTTTCTTGGTAAAAATACTAATGTAGTTTGTCCTTTTCTTCAACTAATTTTTACAAATGATGAAACTGAAGGTGGATTAAGTGACTTGCCCAGGATCATACAGCTACTTAGTGTCTGAGGCCACATTTGAACTCAGGTCTTCCTGATTTTCAGGTCCAGCATTCTATTCACTATATCACTTAGCTACCCAATCATTGGGGGAAAAAATAAGCTAATATGGTTTTATTTTCTTCCATATTGCCTTTTTAATTCTAAATTAATCTTCTTACAAACATGCACAACTACCAGGGGATATGGAAGAAGGATGTGGTTAATTAAGGAAATCCAAACACCACTACTAGAAAAAGATTTTCAATAAAGAAAGTTCCCTCTATTAATATAGATAAATACCTTCTCAACAATGTATATTAGCAGAGTTGTCTGGAGCACTGAAATATTAAGAGTCTTGCCCAGTATCATACCACCAATATGCGGGAGAATGCAGGCTTAAACTCTGATCTTCCTGATTCTAAGATCGTTTTGCTTAACCTATTATGCCAAACTACCTCTCCATTATAATAAATAGGAAATATAAACTCATTAGATCAGAGTAATTTGGAGTAAACTTTATATCTCATAGATTTTAGAACATCCAACTTTCCATTCATTAGGAATGAAAATTTAGAGCATGAAAAAGATATTAAGGTCTATCTAAGTCAGTGCTGTCATCTTGGAAAGATAGAAACTGAGGCCCCAGAAAATCACTAAAGACCACAAAAATAGTAGATGGAGAGATGGAATTTGGACCCAATTTGCCTGAAACCAAATTCCTCTTCTTTCCCAATGCACGGCATTGCCTGTTATAGTAAATAGGAATTTCAAATTGATAAATTTCAGAGTAACTGAAAATAAACCTTAACCTTCATCATATTGTACTTTATACAATTTCTAAAGCATTTTCTTTCCTTCTAAATCCTTCCAGTTTGCTAGTTATTATGAATAAAATATTTTCAATGAAAATCCTTGTTTCACCGTTCATTGACCTATGTGAAATCACAGTTTGGCCTGTACATGAAAGCCATATATTCATTGAAATTCATAAGAAAAATGGCAGAAGAGAGAAAAATGTTGGCACCTCCATGATTCCTGTGGGGAAAATCATCTTCTGAGCCAGTTAAACAGCTGTTCAGATCATCAATATATAGATTAAACAGGTACTACAACAAGAAAATGTATTAATCACATCCGATGGCATTGGCAGAAATCACAAAGATTCTGCCCCCAAAAAAGTGATGGGGTTTGCTCCAGCCCAGACAGAAATGGTTTATTTCTCTAAGGGGCCCAAGCTCAGATCACTTTTCCTTGCACTAATTTGTGAAGATCAGCGAGTTCACACACCAAGAATGCATGGTAATAACCACAACAAGAGAATAGGCAATAGCAGACATGGAAAGTTTGTGTATGACTGCCTGAAAGAAAGCTCTGGGCACTAGGCTCTGGAGTTTCTGACTCACTTTCTGAGACTACACTAGGATTCTATCATTCTCCTCTGTCCCCTCAGAAACATGGGAGGGGGTTATTTTTAATGGTATTCATGGACTGGCCCTTACGGATTCCAGGCTGTCTCATTGTTCAGACAGGATGTCCATCTTATTGCATTATGTTCTAGATTTCCTCACATCTCATACACAGAAACACTGGACAAACATACAGCTGTGAACTTCCCAAAGGAATCGTGGGAGGGAGAGAGCTGAGTAAGGAAAGGATTGTCTTGTGGCTGATAACTATGAGATCATACTATGAGGGTTTTCCACATCATCTATTCAGAGAGCTGACTCCTCCCCCCCCCCGCCCCCCCGCTTGGTAAGGGCTTAACCTTGGAGTTAATGTAACTTTGTCCAAGATCTCTTGGGGAAAATTTTTTTTTGTTTCTTTTTAACAAGAAAATAAAAAACTTATTAAGAAATAGCAGCTAGCTAGTAAATAAGCCTCAGGCCTTGGCTGCCGTTACATTGTCAGGACATAATCAACCTCAAGATTTACAGCCTGGCAGACAGTGTTACACAATAAACTTCTTGGTAAATACAAATCAAAGGCTCACTTTCTTAGAAGGGGTTGCATTCATTAGTCATTCATAATCTAGAAATATAGGCCAAATATGCCCATTTCTTTCAACGGATTCACATGGACAAACATCATGGATACTTAGAAAGGGAATTAAAGGTTCTTATCTATGTGGCTAATAATTACAAAAATATCTTGAACTGCAACTCATACATGAATCCCTCTTTCAAAATCTCTGACAAGTGGCACTCAGTCTACCTGAAAAACTTCAAAGAGGAGAAAACACACTACCTCCTGAAATATCCAATTCTAAATTTAATCCCTTTTACGCTTGATTAATTTTTGTTTTTATATTTCTGGAACCTCTCATGTAACAGAAATGTAATAAAGGTTTATTGCTTTATTGATTAGTTGACAGATATCTGAAGACAGTTATATTCCCCCAAAAAAAAATCTCTTCTAAATATCCTCATTTCCTTCAAGTGATTAATTGGGAGTATCTTTCTTTCTTTAATCATATTTGCATTCCATTTCTGGTCAGATTCCAATTCTGTCGATGTCATTTATAAGATATGTTGATTAGGACTGAACAAATCATTTTCTTCATGGGAGGAAAAAATCAGAAAAGGAACTGGGCTCACTAGAAGATCATTTTAGGGACATAAAAAGTTCTTCATGTTAGAGGTTTGACAAGGATTAAAGAATTCATTAAAATCCAGAGTAGTTACAGGACATCTGATCTAACTTCTGATCATCATCCATTCCTCTGGAGTTGGAGGAAGGCTCAAAGTGAGAATGGAGTTGAACTTAAGACTATCTTCTAAGTTCAAGGATTCCTTTTAGATGTACCTGGATTGGACAGGCCATATGACTTATCATATAGTCATATGTCCATAGGAGTTGGAAGAGAGTTGGGAGACCATTGAGTCTAGGACTTCTTAAACTTTTTCCACTTATGACTGCTTTTTACCTGAGAAATGTTTACATAACTCCAGGTATATGGGTATATAAAATAGGCATGCAAATCAAACAACTTCTACATTCAGTTATGTGACCTCCACATGGGTTATACAGTTTAAGAAGCTTTGAATTTTGTTCTACCCCATTAATTTATACATCAAGAAACAGAGACACAAAGAAAAGTAAATGTTTGAAGTTAATATAGCTATTGAAATAACAGAATTCATATATAGATCCTTTGACAGTGATTTTTCCCCTATACCACCTAAAATTTGGTATAAATGCATGATAGGATTCTCCCCTTCCTCCTCAATAATTCTAGGATCTAAAAAAGCCTGGAATAAGCAAAGGCACAAGGGGAACAGACTTAGGGTATTCTCTGTCTTTCTCATCATTCCACAACAAGAGAGCCTTTTTTCACTTTTATTAGCTAGCATCATACCAGAAATTCTGCATTTTTTTCTTCAACCTTACATGTCTAAGTCCCCAGCCACTCCTTTGAAGTTTATAGCCCTTTACCCTGTTCTTTGTTTTGATTTCTTGTATCCTCCGACGTTTTAGATTTATTTGGGTAGGTGATGGTCTCCTTTCTGAACTAACTATATGCAGATGTTAGGGCTGTCCAACAAGTCACAAAAATCTGCCCTCCTGAATTTTCATCCATGTTTTTTTTCAAAGTAAGCATTTGTGAGTCTTTGAGACAGTTGACAAAGGTCAGCTATGTCCATGATAGCAAATCAGGAGGGTCTGCTTTTGCCTCTTAAGAACAGAATAGATTCACTTGACCAAGATAAATTTGAAACATGATCCAGTAAATGATTAGAACCAGAAGAACTGAGAATAAAGCCAGACATTGAGGAAAAAAGAGTGACAAAGAAGTGAGATAAAAAGTAACTTTGTCCCTGGGGAGAATCTTTACTTTATTCTGTCTTTTTTGTCTCAGGGCATCTGAGACTTCTTTGCTGACTGATCGTCTTTCCCCATCGCAAGTGTTTCTATTTTGAGACCAATCCATAACTAAAAGTGAGAAAGGAGACAGACTTTTCCCTATTTTAAGGACATCAGAAAAACATTAACTTAGTGGTAAGGTTCTCACTAAAATTCTTCTTTAGGGCCTCTAAACATCCTGCTCAAACTGCATTGAGTAGAAAATTGCTTGACATATCCAGATGATTGCCAAGATCCTTTCCAGCCATAAACTCTAGAATTCAATAAGCTTGCTTTGTACATTTCAGCTATTAAAAGGGAAACTTCTAATAGCACCAGGTCTGGTATGAGGAATTACCCAGTCAGGAAAGATTCTCACCCCTTAGTGAAGTATTCTTCTGGTGGATCTTCCCAATATGGTCTATCAATTAAGAATAGGAAAATTCTGCATCTGGGCACATTCCCTTAAGCAACATCCTCTGCATTCCATGTGTGCTGTGAGAATTTCATCTGAAATCTGAATCTTTAGGACTCTTACTAGGTTGTATTTTATTAAGAGAAAGGACATACCCCTACAGATAAATCATCCCAGATGTCTAACCCAATGTTCTCAAACACTGATTAAAGAAATAAGATCTAGGCATTAGAGCAGAAAAGAACTTTAAACATCTTCTAGTCTAATAATCTCATTTTTAGAGATAAGGAAACCAAAGCTCAGAGTATGTATTTGCCCAAGGTCACATAGGAATGAGCATCAGAGGAAGTATTTGAGTCTAGATTCTCTGATTCAATAAGTAGTTAAGTGGTGCAATGGATAAAGTGTCAATCCCAGAGTAAAGAACACTTGTGTTAAGAAGCTGGAAGAGTAAATAGCAAGTACCAAGAAAAACCCCCAAATCACAGACATAACTAAAATCAAATGAAAAATAATTCTGACTGGAAACTGAGTGGATGCCCATCTATTGTGGTATATGAATGTTATGGAATATTATTATTCTGTAAGAAATGACCAGTGAGATGATTTCAGAAAGGCCTGGAGAGACTTACACGAACTGATGCTGAGTGAAATGAGCAGGATCAGAAGATCATTATATAGTTCAACAACAATACTATATGATGATCAATTCTGATGGACGTGGCTCTTTTCAACAATGAGATGAACCAAATCAGTTCCATTTGTTCAATAAGAAATAAAGCCAGTTATACCTAGCAAAAGAACTCTGGGAAATGAGTGTGAACCCACTACAAAGCATTTCTAATCCCTCTGTTTTTGTCTGCTTGCATTTTTGATTTCCTTCACAAATTAATTGTACATTATTTCAAAGTCTGATTCTTCTTGTGCAGCAAAATAACTGCTGGATGTGTATGGATATGTAAAAATATATTGTATTTAACACATACTTTAACATATTTAACATGTATTGGTCTATCTACCATCTGGGGGAGGGAGTGGGGGAAGGAGGGGAAAAATTGGAACAAAAGGTTTTGCAAGGATCAATGATGAAAGATTACCCATGGATATATCTTGTAAATAAAAAGCTATAATAAAAAAATAATGATTCTGACTCCATAATCAGTATTCTTTCTGCTGTATCACATGATCTATGACTTTACATTCAATTTTCTTTCTCTTTTACACAATTTCTATTCAATCTCCTCTTCCAAGAGATACCCCTTGGGGAGGGAGAGGAAGGAGATGAGATATGGCCATACACTGGGCTTCTATAATCCTGTAAAGTTAGTGTCTTTCATGTGGGTTTCAGTAGAAGCATTTTAAAGGGATTCCCTGAGTTCATATGAAAATCACTAAGGTTACTAGGACTATAGAAGTCCAATGTGATGTGAGGGAGGAGAACAACAGTAGGTTAGCTTAATGGAAGTAATATATGCTAAGGTTCTAATGACAACTCTCGTTATTCAATCAAAACTGTTCTCTCCAAAGTTAGCAATTATCTTTTCATTGCCAAAACTGAGCAATATTTATCCTTTTCGTCTTCTTTGCCGTATTTAGCAGTATGGATCCATTTCCTCTTATATATATTCTCTCCACTCTATGTTTTTCTGTTATAATACTTTCTTTTGCATGTCTTCTTACTTGTCTGACTGCTTTTTTACTGGTTCTTCATCAGTGTCACACCCACTACCTGTCACTGTCCCCAAGGTTGTTTAGGTCTTTTTGCCTTATCCTCTCTTATTGGTGATCTCATCAGGTTCAGTGGATTCAACCATCATCTCTTTGGAAATGATCTCTAATTCTTTATATCCAGTCCTAATCTCTCTCCTGGGCTACATTACTTTTTTAACATACATGTGCCACAGTATCTAATTTCAACACAACCAAAACAAAATACACTATATTTTCCTAAAAATGTTCCTCTGTTACCAATTTCCCTATTAGATAATGAACTATTTGAGGGCAAAAACCATCTTTTGCTTTCTTAACTGTCCCTTTTTAGTATCTCCAGAATTTAGCCCAGTACTTGGCACATTTTAGGTGTTTGATAAATAAATATTGATGATTGGTACCAAGAGAACCCAGATATCCAAGAGTACAACTTTGATTTTATCTTTCAATCCTGAATCACAAACCTCCTACTGTACGTTTATTTCAACCTAGATAACCAATAACCATCTCAAACTCAACATGTTCAAAGGATAGCACCATAATCTTCTTAATTTTTCTATTACTATTTTTAATTTTTTAAATTTATTTTTAATTTAATAGCATTTCTCAATTTAAAAAATTCATATAACAGTTTTTTTAATTTATCTTTCCCACTACCACCCAATTAAGCAATTTTTTTAATCCTTAAATATATTGTTTTGAATGTAACTGGGGAAAATATTAACTAAATAATTTTTAAATCCAACACTATAACTTCAATCAAAACAAATTCCCAAAATAGTCATATCTAAAAAGATGTGTCTTTCTGCATTTAAAATGTCAGAGTGTTAAGTAAAATATTTTATTTTCATTCTTGTGGTTTTTCATCAAGTTGTTCAAAGTTCTAAAATCTTTTAGTTTTATTTTAATTAATATTACCATCATTGGATAAATTGTATTCCTAGTTCTGCTCACTTTGCAGTATATAAATGTTGAGACAGCAATAAATGAAATAAAAAGAAGCAAATTGAGTCAATTTAATTGGGTAAATTTATAGGGTCAGTAAATTTGGCATTCAAATTCAGATCTATCTTAATTCTAAGCACTTTCCATTCTATCATCATGCATCTATCCCCTGAACTTTTGTTAAATAGTACCTCCCTTATATCCTTTTGATAGGTTCCCTTGTGATGATGATCATTTCTTTACTCTTTCTTGATCTCTTCACGGTAGTAGCTAATATATCTTTCCTTCACCTATTCAAAGCATCTCTGTGCTATCCCAGCAATCTACCACCGCTGGCTATGTTTTGGCAGCAAAGAGGAAATAGATCATCTGAAATTACCTCATTTGGTTGTGAACATCATTTCTTCACCTATCTCCAAATCACACCTTCAGACACATGAAGTGTTTTACATTCTCTTTAAAAGCAGCATTGTAGAGTGAGTCAAACATAGAGTCAAAAAGATCAGAATTCAAATCCCATCTCCAACACTTATAAGTTGTGTGACTGTGGTCAAATTACAATTTCTTTGGGTTTCAGTGTTAGCTCTAAAGTGGGACTTTAAAACAGTTTTACCTTTCTTACTGGGTTGTCATGATAGAAGAAAATAAAGTGTGTAAAGTGCTTTGTAAACTGCAAATTCTTTGCAGATGTGAACTTTGTTTTATTACCTTCCTAGGAGTAGACTTAGGGCATTTTCATCTGCTGTCCCTAAAGCCTACAATGCTCTCTTTCTTCAGTTGCAGCTCTTAGATTCCTTCAGCTCCCAGATGAAATTCCACTTTTTACAGGAAGCCTTTTCTGATTCCCCTTAATGGTAATGTCTTCCATGTGTCAATTATCTCTCACCCATCCTGTAACTATCTTGTTTGTGCATAGTGTATGATGTTGTTACCCTTATTAGATTGAGATAGCTACTTGAGAATATATCTTTTGTCCTTTTTTTGTATCTGCAGTGCTCAGTACAATGCCTGGAAAATTATAGGAGCTTAATGAATATTTGTTGATTAACTAAATTAACAGAAGGTGGCAATTGTAAGAATAAAATCACTCTGGGCTAAATTGATCAGATTCACTTTTTTCTTCTATTATAAACCAATTGTGAATCAGGATCTTGGCTTTCTTTGTAAATTGCTAAAGGAAGAGATATAATTCCAGTTGTGGTAATAGAACCTTGACTATTTTCTCTGTTGTCTTTCCACAATAGGACACTGCCTCTATAGCAGATCTTTGTTGACTGGTTGACTGATGAAAATGAAGGCTTTCTATAAAAACAAAGGAATAAAAAGCTGGCATTTTGAAAGACCAAAGTGAAGAAAGGGACAATATAAGTACTTTAAGACAGATAAAAGGTGAATTTAGTAAATTATTTGACTGGCAGATTAAATGTGGCTAGAAGGGTAAGTTGGGCAAAGAGTGTAAAGGAACTTGAATGCAAGACCTCTGGGATAAAATAGAAACTCTCTAGCCTGATAACTCTGGGGTCAAATATGAAATCTTCTATTTGGCTTCTAAAGCCTTTAATAACCTTCCTACCTTTTTAGTCTTCTTACACTTTATTCCCCTCTATGCTCACTATGATCCAGTGATATGGGCTCCTTGCTGTTACTGTCACATAAAACTCCATCTTACAACTCTAGGCATTTTCTCTAGCTAACTCCCATGCCTGATTGTTCTCCTTCTTCATCTCTATCTCTGGCTTCTTTCTTCCTGATTTGTCTTAGTACCAGAGACTTCGCTTTGAAATGATTTCCTATTAATCCTGTCTATAGCTTCTTTGTACATATTTCTTTATAGATTGTCTCCATTAAACTGTGAGCTCCTCCAGGGGAGGGAGTGTTTTTACTTTTCTTTGTAATCTTAATGCATAGCATAGTTCTTGGCACATTGTAGTAAATGATTTTTACTTCACTTGATATTTAATCCCTTCCATTATCCTATGCTCTGGTCATACCCTATCTTTGCTTTTGTGTGCTATTTCCCAGATCTGCAAGTTACTTCCTTTCCATCTATAACTTTCAGGATTTGGATTTTCTTCTTTAACCATAGGCAATGGTTAAAGTAGTAGTTTAAGGAGACTTTGCTGGCAGCATGTAGAAGATGAATTAGAAGGGAAGAAAATGAAAGCAGGCAAATCAGTTAACTTATTAAATCACTCACAGGAGGATGATAAGAACTTTGTTGTATAAGAATGAAAAAAGTATGAATAGTCTCTCTTTCCCTTCTCGGGGATATACCCTCCTTCTGTTAGGATTTCAATGTCTACCTATTCCTTCTTCAAAAGAAAATCTCTCTCAAAAAGGATTCTTACCTCACACTGAATTACAAAGGATTGATGAGGAGAATTAGAATTTGAATTGAAACAAAATACACAAGCTAAAGTAATTAATGTTCTACCTTGGTATTTCATCCATAAGCTAGTGGAGTGAGAAATATTTTTTTGGAACAAGGAGACTTTCCCCATAATTCTAAAATCAAGCCAAAGAAGGAAAAATGTCTATACATTTGCATGGCTTTTATGTTACTCAGAATTTCTCAGAAAGTTAGGTCAGTTAAATGTATTGGAATCCTTACTTTTCAAATACTTAATGCTTCAGAATATGGCCAATGGATATCAAACACGACCGTTTATGGGAACCCCCAAGCAAATTTTTCATTTCACCATAGACAAAGATGACATGATCTTAAGTATTTGGCTACATCTCAGCTATTTTAACATCTCTATGAAAGGATCCATTAAGTCATTGCTCTGGTATATCCAACAAGCCTCTATTGTGTTTTTACTCAGTCTGATAAATCATGTGCACAGATGTCTCAGCCACTGCCCTTATACAAAGGGGACAAGATGATGTCATCAATCCATTCTGCTGCCTTTAAAAAGGGATGGCTTGGTACTCATCCTCCTGAGGACTAGTCATCTAGGAAGCCAAACATTTGTGGGATTGCAGGGGGATTAAGCAAGGGACATTAGAGGAATTATTTTTTCCCAGTTGTGCAAGAGGCTAACAAGCTGGATTATTCCTACCCCCAAGTCCAAGAATTTATGTCTAAGTCATGACAAAAGAACAGAGTGACTTGGCTAAAAATAACTTTTTTCATTTTATTGTTGAAAGCTTCCAGATGTTAGGTGTATTGAATATGTGATGTACAGATGTGATGAACACAAATATTGTTTCTGAATAAGCTGTCTTCCCACTCCTGGATGTTTAGACACTGGGAAAAATCTAACTCATCATTTTGTTTTGAGGTTGAATACCATCCTTATTTACCATCTCTTCATCCCACATCGTACATCCACTACCAACCCCAACCCCATTCACCATTACTTGATTTCTAATGATTTCCCATATCATTTAATAATTCAAAATTAATGATGCTGATGATGAAAATAAAAATAGCTTATGTAGCTATAGCACTTTAGGAGTTGCAAAATATTTTTTCCCTGTGAAAGAGAATAAAAATATTATTATTCTCATTTTACAAATGAGAAAATACATATTCACACAATACAAATCAAAACTGATTTCATTGGAATCACAGGTAATGAATTTGAGCCAGGACTTGAAACCAAATTGTACTCCTTTTTATATTTTGCTTTTATATTACGATTTTTCACCTCTAGGACTGGACCTGAAGAAAATTGTAAACTGAGTAAAGGTTTTTTCTTTGACAGTCTTTTGTTCTATGTTCCAAGTTTAACCTCCTTTTTGATACTGCTATGTAGGGTACTGCATTACCATTTTTAAAGGGCTAATTTACTATAAAACGAATTAATAATTAGGAAGTTGGAAAAGCTAGGTGGCTCAATGGATAGAGTGCCAGGAAGACCTATCTTCCTGAGGTCAAATCTGTCCTCATAAACTTAAATGTGTGACTCTGGACAAGCTACTTAAATCTATTATCCTTAGTAACTTCATCTCCTAAATAAACTGAAGAAAGAAATGACATCACTCCAGGATCTTTGAGGGCAAGAATGGAGTCCCAAACGAGGTCCCAAAGAGTTAGATATAACTGAAAAATGACTAAAAACAATAAGGGGTACAAAGAAAGTGAAAAACATTATGCCTCTCACCAAGGAGTTGATATTCTATTGGGGAGGGAACATTTAAAAAACTAGAATAAAAATAAAGAAAAGACATATTGAAGTGACTCAAAAAGACAAAGTCTTTAGCAGGTAGGCTAAGTAAAAGGTTTCAGGAATAGGTAAAGAATGAACTGATTCTTGAAGGAAGTCATGGAAATTTAAAGTTGATGAAGGGACAAAGAATTCCACTTGTGAAGACTATAAATACAAAGGCACAAGATAGAAATTGGAGTGTCATATTCAGTGAACTACAATTAAGTCCTTGTAGTTGGATTGTAAAATAAAATTTAAGAAATATGAAAAAGAAGGGACCAGGTTGTGAAAAGCTTTAAATGTTCCACAAAGAAATTTATATTTCATCTTGAATAAAGGGAAAACACTGGAGTTCATCGAACAGATATTGGGTTAGGAGTAGGATATGGCAAGGTCAGACCAACAATTTGGGAAAAATCACTTTTTTGGTTATGTGGTGAAGGATAGGAATAGAAAAACTGGAACATGAAGACCAATGAAAAGGCAATTGCAATAAGGACTTGAACCAAGGTTCTATTGTGTGAGTAGCCAAAAGGGAACATATTCTAGAGATGCTGTATATGTAGAAACAAGATTTGGCCATAGATTGAATATATTAAATAAGTAAAAGTAAGGAGTGGTTAGAATAAAATGCCAATAAAATGTGAACACAGTGCAACAATTGTTTTTTGAAGCTTGGTATAAAACTGTAGCATTTCTTATAATCCATCTGAACTCGGGCAGGCTTTCCAGTTCCTCTGGGTAACAATTGCCTCCTCTATAGAATTAAGGAGTTAGACTAAATGATCTTTAAGTGTTGTTCCACTCAGAGATCCCATGAATTATGAAAAAATAAGATCCTTTCTAAATATTCAGTAATTGGTTGCTTTCTTAAACAGATTAGACAAGTCCCTTGTAACTCATTTACTTAGTAAATCCATTGTGTAAAATAAATAGAGAATTTTAACCTAAGGTTATTATCTGCCAAGAAAGACTCATTGATATAGAAGGCTGAAAGGGACTTTTCCCGATAAAGTTGATAAATTTTTAAGATTTTAACCCTTTGTTTGGTACTCTTGAAAACATCAACCTATGGAAGACACAGACTTATGTTGTTATGATAACTTAGCAGAGTATCTGGTTCATAATAGACTATATAAATGCTTATTCCTTCCCCATTTCCTTGTTACTTTCAATTAAAGAAAAATTTACCAAAGGCCTACTTTACATAAGACATTAGAAGACTGGACAGACTCTTAATAACAAAAACAGGGAAGTTAGAAAAAATGATTTCTCTTTTGAACATGTTGAGTTTTATGTGTACATAGGATTTCCATCTTAAAATATCATAATAGATAATTGTTGATAAAGGACTAAAGTTTAGGAGACTAGGGCTGAATACATGAATCTTGGAGTCATGTATCTAGAAACCAATAGGTGATGAAAACAGAATGTAAACAACATAGTTTTTATCTTTTCTGTTGTTTGCTTGTTTTTTCTCACTTTTTTCCATTTTTGATCTGATTTTTCTTGTGCAGCATGATAAATATGGAAATATGTATAGAAGAATTGCACATGTTTAACCTATAATGGATTACTTGCTTAAGGGAAGAGGGTTGGAAAAATGGAGAGAAAAAAATTTGAAACACAAGGTTTGCAAGAGTGAATATTGAAGGCTATATTTGCATGTATTTTGAAAATAAAAGGCTATTATTAAAAAAGAATGTAGAAAGAGAAAAGACCCTAAAGCAGAACCAAGAGGGTACATCATGTATAACATCATAATTGTATTTCTTGGAGAACAAGAAAGAGCAATCAGATTGGTAGAATGAGAACCTAGATAAGTCCCAGGGAAGTTTTCCGAAATATAGAGAGAGGTCAAGTGATCTATCTATTATCACACTAGTAGTAAGAGAGTTAGAGGTAGGATTTATTGGGCACTGTGACACAGAAAAAAAAAATGAAAGTAGTTGAGAGTAGGCTGTGATGATTTTCTAAGAGATTAAAGAAGGAAAATGCTGATGTGTTGCCTATTTAGTCCCAAAGTCAATTCCATTGTATAAGTAATCCAAATAATGTAATGCGGATGAATATGGAGAATTTTCTGGCCTTGTGGAAAATTTGGACCAGCAAAGAGAGGGGGAATTTTTATTGATTATCTATTAAACTTTCTATTTCTATATCTATTATGAGTCTTTCATGTGTTCTCTACAAGGTTTACGGGTTTCCATGCATTTTGGGGGTCTTCTCCACTTTCTATTGGGTGAAATTATAGCTGTTCTATGCCTAACAGATATGGTTATCATAAGTTCTTATATGGAATATTGGATGCCCATATCCACAGAGATTTAGATGTTAGATTTCCCAAAGAAAATGCTGTATAGAGGCAATATGAGACAAGAGTATATGGTCTGTTGGGTCATTATTCAAACTGAAACCTAGCTTATGTGAACTCAGATCCTGGGACACTTTGAAAATAATTATACCAAAAGTAAGTCCCTTCATCATTATGAAGGCATTGCTTTCTCCCAGGTTTCTTAAGTACTTTGTACATTGCAAACCACCAAATGATAGCTCTTTTTAAAACTGTTACTCCATTCTCCTTGCATTAGGGCCAAGTACTACATACAGAAGAAGGATCTACTTCCTTACTCATTTTATTCACAGGAAGACTTTTGAAATTCTTTCCTATTTCCACCCTAAATAATTTGGCTTTCATGATGGTTATCAATGAGAAAAATAGATACATTAATTCCAGGGAACTTGGAAGTAATTGTGTTGGTCGTTCTTCCTTTGTCAAATCTGCTACCTTAGAACAATAATCATGGGCCAATATGTCTGAATTATACTAATTGAAAGTAAGAGCATCATGAGAAACTGAGTAGTATAAAACAGAGGTTATAGAAAGTTATGTCATTAATGATGATGAGGAAAAACCCCATAAGGAATCACTTCTGCCAGGCATACTAACTTTAATATTGTCCTATAAAGCAAGAAGCAGAAGGAAAAAAAAACCAATACTATTATAAAGCCGAGATTTCAGGCTAATATGCAGCAAGAATAAGACAGAAGAACAATTGTGATATGGCATCTCTAGTTCACAGAGACTGTCCCTTATTTTTCATATTTGTTTCCTCTTTCTCTAGCAGAGGTCAATGTGAAATTTTAAATACTTAAATGAACTCATATTTGCACTGCTATTAGTTAACCTTTCTTAGTCACTACAGATTATAGACCTTTCACATGTTCTCATCTTGTACTCTCTAGGGCAGACTGTCCCCTGCATCATGCACCAACCTCTCCCCACTGCTGAATTTAACCCACATGCAAGAATTTTTCCAGTTCTAATTCTGCCAAAAAATGAATGTCATTATCTTCTCACATCACAGTGTACAAACCACCTATCCAATAAACTTCTTTATTTTGGCTGAAGCTATAACTCTTCTTCTAGTCAGCCACATTATCAACTTTGAGATAATTTTTAACTCCCAATTGTGCCTTCTCCTTCAAATACCTTCAAATTTCTCTAATGTTTAGTGAAATGATGAGCCCCCAGTAGATGCCCAAGAAATATTTTTTGAATTAATTAGATTGGATCTAGTTAACAGTGCTAAAGAAAACTGCTTGACGCAATAGTCTTTCCATGGGGGTTGAGAAATAGGCATCAGCATTCCCATTCATATAAAACTGGAAATGATGTATAAATGGAATAATTTTTAAAACTTCTGGAGTAATTGGCTAACGTAATCAATCCTGTGCTGTTGGGGGTGGGGTGGGGGGAGAGAATGAGTTTTTCTATGTAGTCTAATAGGAAAGGAATGTGAGTTAAATGTCAAGAAAAAAAAAAACTGGCACCTCAAGGAGAATAGCAATATCCTCTGGGAGAAAAGGAGGTGTCAAAAAACTTGTTTTGATTTGGCCCTCAAGTAAGGGTCTGGTTCTTGTAATCTCCTTGCTCTGTCAAACAAAGTACATATTTTACTAGACATTTCTAGACATTTTGGCATATGTCATGGGCTATGATTCCTTTAAGGACATAGAAACCAGCCTTTAAATTTTAAACACTAGAACTTTTTAGAGTAATATTAAAATGAATCATATCTGGTGATATATAGGTTTAAAACATAAAGCTTTATCAAGGTAAATCTTTGATTATCAAGTAGTTTAATCACTGATCCCTACCAGAAGCATAAGGCTGTATCGAGGTAAATCTTTGATTTCAAGTAGTTTAATCACAAACTCCTACCTTAAAATCTGTACCGTCAGAAGTAGAAAGGACCTTTTAGCATAAAAGATAAGACTTGGAAGGAACTTGAAAAGACAATGTCAAAGATGTAGAGAACATAGATCATAGAATGTCATAGTGCATCTTCAGATTTCTTAATCCCTCATATTTGGTTTCTGATTCTAATACTCAATTGAAACTAATCTCTCCAAGTTTATCAATGATCCTTCATTTATCAATATCATTTTTCATTATTAGTTCTTACCCTTCTTTAAACCTCTACAACGTATTTGACATTGATAACCCTACCTCCTCCACCCCCTCATACACAGACATCTCCTTCTGGATATTCTCTTTTCTATCCATTTTTGTGACACTACTCTCTCATGGTTTCCTCCAACTTCCCAGACAGCTGCTTTTTAATCTCCTGTACTGAATCTTTATGAGGGCCCCACCCCCTTAGTCTAAGTATAATTCTATCATCTTTTCTCTTCTCTCTTTCAATTGTGAAAAAGAAAAAGATATATTCTTTTTTCTCGTTATCTAATCAAGCCTCAAACATTCCATTATATTTCTCTATGTAGGTAATCCTTGAATGTACATATGTACATGTCTAACTAAGCCATCATTTCTCTCTTGAGAGCCAGTCTTGCCTTACTATGTTTGCTAAACATTTCTACCTATATGTAACATTGACATCTTAAACTTAATATCTTCAAAATATTATATAATACTTTCCCTCCAAAATCCATGCCTTTTTATAGTATCTCTATTTCTGTCAAATTCCTTCTGGTTACAGAGACTAACAATCTTAGTCGATTTAGATTACTCTTTTCCACTACTTTCAGTAGCTGCTATATCCTGTTGTTTCAAAACATGAAATCTCTTACATATATCCATTTTCTTACTTATATGCCTTTTCATCTATCAATTCCTCATCCCACTTTGAACTATTATCACTTTTCACTTGATATACTTTATTAGCTTTCAACTGATTTCTTACCTTCAGTCTCTCACCTTTCTAATCCACTCTTCCCAACTAATGCCAAACAGACATCACTAAAGCAAAGACCTATCCAGGAGTTCCAGAAGTTTCAGTGGCTATCTGTAATCCTAGAGGGAAAATAGAAAAGTCTTTTGAAATGTAAAGTTATTCATATCTGACCCTAACCTTTATTTCTTGACTGATTTCACATTGTTTTTCCACATATATTTTATATTCTAAGTCATCCTGGCCTGTCTGTTGTAGCCTATTTATGACATGTTACCTCCTACCTCTATGAATGTATAGGTTGGTTCTTGTTCTTGAAATTTTTTCCCTCTTCATCATTATCTCTTAGAACATAGATGATAGATAGATGGATGGATGATAGGTAAATAGACACATAGATTCATATATTGGTGGTAGATAGATGATTGATAGATGATAGATAGTTGGATAGAAAATAGATATAGCTAGATGGTAAATAGATGATAGAAAACTATTTATAACTATAATTATAGAGAAAGAGAGAAAATTAGTTCTAGGCACATGATAGGCACTCCAATCTTCTCACTTTAGCAAGGAGGAAGGTGAATCCAGACAGATGATGTAATTTGCCTGCATTTACACATCTAGAACTTGTGTTGGTCTGGTGCTTTTTCCCTATTCCTTATCTCTGTGTCCCAGAAAGAAGTTTTCCCTGACTTCCTTGTAGTCCCAGCCAAAACTTACCTTCTGCAAAAAGCCTTTCCCATAATCTCTTAATTCTAGTATCTTTACTCTATTGATTATTTCCAACTTATTCAGTATATAGCTTATTCATACATTGTTGTTTACATGGTATCTTTCCCATCACTCCTTGAGAATTCTTTACCTTTCTTTGAATCCCAGAACTTAGCACGGTATCTAGAATAGGGTATATACCTATTAAATACTTGTTGACTATCTTCTTGCCTCCTACCTCATCACATTGCTTGCCTCTTTTCTCCCTTTATTCTTTATTCTGGGTTAGCTAACAAGAATAAATATGGACAAGTGATCATAAATAGTAAGGACTGAAATATCTATTAACTGGTTCATAGAAATCTGAATAAGAGTTTGCAGCACAAGATTTCAGGATTGGCAGATATATGATTCAATCTGTATGACAACTATTTCTCTATCTGAGAATGTGAAAATAACAGTTCATCTAAACTATTCTACAAGTAAATATTCTAGGAAAAATTCTAGCATTTGCAAACATTGTCTAGCAAATTTTATCTGGTAGACTGAATTGTTTTGAAAACAATTCTTACCTTTTGCCGTTACCAGAGATAAGACCACAGACATTCTCCTGAAGGTTGATTCTATGGCACTAAGTGATGGACATGTAATTGAAGCCCAGCTCTCTTTAAGCTACCTCCATAGCTAACAATAAAGTAACACTGTATCTCTTTAAGGTCTTTTTCATAAGAAACTTTTCATAAGAAAGTTTCATAAGAACTTTTCATAAGTTAATGATGAAGGAAGCAGGAAAGGTCTTAATGTACAAAGAAAGAGATTTATTGTCAAAATATCTAAGATAGCAACTCTGTTGCCAATTAACATGTTGATGCTTAATAGGAGTAGAAAGAAGAGCTTTGCTTCACTATAAACTGCTAAAATATTTGTATAAAGAAACAGGTTTCAGATAGGATTTTGGTCAGTTATGGAGGGAAAATAAGCTGTGAGATAGATTTGAGGACATGGATTTTTTCTGTTAACAGTAAGGAGTGATGCCTCATTTGTGTGGGATCAGTTTCACATCACAAAGAGGTAGAACAGTCTTTTATAAATGAAAAGTTAGAAAGTTACAAAACAGTTTCAAGGGCATCAGAAATATATGTTTTGCTGTAGCCTTACAAGAAGACATGATTGTATCCTCGGCTAATATAGTTGGATAGATATGTATATAAATAACATGTATATGTAGGTTGCCATATATAATACATAATATGTATTTTGCGTGTTTATATGCACCCATCTTTTATGGCTAAATAGTATAAAATTAAGAAAATAAGGAAAATTATAAATATTCGAGACTGAGTTCCGATTGAAAAAAAGATTGATTCAAAAGGAGAAATTTAGAGAGCGGTGGCTTTTTAAGTCAAAGGTAACTAAGTCAGAGGATTCTCGTGTGAGCCGTTGAACTTCAGCTACTTTAGCAGCAACCAAAGAAAAGGAATTCCTCGAGAATTGAATAAGCGACGTCGCTGAAAGGATGGAAAACAGAAGTTAGAACTTCTGTCCGCTAGGGGGCGCAGTAGATAGAACACAGCGGTCCCTCAGGGAGGCAGCTTCCGGATCGCAGATTTGGCCTCAGCCGTTGCGGCCCTCAGCGAGCCACCTCAAGCTGTGTCCCTCTGTTTCTTCTTTTGTGCAAAGAGATGAAGAAGGAATTGGCGAACTACTCCAGAATCTTTGCCAAGAACACCACAAATGGGCTCACGAGGACTTAAAAATGACAAAGGTGAGACTTCTGCTGAGCGATTCTTAATGGGTTGGAGGGAAATGATTTCATTGGCCAAGAGATCCAATGACCCTCCCATTGCCCTTCCGCGCCACCTAGCGGTGAGAAAAGGTACCGTTTTTCCTAAGGTCTTACTCTCCAAAAACTTGTTGCTTGTTGCTGCCCCCTCTGGCTTAAGGACGAAAAGACAAAGAATACTTAGATGTCCTGCGTTGGTTGCTTTAAGCCTTGTTCTAAGATTAGCTTTCTATTCAGATGCGCCAAGTTGTCGGTCACATTTGTGTTCTAAGAACAGAAATATCCCCACTTGCGGGAGGAGAGAAGCCCCAAAACTTGAACTTACAAAATAAGTAAATTAGGGATCAATTATTTACACATTCTTATTCTCTCCCCTCCCTTTCCCTCCCTCTCCCTTTCCCCTCACTTCCTCTTTCCCTCCCCCTCTCCTCCTCTCTCCTTTCCTCTCCCCTCCCCTCCCTCTCTCTCCCTCTCCCTTCTCCCTTTCCCCACCCTCTCCCTCTCCCTCCCTTTCTCTCCTCTCCCTCCCCCTCTCTCTCTCCTCTCCTTTTCCCCTCACTTCCTCTTTCCCTCCCCTCTCTCCTTTCCTCTCCCTCCTCCCCCTCCCTCTCTCTCCCTCTCCCTTCTCCCTTTCCCCACCCCTCTCCCTCTCCCTCCCTTTCTCTCCCTCTCCCTCCCTCTCTTTCTCTCTCTCCCTTTCCCCTCACTTCCTCTTTCCCTCCCCTCTCCCTCTCCCCTCTCTCCTTCTCTCTCCCCTCCCTCTCTCTCTCTCCCTCTCCCTTCTCCCTTTTCCCACCCTCTCCCTCCCTTTCTCTCCCTCCCCCTCCCCTCTCCCTCCCTTTTCTCCCTCTCCCTCCCTCTCTCTCTCCCCCCTCTCCCTTTCCACTCACTCCCCCTTTCCTTCCCTTCCCCTTTCCCCTCTCTCCTTCTCTCTCTCTCTCTTCCTTTCCCCACCCTCTCCCTCTCTCTCTCCTTCTCTCTCCCCCTCCTTCTCCCTCTCCCTCTCTCTCTCCTTCTCTCTCCCCTCCTTCTCCCTCTCCCTCTCTCTCTCTTTCCAGCTATCCTAATCACTCCTACAATTAAATATATATTTTATGTATATGTTTGCATAAATATCATATTATATATGGACATACACATATTTGCATATCTATTTGCAAAAAGAAAATGGAATATTCTAATAATGTACCATGGACAGTGTTGAACAAATAGTGCTGACATTCAACCATAAATATGCTTTTATCTCAGTGACTGAATTATAACCTTAAGGCCTACAGTCCAGGATACAATATGTGAGGTTTCAATAAAATAATTAGTGTTTGCAGGCAAATGGTCCCTTAAATAGGCCCCTTCCAGATGATGCTCTCTGTGGGAGACTTCAGGTATAGGACATGTCAAAGTTTGTATGAGGAACTTAACAAAGAACAAGGGGACTGAGGAAACAATGGGGGGGGGGGCGGGGAGGAAGGCAGGGAAGTCTCTCTCCCCAAGCAGGTAGCTTTATTTATTCTTCCCAGGACTTCCAGGGACAAGCCATGCATAAATCCAACACTGATGCTGTCCATAGTAGTCCCATATTAGTTCATGTTTATGCACTCTGACAGAGAGAGGATGGATCTGCTCAACCTCCCTCTCTTGCTACTTCTCACCATGTTCCCTCAGAGTGTTTCAAACACCATAAAGCAAAAATAAAAGTCCAGAAGGCCCCATGACTGTGTCACTTGGGCCAACAAATGATAGGCTGAGCAGGGAAGCAGCCTAGTCCCAAGAACACCATTTCCCTATCCTTTGCTTCTTGATAGAACTCTTTTCCAAATGGGGAAAGGATGGTGTGAGTAAAGCCCCCAGTGGATTTTTTTCTATAACCCCCTAAATCTCATTGCCAGTGATACTTAAAAGTCAGAATTGTTCCAGTTCTTGACTCTTCTTCATTTCTGCCTGACCCAAGTGTAAATTAAGCTCCCTCATTATTCCTGGGTATTTATTCTAGTACATCTATAATGTGGGGCATTGGGTAAAGGGACAGAGAGGAGAAGAGAAGAGAAAGAAGAAGAAAGCTTTAATTGTGCCAAACAAAATTCATTCTCATACAGTTGGAGATGAAGGAAAATTAGAGAACCCAGTAAAATCAATAATATCCCATCCATCTAGGTATTCCATGATTCTGATTATTCAGCCATTGCATCCTAGTCTTAGTGTCTTCTCTGATTTTTTCTAAACTGACTACTTTAATTCCTAATATTAGACAATGGCCTAGAAAATAGTTGATTCTACATTGACATTTGGTTTACATAGAAAAGGATGTAATAGACTGGTTTCTCCTCACATACTTAGTAGCAATTATCATAGAATTTAAATTTAGAAACTATATTAGAAGTCATCTAATCCAATCTACTGATTTGGCAGCCATTCAAAGAATGGCATGATTCATCACAAATTCACAGAGATAGAAAGTAACACAGTTAAAATTTGAACTCAGTTTTTCTGACAACAAATCTAGTATTTGTCTACATAGTCAATAATTTATGGGATGGCATATATCATCTTGTCCCACTCTCTACAACTTGCCAGCATTTAGATATCTGTCTCAACAAAAAGTTAGAGATTCCTATTGTCAATTGTCAAGAAAACCTGGCATTATCTGAAGGCCCCACTGTTAATACTCCTGAGATTTGAGTAGAATTTACATGGTTTATGGAAAGGCTGGGGATAGCATTAAAGATAAATAAATTTTCTGTGCCTTTGGTTTTATTTGGTTAATGCCAGACATTATTTTTATTATTTCTTGTAAGACATTGTCTCTATTCTTTCTCCTGAAATATCTGAAGTTTTATTGAATATATGTCCTCTTTCAGAGTAGGACAATTATACTATCCTGACCACAGACACTGTTCAGAAAGCATCAGTCCATTACTTATGACTCAGCAAAGGGGGGTGGGAATGGCTTTGTTTAATTCAGAGCTTGAACTCAAGTCCCTGTGCTGAATATTAAGAAACAAAAGGAGGATCAGTGCATTAATGAAGAAGACTAAATCTTTCTATCCATCCATCTGTATCAAAGACCAAGACAGATGGATGATTCCCAGCTTCAAAGCAGTGATGCTGGCATCATTCTTGAATATGAAACAAATATGTAAATAGCAAAGAAAACGAAAGAGTCCTGAGAAATAGAGTTCAATGAAAGAGAGGGCAGAAAGTTAGTAAAAAGGTTAACTTTGTCAAAATACTATTCTGAAAGCAGTGTTTGACAACTCGTGTGAGCTGTCTTTGTCAGGGTATCAGATGTGCTAATTTGGAGAAATATTTAAACTTAGGAGGATAGACATAAAAAAAAGAAATAAATGGACAAGGGACATATAGATAGATAGATAAGGATAAGGTTAGCCTTACTTTGTAATTAAGATCCCTTCTTCACTTTTTTGTTTGTTTTTTACAGAAACAGCTCAGTTTGAAGCTAAGAACTTTGTAAAAATCAAAAAAGAGAGACGCTGACCAACTGTAAGTCAATTTTAGTCCTTGTCCCTGAAGTTGGCTACAAAAAAAAATGAAGAAGGAATGTGGCAATGTGGCATCTAAAGAGGTCAAATTCACAAATAGACCATTCAAAGTCTGGGATTCACTGACATTCACAATTTCTGCACTGAAAGCAAGAAACCTTTTTAAAAATCAAGAACTAAATGATAAAATACACAAGAGGAAATTGTTGTTATTTGCTAAGCATAAGAAGCAAATAAGCAGAGAAGGATTTCTGGTGAAGCCTGGGTTGGCAAAATATATTTCACTTTAATCCAGCTACAGCATCTGTCTAAAAGCAGAATGCATTGCTTCAGGAGATAATGAATCCCCACTGATAGAGGCTTTCCAGGAGAGACTAGATGATCACTTGTCAGGTTGTTTTTCTTATGAGGATTGTGATGATGGTGGTGGTAATATGGGGCTGTAATTAATATCCTCTAAGGTTCGTTCCAGCTCAATGATTCCTTGATTGATTCCTACTATTTGGTCATAAGCAGGAGTCTTTGGGCTAAAGATGCCACTGAAGATAAATTTATAATTCTAGTCCAACACCAAAGTGGTAAAGGCCAAATTGTATAAGCATACTTTGTTATCCAGTATTAGAGTGTGAAATATGAAATGAATCAGGGAACATATCCCTAAGTATCTAAATAATCTCTTCTATTTTCACAAAAGAACATATCAAAATGATTACAGATCTAGAACTGAAAAGGACCTCAGAAGATAACTGATGTCCAGGGAAATGAAGTAATTTGACAAATGGTCACACAATTACTTAAATTGCAGAACTTGGATTCTATAGATTCTATGATTCTAAAGCCAATGCTTTTCCCCACTGTACCAATCCATTTCCCTAAGAATAATATAATTTGGACCAGCAATATAAAGAATGTGAGATAGTGTATTCTAAGACTATAAATAAGATTAGGAGTAAGCATAAGGAATGTCCCTTTGAGAATTTAGAATTTAGGTAGCACAGTAGATAGAGCATCAGTCTGGAAGTCAAGAGGATCTAAATTCAAATCCACCCTCAGAAAGTTAAACTTACCCTTGATAAATCACTTAATCCTACAAAAAAAAATAGAGAAGACAGAGAGAGAGACAGAGACAGACAGACACATACACACACATACACACACACACACACACACACACACACACACACACACACCTCATTAGAGCACAGTACCAAGTAGGAAAAGGTCATAGGTGTTGTCCTGAATTACCTTTGGCTCTTACAAAAGTAAATGATAAGACTAGTCAGTACATTCTTTTGATGAAAAGGGGAACCTAACACTATATATGATCCCTCTGGATCCTTAATCCTCTTCTTTCCTACTACCAATAACAATTGTTTTTGGCTAGAAATTCTGAGGGTTTTTCCTTCCTATATAAATTCTAGTTAGTTGGTTCTAGTTACTAGTTTAAAAAGGTCATTCTTTGCCTCATTTCTTTCTTATCTAGCTTTAATCACTAAATGGACATTGCCTCAGTCTCAAGACCTATTAAAGACCTTAGTTCAAAAAGGCCAAAGTCTCCCACTGCATGCAGGGTCATTTCCAATTGTCCTGATCTATATCTTGCCACTAGGCCCCAGATGATTCTAGAAAAGAAAATGAGACTGCTGACCTTGCATAGGTCTCCTTCACTCATATCCAATTCACTTGCATGTCCTGGCATCATTTCCATGATATCATGGTCCTTTTCAAGAATGAAGAACAAAAAACAATCCAAGACTTTACTACAGAGTAGTGGCATCTTTCATATATTTTAAATCCCTTCATCTTTACTTAATTAAATACATATGCTCTGGAATTAAATACATACACTCTCCCAAATTCCACTTAATTAGCCTGCCAGGTCTCCAGAGGATGGACATAGGTGGACATTGTATCCCTCTGTTTGCTCTGAGAGAAGGCAAAAAAGGAGACTAATAAAATGTGTTGTTGTTCAACTATCCATAAATCCATTTGGGATTTTCTTAGCAAAGAATGGTTTGGCATTTCCTCCTTCAACTCATTTTACAGATTAGGAACTTAAGCAAGCAGATCTAAGTGATTTCCCCAGGGTCATACAGCTAGTAAATGTCTGAGGCCACATTTGAACTCAGGAAGATTAATTTTCCTGATTCTAAACCCAGTGCTCTATCTAATGCACTACCTAGCTATTCCTTAATAGAGTGAGGCAGACTTAACAACCTCTATATATATTGTGTTACTGTTCAATCACTTCAGTCATGTCTCACTCTGAGTGACTCCAGATGGAGTTTTCTTCCAAAGATACTAGAGTAGATTACCATTTCCTTATCCTGTTCATTTTACAGAAGGGGAAACTGAGGTAGATGGGGTTATATGGTTTGCCCAGGGTCACACAACTAATAAGTGTCTACAGTCAGATCTGAATCAAGCAGATGAGTCTTCCTAACTTCAGACCTGATACTCTATCCTATGTACTATCTAGCTGCCCCATGGGGGTATTTACTAAGAACCTATAATAAGAATAGTTGGTATAAAACATTTCAAAAGTTTGGGCACACTTTACCACATATAGATAGATAGATAGATATAGACAGAGTCCAAAAGAAAGTAGACACAGACCTATTTAGATAGCACATGGGGGAAAGGGAAAATACAGCTTTTGGGTTTTGAGTCTTTTTCTCCCCTTCTTGAGGTATCCAAAGGATATAAGTAGATTATATGTTTTCTTCTAGGATCTTTGTAGTATCTTGAAGCTCTCTTTCCTCAGTCTATCTAGTTACATCATCTTTGGTTCCTAATGCATACCATGCTACTAGTTGTTGTAAGGATGCTTCTAGGATGACAATATGAAGCCCAAAAGTTTCTCTAACCTTTGAAGTTCACAAGGTCCTCCTCTGGCCAACATGGGGAGAGAAAGAAGGGAAGAAATCTATGTATGCTCTACTCTTCCCTCATGCCATTCCTTCTCACAATTATGGCTAGAACAGTCCACAACTAAACTCTCAAGTGCTAGAATTCTTGATTCCAACTTAGCTTGATATATAAATACTATAGGATATGATGAAGTCACTTCACCAAATCCAAATATACTTTCTATACAATAGTTTTCTTTAGGACTTCCTCCTTTAAAAAGCTTACTTACTTCCACAGACTCAGTTATATCTTTTATGTAGATGATTCTCAGATCAATTTTTCAGTCATTATCTCTTTTAAGCCCGAGACCATCATCTTCACCTGGATTTATTATCAACATCTCAAACTCAATTTGTGTGTGTGTGTGTCTATTTCTGCCTGTTGTAGGTACTATCATTCACTCAGTTTCTTATGTTTAAATGTGCTTCTAAATTCTTTTCTTCACTTTTTCATAAAATCTTATTGATTCCAGCTCTGAAGGATTTTTTGTAATCTAAGCATCTTCTCCTCTCCAATCCTACTATATGCACATTAATACATGCTTTCATTATTATCTTTTTAGAATTTTTCAATAATTTCAGTCTTTCTACTTTGACTCACATTCTCAAATCTATCTCATTTTTTTCAGAATTATCTATTTTATATAGGGATCTATTCATAACACTCTTCTCCTAAACAATTAAACAAAAAACTGTTAGAGAAATATGTGTAGGTATGTATGTGTACATGTGTTGTATTATATTTATATATGTGTATGTATGTATATACATATGTATATATGTGTGTAAAAGAGAGAGAAATAGAGGGGGAGGGGGAAATGAAGAGAAAAACAGAAAAATGAATGTAAGTACTTGCAATAGCTTTATAATCTTCCAAATATAACCTAGAACTCCTTTCCTGATATTCAATGTCCATGACAATTGAACAACATTCTTTTCTGTCCTTTACTAATTTTAATACTATCTATTTACTCTTTGCTCCAGCGAAACTGGCCTGCTTCCTATTACCATCCCATCCCATGCATTCTTGCCTGCATTCTTTTATTTCAGTCCTTAAGGGCAAGACATTATCTCTCTTCAACTTCACCTGCTGAATTCTTACTCATTTAAATAATTTAAAGACCCAAATCAAATATCACCAGTTCCAGAAATATTTCCCTAATCTTCTAGTTGGAAATTACCTTACTCCCTAAAAACTGACTTAGAACTTAGTTCTGACCTTTGTAATGCACTTGTACAGTTTTCTGTACAAGTCTTATTGAGTCTTATTCCCTATTAACCTGTGTATTGTTCTCCCATGTAGTTAATTTATACACATTTGGTTTTGCACTCTTTGTATCTTAATCAATGGTGAGAAATGTGCTCTTTTAATGTTACTAAAGAGTAGTTTAGACCTCTAGTTAATAGAATATAATATTATGGAGAGAGACTGAAGTAGAGAAAGAAAATGAGAAGACAGAATGAGAGAAGATGGGGAGAGAGACAAAGAATTTCTAAAGGGTTGATCCATATTAACTGACTATCAATTACGAGCTATTATACATATGCATATGTATTTTTTATTATATAAATTGGGTTCAAAGAGATAGCAAAGAGAATAGGTTAGTCACCAATTAGACATGTTCCTCACAACTTTGGCAGTTTTTCCTATCAGTCTAAATATTTACGGACACAGATTTAGTTGAAACAATACAATCTCCAGATATCAGCACTATAACAAAATGGAAAAAAAAATAAAAGAGCAAATAAGAAAATAATCAATTGAATGTAGGTTATGATGTAGATGAGAATCCAATGGCAGAGAAGTCCAGCAACAAGAGATAAAGAGAAATTTCATTTAAAATAAACTATTTTTTCAATAAAGAGAAGGCATAATAAAACTATTTCCCAAGAGTTTGGACTATATCCATATGGTTATATGGATCTATAGATAGATAGATAGATATAGACAGAGTCCAAAAGAAAGTAGACACAGACCTATTAGATAGCACATGGGGGAAAGGGAAAATACAGCTTTTGGGTTTTGAGTCTTTTTCAAACAGATCACTTATTTTCTTATCAGTGTGATTAATTCTATTCTGTTCTATCTCCTTACAACTTCCATGTTGAATTTCAGAAGTTCCAATTAATGAGAAAATCATTGAACATTGCTGAGTTTGGGATAATAGTATTTCAGATCTAAACATCAATATCCCTGGCTACAATATGATTGGAATATAGGAATATATCAGTAGTAAAAAGAAAAACTGTACAGTCTTGGTAGTCAGGACAAACTGACAATCTAATGTATAGGATCATGATGGTAATACTTTTACAGATGCATGATCTCCGAGATGTGAATTTTTCCTCCTTCCAGAGAAGCAGGCTACAACTTATCTATGCTTTGGATTCAACTGAGCAAATATTTATTCAATATCAATATAGTTCTAAGCATTGTGAAGGGTTCTGAGAGTATGAAGACAAAAATAAAACAGTTCAAGTTCTCAAAGAGCTATGAAAGCAAGAGTCTTTGAAGAGGAAGAAGATATAGCATGTTCATAAATTCGCAGCAAACAATAGGTAATAATTTCTTTATCATCATTCTTAGCTGTGCTTTCCTATAAATCTTCCATGTAGGATCACTTAATACAATTCAGTGACAATTTATTAAATGGAAGTCTGCGATGTCTAGACCCTGTGCTGGAAATGTACACACACACACACAGATAAAGAGAGACAGAGACAGACAGACCTTATATACAGTGTGAATAAGCAAAGGATGTAAAGGTGAGTGTGCTAACACATAAAAGGAACAGGAAAGGCTATCTGTAGGCTATAGTCTATGAGATGAGCTTTAACAGAAGCTAAGCATTCAGAAGTCTATGAGGAGAAAGTAAGCATAAGGTAGGCTGAACATGATATACAGTCTATACAAGAGCAAATGTGGACAATGAAATACTGAGATTAGGGACCATTAAGAATATCAGTTTGGTGGGAATATAAATTATATGGAAGGTAATAACGTGAAAGAGTCCAAAGCTGTTATCAGATTATAAGAGTTTTAATCCCAAAATAAGAAGTTTTTCCTTTATCCTTCAGTCTATAAGGAGTCACTGAGGAGTCTTTTGTCTCTTTATTAATCATTGACTATCAGTAAAATTACCTAGGCTGTCCATTTTTTCATTTCTGGCTATTGTTAAATGATGAATTATCAGAATAACATTTTTTGTCACATGAGAGATTACAAAACATAGAAATAAAAGGAAAGATTGCTCTCATCTAGTGAAATCCCCTCAGAAAACTTGGGCTTTGGGAAGTAAAAGCCCCAACTCACCTAGGCTCCACGTCATAGAACCAATATTGAAACCTCGGTCCCTAGGATATCAAAACTAGATTTGTTCTGCTGTTGCTTTTATACCACTTTTCAGGGGCAAATTTTTTTTCAAAATATTTTGGAACTACCTATGACTTATAAGCATCTTTCCTTTGGGCAAAGCAACTGAAAAATTCATTTTTTTCTGAGAATTTGTGGTTTTATAACTCATGAACAGATATTGCCAGGACAATATGAATACTAAAAATATAAGCCTTTATGGCAAAAGTCAGTTTAGGATTAGGAAAAAATATTCAAATTCTCAAATATTTTCTGGTCTACTTAGTTCTCTCTCCTCTTTATTTTTTTTTCCTGAGGCCATTGGGGTTAAGTGACTTGCCCAGGGTCACACAGGTAGGAAGTATTAAGTGTCTGAGGCCGGATTTGAACTCAGGTCCTCCTGACTTCACAACCGGTGCTCTATCCACTGTATCAGGTAGCTGCCTCCTCTTTAATTCTAGGTCTACTTTATGTTGTGCTAAAAAGAATGAACAAAGCCCTTTCTGGGATGCTCCTCCACCTGGAAGGCCAGAAGACCATTTATCAGGTTACTCCCTCCATGGCACTAAATGGTATTTGGCACTTCACCAAGGTAATTAAAAGAAACTTGTTCATCTACTCAAAAAAAAAATTCTAGGTCCACTTAAATCTTTATTTGTAATACCAAACCAAGATAATTTCCAGTGGATTAACTCAGTGAGATATTTATCCAAATTCTATAACATTCTAGACAACAAGCACTATTCATTCACTCTTTTTTTTTTAATCCTACAGAGGATTGAGTTGATCTCTTTTTGTGTATCTTGTATAAATTATTAGGCAAGTCTTGAATTCTGTGCCTTGTTGTAATCAGCACAATAGCATACACAAATGGGATTATCTAGAGAAGACTGTTAGGAATTCCCTTTTCTGTTGGGTCTGTATGCTTGACATCCTCCCTGACAGTGGTGAATGCCTTTTGTGAGGATGTGACTCCCCAGATATGCCCCACTACATACAAATAATCAGGCCATTGTTAATCAAAGAATTCTGTGACCAAACTTTTACACCAAACTGGTATAAAGGTGATGTTGTATAATGGGAAGAGACCTGGAACTGGGTTTAAATCTTAGTTCTGTTATTAGCAATCATATGATTGTACTCATTAAAGCCTCCTGAACAATACTATCTTCCTGAGGTAGCTTTTTTTTTTTTTTTGGAAGAAAGGTTTTAAGCCTCTCTAATGAATTAAGGTTTTGAAATTAAAATTAATTAATGTTTTCCTCTAGCAAATTAATGGTTTTATAATTTTAAAAATACCAAAAAAAAAAAAAAAAAAGGACAATTCTCTATCTATTTGGGATTTGAGAAGCTATAATCTGCTGTAGAAAATCATCCTTTCAAAGCTGCCTGTATACTTTCCTAATACTTTCAGCAGTAAGTTGCTTCTCCAAACTGTTGGCACTTGGCAAAGTTTTTGCTGCAGTAGCATAATTGGAAAAGTCAAGGTCATGTCTGGACATCAGTGGAAGAACTCTAAATTTAGTGGAAAATGAAACAGACACGCATGGAATCCCACAATTGAATTGAAATCCTCTTTAATAAGCTTGCATTTTTCTAAAGTTAGTAAAAATGAGCACATCAAAGAAACAGGTTTAAGTAGAAGTCCATGTGATCTAGGAAAGAAATCTGAGGAGAAAGTCAACGCCATCCTTTCCTCGGTTAGCTAGAAATGCCATTTTTAGGATCCAGCAAATGAACAAGGATAAAGGTGTAGGATTGTTGGAGAAACACAAAATGCAAGCTTCCCTCCCATTTCAAGGTTGCCCAAACTGTAATAAAGACCAGATGTCTGGGTAGGATTCAGGGAGAGAGTAGGAAGTGGTGTGACTTTTTGGTACAAAACAAAACCTAAATTTCATGAAATTCATATGTTCTTTGAAAATCCTCATCCCAACCCCCACTCTCACAGATAAATCTTTGGTCCCAAGCCAATTATCCATCTACCCCCTAAAGGTTTTTAACAATAACCCTGAGCAATCAGGGCATTCTTTGATGCCATTGGGCTTGAGGAATCACCAATGTACTACTCCTATCACCACCAAGATTATCAATTAAGAGTTTAATCAGTCTTATGCTAAACATTCTCATAGACTGTGACAGAATTCTGTGTCATAAATATACATAACATCCAGAAGTAAACTTGAGCTGAGAGCGAACATGTGACAAAATATTAACTCACAGCTCCTGTCTGCTGAAAGTCCTTTTTTCTCATTTGTGGGGCACTCAAGAAATTCCCCTTATGGTACTGGGCTTGAAGTCAGAAAGAACTGAGTTCAACTGGTCTAGACATTTAGTATCTGTGTGATCCTGGGCAAACCTCTTAACCTTTCTCTGACTTAATTCCCTCTTTTCTAA
The DNA here is from genome assembly GCF_902635505.1 of Sarcophilus harrisii. NCBI lineage: Eukaryota > Metazoa > Chordata > Mammalia > Dasyuromorphia > Dasyuridae > Sarcophilus > Sarcophilus harrisii. The sequence continues at coordinate 436,977,875 of NC_045427.1, read as the reverse complement.
AATGAGGGCAATACCTTCCAGGGTTCTGTAAGGATTTAATGAGATAATATTATTAAAGATAGCTGGCAGGTAGCACATATTTAAATGCTTGTTTACTTCCTTCCTTCATTCTTTCCTTCCTTCCTTCGTTCCCTCCATTAGGCATAGTATAGTTTCTTACTTGACTTCAGGTAGCTATGTACTTATGTCCAATCTGTGCTTGTTCACAAAGCAGACACTGAAATCAACTGATCTACAAATGTTACCAAGACATCATAGGAAGATGGAAAATCTAATATCTTCTGGGCCATTAATATCTCACAAGATCTCTGTTCAAAATCAAGAGAAAGATATACAAAGCTAAAACCTGGGTCCCTCCTCCGATCTTCGGGTGATTCTTTGTGGTGCTACTACCATTTCCCCACACACACATTTTGGGCTCTCCTTTCCTTCTTATGATATCTTAACAATAGACCCTTAAGTGCTTTTAAGTTTGTGCCTTTTCCAGCACTAATTTCTCTTGTATTATCTGTTATATACAAAGAGAGACCCAGCCAAGTAAAATTTTTGCCTATCATTTCTTCAAAAAGTATTTTTGGTATTCGGATCCAAATATAATGTTTCTAATTTGGTGAATTAGAACCTCTTCTGGTAGGAGTGCCAGACCATATACTGAGAATTCAAGTGAGTGGCCCATTCAGAAATACTGTACCTAAAGGAAACTGCATGAGATCACTGCAAATCAATATAAAATGCTCCCAGTCTATATCATACCAGAAGTTATGAGCTATCTTCTGCCATGCATGTATACTATATATATGCTTCATTTCCATTGTATTCTAACATTGATATTACTCTTCTGGATATTGTATGAATTTGTGTAAAAGTAAATTACTTTTACTTGAATATAGAGGCTATATATAACCTGGGGTATAGAGCTGAAAGTTGTACAGGAACTGCTATTATATCATCCTTTTAAGGGCTTTATTAAAAGTTAATTAATCTAATGGCTTGCTTATTAAGAAAAAGACTTGTGAGAGCTTATGAGAAATAATAGTAGAAGTAGCCACCCACAAGATTATCCCTAGAATTCCAAAACACAAATATTCTCTTGGAACTCAGTCCACTAGTACCAATATAAGTCAAAGGATTAGCACAGAGAGAGAAGGTACAAATAAAATAATAATTTTTTGTTGATCTTAAAACTTGATAAGTTGAAAAAAGGGGTTTTAAAAAAGTAAGTGTATATTCATGTACTTTATGCACATAACATGGAAATTTTAAATATGATATCATTTCTTCATACACTCAATTCAATTCTCTCTACTCCACGATGTATGTCTTCTAGGCAACTAGAAAACATATCCTCACCTAAGCTATGCCTGGTTGTCCTTATCAGAAACAGGATATTGGATTGGTACATTATAGATCTAATTTATGCAACATGTTTCTGATGGTTTTGTTTATGGGCATTAGTTTGCAATGTAAGTTGGAATTCGGAATATTCATCCTTTTTCTTCACATCTATTATGTCAAAACAGGAAAATGCATTTTATCTCAATCTTTAATATCTGATGCATAATTCTCCTTCAAAAATAGTAGTCTCTTGATACAATCCTGATAAAGTGTGAGAATACAGTTCAAGATTTTATTAACAGGGTAATAATCAACAATAATAACTCATTTCCTAGAGCACTTTGTAATTTATAAAGGGCTTTCTGTCCAAAGATCCTATGGTATCAATAGTATAAGCATTATCATCCCCATCCTACAAATAAGGAAATCAAGGCTTTTCTTCAGTCACTTTACCAGTTACAGAGTTAGGAAGTATCAGAGCCAGAACTCAAGTCTCCTAGGGCTCAAATTGGATCCTCTTACAGACACAATATCAATCACACAGCTATGTTTTCTTGAAGAGTTATCCTTTCTTGGCTGTCCAAAATGAATCTTCAAGAAAGATAATTCCAATCCTGTTGCTAAGCACACAGAAATAAACCCCTTTCAGCTGCTAATGTCACCCTTAGCCACATGTGATTTCCTAGATGCCACACTGTGGGTGAAAGGAAATAATCATTTTCTCTAAAACTCAAAATAAACACTTTCATGGATGACTTACTTTCTGTCTCAACATTCTACAATTCTGTTTGTAACAGGAATTTCTGCATGGTGAGATCAGCGACTTATTAACCTTGACTTCCATTTCTTGGTATAATCAAGACACCAGGCATCTGTCTTTGGTTATATCACAGGTCACTTCCAGCCACTCCAGGAGCAAACTGTTCCTGTAGTCAGAGTTATAGCCTGAAACATCAAGGGAGATGATAGATGAAAGATAGGATATGCCAGAAAGTCAGAGAAGGAGATTCCAAGTTAGTAGCTCCAAACAACCATGAGCAAACTAAATTAGATGTTCTCAGATAGACTTTAAAGGGAACTAGGAAAGGATAACATATGAAGTAGGTACATGACTTCTTGGCATCAATTTTAAATTGAAAGATAGTGTTAGTAATGAGAACTCTCTTTTTGTTTTGCTTATTTCAGCTGAAGAAGTATGTGAAAGATCTTTGTGAAATGGGCTAAATAAGTTACAAAGTGCATGCAATTTATTATTAAATGTAAGAATAACAACATCATTTCCCTGGCCCAAGAGGGAATAAAGCCAGCAATCCTCACCTTTTTGTCACTATAATGGATCCCATTAATGAAGAATAATATACATAAATTAAAACTCATATAAAAATGGATATACTTTCAATTTAGCAGAGGATCTGGATTCAAATCCTGCCTTTGATATTTAATTATCTCCCTGGACCTTAATTTAAAATGAGAAGTTAGACTATCTAGATTTAGAGCTAATCTTATTTATATTATGTGACCCAATATTTTGTTCTGACAATAATAATTTGCATTTCTATAATACCTTGATATTTATAAAATGATTTCCTCGAAACAATGCTAGGCTTCTTTGCACATAGGAATAGGGGATAGATAGAGGATAAGGACTAGATGTATATAGAGATCTCCTGAAATCAACTTTGATTTCTCAGGGTTATTGCTACAAACCCACACAGGGACTTTTCTTTATTGTTGTTTATAGTATTAAGAGAGTTGCCAAGGACCCAGCAAGAAAGCAAAGTGATTTGTCCATGGTCACATAGGTGAAGTATTTCAGAGGCAGACTTGTTCTTTATGGCTTCAAGGCCTGTCCTTCTTTTCCAGGGCCAACAGCTGCTTAATAAACTTTTGGTGAATTGATTCATACCAGATCAATTAGTAATTGCTGGATCATAGAAAAGTACATAGGTCTTTAATACCAAATTCTATATTCTACTATACTACTACTAATTAGTAGTAATTCTACTAAATTACATCATGCTGCTTTCTCTGGATGTTTTCCCCATTCCAATCTACATGAACACAAAGTTGTTATATCCATATTATCAAGCAAACATCAAAATTCAACGATCTTTGAAGACTAAATCAAAAGCCTGAGGACACATGTTTGGAGTTTATAATGGGGGGAAAAGATTCTGGGGAATTATTAATGGAAGTCAAAGTGATAAGAGAGATTACAGCAGAAGGAAAAATCTTTTAACAATGTTTTGTTTCTTTTTCCAAAATGCTCATAAATCATCCACATAAAGCAACCACATTGTCCTGATTAATATTTCAAAATAGAAAATGATTCTCATCTTTGCAAACTTCCCAGCCATATCACCATAACTGATGGCTCAGAACCACTGAAAGGACTGAGATTTCAGGTAGAAGGCACAGATGATAAAGGCAGCCTAATTACTTTATCTGAAAGATAATTCCCAAAATGAACCACCTTACATTGTGTTGACTTCATTTCTCTTTCTCTCTCTCTCTCTCTCTCTCTCTCTCTCTCTCTCTCTCTCTCTCTCCCTCCCTCCCTCCCTTCTTCCTTCTCTCTCTCTCTCTCTCTCTCTCTCTCTCTTTCTCTCTCTCTCTCTCTTTCTCACACACACATCCCATTCTTTCTCCTCTTCTTAGCTAAAGTTGATCTCTGTGATTGAGTGATGTCTTGAAAATACAAAATATGAAACTTCTGGGCATGAAGCTAGATACTTTGAAGCTTTGAAAAAGTTACCACCATATCCAGCAGAGACAAAGACAGTGTTCTTCAAGAACAAGACAGCTTGAATTTAAATTGCTTTGTTTTCCCCTCCTCAGACACAAATATTAGAAAATATATTCTTGCATTTTGTACCTCTCATAGTTTCTTGTACTTTCTTATGAAAAGGTAGAATATTGTAACATATTCTCATTCTCACATAATATGTCCTTTCTAAGGTTTGCCATAGAAAGTGCATCTAAATAGTGGGAATCTTTCTTGATTTATTTTAATATGCTGAAGATACCTGAGGAACAGACAAGCTATATGTCAATTATTCCTTGCTTTTGTTCTCATCCTCATCATTTTTTTGCTCATATCATGGCACCCTTAAATTCAGTCTTGCACCATAATTCCTCCTTTGTAATGTGTTATGACCTCCTCAGGCTCCCCAGGCACCTGTTTCTCAGGTAACTTTCAGTTTTTCATTGAAAACACTTCATGACAAGTAAAAGTAATGGTGGTAGTAGTAGTAGTGATAGTGGTAGAGGTAATGGTAGTAGTAGTGTTAAATGTGGGAGTAAATAGCACTATATACAGTGTTTCAATGTTTGCAAAGCATGTTATATACATTAACTCACTTGGTCCTCACAACCACGCTGGGAACATATGCTATTATCTATTTTTTATAGTTGAGGAAACTAACCAGGTAAAGATGAAATGACTTATTCAGAGTCTTCCAGCTAGTAAGTGACTCACTTCTTCCTGAATCCACCTTCCATAGTCTATCACTGAACCATCTAACCGCATCAGCCATACAAAAAGACAGAGAGAATATAAATATTAAAAAAAAAAAAAGATGGGCCTTTCTATCTGGTCATTTTTTTTCAGTTTGTCAAAGGAAATCCAGATTTCTCCTCGTCTTCAATTCTGGACCCAATTCACAATCTATTTTCAATTCCTGTTCAAGGCATATATCAAGATGAATCAGAAACTGATATTTTGATACATCTCATCATAAAGCTCCATAGATTATTCACCTAATTGTATCATTTAATTGTATTATTGAGCATGTATCTCACTACATTATGCATCATCTGATATTAATGAAGGGAAGGTCTTCAAACAAGGTTGTATATCATATCTTTCAAGTAATTTTGTGTAATTCTAAAATGTCCTTCAAGGAATTTTGCAAAATTATGGCATTTATGGAAAAAACATTGTTAGAGGAGATGAACTAAGGTAATTCTTTGCTTTACTGAATCAGATACTTTGTAATAATTAAAAACAGGAATAATGAGATAGGGGATAGATATTTTCTATCTATGAAAACTTACAAAAATATCGATTGCCCACATTAACAGAAAAGGAAATTAATTAAATAGTCTCATTTTAGAAAAAGAAATTGAACAAGCTATTAATCAGCTCCTTAAGAAAAAAAATCTCCAGGACCAGATGAATTTATAAGTGAATTGTACCAAATATTTGAAGAACAATTAATTACAATATTATGCAAATGCTTTGGAAAAAATAGGGAAACATTCTGGACAACAATCTGGAACTATGTCCAAAGGGCTATAAAAGTGTGCATACCCTTTCACCCAGCAGTGCCATTACTGGGTCTGTATCACAAGGAAATCATAAAGGAGGGAAAAGGACACACATGTGCAAAAATGTAGCAGCTCTTTTTGTGGTAGCAAAGAGTTGAAAAATGAGTCTTGCACCATAATTCCTCCTTTGTAATGTGTTATGACCTCCTCAGGCTCCCCAGGCACCTGTTTCTCAGGTAACTTTCAGTTTTTCATTGAAAACACTTCATGACAAGTAAAAGTAATGGTGGTAGTAGTAGTAGTGATAGTGGTAGAGGTAATGGTAGTAGTAGTGTTATGAAAAACTTATGAAAAACTATATATTCCCTTCTAATATCCTTCTCAAGGAGGAACTCATTCATGTACAGGTTTTTTTTTTTATTTTATAAAATTAGTGAAATAGTTTTATAGTTAGATAGTACTAACATACTTTATGTGACCCTTTATTGATACTAAGGAAGTACAAGATTCTGTTCTGTAACTTGTATATCTTCCCATCTTTCAAAAATTTTAAGAAGCAATCCTTCAGTGGCCTCAGAATAAACCTCTTCTACGTATATTTGATCTGAACCAGACTTTTTTTTAACTTTTATTTTAACAATGCCATTTCTTCTTCCTCTATAAAGAATATAGGGACTGTGATATCAGAAATGAAGTATAATCGCACAACTTTCCATTATGGTTAAAAGTGATTATCATAAATATTTTTGCATACTTTGTTTAGCTTATCTCTTTTCTATCATCCTTAATATTTCATTTTCTTTGTTTTTTATTTTATTTTTACCTTTTTATTTTAAAAATATATGCAAAGATAGAAGTCAACATTCACCTTGCAAAAATCCTCATGTTCCAAATTTTTCATCTTTCTCTTTCCCAACCCCCTCCCTTAGACAGCAAGTAATTCAATATGTGTTCAACATGTGAAATTCTTCTACACATAATTCCACAATTATTATACTGCACAAGAAAAATCAGATCAAAAAGGAAAAAATGAGAAAGAAAACAAAAAGCAAGCAAACAACATTTGAATTAATTCTCTATATATTTTAGGAATGAGGCTTTCATCAGAATCCTTGGGTATATTTTCCCTAGTTTTCTGCCTCCCTTCTAGTTTTGTCTGCATTGGTTATATCTGTACAAACCCTTTTTAATTTAATATAACCACAATTATCCATTTTGCATTTCATAATGTACTCTAGTTCTTCTTTGGCCACAAATTCCTTCCTTCTTCATATATCTGAGAGGTAGAGTACCCTTTATTCTTCTAATTTGCTTATAATATCACTCTTTATGTCTAAATCATGGACCCCATTTTGACCCTAGGGTGTTACATGTTGGTCAATGCCTAGTTTCTGCCATACTCTTTTCCTATTTTCCCAGCAATTTTTGTCAATACTGAATTCTTATCCCAGAAGCTGGGGTCTTGGGTTTATCAAACACTAGTTACTGTTGTCATCGACTGTTGTGTTTATTGGGATTGCTTTGGATCACTGAACTACTGAGAAAAATCAAGTCTTTCACAGTTGATCATCGCACATTCTTACTATTATCATGTACAATGTATTCCTGGTTCTGCTTGTTTTGCTCAGTATCAGTTCATATAAATCTTTCCAGGCCTTTCTATAATCGGCTTGTTCATCATTTTTATAGAACAATAATATTCTAGTATGTTTGTGTACCACAAATTGTTCAGCCGTTCCCCAATTAATGGAAGTCTACTCATTTTTCAACTCCTTGCTACCACAAAAACAGCTGCTACATTTTTGCACATGTGTGTCCTTTTCCCTCCTTTATGATTTCCTTGGGATACAGACCCAGTAATGGCACTGCTGGGTGAAAGGGTATGCACACTTTTATAGCCCTTTGGACATAGTTCCAGATTGTTGTCCAGAATGTTTCCCTATTTTTTCCAAAGCATTTGCATAATATTGTAATTAATTGTTCTTCAAATATTTGGTACAATTCACTTATAAATTCATCTGGTCCTGGAGATTTTTTTTCTTAAGGAGCTGATTAATAGCTTGTTCAATTTCTTTTTCTAAAATGAGACTATTTAATTAATTTCCTTTTCTGTTAATGTGGGCAATCGATATTTTTGTAAGTCTTCATCTATTTCACTTACATTTATTGGCATACAATTGGGTAAAGTAGTTCCTAATTATTGCTCTAAATTTCCTTTTCTTTGGTAGAAAGTTCACCTTTTTTCATTTTTTATATTTGCAACTTGATTTTCTTCTTTCCTTTTTCTAATCAAATTAACTAAAAATTTATCTATTTTGTTGGTTTTTTCATAAAACTTACTCAGTTTTATTTATTTGTTCAATAATTTCTTACTTTCAATTTTATTAATCTTTTATTTTCAAAATTTCAAATATGGTATTGGGAGTTTTTAATTTATTCTTTTCCTAGCTTCTTTAGTTACATGCTCAATTCATTGATCCTTTTTTTCTCTATTTTATGTAAGTATCTATAGATAGGTAGGTATGTAGAGAGGTAGATAGACAGACAGACATACGAATGGACAAACAGATATAAAATTTCCCTTATGAACTGCTTTGGCTGCATACTATAACTTTTGGTATGTAGTCTTATTATTGTCTATGATTTGTTGTTTCACCCACTCATTCTTCAGAGTTACATTTTTTAGTTTCCAATTAATTTTGGTCAATTTTTACTTAGCCCTTTATTTCATGTAACTTTTATTGCATCACAATCTGAAAAAGATGCATTTTCTATTTCTGCTTTTCTGCATTTGATTTTGAGAGTTTTATGCCCATATGCATGGTCAGTTTTCTTCAAATATCTATCATACTTGATTTTTCTAAAATTCTATTTATCTCCTTAACTTCTTTCTTATTTATTTTGTGGTTTGATTTATCTAGTTCTGATAGAGCAAGCATGAGATCCCCCTCTAGTATAGTTTTGCCGTCTATTTCTTCTTGCAGCTCTCTTAACTTGTCCTCTAGAACCTTGGATGCTATACCACTTGATGTACATATATTTAGTATTGATATCACTTCATTATTAAGATACCTTTAGCAAGGTGTAGTTTCCTTCCTTATTTCTTTTAATTAGATCTATTTTGGGTTTTGCTTGATCTGAAATCAGGATCACTACTCCTGCTTCTTTTTTTTTTTTTAACTTCAGCTGAAGCATAAAAGATTCTACTCTAGTCTTTTACCTTCACTCTGTATGTATCACTGTGTTTCTTATAAACAACATATTGTAGGATTCTGGCTTTTAATTCAGATTGCTATCTGCTTCCATTTTATGGGAGGGTTAATTCCATTCATATTCACAGTTAAAATTACTAAGTCTGTATTTCCTGCCATCTTATTTTCCCCAAGTTATATTTTTCTCTTTCCTTTCCCCTTTGCCTCCTCACCAATGTTTTGCTTTTATCACCTCCCTCAATCAACCCTCCCCTTTTACAACCCTTTCCCCTTTCTTATCCCTTTCCCCTTCCTACTTCTGTTTTCCATTCTATTATCCTCTCCTTTCCTTTCCCCTACAACTTCCCTAAAGGGTAAGACAAGTTTCTCTATCCAATTATATATGTCTGATATTCTCTCTTTGAGCTAAATCCAATGAGATTAAGGTTCACACAATGCTTATTTCCCTTCCTTTCAGTTATAATAGATCTTTTTTTCTTCTTCATGTGATTTAATTTATCCCATTTTGCCTCTCCTTTATCTTCTTCCAGTACTATCCCTTTTCCAGTCCTACTTTCTTTTATATATCATCACAATGAAGACAAATTATACCTACACCCTCTAAGTATTCCCCTAAACAAAGATACAGTTCTCAAGAGTTAAATATATCTTCTCATATAGTGATATCAACTTTTTAATGTTAAAAAAAACAGGATTTTTTTCTTCCCTTTTTACCTTTTTATGCTTCTCAGATTCTATTTTTGTAGATCAAACTTCCTATTTAACTCAGGTCTTTTCATTAAAAATAAATGAAAAGGGGCAAGCTAGGTGACACAATGGATAGAGCACCAGCCCTGAAGCCAGGAGGAACTGAGTTCAATTCTGATTTCAGACACTTAATATTTCCTAGCTGTGTGATTCTGGGTAAGTCATTTAACCCCAATTGCCTCAGGAAAGAAAGAAAAAAGGAAGGAAGGAAGAAAGGAAAGAAAGAAGGAAGGAAGGAAAGAAGGAAGGAAGGAAGGAAGGAAGGAAGATAATGTTCATTTATCTTCTGAAAGGTAATGCTTAATTTTGCTGGGTAGTTGATTCTTGACTGCAATCCAAGTTCTTTTGCTCTCCAAAATATCATATACCAGGTCCTTTGATCCTTTAAAGTGGAAGCTGCTAGGTCTTGGATAATCTTGATTGTGACTCCTCGATATTTGAAATGTTTCTTTCTGGCTGCTTGCAATATTATCTCCTTGATCTGATAATTATGAAATTTAGCTACAATATTCTTTGGAGTTTTCATTTTGGAGTCTCTTCCAGGAAGTGATCAATAGATTCTTTCAACAGCTATTTTATTTTCTAGGGCATCGGGGCTATTTTCCTTTTCTAGGACATCAGGGCAATTTTCCTTGATGATTTCTTGAAAGATATTAATTATCTAGGCTCTTTTTTTCATCATGGTCCAATAATTCTTAGAGTGTCTGTCCTGGATCTATTTTCCTGATTAGTTGTTTTTCTGATTTTTATATTCTCTTCTATTTTTTCACTTTTTGGTTTTTGTCTGACTGATTTTTGATGACTTTTTGAGCCATTCATTTCCATTTCTTCAGTTCTAATTTTTAGTCAATTTTTTTCTTTAGTTACCTTTTTTAAGTTTTGCATTTGGCCAGTTGAACTCTTAAATGAGTTGTTTTGTTCATTTAATTTTATTTTCCATTTTACCAATTCTATTCTTTAGGGAGTTGTTCTGGTTTTCCATCTCACCAATTTTGTTTTTCAAGGAGTTGTTTTCTTTTTCCATTTTGCCAAATATAGTTTTAAGAAATTGTATTCTTTTTCCATTTCACCAAATCTATTTTTAAAGAGATTTCTTTAGATAATTTCTTTTCCCTTTTCCAAACTCTCCTATAAAGCTCTCATTTCCTTTCCCCATTTTTCTTCCAACTCTCTTTTAAGATCCTTCTTCCAATAAAACCTTTTGAGTTGAGACCAACTCATATTACCCTTTAAGGCATCACTGGGAAACATTTTGCTTTTAGTGCCCTCAGGATTTGAGGTCTCTTCTTTCCTATCTTTATAACAACTATCTATGGTCAAACTCTTTTTACTTTTTTGCTCATTTTTAAAGGTTAAGATCTGCTCTTAGGACCAAGGGAAGATTGTCCCAAGCTTCCTCTACAGGCCACAGTGGCTTCACACTGCTCTGGGGCCAGTGTTGCAGGCTTCCTTTCCTTGGGGGTAGGCATGGCCAAGTCCCACATTATGCTGGGGTTCAGGAGCTCACTTCTGTAGTTGTGTTGGAGGTCTCACATCTGCTGGTCTCTGAACCAATACAGGGTAGCAAATACTGCTGTATATTGTCTAAAAGCCTCCCAGTAGATTCTCCCAGTGCTCAGAAATCTTTTCACCCTGAGTCCCTGCACTGCGCCTGTGCTAGACTGTCTCCCCCTGGCTGATTGAGACAGACCTTTCCTGAAGTTCTTCCAAAATATCTTCTGCTGGAAATTTGTTATACTCTGAATATTTGTGGGTCCTGTCACTTCAAAACCTGTTCAGAGGCTTGATCTGAGGGAAGCCAAGAAGAGTTTAGATAAAAACCTGTCTACTCTCCCCCATCTTGGCTCTCTGCCCCCATGCCATATTTCATTTTCAAAGGACCTGAAAATAACATTTCTTGGCTATTGGATGAAGCTGTCTTTAAAATGATTGCAATCTCTACTACTTTCCTCTATTATCCTTATTGGAAAAATCTGATTAATAAAAAGGGGACAAAATAAGGAGAGTTTGTGAGAAATACTAAAAAGAAGCCCAAATAAAAGCAAATTATTCAGAGCAAATGTGGCTGAAATATCTAACTTAACGTAGGATTGACATGAGGACTTTAAGATTCAAAGCTGAGAAATACTGATAGCTAATACTTTGTGACCATAAGCCAAATTGTATCTTGGTTGACAACAGTGTGGAATTTGCTTTTTTACCACAAGGTAGAGATAAGTCATTCACGCAAAAGATCTTGTTTATGAGTAGTGAAGCAGATTAAAACCAGACCTCTGAGTCACAACCATGTTGTCAAAGATAAGTCCAAGAAGTGATCTTAGAACTACATCACAGCAAGACATTTAAGTCTATGTTGCTACCTCCTAACTAGAAGAGCCAATTGGAAGAAAAGGTCTACTCCATGCAAAAACTGCCTGGATGGGAAAAGGCATATCTTTACCTTTACCTGAGCCATCATATACTTCCTGAAAGATAGAAACGCTTCAGAATCTAGACAGAAAAGCAAACGAGGTTAGAAGATCCCATGCTTAAGTAAACTGCTTTTTCTGGAAAAAAATTTATGTATATGTATATGTATGTATATGTGTGTGTGCATATATATATATATATATAATATTTCCTCGGAGCCTAACCAGTGATGCAGATCTGGAAAAATATTGCAATTCCCAGGCTTAGATTTCTGCTTTTTCTAAAAGTGTTTAGCTTTTTCTTGACAATCCAGAAGAGAAATCATGATAGCAGAAAAACATTCCTGTACAGCATGAGAAAGGAAAAATCTCAAAAAGAATTGTAGTGTGCTTTCTAGAGCCCCTAAATTGGGGTGCCAAAATATACTATGCTTTCTAGAGTCCCCACACTGGGGTGCCAAAATATACTGTACAGGCTAGTTCTCCAGAGGATCTAGGGGCTAGCCCAAATCCTTGGTCTTAGTGGAGGAATGATGAAGGCAGGAAACCCACCAGGCTGGTCGAAGATGGAGTCCATTTATTTCAAGTTCTCTCAGCCTTTAAATACCTTAGTACGACTACATCACTACAACACACTGAGCATGTGCCAACTATTGAAGCATTACATCACTACAACACACTGCTCAAGTGCTAACTGTGATAGCATTGCATCACCACAGCACACTGTGCATGTATTAACTATAAACACCCTGCTGTTGATATGTAAATTTCTCTTACTGTCAGTATCCCTTACTTCAAGTAGAACACAGGTGGTCATGTCCTCCCTGACTTCTCAGGAAAAGTGAGAACACCAAAGGGAAATGGGGAGCCAAACCAGACCTTGTCAGCAGGTTCCCTCTGGTCTGAAGGGTCTTGTACCTTACCCAGAGTTTCCTCACTATCTGCAGCCCTCTACAAAGAATCAGCTTCAGGCATGAGTCATTAGTGAATTATGATGCTGGGTATCCTTGAGGGAGATCAAGGACATATGAAAGTTAACCCAGACATATACCTCCATGCTTTGATAAGTTTGTTCCTACTCTCCCCATGGATACAGTATAAATTGGTGTGAGAGTATGTCTGAGATTTATAAGTGGAATGTTACATTTTGAAAGTATTCTTGCTTTGCCAAATATTTAGTATTTCTGATAAAGGCTAACAGTGTCATCTTGATTGATTTGTTAAATGGGGATCATAATACTTAGAAATCAGATGTAGCTATTGGGATCAGGAATAAATTCAACCCTGAGAATGAATTGTGGCAACACAACCAACCTCATCTGGGAAAATTCCCAACATACTTGAATGAGCAAAGAATAAGAGCAAGTCTGTCCTAACCCAAAGAGAAAAAAAGATATAAAAGAATAAAGGGGTTATATTCCACACAAACACATTCATTATATTTATAATCTTCAACCATTATTTCTGTGTGATTTTGCATTTGATTTTATATTCTAAACTCTATTGCCTACTCTAGTCATTTTTCTCATGAATAAGTTGTTTCCTAGGGTTTGTGATTTATATATATATAAAGATACTTTGCTCTTAAGTTCAAATGTTCTATACCAAGTTGCCCCATCATGACAATACTATAAATTCTTTATTTATGTAAGCAAATTTATATATCTGCAAATTATAGCTTTTTAAAGATACCAGTTATAGTTTCCTACATGCTGCATTTTCACTATTTGAACTTCTTTCTCAAAAATGCTCAACAAATATCTCTACTATATGCCTAGAAATAAGCAAAACTTAAAAAAAAAAATGTTCAACATTATGGAACTGTCTGCTTGGCTACTATTCAAATATACAAGGAAGAGGGAATGAGAATTTGGGGCCCTGGAAGAAACTTCTGCTATTATCTGTGATGAGCATTTATTCATGCAAACAATATTTCTGAATGTTCCGTGTGTGTATGTATCTATATACACACACACTAGTCATTTAGAGGTTACAAAGATCATGAATCAGTGTCTGCCTTCAAAGTACTTACAATATCTTTTGATCACATTATCTAGCTTCAATAGTTATGTGTATAGATATGTATATAAGAAACCATAGAAATCTATCGTAAGCAGTAAGTTATGTGGTATAGACTATACATGTATGATACAGTCAATAAATCTTGTATTTATTTCTCTCAATTGACTCAGGGCTATGTAGTAGAAAGAGTATTATACCAATTATAACCTGTGGAAATTTGGAGCAAATCCCATAACTTCTTTGAGATTCTGTTTCCTCATCTATAAAATGAGAGGCTGTCTTAGATCAGATATTTGTAATCTTTTGTACCATGGATCCTTTTGTCTAGTAAACCCAATGGACTCCTCAAAATAATGTTTTTAAATTCTTAAAACACATAATAATAATACAATGTAAATTAATTATTTTATGGTGCAGTTATCAAATTTAAAATGCTAATGCATCCCAGGTTAAAAATCCCTGGTGAAAAGGATTTTTAACATACTTCTCAACCCTTTCTTATGATCTCACAAGTTCAACTCCCTGAAGTTCAGTTGTCAAATCTGTTAAATGGAGATAATTTTTCCATTACCTCCTTACAACTTGCTTGTGAGAAAGGCATTTTATAAACTATATGATAAGAATGTGACTTGGTGTTTTTATACATTCCTATTTGTAACACTTGCCTCTAGTTTACTGAAAAATGTAAACCAGAGACTTTTGCATTATCTGGAAATTTCCAAACTATATTTCAGATATCATTAACTTCCAAAACATTCAAATAGAGGACAAAGAATGTGAATACAACCAGACATTATTTTAGATGGAAGGACTCACTCTCTCTCTGGACTTTACATTAGTTAAAGTATAGAAGCCCATTCTCAGGGGATGAGAATTTCCACCAACTGGATGCCTCTTAAATAATGCCATCTTTGTTTTCAGCACAACATCTAAGACCTTGTTCTGAACAGCATCCAACTTAGGAGGAAAGGGGGAAGCTACTAGCTGTGAAAAGATCAATTTGTTTCTTTCTTATTGTTAAAGGCTTTGGCACCCAAATGGCTATATCTATTACCCATTGATGCCAACTAGAGCAGAGACTAAAGGATTTCTCTCTGCACCACAAGTCAGAGATTCAACAAATAAGCTAATTGGAATGAGGGTTTTGAGATATGCTTTACACATTAGTTATTGTCATTGGCCACCTCCCTCCTATTGAAGATGCTATTTGCAGAAGAAAACCACTGTAATTTGCAATAAATCATAAATATTTTATAATATTATAAATTTCTACAATGGTTAAAATCGAAAAGAATTAGTGTAATGGTAACCTTATAGAATAATGAAAATGAAGATGTAGAAATGAAAAACAAATGAAAATGAAAAAAAAAACTCTCCTTCCAGGAGTCAAAAGGCCTGAGTTCAAATCTTAGTTTTTCCCACTTATTAGGAGTTTGAACTTAATTAAATAAATTTCTCTGGGCCTCCATTTCCAATCTGATCTCTAAATTAAATTCCAACATTAACATTGTATGAGATTCTAATACAATTAACATTGTATGAGAGTCTAATTAGGACTGTCCTGTCCTAAGAAAATGTTCTTACCTGTGCCTAGAGATAGTATGATAAAGTGAAAAAGAGAATCAGATCATCAAATTCCAAATTTTAAAATCTGTTTTAATGCTGAGACCTTGGGAAAATACAGCTTTCCTCACAAAGCTTTCCTTCCTCATCTGCACTTCTTAGAACCCTACCTCCCTTTACTTCTCTAGTCAAATTTTAATTCCTCTTCACACGATTTCCAATTTGCTGCTGATTTTTATCACTTAGTAAAAGCCTTCATCTCTTCACTCCCAGAGTGTTGCAATAATCTTCTGATAGGTTTTTATACTTCAAGTCTCTTCCTACCCTAGGCTATTCTCCATTTAGCTATCAAAGTGATCTTCCTAAAGACCAAATCTAATCACAGCACCCCATCCTCCAACCCCTTCTTCAATAAATTCCATTGGTTCCCCATTACCTCATTCATCCAATAAGTCAAAAAGCTTTTATTAAGTGACTGCTATGGATCCAAGCACTGTTTTAAGCATTGTGGATACAAAGAAAGACAATAGACTGTTCTTGGCCTCAAGGAATTCATAATCCAACAGGAGTGACAACAATCAATTATGTACAAATAAACTTTATACAGGATAAATAAGAAATAGTTAAAAGAGGGAGGGCATTGGAATTAAGAAAGGTTAGGAAAGTCTTCCTATAGAAGGTTGGATTTTAGCTTTAAAAAAAAAAAAGGAAGGCAGGGAAGCTAATAGGAGAGATGAGGAGGGAAAATGTGCCAAGAATGAAAGGCAGCCAGAAAAAATGCCCAGAGTTGACAAAATGGAGTGGCTTGTCCAAGGAATTGTAAAGGGTTTGATCATTGGATCAAAGAATGCATGGAGGAGTCTAAGATGAAAGAAGTCTAGAAAGGTGGAGGGAAGTTAGGTTATAAAAGCTTTAACACCAAACAGATAGTGGTTTGGGTTTTTTGTTTTGGGGGTTGGGTTTTTTTTTTTTGTCTGTTTCATTTTTGATAGGGAGTCACTAACAGTTTGGCCCTGTATCAGGATGACATGGTTGGAACTGTACTTTAGGAAAATCATTTTGGTGATTGAATGGAAAATGAACTAGAGTGGGAATTAACTTTTAGCAGGCAGACCAACCAGTAGGCTATTATAGCAGTCTATGCATGAGGTTATAAAAATCTGCACCAGTGATGTAATATCAGAAGAAAGAAGGGAGCATATTACCAAGATAGTATGAAGACAGTACAGTTTTATCAGGATAAATAGATTTTTAAATAGTCTGAAATTACGTTATATTAGTTTACTTTCCAAAAAACATTGAATTTTAGAATGTTTAATTTTTCAGTAATTTATTTTCTGATATTTGTAATAGCTAATTATCATTCATGTAAATTTTGAGGAAGCCTACATAAGAAATTATGGCTATCAATTAGGGCCAGAAACTACAAACCTCCTAAATCAAAGAATAGACTAGTAACTAACCTAAAATAACTTTAAGTTCACCTCCTTGACCATTTAAATTATTGATACCTATCTTGAAAATAAAGTTAATAGGTAAAGTGAGGATAGAGAAAAGCAACCATAAAAAGAAAGTATAATTTTTTACAATAAGCTATAAAAAAAGGCCATATATGTAATAGCTTACATTGTACCATGGCTTGAGAAATTTATCTTTTTACTAGGCAACAACTTTCTTATCTGGTATTTCAACCATAAAATGTTATTTGGAAGACCAGATTTTTATGAGAAAATGCCTTTCAGCATTTAACATGTCTGCTAAATTTTTTTAGATTATTTTTAGATAACCAAAGAATTATACATTATTCACTAGATTCGGTTCAGATTCACTAGAATCAAATTGGGGGTTTTTTTGGTTTATTTGTTTTTCCAAAATTGAGTTGTATTGTTATTTTGTAGATTAGTTATATCCAACTCACTATATTCTTATTTGGGGTTTTCTTGTCAAAGATACTGGAGTGGTTTACCATTTCCTTCTTCAACTTAATATTTCAAATAAAAAAACTGAGGCAGACAGAGCTAAGTGACATTCATGGTCAGATAGTACTTGTCTGAGGCAAGATTTGAACTTGGATTCTTCTGACTATAGGGATCACCACTCCATTCACTTTGCCACCTAGCTATCCTTTGGGAGAAAAAAAAATCCTGCAGAATTTTGCTTTCCCCAGAATCAATGTCTGAAGACTCACTAGAAAGCTGTTGGAAGCCATTTTAACACTTATTAATGAGACTTGAAAATACATCATGAAGACACATCAGGCCTTTGTTGCATCCAGAACTGACCAGGTCCAGATACAAAAGTAAACCAGCAAAAACCGAGAGTACATTTGAAGAAAAATAAAAGAGCTGAATGTCTTAGGTATAAGACATTTGACTTTTGTAAAGAATGATTCTGTTTCATACATAAATCTACTTCAACTTGACTATAACTGATTGGGATAATTTTTTCTACATAGCACCCTTTCCTTATAAATTAAGTTACTTCTATCCTTCAGATTCCTTTATCACTATGCAGTTTTTCTTCTCTGTTCTGTCAATCATATTGTGTCTCCTAGAAAACTTCTGTAAAAATTTAGCAGCCATGTTAAATAAATATCTCAAAAAATCTGCTTTTCCAAATAGCATATAAGAAAGTATTAGACCTTGAATTCAAAAACCTCCCATTGAACATTACACTGTAAATAGCACAGCATGCTACTTATTTGTTCCTTGTAGAAAAAGCAGTTGCCACAAAGTTATGGTCAGAAGAGTTCAGTTTCACATTTTCTGTTTAGTACTTATTAATACCAAAGATCCAAACATCATAGAGTTGTGATTTGTGGACAATTAGCATGCTTGGGAGAGGAGCTATACTTAAGATGAAATGGTTAGGATCATACTTGGTGTAGAAACTTACTAGAAAACAGAATTATTCAAGAAATTATGCAGAATTTCTGTGAAGAAGTAAACTACTTCCTACTTCAGTTGTTCCCACTGAGTTAGAAGCCTAGTTTTACCAGGGTTAGGGGTTTGGAAAAATGTTTCCTTTGAGGTACATAAAAATATACATTCTCAGATAACATATAATATTTGTCAAAGTCTAGCAACAGAAACACTAAATAAGGGAACTACCAATGCATATGTCAGCCACATATCAAAACTGTTCATTACCGGTGTATTTGGAGTGCATCTCACTGTGAGCAACTACATTTTTTTTTTTTGCTCTCAAAAGCAACACTGAAGAGGTCAAGGAGTCAGTGGGTGTGCCTGCCATTCTGGCCCCACTAAAGCACCACAGACAGATCTAGAAGAGACAGAGGGAAAAGCTATACCTGAGCTCCTGGAGCTAGTGATGTTAGACCTAAATCTATAGGTCTAACTCAACTAACTATAGGCTACCCAAAGTTCCACATAGTTTGTGAAGTGTTTCTTGAACCAAAGTGATTTTCCTTTTTTCTCCCCAAAGTGATTTTCTACTGCATTTATTTTACACATGAATTTGCAATGTAGATACTGCTAGACTATGTTGGTTATCCTTTTACTTTCACATATCTTGTCTCCCTGAGTCTTTGAGTCCCAATGTGGCTATTGATATTTTTCTGCATTCCTCACATGACAATTACATTTCTTTACATAAAATAGATGCTCAATAAACATTTTTTCAAGGCTACTTTAGTGGAAAAATTTGTGTTTATCTGTCCAACACTAGAGAACAAACTGCATTTAGGTCAAAGTTAGGATTCACATTATCAAGAATGTTAAAACTTTTGAAAGTATCTTAGAAATTATCAAGACAGAAACTTTTATTTTATAATGAAGAAACCAAGGCCTTAAGAAGAGAAGTGGCCCTCCAAAGTCATCCAACTAGTAGATGGCAAGTCACAGATTTAAACCCAAATATAGTATTACAGTAAAGAGCTGGAATGGACCTTCAAGTCCATCTATTCCAATCTTCTCAGTTGGAAACAACTAAGGGTCCAAGGAAGTTAAATGACTTGCCCATTTTCATTTGGATAATAAGCATTAGAGCAGGATTTGCATTCAGGTCTTCTAACTCTAACTTATAACTCTTAATTCTACTACTAATATTCTTCCTAGGATATTTTGTCACCTCTCATTGTGATTTAGAGACAGGAAGAAAAACAAACAAACAAACAAACAGAAAGCGCTGAAAACCATTTTAAATCCTGAAACTAATACTTAAAAGTTGTGTGACCTTAAGCAAGTCACTTTCCCTTCTAGTTGTCATTGTAAAAATAAAAGAGTTAAACTATATGGTCTATGCTTTTCAAACTTCACATCAGACATTCTTTCTACCACTCCAACCCAATTCTCATATAGAGTATTTCCAACTTTCTGTTCTCCAAACCAGCTGTCTTTCTACTCTGTACAAATTTTCACCCTGGGGATTTATTCTGCTGACTAGGACCTGGCTCTTCCAGATTATGATTTCGGGAAAAAACTCTGTCATATTTCCCTTCCAGCTTTATCCTCTATACCTGCTTTATTCCACATTAATACTTCTTCTCCCTTCCCTTTTCTTTCTTTTATTCATTTTTTCCTCAAGTTCTAAAGTCATGAAACATGATTAAATCAATTCCACCTTTGTTCCTGCTTCTGTTGTGATAATCTTTTCCAGCAAAGTTCCATTCAAGAAATCATCACTTTTCTAGTTTGTTTTCTACTCCATAAAAATGTAAGTTCTCTAAGGTCAGGGACAGTCTCTGATTTTTTTGCCAGAGTCAAGCAATCATTCCCTCCTTCATTTATGTATCCAGTCACTCATTTATATCTATTAGGTCTTTCTAAGGATGGTCCACTCTAAAGTTTCATAAGCAAAAAAAATTTTTGAAATTTTGGATGTTGCTAAGTTCAATCAATTTTGAAAAACATTTATAAAGTACCTACTATGTGCAAGGCACTGTGTTAAGTGTTAGTTTAGATAATAATTATGAGACAACAGATATTTTATAAAATATATTTATGAAACTCCTAGGAGCACATTGTCTTTAGGCAGTCTGGATCCTAGCTCTCCCATAAGGGTGTCCATAATGGAGAAAGCTATCCAGAAAAAAAAAAAACATTTTGGAAACTTCCAAGAAGAGGATACAGGACAGGAAAGAAATGAGTAACCCACTTTCACAATGTTAATAGTTACCATTACTCCTTCTACTGAACTAGAATCATTCCCTTGGCATTTTCCACAAATTTATGTAGTTGCTTAATAATGAATAATCTATCAAATACCTTCTTTTAACTAGATCCATAAGTTTAGGAAATGAGAATGATAGTCATACAGGAGATCAGAAAATAAAAGACCTCCTCCTTAAAACAGTACTCTGTGAGATTTCCATTCTTGTGCAAAATGATTTTGGAAACAGAATATACATAATTATGAGTACTAAATGTTAGGGACAGGAGAGTGGGGAGAGTCAAACTTCTCTTTCCAAATCCTATCCAATCCTCAAGGACCTCTTACTTGAAGTCTGCCTTCCCAATTAAAGTCCACACCCTGATCTCTATCTTCTCTAAATTCACTCCAATACTGTTTATATTTTGCACTGCATAAGATAACACTTGTTTATCCATGGTCCCATATTCTATCATTTTTATATCAGTTTTGTGTCTCTGCAAAGAGTCCATCTTTTATATTTTTCTAAAGAGATCTTATTGCTGTTTGTTATTCAGTCATTTCAGTTCTATCTTCATGATCTCATTTGGGGTTTTGTTGGCAGAGATACTAGAATGATTTTCCATTTTCTTCTCCAATTCATTTTACAGATGATGAAATTAAGGCAGACGATTAAGGGTTAAGTGACTTGATCAAAATCTCCCAGTTAATAAGTGTCTGAGACCAGATTTGAACTCAAATCTTTTTGACCTCCAGCTTGGCACTATATCTACTATGCCATCTAGTTACTCACTTAGCTGATATCTTCAGAGATCATAAGATCATAAATTTAGAACTCAAAAAGGTTTTAGAGAAAATCTAATCCAATGCCTTTATTTCATAGATTGGAAAAAACAACAACCTATGGGCTACAGAAGATAAGTGTTTTGGCAAAGGTTGTACAAGTTAATAACTGGAAAGCAGGACTTGAATCCAAGCCTTGTCACTCCAAATGCAGCATTCTTCCCATTGCATCACTTTGATTCCTTATCATGTAGCAATATGATGCATCTGTGACAAACACCTGCAGGAAATTATCTTTCATAATGTCTCATTCCTCAATTAGTGTTGTAGAGTTATGGGAAAAGAACCTTCTATTTTCTTTCTCATTTTAAAATAAGTCATTTGGGTTTAGAATTAGCCTTGATTTAAGAGTAAATGGGCAGTCACAACTATATTCCATGTTTTTGTTTTTGCTTTTGTCTATCCCAGTTCTTGTCCAAAACTAGCCAAAAGATAGAGCCTACTCAGAGAAGGCAAACAACATGATTAGAAAGATCTTGGTTCTTCTCCTGGGATACGGATACAACAAATGACCTCCAAAGCTATTGGGAGAAAATGACTTTGGGAAAATGACTAGTATTGACAAGCCCTCTTTTTCCATAGAGACTTCCCTTCTTTAAGTCATCATGACTTACAATAATGAATAGATTTTTTTACACTAAATTGTTACCCTTTTCCCCTCATGACAATGTCAAAAGTAGACCAGGAAATGCTTGGAGTACCAGACTTAATAAGTACAAATCTTTTAATAAAAATTCACATCATGAAAAGAATTGAAACTCTCATATTTGCTTCATCTGATTGATTGGCTACATTTGTTGATTTTTATAGCAAAAGTCATTTTCTTTCATTATTAAAATAAATTGTAATCAGGGATTTGAATTGAACTGCTAAAAGATCAAGTTAGAAGGGTACATAATGATCACTTAGTCCTATGCCACAATTTTAAACATATGGGAAATTGAAAGCCAAAATGGGAAGGAAAACTTGTTTAACCTCACTCAGTAAGAACCATAGCCAAGAGGAGAACCTGTCTTCTCACTGCAAATCCAGACTTACGCCATGACAACTCTTTCATTAGCAACACAATTGGGGACTACCTTCCCAAAAAGAGGTGTTATAGAAGTAGCAGAAAAAGGAACTTTTTTAAGAGACAAATTGGAAGGTATGATTGAAACTTCTCTTTCCTTCTCTATCAATTTATGGAAGAGCTAAATAAAAGCCAAATCAACAAAGCCAAATGGATAAAAGGGCTAATCTAGGCCAAACCTGGGAGTGATGAGGCAGCTTTGATATTCAGATAATAAAAGTTTCCAGGAGAAAATAAAACCAAAAGTCAAGTATTATATTATTGATAAATACCCCAAAAAAAAATAGTGAAGATATTAAATATAGGCTTCTATTTCTTTTAAACCTTTTTTTGGCTTTATATCTATATGAGATTGGTCATTGAATAGAAAGAGAACTTACATTTGTAATTTTAATAGTACTAGTTAGTGAGTAATTTGATTAATCAACAATAAGCATTTTCAAATTTTTATTTCATTGAATATTTCTCAATTTCAAGTAAAAAAAATTTTAACAATCTTTTTTTTTATTTTGAGTTGCAAATTTTTTTGTTTCTTCCTGACTCTCCCCTTCCAGAATACAAGCAATTTGATTTATTAAAGACTCTATGTATCAGATACTATGTTAGGCACAAGAGATGAAAAGAAAAAAATAAAAGGAAAAAATTTCTACTTTCAAAAAACTTAACATTCTATTGATCAAGATAATATGCATATATGTACACATGTATATAAATATAGTTGGGGTGGGAGAAAAATAAATATATATATATGTATATTCACATATATACATGTGGATGAATAGACAGAGGGAATTGTAGGAATTGAGTGAACCACACTGATTCTATTCTGTGACTCAATTCTGGAGTTAAGTTAGTTCCCTTTCAATTATATGTCTAGTCCAACTTCTGTCTTGTTAGAAAACTTTAATTATGGGAATTCTGAGAAAACTGTATTGCATTGTTTGAACCTAGCTCTGAGTGGCTGGGAAGCTGGACCATCTTCTTATTATTGTATAATTCAGTCATTTAAGTGGTGTCTAACTCTCCATGACCCCTTTTGGAGTTTTTTGGGCAAAGGTACCAAAGCAGTGGCCATTTCCCTCTCCAGTGGATAAGGAACTGAAGTAAATAGGGTTAAGTGACTTGTCCAGGATCATAGACCTAGTAAATGTCTGAGGCTGGATTTGAACTCATAAAGATTATGATTTCTGATTTCAGGCCCAGTACTCTATTCCTTGAGTTACCTAGCTTCCCTTTTACCTGTTCTTTAGATATCTTTAACTAAGGACCTAGGTTATGTTGACCAGAAACCAAGTCAAATCCAAAGACCAATGAATGACATTCTCACAATTATACAACTCAAGCAACCTATATGTTTTATCTGAAAACTGGTCCCATTCTGGTCAGTTACTGTTTTCTTTTGTTTTTTAATTGAACACATGGAGGGGAAGAATGGGGCAGCTCTTTTTCTGATTTCAAGAAATTGCACTTGTTTACTCTCCTCTTCCCAATGTAGAAAACCTATAATCTTTCATCCGATTAGAAATCAGATTACATAATCTTGTATACTTGTTCATATCCTTTTGTTTTGTTTTAATGCATAAAAATCTGTCTTCCCCTAGATTCACAGTCTAGTATCAAGCTAAGGAGTCCTAGTTCTGATTTATTATACAATTGGTATGCATTGCTTAATAAATCAGTGTTTTTTAAAAGCTTGAACCTTTGTTTCCTCAGTTATTCCCAAAAACATGTGAACATACATACATATATATGTGTGTATATGTATATATATACAAACTGATACATATATCTACATATTAAAAGATATATACATATATAAAACCCATAAAAATAGATAAAAGATTTTTGTGTACACACTCATTCATAATATGTACATTCCACTTGAAAAAGGAAGACTTGAATGGACCATTAAATGTAGAGGGCATATGCTATATATATATATATATATATATAAAGAGAGAGAGAGAGAGAGAGAGATACATGTACAAATGTGTGTGTATGTATATGTGAGACACTGAAAAGAATAAGAAATGGGGAACTGCTTTGTAGGTATCAAGCATTTTTAAAGTATTTGTTAAATTTAACTGATGGGGTAAAAAATAAAAAAAAGGTTCTGAACAAGTCAACGAAGTGATAAAACAGGTCCAAGTGAAGAGGTCCACAGAGGGTGAGGAAAATAACCAATAACATGATATAGCAGAAAAAACATTGGACATGAAGTCTGCAGACCTAGGTTTAGATCTCAGTTTCAATGCTTACTACCAATATATTCTGTAATGTTGCTTCCTTGTTCTGGAACTCAGTTTTCCCCTCTGAACTAGACAACATCTAAGGTTTCTTCAGTTCTGACATCATAATTATCAGGATCCCCTCCAACTCTTAACATTTTGTGTTTGAAAGTGTCTTCTATCGCCAACATATAAGCATTTTATTAATCTAGTTCTTTCCCTACCCCCACTGACTAAATCTGACTAAAGGTTATCTGTAATTTTATATTCTTTGGGTAGTCAGTGGCCATTCTTGACCATATTCCCACCCTAATCCATAAATTCCTGGAATTAGACTTAGCCTATAAGCAGAAAATAGACATCCTGATTTTCTGATTCACTATTTGACACCCCCCCACCCACCCCCCACCTCCCCACCCACCCCCCGCCAAATGACTATTTACAGTCTCACACTCCTAGAGATTTCAGGGATGACTATATTATCCTCATTGGCATATTCACTTCCCAGGTCATTCATTATCTACTAAAGGGAATGATCTCCCACAGCTAATTTGAAATGGATTGACTACTATTACTTCTGCCAGACAGAAGCCTTCTTGCTTTTAACACAATTCTGGCAATTTTTAAGGTCTGAACAAGCCCCCTGGGGGAACATGATGTATTTTTCACACCTGTTCCTCCAAAAGGGAGGGGGAATGTCTAGTCATGCAAAGGCAGAATTCCAATAACTCTCTTCCTTTTCAGAGGAAACTTTCCAGTAGTATGGACCACAAAATGGATGGAAAATATATCCTCACTCTTTCCCTGCAATACTGGAACAGATGGTTGAAGTCTAGCCGAGATTCTGGCTGGTCACATCAGACCCCCACATGGAGCCTTGATTTGTAGAACGAGTGACCAGTAGAAACAAATAGGGGACAAAGTTTGTCCTATGGGGGGGGGAAGGATAAGAGGCTCCAGGAAGCAGTTTCATGGCATTACACAACTAATCAGGAATGTAGTTTTTGTAAGTGATGGGAGGGGGGCTGGGAAACATCCCTGCTTACTTCACCAACATTCCTTCACGAAGAAATACAGAGCAATAAGTGTCCTGTGATCCATCCTAAAGAAGGGCCAAGGCAAGAGGCCAGCATGCTAGAAGTATCATTTCCCAGATGAGGTGTTCTAACAGTCCCTGAACATAACACAACACATCAACCATTTGTCTTACCTGCTCAGGTAGAGGAGTAGGGAAGGTATACACTCACATGTGGCAAGAAGATTTTCTCAGCCCATTCCTGCTATTTCACTTGTTAACGTCATTTCACCTTTTCCATGTGTTGATATTTCTTCTTCACTACTAGACTTTCAACTTATGGAATAGTGGAAGAAAAAAAATAATGCTGGACTAAGAGGAAACCTGGAAGATTAAACTGAGCTCTGCTACAGATAGGACTTTGGACCAAGTTTCTGTTTGTTTGTGCAGGACCAGCCATATTCCTTATCCAGTCCACCATGTCAGGCACTATAAAAACTGAGTAAAACAATTTAGTTTCTAAAGCTACTAAGATTCTATGTTTTATAGTCTCTATTCCATTCTGATATATTCCATATTTCAAGCTCCTGTCTGGCTCTAACATCATATGAACCCATTTTATACCTTAATGAAAAGCAGTAAGATATGGTAGAAGTCCTGAATTCAAACAAAGACCTGGTTTTAAATGTCTGGTACAACATACAATACACAGGTCGGAGCTAAATAAATACTTATAATATAGCAACAAACAATGCAGCAAAAAGTTGTGTCTTGTCATCCTTTTGAAACTGGAAAAAGGAGGCATTTCTTTCCAAGAATCTGAGGAAGAAGGAGGTAGTTATTTGAAAGAAATGTACAAGGCAGAAAATGCTATAAGAGCATTCTGCTATCACAGCATAGAAATAATTCCTACCTTTGAATGTCCTGTGCCTATAAAAAACTAGAGCTGATGACAGATCTCACATGAGGTGACCTTAAAGTGGTTATGTAGCCAATTTACAATAGTAATCCTGGGCCATAATACATCTTATCTTCTCTCCCCCTCCACATAGATCATAAGCTCTTTAAGGTCAAGGCTAGTGTTTCAGTCTCTTTTTCTTCATACTTTACTTTTCTTCTCTGTAAAATGAAAGGGTTTATTAAATGATCTTAAAGGTTGATTTTATCTCTATGATTTTGTTAATATTTTCTTTTATAGCATATAGTGCTACATAACCTCCCTCCATGAAGTTCTTCTTAAAAGCAGTATAATCCCAGTTTTACATATTAGAAAACTCAGAGGTTCTGAAATTTTAAAAGTCTTCTCAATGGTTACACAAATAGGAAGCATCTGAGCTGATACGCAAGTCTGTTTCTTGACCTCAAATCCTATACTTTTTCCACATCTACAAAGAAGGGTTCATCTCTGCTCTCATCTGAATACTAACCCACTCACCGCCATAAAATTTCAAATCTCTAATGAATATTCATGTTAACAGTAGAAAAAGCAGAGGACCTAGACAACTATACTATTTTCTACATATATGTCATTGGGAAAGTGATTTATATAAATGGGATTTTTTTATTCCTCATCGTCTCTGGAAATAATTCCTCTCTTAGGCACTTATAAGAAGCATTAAGAATAAAAACTTAAATAAAAATGCTAGATACAGTGACAACATCTAATAATAGGCACAGCATTCTGTCCTAATAGTTCCTTACCTCTCTGCTGAGAAGAGAAAGGCATGTTTGTTTCATTACCTCTTCTCCAAGATTAATTTTTCTCCAGCTGTTCAGAGTTTGACTTCTTTTAAATGATTTTTTAACATATTATTTCAGTGTGACTTTCAGTTTGTCTGTTTCTATGTGTATATGTATGTGTATGTGTCTCTCAGTGTCTCTCTCTTTCAATGTGTCTCTGTGTCTCTGTCTCTCAATGTCTCTCATTAGTTTGTTCATCCATTTTTCAATGTATGGGTACCCATTTGTTTCTAGCTCTTTGCTGTCATAAAAAATACTACTATAAATGTTTTTGGTATTCAAATGCATCTTTGACTCGGACTTTGGGAATATTGGGCAAGGAATTTCCTTCTACTGAACAAAAAAGGAGTTTCAACTTGACGATCTTATTCACTATGAACCTAGTACCTCTTTCTCTTTTTTAGTAGAAATCTGCGTTTGGCTTTCAATATACAAGCTTAGAAGGATTTTCAAAGCAAATTTCTTAATCTACTCCTACTTATGCATGTAAGTAGTCATTTTCTTATTTCTTTAAAATCTTTTCTTATTTATGCTGAATCATCCATAAGAATTACAAAACATAGTTCTTTTCTAGCCAAGCTCATTGTTCAACTTCAGTTGCTGAAAGGTAAAAGGCCATACTTAACATGTATAGAGGAACTATCAGTTCTTGGGACCTATAACTGCTTTAAATGTAACCTGAGCCACCACAGAGACTCTGACTAAGCTAAATCCCATCTGCTTGAGGTTTGTCATTCCCAAGAGGAGCCAGAGCAGGATATGAGAAGAGGTGGAGGGGGTTTGCTCCAGAAATATGGAAAGCACCACACACAACCACAGACCTGGATCTCCTTCTATTCTATGACATCATTTCAGAGAACACCACCCAGAGCCATCCAGTCTGCATTCACACAAGTCTAGGAAAGACATTGGACAGGGGGAGTCAGAGACATGAAACTTAAGTAAACTAAAAAGGGAAACAAGCCAAAATTTTTTCCTAATAAAAGGAGAGAAAAAATTCAGAAAAAAACAAGAATATTTACACCAAATGCAGAAAAAGAATAATATACACATTCACTTGTGAATCTCCTTTCCCACCTCCAGGCATCAATTAAAATAGACATACTTTTATTATACTGGTTTTGTGGTTTCCACAGGCTTTTATGTTTGTCTGCTGAAAATAAGAATGGAGTCATTGAAGAGAAATTTATTCTGTGCCTTCAGATCTCGTTCCTCATCAAGTCCAATCATTCATTGGTCCATAAGTAGTTGTAAGATACTTCCTAAGTAGGGCCAAACATCCTAGAGGGTACTGAATTGGGTCTGGAGTCCATAAAGTAGAGTCAAACTCTTGACTGTTGCTTACTTTCTCAAAGGCTACAGGCAGGTTATTTCCTAGTTTCAGGACTCAGTGTCATCATCTTTAAAATGAGAATATTAGATTAGGTGATCCTTAAGGTCTCTTTTCCAAATCTAAGCCTTCTATCTACTTCTAGGTCTCTTAAAAGTATACTCCACAAAGTTTCTATCCTTCTTATAAGTTCAATAGAGAAAAGAGAGTGAGACAGGTAAGATAATAAATCTAGGAAAAACCATATGAGAATATTAAAGACAATGTAAATAAATTGATTGGAAAGCCCTTTGGAAATGCAACGGAACTCCTGAAATAGGTAAATTAATTCAACCCATTCACACTGAAGCAAACATTAATATGCAGATAAATACTTTAGGGTTGAGTAGAGGCTTCAACACTGAAAAGGGCTTTCTGGATTATCTAGCCCAATGCCTTATTCTCATAGATGATGAAAATATAGCCCAATGATAGGAAGTGACTTGGCTGCAAGCCACTAAGAATATAATGAAGTTTTAAATTTTGAAGAACAGATGCTAACATTATAAAATATGGCACACTGGAGAACTCATGTCTAAACTAGAAGGTTTTGTGGAACTATTATTGTTATGATCATTATCATGTTATGATAAAATATCAGACTATAAGGGAGCTTCTAGATCATCTAGTTCAATGACCAAATGGAGTAATTTAGGTCACAAGGAAAGGAAGTGACTGGAAGCAATGTAAAGAATAATTAGCAAAGGCAGAACTGGAATCCAGGTCTCCATATCCTATTCCCAATATTCTTAGTCTCTCTTCTTTTTGTGTTTCTCTTACATGCATATGTAGCTTTAAAATAAATTTTGTGATGCCTTTTTTAATAGCAGTCATTTCTGAAAATATTCACCACCTTTTCCCACCTAAGTTGATCCTTTCTTGTAATGAAGCTAAATGCTTAAGGAAAAAAACACTTGTTCTGACAGGCATTCAGCTTCTACTTTACCTGCCCCCCCCCCATCTCTCTGCAAAGATGATAGGTTTATAATCTGCCCATCATTATTGAATTCTCAATTATCCAAAATTTTGCTGCCATTTAGTGATCTCTTTATGTGCAGTTTTATTGTAATTGTATATTATGTTCTTTCAGCTCTGCTTATTTCAATATGTGAATCCATTCCTAGAAACAGATTAGCACAGCGCCTGCTATTTGCTTTCCTTCATTCAAATTTCTCCATATTTTCCTGAATTCTTCCATATTGCATTTCTAAAAGAAAACCTCTGGCAAAATTCTCTTAGTGCCCAGGCTACAATCTGAATATAAATAAGCTCATCAGGGGAACTACATTAGTGCTTTCTAGTTTCCAGGAAAACTGGGAGTGTTCTAGTGTTATTTCTAGCCTGCCAGAAGAAAGCATCCTTCTTTATTTGATTTTTTCCAAGGACAAAGTACTGCAAGACTCAGGATGATCTCCTCAGCCTTCCTGCTCATCTCTGTTTTCATTTCCTTTTGAGAAAGGAACATCTGGCAAAAGAGTATGCACAGAGGAAACTGTTAATTAATTAAACTCAGGGAATGAAGTAAGAGCTTCTCTCTGAAAGTATGTAAGGTAGCTTCCAAAGAAGATCTGGCTCATGTTCTCAAATTGGTTTCTCAATAAATTTTAGTGATATCTTCTGTTTTTCTATCATGGTCACTTCTGAAAATGATTGCTTCCTTCCATCCCTTTCTTGTTCCTTCTCAATTTGCTTTACTGGTTTGCCATCCACTAGTCAGCTCCCTTAACTGTGGGTGTTCCTCAAGACCCTATCCTGGGCCTTCTTTTTTTTAAAAGTCTCTTGGTGACCTCATCATCTCACATGTGTCCAATTATCATCTCAAGGAATATGACTGCAATTTACCAGTTTCTTTTCTGAGCTTCAGTCCCAACATCAAATGCCTAGTGAGTATATTAAGCTGGAACCCCAGAAACATCTCAAATTCAACACATTATTTTCCTCCCCAAATCTACTGCTCTTCTAAACTTTGGCATTTCTATCAAAAGCACCACCATTCTTCCTGTTTCTAGGTTTGTGATATTGTTGTTATACTGATTCTTCAGTCTTTCTCATCTTAACATATCAAATCGGTTGTCATACCTTGCCACATCTACTTTTGCAACTCTCTCATCTGATGTCATCTCTACTCATATAGCCATCCCTTTGGTTCAGGCCTTCATCACTTCTAGCCTACTTTATTGTAACACCTCTCATCTGGACTCTTGACTCAAGTAAACTTCCTTCTCCAGTCTATCCTCCTCACAAACTGCCAAAGTGATTTTCAGTAAATATATTGACCCTATTTCTCTATTAATCAATCAATTCCATTTCTTCTAGGAGAAAATATAAACTCCTTTATTTAGTTTTTAAAACTCCAAACAATCCTTTTTAAGCCCTCAATCTATCTTTCCAACCTGATTTCAGATTATTTGCCTAAATTCAGTCTCTGATTCAACTAAATTGGCCTTTTTCATTATTCACATACACAATTCTTCTCTCGGTTTGTGTCTTTGCTTGGGTCTTCCTCTATACGCATTTCTTCCTTCAAAATAAATCTTAAGTACCAATTTCAACATGAAACCTTTCCTGATCCCTCCTTCTACTGTCAGCTCTTTTCCTATCAAACTATTTTGTGTTGAACTACTTTGCATTTATTCTTCATATAATCATATAAGCACTTTTCTTTCTAATTAGAACATTTCTTATAAAGAGTGATTGTTTTGTTCTTTTTATTTTTATTCCTAGAACTTAGAACAGTGGTTGGCTCATGGTAAGCAGAGTGGTTCTTTTGTATCCCCTATAGTGTCTAGCAAGTACTAGGCAAGCTATATGCATATATAATAAGTTGTAGTTTTGATTTTAGATTAAAAGATTAAAAAGCTTTTATATGAAGAAAATGAAGAAAAAAAGTTTTAGGAGAGGAATGGAAAATATTTACCTAATGATTATATAATAGGTTATAGATGATCTTCTGGTATGGCATCAATGGAGGGATTATCCATAGCAAGAGTTCCATACACAAAAGAAATAACAAGTCTGAATACTAGTTTCTGTCTCCAAAAGCTATTGTACCTGATACATTCAATGGTAGTAGACTTGGAGAATGTACATTTACCATTTTCTTCTTCATCCTTCCCCACTTATCACTCCTTCCTTATTCCATGATAAATTCTCTTGATCAGATTCAAAGGGCTTTAGTACAATCTATTTTTACTCATTCTTGTCAGACCCTTTTCTCATCATCCCTAGATTTTAATTTGATAAAACATTACCAGTCATCTAGTCCAATCCTTTAATTTTACAGAGAAGAAACAGTCTTAGAGATGCTGTGACTTACTCATGATAGTAGAATTGAACCCAGAAACTGTGACTACATTTAGTGCCCTTCCCCAGCTGTCTATCCTAAAATTATAATAATTGAGGTAGGAGCCATGTTGAAGTTTGCCTTTATCCTAGCTATGATCATAGAAGCTCAAGATTGTAAAAACCAATTTACAAGGACTTGGAGTTCAATTTTTAAAAGATACAAACTGTTGGAATCCTTACAAAATGTTAACTTATTAGAATTGATAGAGACAATAATTATCTAATTTAGCATGGTTCAGGATGATTGATCTGATCCTACCATGAGATGTTATGGGCCAGAACTTGAAACAAGGTACTAAGTGGAATTGAGGAGACAATGTTTAAATCTAGTTTAGCATTGATTTAATCATATAACAAATAATGGTTTCCCAGTGATATAATGATTGATGTGTATTCAGTGAACAGCATATAAGCAAGAAGCTCTCAGGGCTAAGGAACACTCTGAGAGATACAGAAGCGCACAAGCCCACTCTCGGAGGTGGAGTCAGATTCATTCCATCTTCCACCTTTGTGCTGGCTGGAGGCTGAAGAAAGCAGAGGCAGAAGCAAAGGACAAGCTGCAAGAGCTCTTGGAATCAAGGAAGGAGAAAATAAACATTTGGATTTTATCAGCTGGCTGTATTTGTAGTGATTATTACTCTGAACTGAAACTAAGGATGCCTCCAGAAAACCTCCCCAAGAAACCTGCTCCCGGAGAGAACTATTATATTTTAAAGAAGAGAACACCACAACAAACTATTTTGAAGCTTTTAAAAACATCATTAATTTTAAAAGAATGTTTGTAGAAAGGAACAATACTTATCTGTTCACTAAGCATGCCTCCTAAAAACCTCTGTTTACCTGAAGAAGTTGAAGACTGTTTATTCACCCACAAGATCATACAATCATGGGTGGGGAGTTGGAAGATTTCTCAGAAGTCATCTAGTCAAAACCCAATGTTGCAGATGGGCAAACTAAGCCCCAAGGAGGTTAAAGTATTTTATACTTTATTGTTTTTCTGTGTCTAAGTATAATTGCTCCTTAAAACATTCTAAAACATCCCAATTATTCAAATTTGTTCAGCCAATTCCCCATCAAAAATAATCTTAATTAGTTATGTCCTCCCTACAGATTCCTTAAAAAAATCAGAACACTAGGTGGCAATTTCTTATCATTCATCTTGTTTGATAAATAATTCCTCTTCTATCATTACATTGCAAAATTCTTGAATCACTCCTGTGGTCTCTTGGGTTCCCTAGCCTCCAGACTACATCTGGGCCAGTTGTTGACTGGGCAGGTGTTCAAATGGACTTAGACTTTGAACTTCTCCTAAAAGAACAGGCTTGGAGGCTATGTCTGAAAAGGCTTACTTTGTGTTCAACTAAAAGGCTTACGTCTGTCCCCTGATAGAACAGTCACATATGAAATCACTGAACAGAACGGAAACCAGAGAGAAAGAAAAAAATGAAACTAGGAACTTGTTCATTGTTCATAGAGGCATCAAGGGAACAGGTAGTCTGGTATGCCTTGGCTTTCTACTATAGTTTTCTTTCACTAAAACTTTTCCAGTTATGTATAAAAATTAGAGTTTTTTTAAATAGCATTATTTTAAAATAAAAATAAAATCTCTGGAAGTCCTAAATTTTACATATCCCATGATATATCATTCTGCTTCTGCATTTGAAATCTAGATAGGAATATTCACATGTTAAATCTGCTACCTATTGATTAAGATCATTCTTCCCCAAAGAATGAAGCTTCAGAGAAGACTTCTTATTGGCTAAATCACACACATAATGACAATTTATACACACACGCACACACGCACACACACACAAAACCTTCAATATAAGGAAGTCACAAAAATTATTTTGGGCTCTTGGCCTATCCACAATGCTTTCTAACCACTTTTACTCCTTTTTCTCCTTCTTCTCCCAACTACTTAATATCTATTGATCATTTGACTAGACATATTACTCCAAAACAAGAAAGTAGACTTAGGAAGTATGAATAGTATAGAAAGACCAAAGTTATAAACAGGAGTCATGAAATCGGGAGTAAATTTAGTTAAGCTGCATGTACTTGCGTGTGTGTGTGTGCCTTTGTTTGCTGGGAGAGGTATCCTATTATATGATTACCATTATGATTAAATACTTAAAAAATAGGAGTCAAAGTAGCTGAGAAACTGAGGGGGCATATGGTGTTTAAAGAATGCAGGAATTAGGGTTGAGAAAACTACTATAAACCAGGAATTTATTGGGAAGGAAAGGATTCCAAATTCCACAAATAAAAGTAAAAAAAATATCCAGACATGAGGGTGTGAATGTTATTTTTTTAATTAACAAAATAAAAATTTTCTCATTCTCCCATTGGTCACATCCAAATATATATATATATATGTATACATATAATATATATATATGATATATATGTATACATATATATATATATATCATATGTACTGAATCCATGATCTCTCTATCAGGAAGTAGGACATAATGCTTAATTTTAACATCACTCCACTGCAATCTTGGTTGGGTTCTGTACTGATCAGAATTTTTCAGTATTTCTAAGTTGTTTTTTTCTTTATAATGTTGATGTTATTGCAAAAAAAAAAATTGAAGACTTTAAAGGACAAGATTACTGAGTGATGGTAGAAGAGTATAAGTTTGAAAATGATAGTAGGACCAAAACATGTCTTAGCTTCTCTTGACTCTGGTTGGAAGGGATTATAAATAATTAACCTTGGAAAGGGTGCCAAGAGAGGCAATGTCTTCAAAAGAAGGCTAGGTTTCATTCAACACCAGAAAATAGAAAGGATGTAAGAGGAAACAGTCTTAGAATCACACATTTAGAACTGAAAGGAACATTAGAGATCAATCTCCCCTCTTCCATTTTTCTGTTGAAAATACTAATGGGGACAGTTTAAGTGACTTGCATGTAGTCATTCAAGAGTCAAGATTCAAACAGTTCATCTAAATTCTAAATCTAACAACTAATCTTTTTCCATACCACAACAAACTAAGGTTTCAGAGAGTTCAGCAGAGAAACAAAGGAGGAGAATAGCTAGGGTATGATTAAAATTGAATCTACCAAAGGAAGATGTCCAGAATCTCAGCCATGGCTGTAGAACTTCTTCATATGCTACTAATCTTTCCAAGTGAGCTTCCTCTAATCCATTTCATTGGGGTAAAACTAGGGATGATGGGGAATACACTTATACTGGAAGAAGAAGATAGATGTCTAAGTGAATAATGTAATGGCTACAAAACCCTAGGAAGGAGATAGAGAACAAAGGGAAGTGTCCAGGGGCTTGTAGGGAGCAGTTAGGGTAGAGAAAGGTCCATGGGTCTGGAATTATATACCCAAAAGACCAGAATCTAGTTCACTACAGCAGTTGTCCCATAATAGTTCTTTCTCTGGGTGGTATTGTTCTCAGGCAAAATGCTGCATGATTAGAATCAGAAGACCTGGGTAAGAATCTTGCCTGTGACTTTGAACAAGTAATTTCCTCCAGCTAATTCTATAAAAGGAAAGGGTTGGATTAGAAGGTCTTTGAAGTTCTTTCTATCTCTGACATTATAAGTACTAAGATTTCTTGCAGCTTTAGCATTCTATGAATCAATGAATTATGTAACAGTGTCAGCTTCTTGGCCCCTTTCACTATGTAAAATGATTTGTACATTAGCATCACTATCTCAATAGCTATTCTACAATGCCTTGATTAAATGATATTAGAGGGAGAAGAGGACAGAGAGAGACAGGGAACTGGAGAGACAGAAGATTCTTTCCCTCTAAGAGCTACATACTAATTTGGGAAAGAAGTCATGAGGCCACAAAAAAGATAAAAGCAAATACCCAACAAAACCTATAAATGAGTATGAATTCTGTTGACCCAGCAAATCTAGAACATTTTTTTTTCGTTCACTGGTTCAAATTTCCTTTGTAAAATGGGGACGATAATTTCTGCCCTCCTTGCCTTTTTCATAGGGATGTCTGGTAAGGGAATGAAGTATGGGACAGTGTTTTTGTGAACAATAAAACTAAGGTAGGATTAGTTATTAATTAAGACTAATTTTTGTGCCTCTGATTTTTCTCTCTTCATGTTCAGTGTCTCCTCACTGCCGGGGAGCTAGCTGAGCCAATCTTCAATCTAGATCTCTACCACTATTCCCCCCACCTTCTCAATCACATTTAGCCTGATCTTACCTATAAAACAGGAGAAATGACATATGAGCTGAAAGAGAGAGAAGATAAGTGGGACAGCAGTGATTTACACAGCTATTTCCTATTAGAAACAAGATTTCAATCCAACTCTCCTTTAGTCTAAGTCCAGTAATCTATTCCCCTATGTCACATTGCCTTCCCCCAGTCTTTCACCACTCCCAGCCCCCTGGGGACCAGTCATAAAGATGCCCAGGGCCCACAGGATGGGAATTACTCATATAACACAATAATCATCCTTAGCCTCTATTTTTCCCAGCAGCAGGCAAGGTGATAAGTCCATTGGATTTAAAGTATGCTGCCTTTGCCAAGAATCATTAGCTGTGGGCATTGCTTCATTGGTGGTCCCTTTAATTGTATCCAAGGGAATACTTTGTTCACGAGATTCCATTCATTCACTGTCTACGTGCTACTCCTGGCAACTTAAATTCAACTAGGCAGCCAGAGGTCCAAGGCAATTAGAACACAAGCCCTACCCTGGGCTCAGACTTTGGCCTAAGAATACAGAAAATGTCAGTGTGTGTGTGTGTGTATGTATGTCTTGGGGGGGGTGTATGTGGTATATGTGTATGTGGTATGTTTGTATGAGGTATATGAGTTAGCATTTGAACTTAGGTCTTCCTCACTGAAAATATTGTATTCTTCCACCCCAGTTCACTGCATCCTCAGTAAAATTTAAGCTTTTTAATAAATGGAGCCATTTTAAAAATGCCTTCCCAATACATAGAACAATTCCTGTCACATAGTAAGCATTTAATAAGTATTTGTTGAATCATATTAAATTTTAATTTAATTTTCATGTTTCTGCTAAACTGTATAAATCAAGGAAGAAGACAGTATC
Organism: Sarcophilus harrisii; assembly: GCF_902635505.1. Lineage (NCBI taxonomy): Eukaryota > Metazoa > Chordata > Mammalia > Dasyuromorphia > Dasyuridae > Sarcophilus > Sarcophilus harrisii. The sequence continues at coordinate 436,940,557 of NC_045427.1, read as the reverse complement.
AAATATTTTTTTTTTCTTAAGTACTTCCTGTGTACTAGGCATTACCTTAAATGTTAACAACAACAACAACAAATTGAAGAGTTCCTACCTTCCAGGGCAATGGTGATTGGGGAGGGACATTTCTGGTTGAAAATTTAGAATAAACAGAGCTATTAAGTGCAGCCAGAGTGTATATTAGCGTACCTTTCTGTATCATTTTTAGTATTGATTTGATTATGGTTCCAGAAGTGTTAGGGGAAGTGTTAGTTCATGAAGGAGATGGCACAGGACAGCAAGACAACTTCCAGGAAGGTGATAGAGAAATACAGTAATGCAGGAAGTTCTGCTAATCTTTTATTCAGCAAAATATGATCGAGTTTATTATTGATGAGAAAGAGTTAGTGGGGGTAGGGGGAGGGAGGGAGGGAGAAAGGGAGGGTGGGAAGATCGGAGGATGGGTGGATACTTAAACTAAGCTTTTGAACCTTGAAGGAAACTTTGGATTTTAAGAGTCAGTGGTGAGGAGAAATATGACCAATATATAAAGGGTATCTTGCTATTTAAAAAAAATATCAGAGCTGGAAGGACTTTTTGATACCTGGAATTGTGAGTTTTTTATTATTTTAATAATATAATAATTCAATGATGTGTTTAATATTTTAATAACTTCAATACAATTGGTTTGTCTTATAATTATATGGATTAGATCCATAGGTTTCTCCAAAACACCAAAAGATACAAGACAAACAAAAAATACATTTCCTACTCCAGAGTCTTCATTTTATAAATGGAAAGCCTCACAAAGTGAGTAGCAAAGCTGGGACCAGAAACCAAGTCAAATTTGAATTCAGTAAATTCGATATACATTTCTTAAGTGTAATGTCCTGATTGAGACACTGAGAATGTAAAGAAAAATCATGACATTGTCCCTAAGTCCCTGATTAGTATTCTCTTATACCAAGCCAGAACATTCTCCCCAGAGAAAGTTTGCATGTTCATCATCTTTCATAATTTGAACCCCAAAAGCCACTAAGAATAATACAAACAAAAAACAAGTAGTAAAGCATTTCATGAGCTTCCCAGATCAGAAGAGAAAAAAAAAGCTCTATATTTATTTTGGAGCTGGGGCCTGCACCATGACCTGAAAATGGGCATCAGAAGAATTAAATCCTGAATCTATTTGAACTCATTTAGTATTCATTGCCACAACATGGAGGCTTAGGGCAGTAAACATGTCTAGCATTACTAAATCCACAGCTCTAACCTTCTCTAGGAAATTTACATACCCCAATCTTCTCATGTAACTCAGACCTATCTTAAACTTTGTCCCTCCTCCCTTTTTGGCCTCGACAATCTCACAGCCTCAGCTGTAGTGCTCAACAAGAGAGCTAGCTGGCTAGCACATCTGAGAGAGGTCCAGCTCACTCTTAAGTCTTTAACCACTAATGGCTGAAGAAGCCAATGCTGTTCTGATTATACAGCTGTACTTTATCCTGTCATGATACGGGAAATATTTTTGCAAAATATGAGGAAGAACCAAGTACTTAGAAACATTCTTATGAATTAGAATGATTCTTAAGGACAGATTTTCTATTGCCCATTGCAAATCCTCTTATGACCATAATTCTTTCAACAAATAGCCTTCAAAGGGCATCATTGGAATGACTTGACCCTCATGGGAATCTTCAAGGTGGCCCTCTATGTTCTGATCTTGCATGATCTAGCAAAATTTCTTCTTTCTCTTATGATTAGAAGGAGCAACTGTTTTAAGTTATCCTTCAGCCAAAGCCAGATTCCTTTTTCCAGTAATATGATGAGGTGCTGTGAAGACAATATGTGATAGTATGAAAAGAACAATGAATCTGAGCTTCAATCTCCCCATCCATAATAAAAAGATATATTTGTACTTCCTGCCTTGCTGGGTAGGAGAGTGATTTAGAAGGGGCAGCTGGGTGGGGAAGTGGATAGAGCATGGGCCCTAGAGTTAGGAGGACCTGAGTTCAAATGTAGCCTCAGACACACAACTGGCCACATAATCCTGGATAACTCATTTTACCCTGATGGGCGGGGGTGGGGAAAACTGCTTTAATAAATCTTTGACACATTATACAAAATGGAGCTTGCATTATGATCATGAGAAATAAAATGGAGTTGTGAGATCAATTCATCTTTTTTCCCCCTGAGGTAATTGGGGTTAAGTGACTTGCCCAGGGTCACACAGCTAGGAAGTGTTAGGTGTCTGAGGCCAGATTTGAATTCAGGTTCTTCTGACTTCAGGGCTGATGGTCTAACCATTGTGCCACTTAGCTGCCTCCATTTCATCTTATTTCTTACAGAAGATACATCCCAGAGTACCCTGGGGCCTCTGTAGGCCCCCTTGTACCTCCTTAAAGAGTTGTTAAGTCTTTGACAAAACTAGCTGTTTGACAAGTTGTAAATTTGGTAGTTCCTGGATTTGCTTCATACTGCTTTCATACCTCACTGAGAAGAACCAATTTATTTCTTTGCCCGGGTTATAGATGACCTTTGGAATAGGTTGAAATATATACTAAAAGAGAGAGCAGAGGCAGATGTGTAATGCAAAAGCTGGGACTAAAAACTAAGTTTTCTAGGAGAGAGGCTCCTGGGAGATTCAGGCTCAGTTATCAGTGGAGGAGGCCAAAACAGGGAACCTGATTGCCTTAGCCAACATGGAGCAGCAGTAGAGGGATTCAAGTCAAGATGTATGAGAACACAAAGAGGAAACAGGGGAGAGGCAGAAAAACCTGGGAGTTTTTAGTTCTTTTTTAAAACTTTAACTAGAATTGGAGTCAAATTTTACCCTTTATTGCACTTTATGTGATTTGTAAAAGAGAGGTCAATTCTGTGATGACCCCTAATATTTCCTCCTTCTGAAGTGGGAGTTCAATTTCATACTACAAATATGGAGGGTTATAGAAGTCACTGGTAAAATCAGCACTTTCTGGAAATTGAAGAAACCTTGTTTGGACTATTTATAAGGTCATATCTGATTTCATTGACCTAATTTTTAGACCATGTTTTTTAGTCTAAGTTCTTACATGGGAGCAGAGGGACCTTTCAAAACCTACTGTCCTCAGGAACAACTCAGAGTAGAAGCACAAAACAGAAAGTATGGTTATTGAGAAGCCCTCAAGCCTTACACGAACCTGGTCCATGTAAACCCAAGGAGATCCTATGACAATCAGTTGTAATGCTGGAGAAACTGAGGCAAGATAGAGATTAAGAGAGTTTTTAATATTTTATTTGGGTTTCTGAGAGGGAAAGATTGTCTGGGACCAAAGGATCCATTTTGGTCCCAGGGCTGATGTCTTAGAAGCATTCAGCAGCAAATGTGAGATTTCAATGAATTATATATAGCTCCAAGGGATCAGGGGAAACAAAGGCAAGAGGTGGAATCTGAGCATTGGTAAATGGCGGCAATTTCCATGTAGGGATCATAAATCCAGTTCTAATAGGTGGGTGTAGGACCATAAATTCTGATAAACTGGGAATGAAGGGGATATTTGCTAGAGACAGAAAGTCTGGAACTTAGAGATGTGTAAGCATATCTCTTAGTAAATTAGCTGAATTTATGGCTCTATGGAATGCTAATGGTTAGGGCTCCCAGCCCTAATCTCAGTCCTAATGGTTAGGAAGAGGGGTTTCAACCGGGGGATTGAGACAAAACAATTCAAGGAACTAAGGCAGAACAAGTTAGGGAAACTGAGGCAGAACAATAAAAGGAAACTGTGGCACAACACAGCCAGTTAGCCAATGAGGACTTAATTTTGTGGAAAGTACTATGCTTGGCGACACAAAGAAAGGCAAAAATAGTCCATATCCACCAAGAATTCATATCCTAATGGGGAAAACAATATGTAAATAACTATGTACACCCAAGATAAAGGCATTAATAGCTGAAGTTGGAAGAACTATCCATCAATAAAATTTGTTAAACACCTTGTTTATGTCAGGAAGTATGCTAAATGCTGGGAATACAAAAAGAGGCAAAAGACAGATAGTAAAAAATTTGTGCAGAAGATAGGATTTAAACTAAACTTTGAAGGAAGCCAGGGAAGTCAAAAAATGAGAACAAGGGGGCAAAACCCTCCAAGATGGGAGATGAACAGTTATGTTTAAGTCCCAGAGAGAAAGAATAGTTTCATAAGATCACACAGAGAATTAGTGACATGTTTGTTTGTTTGTTTGTTTGTTTTTCTTAAGGATTTCCATGGAAAACTAGAGTTGATAGAGAGTAGGAGAAAAACATGGTGGAAGATGGAAGAAAATGAGTATCTGACCTCCAGAAAGAGAATATGTTGTTTTTTGAAAATCTAAGTTACATAAGTCTAGAAACTTCCTGATCCACTTAAGAAAAGCCTCTACTGTAATGACTAGTTCATTGTGTTTAATTTTGATTAATTAATTGCCAACTCCTAGATCTGGCAATCATGGAGATTAACTCTTACAGATGAGAATACTTAGTATTTAAGAAGAACATATTTCTTTGAAATTTCTTAGTGAGTTAGGAGCCAGAACCCTTAGAATAATCTTAGCTTTCCCCTGGTAATACTAGTACTGGCCAATTCCCACTCCCTGGTTAATCTGTGAGGAAATACTCATTGCTATGTAGCTGAACTTGAAGGAAATGAGTGCAGGCCTACCTGAGGCTTGCCATTTCCTTTCCAGACTTCAGCACTGACTAGCTTGCTTGGAACCAGATAAATAAACGCAAAGTTGGTTTCCAAGTTAGAAGATAATGTTTAGGGCTCTTTCTACCCTCTCACATAGAACACAGTACTTATATTGAAGAGGCTGCAGTTATTCAAAAACTGTTGCCAAGGGGGGGCATAGCTTGTGCCAAGAAGCAGGATAAATTGTTATTAATTCTATAAACACCCTGCTTTGGAATGCTGCAACACAATTACTTAAGCCTGACTTAAATAGACATCTCCTACTGCAAGAGGAAAAATAATCTAATTATAAATATTATAGATTACAGAATCTTGGTGGAGTTGCATGACAATTCTACTATAGTATTAAGGTAACTTTGAATAGGACAAGAATGATTATCTCCATTTTACAAAGGAATTGAGGTATTAAAATGGTTCAGTGGTTTTCCCCAGATCACACAGATAATCAGCATCAGAGTTAAAACTTGTTGCCTTTCAAGTGGTTATCACCTGGAATACTGGGAAACTATAGACATATATTTACAGTTCCTAGCATGTAGCACAGTGCCTGACACACAGGAGAAAAGTGCTTAATAAATTTTTATTGATGAACAGTTCTCCCAGCTCTAGCTGCTAGTGCCTTCCCTTCTTGAGATTATCTTCCATTTACTTTGCATTTATTTTGGATATACCTAGTTATTTACATGTTGTTTTTCCCAATAGGATGTGAATTCTTGGAGGATATGGACTATTTCTACCTTTTTTGTATGTTTCCAGGCTACAGCAGAGTACTTGCCACAAAGTTAAATCCTTGTTGGTTAACTAACTGGCTGATTGTGTCATAGAACTGGGTTTATATGCACCATTGCTATTAAAGATATGTGGAGGCTGTATCCATTAGTTCCAAAGATCTTCTAATTCTGACTTCACTTTAAGGGGGTGCCAGGTATTTTCCTTATAACAGTCCCATGGGGTAGGCAATTCAATTCAAATAAACAATTGGGGACTATGCCAGACTTTTAAGAAACAAAGTCAAAAGACAAACACTCCTTGCCTTCAAGTACCTTACTTCTCTTGGGCACTTGAAGGAGGAATATAACATTCTCAATAATCACTAAGCACAAATATATGTAAAATAATGGATTTTGAACATACTTCTAGCCATAAGGATCAGGATAGTACAGGCCTGGTATAAGAACTAAATCTGGAAGGGAAATACAGAAAAGGCAAAAGTGAGAGCATTCCAGGCTGGAGGGATAGTCTTAAAAAAGCATGCAGGCAGAAGATGGAATTCCATGTGGGAGATCAGATTGACTTTTAAAAAAATTCTTGGAGGGAATATTTTGTTTCACTCAAAATTCTGATATCATCTATACCTTTTCTAAAGTCACTGATAAAAAAATTTTTCAACAATAAAGGGATAATCACATATCTCTGGAAATTTCCATTACAGGCCTCCTGTCATATTGGCATTAAATCATTAACAACTACTCTTTGAATTTGGTGACTCAACCGGTTCTTAATTCATTTCATTCCAGTATCATCTAGCTCATATTTCCCCATCTTTTATTTAAGAATAGTCTGAAATGGTACCTGGAATTTGAAAACAGAAGACCTGGTTTCAAATATACCAGTGTTTATACTATTTTTGTGTCTTTGTGTAAGGAAAAGATGACCATCTCAATTTTACAAAGGAGGACATTGAGAATGCCAAAAAAGTTCAGTGACTATTCAAATCATACATATAATCAACATCAGAGATTTCAGTACAGATCTTATTATCCCAAGACTCCTTTTTTACTACATTTTGCCTTCAAAAAAATTGTATGCTCCTTAAAATTAACTTCTTATCCATGGGGCCTGCAACTGAAAAAAAATCCCTTTCATGTTCTTATTTTTCAATGATTTCTTTTCTTCTCTATGTTTCTGTCTCTTATTATTCCTTAAGTCCTCATTCATTCACAAATATTATTGATCTTACTTTACAAATGAGAAAATAGTACAGAAAATTTGGGTAAGTGGCTGGTCTTAAAGCTATAACTAGAATCATTCTCACAGAATCATAAAATCTCACATGTGAAGGGACCTCAGAGTTTATCTAGCCTAATTTATATCTGAACAAGAATTCCTATTGTAATACTCCGAGTGAGTTTTCATTCAGTCTCCTTTTGAAGACCTCCAAAAAAGAATTTCCTTCTTTCTGAAGAAGACCATTCAACTTTGTGATTGCTCAAATTGTGAGGAAGTTTTTTTTCTTTACTCAGACCCCAAATCTGCTCCTTTTCCATTCCATTTCTTTTCCCTGGGGCAAAACAAAGTCGGGTTAATTGTTCTTCTACAGGTGACCTACCTAGTACATACTTGTCCTGTTATTTCCAAGTTAATTTCTTCAACCAATCCCCCTATCACATGGATTCCAATCCTGTTCTGACCCTCTTTATCTTTCTTTGAATGATCATGATTACCTCATACTCATTTATGTCATCTATGCCTTTTCTAAAGTCACTGATAAAAAATATTCAATAATAGAGGGGTAACCACAAATCTCTGGAATTTTCCATTACAGACCTCTTGTCATGTTGACATTGAACTATTTTTTTTTAGAAAGTATGGAGAGAGACACTTTAATTTATTTGTAATTTTTTGGTCAAATTACTACTGGTAATTCCTTTTCACATTGTTTCTTTTCCATCAAAATAGGTCATTATATATTTTTAAAGCTTTTTATTTTCAAAATATATGCATAGAAGGGCAGCTAGGTGGTGCAGTAGGTAGAGCACCAGCCCTGAAGTCAGGAGTACCTGAGTTCAGATCTGGTCTCAGACACTTAACTCTTCCCTGGGTAAGTCACTTAACCCCAATTGCCTCAGCAAACCTTGTATTCCAATTTTTTTCTCCCTCCCTTCTCCCTGCCCCTCCCCTAGTAGACAAAGAATTTGATATATTAAACATGTGCAATTCTATACCAATTTCCCCAATTATCATTCTGTAGAAGAAAAATCAGATGAAAAAGGGGGAAAAAAGTGAGAAAGAAAACAAAATGCAAACAAACAACAACAAAAAAGTGGAAATACCATGTTGTGATCCACACTCAAACCCCACAATCCTCTCTGGATATAGATGGCTCTTTTCATCACAAGATCATTGGAACTGTCCTGAATCATCTCATTGTTAAAGAGAATCACTTGTATCAGAATTGATCACTGTATAATGTTGCTGATGCTATGTACCATTTTTTCCTGGTTCTACTCATTTCACTTAGCATCATTTCATGTAAGTCTCTCCAGGCCTTTCTTTTCTTTTCTTTTCTTTTTTTTTTTTTTTTTTTTTGACATTGAACTATTAACAACAGTCTTTGAACCTGATATTTAACAAGTTCCTAATTCATCTCTTTTTCCTTCTCAATATAATAGTCATACTGCTATCCTATACCCTGTGATGTAACCTAGCAAAATGATTTCTTGTTATCTGTGATGCTAAGGTCTTTGATGCGGATGGGTCAGGATCAATTGGGGTTGCTCAGGAAATTTCAGGGAGCAAGATGGCTCTCATTGAAGGCAGATTTTAATGTGAACAGTAAGGTAGGCTTACTTCTTAAGGGATCAGCAGCTAGACAAAGGATACTGTATTTAGACCAGTTTGAGGGCCAGATGTCACAGATTAAATTCTAAAGTGAGCTGTTAACCACAATGAACAGAAAAACAAGATGCAATTGCCCAGCCAGCCAGGTACAGGGTACTTGAGTCATGATAAGTGTTTCAAAGAACTAGGGTTGTTAACATGGTTGGTCACACATTCCCCAAGTCTTAAAAAATAGTTTTTGTTATTGGGCAAAATTTCTGTTGTTACTACCTAAGTTCTCCACAGGACAGTGTGCAAGGCAAAGTCTAAAGCCAATTCCATCAATCACGGCATAACTTCAAGTGAAAAAGGCCAGTAAAACAGTGCTTGTCCTGCTGAGGAAAAACTGAATGTTCAATCAATTGGCTCTGATTCCTTGGGGAAGAAATTTGATGTAATAAAAAGCATACAAGATTGAATTCAGACTCAAGTCCTGCTTTTCGAATTCATTCAGTCTCAAGATGCATGACTTTATACAAGCTAGCTAACCTTCCTGAGCTTAAATTTATCCATTAGTGAAGATATTAATATGTCATCTATTTAAACCAGATCATACTTACCTACCACCTCTATGCCTGGCATATATTGTATAGTTAGTCTTTCAGCTAATTTAATCTGTCACAAAACATTTATTATATTAATTGGTTGCTATGTGCCAAGCAATAAAGAATAAAGATAAATAAAATAAGAAAATAAAAATAAAAATATCCCCTCAAGCAGCTTATATTCTATTTAGGAACAAAATGTATCTCAGTTTCTTCAACTACAAAAAAGGCATAAAAATATCAGTTTCTACTACGAAGGCTTATGAAGATCAAATGAAATGCTATTTATAAAAAGTACTTAGAACAGTGCCTGGAATATAATAGTTACTATATGAATGTTTATTCCCTTATCCTTCCTCTATCAATTTATCATATACATATATGATATATGCATTTATATACACATATTACATGTAAATACAATATGTTTATGTATATATGTATAATTTAAAACTGCATTAAGATTTTTCTATACCCTATGTATACACATACAAGGTGTAAGTTAGTAAGTTAGTGGAGAACAAGAAAGGGGAATTTGACCTGAGTCTTGAAAGGAAGGTAGGAATCAGAGGTGAGGAACATGCCAGATGTGGGGGATGGCTCATGAAAATGCATAGAGTTGGGAGTATATGTGAAAAAATAGTAAAGAGGCATTGTAGCTGGATTTTAGGGTCCATTTATTTGTAAGGTAGGCATAGCAAGTGTCATCATTTCTACTTTTCAGATAAGCAAACAGGCACAAAGGGCCAAATGACTAGTTATGAATTCTGCATAGTCACAAGATTCTGAAAACAAAAAGAATTTAAAGATTTTTTTAGTTCAGGGCTTCTTCATCTGGAGTCCATAAACTTTTTAAAAATATATTCTGACAGATATAATTCAATACATTTGGTTTCCTTTGCAATCTTATGTCTTTTATTTTATGCATTTAAAAATGTTATTCTGACAATGTAGATAGACTTCACCTGACTGCCAAAGGGCCCCTGCTTTAATCCATTGCTTTAATTTCATTTTCCATCAAAGGAAGAAAGATTTGCCCAGAGTCACACATGTAATAAATAGCTGTGCCAGCATTTAAACCAAGGTACTTTGATTCCAGGGCAGCTAGGTGGAGCAATGGATAGAGCTCTGTATCTGAAATCTGGAAGTCTTCCCTAGTTCAAATCTGACCTCAGATACTTATGAAAATAGCAAACCATTTTTGACTAAGAAAACCCCACACAGATTGCACAGGACTGAACAATAATAACAACCTTAGATTCCAATCCAGTTCCCTTTTTAATGTACCACGTGGAGACTGGATAAGAATCCTAATTTCCTGACTCCTACACCAATACATTCATTCCAGTGAGATACCACTCACGTAAAGCTAATGAGAGATTTCTTTAAAAGAATGATTTTGCTATAAATCTCAGCACAAACAAAAATGAGGGATGCATTGGTAGCCAGGATACAGATCACAAGATTATAGGTTGTAGGGTGTAGAGGAATCTTAAAGGTCCTTTAGTCCAAACTTCAATTTTACTAATGAAAAAAATTCTGTCCAGAGAGATCACATCACATATCTAATGTCTTTCTGGTAGCAGAACTCGAATTTGCACCAGGATTCTGTGATTCTAAATTTGTTGCTTTTCCCTCTACACCACCTGGACAAAATTTAATGATGTTCAGGAATAACAATAATTTTTTCAATACAAAATTTAGGGAATAAATGTATCCTAACTTGGAGTGGCAAGAAAGCAAACAAGATTCTCTAATGAAGGAAAATCCCTTTTCCTACTGAAATCATTCTACTCACATATATGGAACTGAAAGTTCCCAAAGAGCTAATGATTTATTCAGCCAAAAATAGTTGAGAATTTTAAATAGATTTTTATTCTAGAGCTATTTATGGATTTTTCTTCTGTCTGAGAACATTAATTCATCAAAATAGATTTTGAAGGTATTTTAACAATCATAGACTTTCCTGAATATCATAAAAATATAAAGCACAATAGAGTGATTGTGATACAATGGAAAACATCCTGGATTTAAAATATAAAGATGAGCTTGGTTTAGATTTTATCTCTGCTATTAATTGTCTGTGTGACTTGGACAAGGGTCTTAATTCACTAAGTTTTTTCTTCTGGAAAATGAGTAAGTAGAACCAATTGTAATCCCTTTCAGATCTAAATTTTTCATCTTTCTTGATTCCATTTTCTGCTCTCATATTCAAATCTGCAAATATCTCAAACAGCTATGCATTATGCCCTGTGTTAGACACTAAGAAAAACTGAAGTCTAGATAAGACATACCTCTATTCTTGTGAAATCCATCATCTACTAGAGGAATAAGAAAGAAACATTACCAAACAGTAAACAATGAGTGTATTACAAAGTTATAAAATAAAGAGTTATATTAGGTCTGAGGGAGAAGGTCACTATTGACCAGGAATCAGAGAAGATGTCCCAGAGGAGATAGCCAGAGATATGAGCTTACAAAGACTGAAAAGAATTTAGAATGCAAGATATCAGGAAGAGAAGGTAGAAGGCTAGCTAACACAAATCTTGTTCTCTTTACAGCTATTTTAAGGATCACAGCATCACCCTTGTTTCTTTTGAGTTCATTTCCTTCATCTTAGGGATCATTCATTTGGTCCACAAACAATCATTAGCAACCTATTGATCAGAGAGACCTATGATGCAGAGATATACAAGGTTTAAGTAAGATCCAATCCTTTCCCTAAAAGAACTTAAAATCTAGAAGAAGAATAAGGAATAACCAGAATACACAGTTACTTGAAAAATACATTAGAAAGATCCATAAGAGAAACAAAAATGGCGTGTGCGTTCTGAAGGGGAAAGTTGTTGCTAATAGAAAGTTTAGGGAATGCTACCAACTGAATTAATTAATTAACTGAATTAATATTCAGTAGTTGGAATTCCAGAGTTCTAAATTTATTTAGTAGGCAAGAAGGAGCTACTGAAGAATTTTGAGAAGCAATATGACATGGCTAGATCTATGGATAAGAAAATTGATCGGCAGTGGCATTAATGATGGTTTAAAGTGGGAAGACAGTAGACATTTGAGCGAGCTTTTAGAAAGCTATTGGAATAGTCCAGGCAAAAAGCAAAGAAAGCCTATACTAGAAGAAATATATATAATATTTACTCTAAATATAAAAATAACAAGACTGTAACTGATGGGGAAGAAGGAGTGATGAAAAGGAAATCATAAGATGCAGTGTCCAGGTTGAAAACATGGAAGTCTGGATATATAAGTTATGACAATGACAGAAATAATGAAGTCAGAAGGAACTGATTTTGAAGGAAAAATAATAAATTAATTGAGAAAAAATTAAATAATGTATTTTATTCAAGAGTTTTACAAGATAGTCATAACACTTATTCTTATAAGTGTTAAGCGAGGGGCATAAAAATGTATTCATTAGAGAGAATTCTGTGAACTGCAGAAGTCATACAAGGCTTTCTGGATTGTGCTTTAAAGGATGACTAAGACTTAACTAAATGAAAAGGACAGGAATTGGGTAACTTATATGCTAAGGCAGTGAAATGAGCAAAGGTGCCTTGGCACAAACATTCATACCAATATGGCACAGTATGCAAAGCACTCTATCATAAAATATTATCATAAGGTTGATGAGACTGATTAGGTAGAATGTAAGGCCAAGAATTTTGAATATATGTCCAGTAATTAATGAGAAATCCTTGAAAACTTTTAACAATTATTCTGCTTTTTCAATAGAAAGATATCTTTATTTGGAATCCAAATACCTGAGCTCTTTTGGACAAGTCACTTCCCTTCTCAATATCAATTTCTTCAACTATAAAACAAAGTCTTGGAAAAAATAATATTAGCTACCATTAATACAGTGCCTTGAGATGTACAAAGCATTTTACATTACAATAGAATCTCATTTTATCTTTGCAACTATCCTGAGATGTAGGTGCTATTTTTGTTCTCATTTCACACATGAGGAAACTAAGACAGATATTAAAGTCACTTGCCCAGGGTGACCTAGATAGTAAAGAACTGAGGTTATATTGAACTCAAATCTTCCTAACTCTAAGTCCTGCTTTCTATCAACTTTACCATCTAGCTGCTTGCTGACAATCTAAAAAATGATGTGATTCTACAATAAATGTAGTACTTTAAATTGATTGATAGGTAAGACTATACAGGTGGGCTATAGGGTGTATTTTTTTTTCTTCCTCTAACTCTTTGTCTCCCTTCCTCTTAATAATCTCCCTTTCTCTGATTGGTGAGCAGAGAATGAAAAGCAGAGAACTTCTCCCAAAAACTCCATTTAAGGAGGGTATCCAGATCAGCTACTTCCACGTGAACTTCTCTAGATTTCATCATACACCTCCCTTTCTGCATCCTTTCATATACATTGTCTTCCCCATTATATTATTAAACTCCTTGAAGGCAAGGATTATATTCTGTCTTTTGTTGTATCTCCATCACTGAGCAAAGTGTTTAATACATAGTAGGCACTTAGTATAAATATTTCCTAACTGATCAAAGAAACTCACAAAGATCATAAGCACATGATACCAGGGTTGTCATCTGCCTCAGTAGGAGTGTCTGCACTATCTAAATCTTTAATCTTTAAAGCATTAAGTTAATAACAATTCACACTGTTATACAGTATCTCAAAAATCTCAAGAAAGATTTACACTTTAGCAGCTAAGATTTTGAGGATGCCCTTCCTACCTTAAAGTTCAAACCCCACTTTCTTCACAAGCTCAAAAGATTGTATGAGTAAAATTACTCAAGTTTTACAGATGAGGAAAATGAGGCTGAGAGATGAAGGAATAGATCCACAATCACAAAACTAGTAAGAGAGTCAAAAGCTCCAGCTCTAGGCTCCTCTATCTTAGTTTAGAGCTTTTATTCCAATCTTGTTCATTTATATTCTTTGAAAAGGGTAGGTTAGAGTCTCAACACCTATCAGGAAGGCTACTTCTCCTGGGAACCAGGATAGAAATAAGATCACTAAGTGAAATATGAAACAGGATGGTGTGGAAAGAACCTTGAATTTGGTGTCAAAGGACCTGGGGTCAAATCTTTTCTCTGTAATTTACTCTCAATTATGTGACTTTTTGGTTTCTCTGGACCTAAGGTGTCTTGGTCTCAAAATTAGGGAATCAGTCAAGATAGGTTTGAAACACTCTTCTAACTCTAAATCTGACAGTTCCATTAAAAAAAATAAGTTTCCATTAGAAAGTCTTCCTGATTCCTACGAGCTCATGAATATTAAAAATATTTTCCCTCCCTTTAAAAAAAAATAGTAACTCATTCCAAAGGGTAACAATGCAAAAGTTATTTTCTCTCTTAATATATGAAATGGCTACTTTCACATAATATATAGCTGATCTGTCCTCCCAAAGAAATGTATGAGGTCTTCATTTTAAAATATATTTTATACCTTGTTTACTAGGACTTAGATATCTCCAGAGTTCTATCCTTGTCTTCATTTCTCACCAAATAAATGCCAGACCTAACTTTTAAGTGTTACCTCTTTATGAGACTGGATAATAGTTAGAAATGTAACTAGCAGCAACAACGCTTGCCTAGCTCTAACTTTCTAATTCTCGGATAGAAAACTTCATTCGAAAAATATTGAAACAATCCTATCAGAAATTCTAATTATGCCGTTATTCATTGAATCATTTTCTTGACACTGGTATATAGTTTGGGGGAGGGGAACAGAACAAGAAGAGGGAATTTCCTTCTTTAGCCATAAATTGTATGCAAATAGGGTTACGTTTCTGGCAGTCTGCTTGGGAGTGAGTGTGTCTTCCATGAGCTAACCGTACTCACAGCTCCATTGGGAGGCTGCTCCTTTAATTCACCAACCGAAAAGTGGAAAAGGCTGCCTGGAGGCATCCCATTACAGGGGAATGAGCCAAGGATCAGGACTGCTATATAAACCCAGCAAAAGCTGGATGTATTGGCTGCAGCCTCCCCTGCTGTCAAACTTCTCTTGCACACACACTCTCTCTCACACATACACACATACACATGCTCAACTCAAACACACACTGATCTCAGAGTATAAAGAAAACTTTACTGTTTTGACAAGAGGAGAGCAAGAAGGTGGGAGACTGCTTGCTAACTTTATTTATTTAATGAGGCCGTTCACTGTAGGATCTAACTTATATTCAAGTCTGGAAGGTAAGCTCATTCCATCATTATTACCCAAAAAAATCACGTGTTTATATGTGTGTGTGTATGCATTTGATAAAATGAGTTTAAATGTATCATTCATGAACTTAAAAAAAAGTTTCTGTAGAATTATATTTTTAACTATAAGAATTGTTTTTTTAGGAGCCCTTTTTAGTGTAAATTATGAAAGTGATGTTTAACAGGGTTTTGTTTTGGGTTTTTTAAGTTTTCATTTTTTTTCTTGGTAATTTCCCTAGTTCCATATCAAAGAAAAGCATCATTTCTTTAGCACTTTTCAGCAAGGAAGGAAGGGAGGGAGGAGGGAGGAGGAGAGGATGAAGGAAGGGAGGGATGGAGAGAAGAAGGAAGGATGGGAAAGAAGGAAGAAAAGAAGGGAAGGAGGGAGGGAGGGAGAGAAAGGTAGGAAGGGAGGGAGGAAAGGCGAGAGGGAGGGAAGAAAGGAGAAAGGGAGGTAGGAAAGGAGAAAGGGAGGAGGAAAGGAAAGAAGGAAGAAGGGAAAAAGGAAGGGAGGGAGGAAAAAATGAAAATAATGACAGATCTAGGCAATGAATGACTGTTGAAACTTTGATGGAACCAAGTATAGAATCAATTCTAAAAGAATAAGTAAATATAATAGTTCAGAGTTTTCTGACCCATTAAGTCTTGATTAAATGATGCTACTCTAAAGATTTCCAATAAAGTTGTTTAATATGTAGTGCCTATAAGTCCAAAGCTTCTATTGCTGATATAATCCTTCTAGTTTCTCTCTCACCTAAAACTTCTGCTCAGCTTTGAGATTCCCACTTCTATCTGAATTGTGGCTAGGACCCAAAAAGAGATTCTTAATTCTACTCATGAGCTGCTAACGAGGTCTTTTACTTCTTCAAAGTTTGTCCACATTTGCTCTCAATCCAAAAGTCAAAAGACCTATCTTATCCAACCCCCTTCCTTCCCTCCCCCTGCCATGCCCTTTTTTTACTTGTCTATTTTTTGAGGGTTTCCAGCTCTATGGGCTGGACCTAGATGGATCTGTGTCTGTATGTGTGTGTGTGCTAGACATGAATGATACCAGGCTGGCGGAGGTCTTGGAAAAGGTGGTTGTAGCACAAAGCTTTGTTTAAACAGCTGACTTCAAGACTTTACTACCTTAATAGCATTTTTTTTAGTTACCACTTTGTGGGCTATGATGCTGAGCTCCTGCTTCTGGGAACACTCAGGCTTGTTTTCTTTGCTTGTAAAGACATTCAATCCAAAATGACATTTACTAAATGGGATAGTCCTTGGTAGTTCAGTGGGAAAGCATTATATTGTATGTGAGACCCAGGCAGAGAACCCTGAGGTAAAATAAATGTGTCTCTGTCTTTTTTTTTCTTTTATGGAGTTTCACCATATGTACTGGATGAATAAAAACTGCTTGCAGAAGACAGCTTTTCACTTATCCAGGCAATTAGTTAGGTCCTGTTTGGAACTCTGTAGTTTGACTGGGTAGTGTTTTGGGGGCTTGCCCAGGCTTTGGAAGACTGAATAAATTAGTGGAAAGTATGCTGGCATCCTTTGCCATCTGAATCCCTTTGAAAACTATTTTATTGTAGGGTCCCCCCCCCTCCCCAGCTTTTGAGAATGGAGTGAAGCGTCTTACATGGTTGTTTTGTGTATTGAATTTTCTTGGCTTCAGGGCACACATTAATAGGATACCTAGTGCTTTCCTCAAGAGTGAGTTGGGTCAGGATAAAAGATTGATGAATATAGCAGTGGTCAACTATAAAGAAAGGCTGTTTGAAAAAAAAAAAGAAAGAGAGAAAGAAAACCCATAGTTCCTTGCTTTCTGTAATATCTGAATACACTGCCTAATTATTAAAGCCTGACCTTCTGCTTGTGTTCTCTATACCCATAGTCTTACTAAAATTTCACGTGCAATAATCCTTCAGGTTACCATGAGTCAGAAGGGGCACAAGGAGACATGCATATGCACTTGATCCTACATGATGCATTCATCTCAGTAACTTACTATTCATCCATTAGATCATTTCCTCATTAATTTAAACCTCAGGAAATAGACTGTTCAAGACAGGAGTCTTAATCCCAGACACACAAGTTACCTTATTAATGGCAATGTTTCCTTCTGTGGGAAAGAGACAACAGACCTTGCATTTAACAACAACAACAACAACAACAACAACAAAAATGAAATAGCTGCTAGTTTTGGGACTTCAGGAAGAGTTCTCTACCAATTACAAAGTGTGATCAGATAGCCTGAGGATATCCTGATAGCTATCAAAAAAGAGGAAGATTACTTCCTCTATTCTCCTTCCCAAATGAAACTTCACAAATGCATACCCAATTTATGATAGCCATATACAGTCCACTTTTTAACATGACTCTCTTAAACAATCAGGAGACATGGTTCCAGTCCTGACACTGTCCCAAAGTACTGGCCTAACCTTCAGTGATTCATTTCATCTCTCTATGCCTTCATTTCCAGAGCTGAAAAATGATGCTAAGGCCTTTGCTTTCCTACTTGGGATCATAAGATTTACAACTGAAAAAGGCTATTATAAATCATCCAGCCAAACTCCTGAATTTTATAAATAAGGAAACTGAGGTCCAAAGTAGGGGAATGACCTTATTCAAGTAGTAAAAGTAATAAATAAATAAAAGAGCCAGGATTGAAATCAGAATGGAGCCAGATCCTCTGCCTCCTTTTCACAACACTATGCTGCTTCCCCATGGTCATATCTGAAGAGTCAAAGGAAATAATAAAGACAAAAATATAATAGAAGTTCTAAAGGCCCTTTGCAAAATTTAATTTTTATTCCTCAAAATACATGCTAAATATCAATAACTATAACTACTCATATTGTATAGGACTCTACGGTTCATCATAGTAATCCTGTGAAGTAGCTAGCATTATGATTACATCCATTTGACAGATAAGTAAACTGAGGCTCTGAGAAGCAGTAATTTACCCATGGTCACCCACCTTGTAAATGTCTAAGATAGAATTTAATAGAATCATTGGATTTAATGTTGGAAAAGACTTTAACCTTCATTCTACAGATGAGGAAGCTGAGATCTATGTGTTAGTAAAGTGATTTTTCCAAAGATTCAGGAGCAAAGTAAAGTTCAAATCCAGATCTTTTAACTGCATGTCTTTCCATTGTTCCTCCAAGGAAGTCTTTCTCTATTGTTTATTTAATTTGGGGAAACGTTTTTTAAAAAGAAACAAAAATCTTGATCAGTAAATTTTTTCACACTAATGGCAATCTCAGAGGCCCACAATGTGGAAGTGCTTATTTAAGGATAATTGTGAGGTAAAATGAATTAATATATGTGAGAAGTTTTATAAGTCTTGGAGCACTATATAGATATTAGATATGAATATAAGCCTCATGCTAAGAGTAAATAATAATTATAATTAAAAGGCAGCTTGGTTTAACTGTCTTGAGGGTCACAAAGGCTTGAGTGTGGGTCCCACTTCTGATGTGGGCTGGCAGTATGACCCTTCAATACAGCTCACTTAGCAACTCAATTCTCCGGGTAAATCTCTAAGACTGTAAGTTTCAGAGGAAATGTGGATATGCCTAGTTGGAAGACACTGCTCATTCATTGCTCTTCAGGCACTCCCTATGCTGATGAAATCCCAGGTCTAGGCATAAATAAGAATAGGATAAATTTCGTGTTTATATAGTACTATAAATTTCATATAGAACTTTCCTCACAAAAAAAAAATTTTTAGATATGTAGTCTGCGCATTATTACTATTACTTGACAGATGAGCAAACCGAGGCTAAACAAGATTAAGTGTCTTGTCCAAGGTCATAGGTTATTAAAGAAGAATGAAACTTGTGAGTTTCCCTTTAGCCATTCTGAACTCATCTAGAATTGCAAATAGTGGTATCCGGTATTGCAGAGGCTATTCAGTAGGATTGGCTCAGGGACAGAGGATTACTAGGAGAGGACAGGATCTTAGTACTTTTGCAGAATGACTCTGCTTACTATCACCTTACACTGATGTTTGTGGAAGGTGGGGTTAGTTTGGTCTAACTCAGTCTGGAGATAGGAAAAGTTCAAATTATAATGAAATTAATTGGTACAGTCAGTCAGCTAAATTTCAGTCCTGAAAAGCAAGTATTAAGCTAAAAATATTTTAAAGATTTTTTACAGGAGGACAGAATAGGAAAAATAAATTATTCTGTGCCTTTCCTGAAACGATCAAATTTGAAAAATGGTTAATTTATTTGTTGGAGAAAACACAGTTAATGGATTCCTCAGTCTCAAGCAAGAGAGAGGTCAGAATGAAAGTGGAAGGACCTCACTTAAGAACCAAGCCTCTAATAGTTACAGCTGAATTAGACAGGTTCTTATAGAATCCACTGCCATCTACCCACCAATTTATCTCCTCCCAGCTCATTCCCTTTCAGTCAGGCCACCAGTTATTGCAGGGAATCCCTTTCAATCCATTCCCCAGCCAACTGAAACACCCTCTACATGTGGGAAAAATTAGCTTTTGGGCTGCCGTCCAAAGAGTAAAATCCCCCAAAGAGTGAAGGAGCTCACTTCTGCAAGGGGGTTAGAAGTGGGGAGGGGAGACTGGGATTAGGGTAGAAGCAGCTATAATCACATTGTTCAGGATGTAAGGAGCTTTTGCAGAGAAAAGAAACATTATGAAGGCAATTCTTTCCTTTGACCAAAAGGAATAAAAAATATGTTGGATCTATTGAATCATTCTAATATTATTTATTAGAAATGGGGAAGAGCAGGAAGAGGAGCAAGAATCTTCCCTATAAACCTATTTATCATCAAAGATTAAAATTCAACATGTTTCTTTTCAGTTATTTTCTATTACCTCACCCTCAATTTCTATCACCCTCAATCAGGCAGAAAGCCAAAAGAATTCTCCCTTACTGTGCCATTCTGTAGTAAGTTAAATCCCTCCTTTAACCTTCATGCAAATGAAAATTATTTCTCCTATTTCTGGTCCTCAGTTTCCTCATCAACAAAATGGGGAAAATATTTTCCTTACCCATCTAAGAGATTTACAGGAAATATTTGATAGGATCATTACAGTATATTCTTTGGCACAAGGGCTGATCCTTTGGGTATAGGGGGGAGATATGATTGCAAATGAAGATGATGTAAAAAAAGATATCTGTTTGTTGTTGTTCTTGTTGTTTGGTTGATTTAAGTCATGCCCTATTCTTCATGACCCCATCTTGTGTCTTGGCAAAGATACTTGTGATTTGCGATTTCCTTCTCCAGCTCATTTTAGAGATGAGAAAACTGAGGCAAACAGGGTTAAGTGACTTACCTAGGGTCATTCTACTAGTAAGTGTCAGAGGTTGGTTTTGAACTCAGTTCTTCTTGACTCCAGACCCAGGGCTATATCCACCATACCAATAAAAGATCTGTGTGTTATTAATATCATTATGTTTTTGATTTACTTGTGAGTGGAAAGTTTTAAAGGTTAATTCATTTTAAGTCAATGATAACAATAGGTGAAATTTCTAGAGCACTTTAAGGTTTGCAAATCCCTTTACAAATCTGATCTCATTTTGCTCCTCACAACAACCTTGTGAACTAAGTGCTACAGTATTATTACTAATTGGGAACATTGAGAATTTTTGTGATTAAATGACTTATCAGAGTCATTTAGTATTATAACTGCAATTTATTTATTTTTTGCTGAGGCAATTGAGGTTAAGTGACTTGCCCAGGGTCACACAACTAGGAAGTATTAAGTGTTTTGAGGTCAGATTTGAACTCGGGTCCTCCTTCCTGACTTCTGGGTCGCTGCTCTATCTACTGCACTATCTAGCTGCCCCTTATAACTGCAATGTATATCCTGATCTCCTAATTAAAGTCATCATTCTATTCTACTACAGTTTGCTGCCTCTCAGCTACTGGATTCAGAATCTTGACATTTTCTCTAATTCACAAGTCCTGAATTGTGCTACTTTCAAGCAGACTATATAACCTGTTATATATTCCCCAAACTCCACCTGGTCTTACAGTTTCATGGGAAATGAAACATTCCTTTTCCTAATGTGTTCTTACTGAAGCTTCTATTACTTTTTACTCACTTGGAAAGGCATTGTCCTCAAGTTATGCCTTGCTCCTGACTTCTTATCCAGAAAATCTTTCATCTACACTAAGGGTTCTTAAAATAAAGGATTGACAGAAGAAGTAGGAGGAAACCAGAAACTTGGATAAGAAAAAATAATAGCATCTTTATTTTTATTTGTAATCTCAGGTATTGTCTTTTATGCATTCAAAATATTCTTTTGAGAAGAGGGCCATGAGTTTCATCAGACTGCCAAAAGGGTCCTTAGCATTAAAAAAAAATTAAGAACCTTGCTCAAGAAGTATAGAATTTTAAATCTAGATACAATCTTTTTTTATTTTTTTTTTATTTACAAGGTATATGCATGGGTAATTTTTCATCATTGACCCTTGCAAAACCTTCTGTTCCAACTTTTCCTCTCCTTCCCCCCACCTCCATCCCTAGATGGCAGGTAGACCTATACATGTTAAATATGTTAAAGTATATGTTAAATGCAATATATGTATACATATTTATATAGTTATCTTGCTGTACAAGAAAAAAAATGGATTTAGAAAATAAGGTAAAAATAGCCTGAGAAGGAAAACAAAAATGCAAGCAGACAATAACAGAAAGGAATAGAAATGCTCTGTTTTGGTCCACACTCATTTCCCATAATTCTTTCGCTGGGTGTAGCTGGCTCTCTTCATTATTGAACAGTTAGAACTGGTTTAGTTCATCTCATTGTTGGAGAGAACCACGTCCATCAGAATTGATCATCATATAGTATTGTTGTTGAAGTGTATAATGAGCTCCTAGTTCTGCTCATTTTATTTAGCATCAATTCATAAAAGTTTCTCCAGGCCTCTCTGAAATGATCCTGTTGGTCATTTCTCACAGAACAATAATATTCCATAACATTTATATGCCACAATTTATTCAACCATTTTTCAATTAATGGGCATCCATTCAGTTTCCAATTTCTAGCCACTACAAAGAGGGCTGCCACAAACATTTTTGCACATATAGGTCCCTTTCCCTTCTTTAAGATCTCTTTGGGATATAAGCCCAGTAGTAATACTGCTAGATCAAAGGGTATGCAGTTTAATAACTTTTTGAGCATAGTTCCAAATTGCTCTCCAGAATGGTTGGATGAATTCACAACTACACCAACAATGTATCAGTGTCCCAGTTTTCCCACATGCCCTTTAACATTCATCATTATCTTTTCCTGTCATCCTAGCATTTGAGAGGTGTGTAGTGGTATCTCAAGAATTGTCTTAATTTGCATTTCTCTGATCAATAATGATTTGGAGCACCTTTTCATATGGCTAGAAATAGTTTCAATTTCTTCATCTGAAAATTGTCTGTTCATATCCTTTGTCCATTTATCAATCGGAGAATGACTTGATTTCTTATAAATTAGAATCAATTCGCTATATATTTTGGAAATGAGGCCTTTATCAGAACCTTTGACTGTAAAAATGTTTTCCCAGTTTATTGTTTCCCTCCTAATCTTGTCACCACTACTTTTGTTTGTACAAAACTTTTTAACTTGATATAATCAAAATTATTTATTTTGTGATCAATAATTATCTCTAGTTCTTCTTTGGTCACAAATTCCTTCCTCTTCCACAGGTCTGAGAGGTAAACTATCCTATGTTCCTCTAATTTATTTATAATATCATTCTTTATGCCTACATCATGAACCCATTTTGACCTTATCTTGGTGTACGGTGTTACATGTGGGTCAATGCCTAGTTTCTACCATACTAATTTCCAATTTTCCCAACAGTTTTTGTCAAACAGTGAATTCTTATCCCAAAAGCTGAGGTCTTTGAGTTTTCCAAACATTAGATTATTATGGTTATTGACTATTTTGTCCTGTGAACCTAACCTATAGCACTGATCACTTGGTCTATTTCTTAGCCAATACCAAATGGTTTTGGTGATCACTGCTTTATAATGTAGTTTTAGATCTGGCACAACTAGGCCACCTTCATTTATTTTTTTTTTCATTAGTTCCTTTGAAAGTCTTGACCTTTTGTTCCTCCAGATGAATTTTGTTGTTATTTTTTCTAGGTCATTAAAATAGTTTTTTGGGGGTCTGATTGGTATAACACTAAATAAATAGATTAGTTTAGGTAATATTGTCAACTTTATTATATTCACTCAGCCTATCCAAGAGCACTTAATATTTTTCCAATTGTTTAGATCTGTCTTTATTTGTGTGGAAAGTGTTTTGTAGTTTTGCTCATGTAGTTCCTGACTTTCCCTTGGCAGCTAGATTCCCAAATATTTTATACTATCAACAGTTATTTTAAATGGATTTCTCTTTGTATCTCTAGCTGTTGGATTTTGTTAGTGATATATAAGAATGCTGAGGATTTAGGTGGATTTATTTTGTATCCTACAACTTTGCTAAAGCTGTGGATTATTTCTAATAGCTTTTTAGTAGAATCTCTGGGGTTCTCTAAGTATACCATCATATCATCTTCAAAGAGTGATAATTTGGTTTCCTCATTACCTACTCTAATTCCTTTAATCTCTTTTTCATCTCTTATTGCCAAAGCTACCATTTCTATATTGAATAGTAATGGCGGTAATGGGCAACC
Organism: Sarcophilus harrisii; assembly: GCF_902635505.1. Taxonomy (NCBI): domain Eukaryota; kingdom Metazoa; phylum Chordata; class Mammalia; order Dasyuromorphia; family Dasyuridae; genus Sarcophilus; species Sarcophilus harrisii. The sequence goes on along the minus strand of NC_045427.1, from coordinate 436,916,913 downwards.
TTGTTTCATCCCTAATCTTTTTGGGAATGGTTCCAGTTTATCCCCATTACATGTGATGCTTACTGACGGTTTTAAATAGATGCAACTGACTATTTTAAGGAAAAAGTCCATTTATTCTTATACTCTTTAGTGTTTTTAATAGGAATGGATGTTGGATTTTATCTAGATACAATCTTAAATGTCCCCTATTCCTCATGAGGAAACTTAGTCAGAGAATGATGGGATGACTTGTTTCACATCATAGAATTTGTTCACTGGATTTGTTCAATGTTCCTTGTCATTGAGAGTTCTCCAAATAGAATGATTTCATTGCATAATATGCACTCTCTGACACTGGAAGGTCACTTGACAAGTAGACCAAAGAGAGAACTTTTATGATGGAAAGGAAGGTAGTCCTCTAGGATACATTCCAAAATCTGATTATTCTATTGCTAATTAAAAAGACCCTAATGAATCATTGACAATTTCTTTACAAAGTGCTTTGCTCAATATGAGATATTCCTTAGCTAGAAGAACAATAGTTGAGAAAGTTTCTTTAATTCTTCCCTTTTTTCTGATTGCTTTGACCTTATTTCTGGATCCCTATAAATTCTACTATGTTGAGGACTACTGAGCAGGTCTGAGGATCCATTCTTCACCTCCTACTTCAACATCTGATTAGACAGATTTGGCTTCCACTAAGCTTCCATGTAAACATTAAGTAAAACCATGGATACCAGTTAATATTCATCCATAACAGAAACATGACTTTAATATAAGCTAAACATAAATGAAAGGTCTTAAGCCTAAGAACAGCATCCCTGAATATGCTTCGGAAATTCATCATCTATATAGCTTCCTAACTGGGCAAATGTTTGCCCCACACATCAGTATTTATAACAGAAGAGCTTTTAATCTCCTAGAGTCCCTGAAATTTCATTAAAATTTTATCCAACAAGGCACCATCAGAGCCTACAGCATATCATGGCACATTACACGTATGTTAGGAACTTGGCAAGAGTGACATCCACCTGGCCCTTGCCTGCCATACATCCTCCGATTAGGTTTCCTCTGAGAGTCTTTCTCATATAGACAGGTGTACATTTATCTGGGTCTCCCTATTCACAAAGGGCCTTTGCATCTTAGAAAACTATGAAAAAGGCTTTCTACATCAGCTGTAGTCTGGACAAGAAAAAACAAAGAAATGTTGGATCCAATTAAGTCTCTGTAACTTTATCCAAAAGTTCATAGAATTCTCAAATATGTATTAAAAGGACTTTTAAAATTCCTGAGTTTAATTCACTTATTTTAATGATGAGGATTTCATAGGCACTGAGAGTACAAATAAATCCATAGCTAAGGGAGAATAAAGAAAATTCCATTAGATCGAGAGTTCTTAATTTTTTTGTGTGAGCTATTGACCCAAATTTTGGCAGACTGATTATAGCTACTATCTATTTTCTTGGAAAATCTTTAAATGAATAAAAAAAACTAGATTACAAAAGAAACCAACTGAATTGAAATGTTATCAAAATATTGTTAAAAGTTCATAAGACATTTAAGAATTATACTAGAGAAATATTTGAATAATATGGCAAAGATAAAGATAATCTTGATTAGAAAATACTTCTGAAAACTATTAAACAATATCTAATAATATCAAGTAATTGGTCTTATAACTAAACCACAGGATATGAGAATTGAGAGATACATAGAATGTTAAAGCTGATAAAGACCTTAGAACAGTAAGAATAGAATCTCAGAACTGGTAGAAACTTTGAATTCTGTATCTGAATACTGGTTCTTCAACTCATTAATTTTCTAACTTTAGACAGGTCATTTAATCTCTTTGTGATTCAATGTCATGTATAAAATGGATAGGACTAGAAAATCCCCAAGTCTTTTCCAACCCTATATCTTATAAATATTTATGCATAAGATTTTCTAATTCATCCAACTAATTTTGTGGATGAATGGACTGAGGCCCACAAAGGTAAAATGACTATGTGAAGTTAGTTCGCCAGTAAAGTAGAGAATAATAGAGAAGTATCAAAGGAGTGGGGAAAGAGTTTAGCACATAAAAATTTTGTGAAGATGAAAATATGGTCCTGAATTAGATGCTGGACCTGGAATCAAAGAGACTCATTTTCCTGAGTTCAAATCTGGCCTCAAACAAACACTTACTAGCTATGTGACCCTGGGCAAGTCATTTAACCCTGTTTTCCTCAGTTCCCTCATCTATAAAATGAGCTGGGCAAGGAAAGGCTAACTATTCCAGGATCTTTGCCAAGAAAATCCCGAATGAGTCATGAAGAATTGGATACAACTAAAACAGCTGAATAACAATATGTGACAGAAAAGTAAATGCACATAAATATGTTTATTAGTTTTTCATTTGTAGACACTTTTTTGAAAAACATTTGTGTTTTACTTCATTATGTAGAGACAGATCATTTCATCAGCAGGAATACTTCTAATTCAAAGGAATAGCTGAAAATGCTAAGCATTTAAGGAGAGTTGCCTTTGTGTTTTAAGTCTCCCATTGAATTCCATAATAAAAGCACATGCTTACGCCTAGCCACTCTCCAAATATGAAGTGATAAGAGTGAGTAGAGGTCAGCTATTTCTCTTTATTTCAAGATCTTTTTCTATCCTCCACAAAAGAGACAGGTACATAGATGAGGGGGGGAGGGGAGGGGAAAGGAAGGGAGAGGAGGAAAGAGAAATTGATTCTGTAACTAGCATAACTGGTCATTTAGTGGTTTTTTTTTCTTCAGTGGCAAGGAAGCTGCTAGCAGCCTTTCCCAGCACCTCCCCTTCTCATACTCCCACTGCCTTAGCATTTATGCATAAAGCAGAGAGCTGAAGGCCAGGTTCCTGCTTCACCCTCTTTATGCTCACAGCAGTGTGGGGTGATGTCATAATAACCAGCAGGAGGCCAAGACAAGCAGTGGAATAGGAAAATGTCTCAAGAGACTGACTTCAAGGAACAGTCCTCGTTCTCCATGGTGCCAATGGGGACAAGCAAAGCGGGCCCTCCTGGTGATTTTTGGAAAGCTAGTACCAAGGACAGAGGATGTCTGGCCAGGGATTTGATGCTGTCTGAATAACCACAGGCAGCTGAAATGCTGGCACAGGTACTTCATGCAGGCAGGCAGGAAGTCACTACCTAGTGAGAGACAGCAAAAGCCTTTGGGGGAAGATTGAGAATAAGTACTCATTCATTCCTTGGGACCATGTGAAACTCATATCCCTGACTGGACTTTCAGGAACAGAAACTGGCAACAACAGGATTGTCCCATGTGGGATAGGAGACTGGAGCAAATTTTAGCCTCCCTGTTTTCAATATTTTTATTCAACTGTAATCAAGAGATAGTGAACTTGAATAGTATAATGGCAAAGGTACAAAACCAGGAGTCAGGAAACCCAGAGGCCCTAGTTCCAATATTTAGTAGCTGTGAGAACATAAGTGATTTAACTTGACTGAGCTTCAGTTTCCTCACTGGAAAATGAAAACAAAATAATTGTTCTGTTTACTTCCTGGCTTGTAAAGAGGAAAGCACTTTATAAACCATAGAGACCTGTAGAAATAGTACTTCTTGTTAATAATGGGCATCAAGATAAAGAGCAGTCTAGAATGTGAGCAATGTTAAGATCCTAACAGTAGAGTAAATAGGGAGTTTAATATACAGAGATGAAGCGACTTTCCCAAGATCACACAAGTCATTAGTGACATAATAAGGGGAAGGAACATTGGGCAGAAAATTGTGAGACCTGTTGCTAACTCATTGTGGATAGGATGAAAGGAAGGAAAGAAGCATTTACTAGGCACCTATTATGTACTGGTGTTTTTGCTAAGCACTTTACAAATATTATTTCATGTGTTCCTCACAACAACCCTGTGAAGGAGGTACTATTATTACTCTTCATTACACAAACAAGGAAACTGAGACAAAAAGAGGTTAAATGGCTTGCCTAGAATCTTACAGCTAGTCAGTGTCTGGAGTCAAATTTGAACTCAGTTCTTTTGCACTCCAGGCTTAAAGATCCATTCTCTTTGCCACCTAACTGCTTATATGAACTTGAACAAATTATTTTATATCTGGGGATCTTAATTTATCCACAAAAGAAGAACTTCCAACTAGAGGATCTCTAAATATCCATCCAGCTATGATATTTCATGGTTTTATGATTATCTGACCTCATTGTTAATTCTTCTGGTTAGCTATTCTGTTGCTTCATTATATCATAGAAGGAACTGAGTTTTCAAATATATGCCACTATATCACAAGCTGACAGATTTTATCAAGCTGAAAATCATAACAACTTATACTTTAATATTTTCCAAGCCCTTTCCTCACAAACATTTGTGGGGAAAAAAATAGTTCAAGTATTATAATCATTTTACAGAAGAGCAAACCAAGGCTGAGAGTTTTTGTATTATTTATTCCTAGTTTTTTTCAATGGTCTAGTTAGACTGGTCTTTTTTTTGTCCCTGATTCATTTCACTCCATTTTCTAATGCTGACCTTTTATACTGGCTTTCCCCATTTACCCAGAACCCATTTCTCCTTGCCTCAACGCTCTTTCCAAACATAGTTTCCTTCAAAATCTAGTTCAAGAGCTAGAACTATCTTTTACATGGAGCTCTTCCTGATCTGACACACTAGATGTATCTTTCCCATTAAAATTACCTCATACTTTTACCATCAAAATCATTCTGCATCAATATTGTATATATTTCGTATATATATCTAAGTGTACGTGTCTCCTCCTTTCCTCTGATTCTGATAGAAGGTAGGCATCTTGAGGACAAGTTACTGTTTTAGTTTTTGGTCTTTGTAGCCCCAACACTTACCTGCCACAAAATAGGTTATATATGTTTTTCAATTATCTAATTGATTCAAATGACTGAAGTGTCTGGGGCAGACTTCAAACCTGGTCTCACCACTCCAAGCAAAGAGATCTTTCCATGAACCTATGCTTCAAATATGGTTCTCATAACAGTTTGTGCATCTGTTGTCCAAGGTAAAGTCTAGCTAAGTATGAAAAAGCTAATCCCTAGGTTGACCACAGACTGATTGGTAGATATTTCAACCACAGCAGCTATTAAAAAACTGAAGGGGTTGTGTTCTATGGCAATGAAAGGAATGTTCACACCAATGAAATCGGGGATTCTTGATACACTGATGTATATGTTAGTTTAAGGTTCCTTTACCCTTCCTTCTCATTTAGTACTACTACTTTATGTACAAAATGAAACATGAGCATGATATGATAGCCAAAGGGGAAATTTCTCTCCAACAGGTAGGATAAGGGAGAACTTCCCAAATAGAGTGTAGGACTCTAGCTCCAGAGAATAGGATGAGTGTGGGTATGAAATGAAGATGCACGAGCCAGGCAGGATTTATCTAAGCAGTCCATTTATTGATCCGAGAGCCAGAGTTTATATACTCTTTAAACTAGTGCTACATTAATACTAGGATTAAGCTAGCATTGCATTAACACCAGAATTAAACTAACACCAGATGTCTTCAAGTGGCACTGTGTACATTCCAGGGTTAAAGTATATATACCATACTTTGCCATTTCAGTTTGACATGAACCTTAAACAGTAACAAGCATTAACAATAACAGAATCGTAAATAACAGTAACTAGCAGTAACAATGTACCTATCATAACAGAGTCGTAAATAGTATAGTTCATGATGCCCTTGTTCCTTTTACATGCATTCTTCACCAAGATTATCCTAAATATCTTCAAGCATGTCTTTCACTCATTGTTACAGGAGACAGTGAGCCAATGCTTTGAAGTGCACGCTCTTACAGAAAGCAAGTCTCAAGTAATACCTGGACTGTACTCTTCCTGTACATGGACTTATTCAATGCTGGTCCTCTACAAGAGGAGACAAATTTTAATTGGGGTTGATAACACAGAAACTCCACAAGATAAAGGAGAAAAGGGGTGAATTCCAGTTCCATCAACAAACATTTTTTTGAGCTGACCATGTGCAAGGTCCCGTCCATGATACAAGAAAGAACAACTAGAAATGTTCTTTCCCTCAGGAGTTTACAATATAGGAGCAGGGGAGAAGAGAGCCACCTCCTTTTCTGTTACCCCCCACAATGGTTTCCATTTCTGACTGTTCCCAGTCACTGTCCCTCCAAAGCACAGACCTAGAGTAGGTATCCTAGAAATGCTTCAAGCAGAGTGAGGTTGGGTGATTTGGTTTTACAATGTAGACTCATTTTGGCAATATATAAAACAGTAAGTAGTATATGAAATTTTTTATCCCCATGATGGGTGTGGGGAGGAGCAGAGATCTATGATTTCATTATGCAGTTCATAATCTTGAGAGCTACCAAAGACACTTCCATTTTAGAAATAAGGAAACTGAGGCCCAAGGGAGTTAAATTAATCACTCATGGCCACACCACTAATGAGTATCAAAGGAAGAATTTGAATCTGACCCCATCCATTACAGAATAGGTTACTAGGTAGGAAGGATACATATCAAGGGGAGTTAAGGATTAGTTGCCTTGGAAGTATAGAGCTCAGGCTAGAAACTCACCTTTTATTGCCACCATTAGCTCCTATTCACTGCTGAGATCATTAAAAGACCTGCTGGCCAATTTGTGCCTGGGTCCCTATTTGGAAGCTCATCAGAGGCCAAATTGAAATCATTGATCTGTCCAGTAGCTAACCAGTTTTACACACAAAAAAACCTGGCACAGGACTTTTCCTGAGGGCAAATTTACAAAAGGGTAGGTCTAGTCAATGCCTTTGGGAAGTACAGAGAGGTCAGGCATTTTACCATTTCTAACTCTCCCAGGGTTTAAGGCGTGATGGGTGATTTTACAGAATGATTTGGCATAAAAGCCCATTTAGTTGGTGTCTGTCTATTTATGGGAACTGCACTGATTGAAGCATTCACCTTATGAAGACTGACATACATTCTGCATTCTCAGAGAAGGGGAAACATAAGCTATGAATGTGGAGCAAACTATTTTAGGCAATGGGATTCTGGAATACCAAAAGGCAAACACAAAATTTTTTCTTGCTTTTTATCATGGACATAATTTACTGACTAACTCACTTTGTGCCATTAGCACTTCTGGCCTGGAGGCAGAATAGATTCCCTCAGATATTCCCCTACCCTTACCCAAAAGCTGCTTCCTTGCTGATGTAGTCTGTTTCTGATTCCCAAATGATGCCACATATTACTTTGTATTAGTATAAAATGCTTAGTGCAAAATAAACTCTAAGAAGTAATAAGATAGTGGAAAGAGGATCTAGCTTCTTCTATTCCCACCTCTGCCACTCATTAGTTGTACCTGCATCAGGCTCTCCGAGCTTCAGGATTCCCGTCTGTGAAATGAACCACATGATCTCTCAAGTTTCCTGCAGCTCAGAGATTCTTTGTGCTGAGGGCCCTTTCTATGGTAATATGCCATTCTCTTACCTTGGTTTGAATGTTTCTCATATTCCCTATGTTCTAAAGTCACTTTTAGTTCTGACATTAACTGTTCTATATTCCAATTCTAATACTCTATTCCATGCACCAGTTGGTAAATTTCACCAGGGGTAAATTTCTCTACAGATGTCGTTATTTTTCTTTTTCATAAGTTACTATTTCTAAAAAGTTGAGATCTTCAGACCTTCTGAAATGATTTCATTTCCTAATATATATGCAGTTTTTCATTCTCTTTCTCACACTCTTTACTTATGCCTCTATCTCTTTCTGCTTCTATTTCAAGAGTGATAGGAGAGAAGAAAGAGTAGAGATAGACAGAGACAAAGAGACAGAGACAGACATAGAGACACAGAAAGAAAGCCAGAGAAAGGAGAGAGAGAGAGAGAGAGAGAGAGAGAGAGAGAGAGTGAGTGCATGAGACTCTTGTTTTTGCAGGATACTCTCATAATCCCTCTCTCCTGGACTTCCATCTTCATTTACTAACATTCATTCCAGCCCAATCTCTCAATGAACAGGGTGATCTAAGGTGCTTAAAATTATCTGGTAAACTATCTCTCCTGAAATTTGGAGTAGGCCTACAATGCTCAGCACAAGTAGACATTTAATAAATGCTTATTCTTTTATGTCAGTTCTGAAGTTTCACATAGGAATCAATGTAGCCAGATATCTGTCCTATAGATTCCATGTTAGTGGTGTCTACATTTTAGGAATGGAAGGAATGACATTGAAATAAGTGACTCTGAATTTTCCAACCCTGCTAGTTATATAAATTTTCATGAATGTAGCACTTTTTTCCCCAAAGTTGATCAGAGTTCTACCAGTTGTAAAACTAGTCACTTCCCTTCTTAGAATCTTGGTTTCCTCATCTGTCAAATGGGGGTGACAAAATGTGCCCTACTTCCTTCACCAGGGTATTGTGAGGATGAAAGTGGCAAGAAATATGAAAGCAAAAGCATTGTGAAAATATAGGGGAGTTGTGTCAAAGCCTGCAAACTCAAGTTACTTCACAGGTGAGTAAGGAGAAAATCGTAGCATTATTCCCATTTTGGAGGGGGGAAAATAGAAGAAGGAAAGCTATAAAATATATTTTTCAGTCATGCACTTAATTAAAACAGAATTAGAGCTAGAAAATGGCTTGATTTCTCAATGTAACTTGGAAGTACTTCTCTCTTACCTCACATTAGAAATGCCTTCTCATAGCTAAAACTTTCTAGAAAAATGCTGGTCACAGACATCCTGCTTTTGTGATACAATTAAGTTTCAATTTTTTTTCATCTTTTTATTATACAAAACTTTCTGTGACACCATATCAATATACCCATTGCATAGTAGATACAAAGAAAGGATCTTTTCATTAGACAGTTGTTGAACATGGATTTATCCTTCCACCTGTTGATCTCAAGTTGCTATTGGATTTTTTCAGCCTTTGAGATATATTTACTTTGGGAGAACACCATTTATCAAACCTTATCCAGTAAGATTTTTGTCCTATAGGATACTTTCCATTGAGCTCTTCTGAAAGGACTTTTACTACAATCTTTAAAGAGCATATTAATATTTATTTACTGGATGTGAATATCTAGTATATAGCTATAGTATTCCTATATTCTAGATATATACTGTATCTTTAGTGTATATATATATATATATATATATAATAACATGCATATATATACTTATATATACGTACTCTCTATATATACTTATGTAGATATATATACATACTCTATATAGATATGTAGCCATAATATAATTAAACGGTATTTATATAATATAGGTAATTATTTATGAACTTATATACATTATATGTATTATATATGTATATACAATATTTGTATACTATAGATAAATATCTATGAATTCTTTGTTTTATAAATAGTGTTTGGATACTATAAATATAGATCTATACAATAGTATTGATCTATAGAACTCTAAATCTCATAGAAACTCTAGAGGTACTAAAAATAATCCCATTTTACAAATGGGGAAAAGGAGGTTCAAAGCTTGTTCCTAATTATATAGCTAGGTAAGAAGTTGCAAAATCAGCACTCTTACCCAAAACTCTTGATTCAAAGTTCAATACTCAGTTTCCTATCCCCAAATGCTTCTCATCTGAACAACTGGATGTCAGTAGTGTCATTCAAAGAGCTTATTTCTCCTTACCCCAAAATACCATCTCCCTCCCTACTCCCAGGCCAATGAAATACCCACACAAGACTTCACTTTGTGCCATGGTCAATAGCATGAGGCCACTGGACAGTAGGAAGCTGGATAAGGATTCAGAAAAGGGGATGTGGAAAAGTTGTTGTTTAGCCATTGAGCCATATCTGACTTTATGACCCTATGAACTTTGGTACACTGAGTCCTTCTATTCTCTTCAGTTTCACAAAATCTGTCCAGGCTCATATTTGTTGCTTCCATGACACTGTTGTCTTAAGCTATTAGCACTAGTAACCTTCATTTATTACACAAGTATACTAAGGGTCTCCCTATTTATTTTAGACTCTTCTTCAATTTTATTAGGGCACTTGTATCTGCTCATTCACAAGCAAGTGTATAGGGTCTACCTTTTGCAAAGCCCTAGGTTTCATGTCAAGGATGATGAAGAGTTTAGTTCAGATATAATCCCTACTTCTGTGGCATATGGGAATGGCATATGGGATCAGACAGATAACTCGTAACATTCACTGTTATTTGAGATATGCCTTGAGATTCAAACAGTAAGATATATCCAAAACAAAGGCTAAGAACACCACCAAGGATGAGGAAAAACTCTCAGTAGATACAAAGACATGAGAGTTGGGCTTTAAATGGTTGGCAGAAATTCCATGGATAAAAAGGAAAGGATTAGAGAGGGTTCAGGCACAGAAAATAATATGAGAAAAACACAAAGATATAAGAGTAAAGACCAGTTGCGGAGGGGGAGGATAGAAAGAGAACTGGCTTGTTTAAAGCACAAAATATATGGAAGGAAACAGTAGGTGATAACATTAGAAAGTCAGAGACCATTTAATTTCTTTTCTTTGAACATCTGGTCCCTAAAACTGTGTTTATTTTATTAGATTTGAGTTAAAAGACTTTGAATGCCAGGGAAAGCAGTCTGAACTGAAACAGTTTTTTTTTCAGCCACTTTTCAGTCACATCTAACTCTCTGTGACTCCATTTTCAAGGTTTTCTTGGCAAAGATATTGGGATGGTTTGTCATTTCCTACTCCAGTTCATTTTACAGATGTGAAACTGAGGCAAACAGGATTAAGTAACATACCTAGCGTCATATAGCTAGTAAATGTCTGAGGCCAGATTTGAATTCAGAAAAATGAATCTTCCTGACTCTACTACTATCTATTGAGCTGCCTCAACTCAAAAAATGCAGCAAGAATGGTGACTATATCATAGGAATTCAAAGCTGTTTTCTTATAGAAGTATAAACAAATAATTAATCCTGCCTATTTACTGTTATGGTCATCAACTTTCAAAGCAATCATCAAGGGGAAGAAGGATGAAGAGTGGAGAAAGGTTTGAATCATCGATCATCATCATGATTATTATTTACATAACACCCTCCCAAACAGTCCTCTTGGCTTCAAAGAAGTTTTTAAGTACCATAACTTTAAACCCACCTTCCTTTGTTAAAGTTGAACCCCATTTCTTTGCTATTTTGAATAGTAGCTGCAAATAATAAATCTGATGCAAAACATGGGGGGGTTAAATTTTTTCCTACCTAGAGGTACTCAACTACTAGAAATTGACTTGAGATTAAGCCACAATTTAGCCAAGTTTATTTTGTTAGAGAAATATGAAATCCATTTGCTGTTCAAATTGAGAGGGAATATGAATGTAACCCAGTTGTCACTGTGGTCTGGATGCATGCAGAATACTGGGTTCAATGGGAAGTACTTAAGATGACAAGCATACCACATTTGGCTCATGATTCCATCCCAATTCAGTTGGGAACTTGAACGACAATGAAGTGCAACAATAAGAACTAGAGATGTGAGGAATGAGGATCTGGGTTTGAATACTAATTTTCCTCTTATGAGTCAGGTAATCTCTCAGAGCTTGAAATTTTCTCATCTGTAAAATGAGGTAGTTGGATTAAATGATATGTAAAATTGCAACACAAAGTCTCTCTAGCAGCATTGTCCTCTTCTGAAAGAGTTTCTTGCCTGTGTGCTATAGTTATCAATGCTCCCTGGATCTTTTGGATTTTGTTTTGTTTCCTATTCTGTAGTACTTGCTAACTGAAAACTACTATGTATAACAGGTGATAATCTTAGGCTAACTTCTTTGTTTATTTAGTCATAACTGAGAAATTCATAAATCTGTTTCTTAACTTTGTTTGACATGTTAAGTCTAATTAAATTTCCAAAAATTCTTAATATGGACACATTTTTTCTTAAAAGTTAGTTTAATTTTGAAATATCATTTGACTAGAGTATGTAGAGAAGAAATATTAAAGATGTTCCCACATTAAATGGGTTTCCATCAGGCTGATTCTTAGATGAACTTCATACCTCCCTTCTCCCTACCTAGGAAAGAAATTTTTTTTAAAGGCAAGAACTTTGCAACAGTCTTATTTCAAAAATTGAAACCATACCAGACTTGAGCAGTTTGTGGTTTGAATGTATCAATGGATCTAGTCAAATACCTAAGAATTTCTTAGGTATAGCTGAGCCACAAATATGAATCTTATTATTGTGTCTAGATGGAAAAATTTATGGAATAAAATTTGTGGATTAATTTGGTGGTTCTGCTAAAGAAAAAAAGAAGGAAAGCTGGGATACTCTTTGACTGTATGAACTAGGAATTTTTAAGCCAAGACAATAGCTGAGAAGGAAAATAAATCACATTATGTAGCCCTCTGTCCTTTTGTTTAGAGCACTATATAATCAGATCAACAAATCCTGGTGAAGAGAAACAGATGTTAAGATAATAATGTAAACAGGTGAGTGTTATAAACTTAAAACAAACATGATCTGAATCTGAGCCCCCTAGCCAAGCCCTCACCCAGAATAGAACAATTCCCAGCATTCAGCTGAGCAATTTCCTCAAATCCTCAAGCCATTGAACTTGTCCATCCAACTAACATTTTGAACTTCAAAATTAAGCTCCACAGATCAAAATTGCTGAACCAAGTCGTGGGATGAAAAGAACAATGGACCAAAGTTCCTTGAATCAGATTTTTAAATACGGGCCTTAAATAATGAAGGTCAAGATTTTAAATTATGACCCAACTACAGCACACAATAATGCCAGTGAAACTGGATAGTTTGCAATCTTTAATGGCCCCTGCATGCTTCCTTCTCACCAAGAACAGTGTCTTATGTCTGTTTGTCACAAGTTGTGCCAACTAAATCTACTTCCTGCCAAATGCCACAGAGGGGTTACTTTCTAGTCATCAAGCTAGCTTTGGCATAGGGGCTGTCGGTTCTTAAGTATCCTTTGGGAATTGCAAGGCAGAATAAAAGAAGAAAAGCAAAGACAGATAGGGGAAATCATCTTCCTACATGACCAACAAACATCATCTCTTGGGGCAATAGACCCCTCAAAATAATCTTATCTCAAAAGTTGACAAGTTATTAGAACAAAAGCAAAATGAAAGCATTAGAACAGATGTTCTTTAACATCTTTCATCTATGAATCCAAAGACTGGTCTGTCTTTATTTAGTTCCAGAAAAGAAGTGGGGACTTTGTCTGAATTTCAGGATAATTTTACAAAGAAAAAACAATGTAGACACAACTATGTTCCTTCTATTAAGAATACTATCTTAAAGCATCCTTCATTTATTGTCTACCATGTGCAATGCACTACATTATTCTTTGGGGGAGATACATCAGTTTGCAATCTAGTCCTATGCTATTTCTATCGCAGAATTATTCTATTCTGAGGGCAATATGATGTTGTGGAAAGAATCCTAGATTTAGGTTCAATAGACCTAGCATTGAAGTCTACTATCTATTTGATCTTAGGCAAAGATCCTTCTGATCCTCAATTTCCTCATGTATAAAATGAAAGGGGTTGTGTTATATGATTGTGGTCGAATAGATGAAATGGCCTATCTGAAGTCAGGAAAAGCCATCTTTGTGAATTAAAATATGGTCTCAAGACACTTCCTATGTGACTGTAGCAAGTCACTTAACCCTGTTTGCCTCAGTTTTCTCATCTGTCAAGTGAGATGGAAAAGGAAATGGGAGACTACTCAAAAATATTTGCCCTCCAAAAATCTTAAATAATGTCATGGAGAGTTAGACATGACTCATAGAAATGAATAAAACAAGGAAATACATGATCTTTAACATCACCAGCAACTCTAAATCTTGTTTCCACTTAAGTTCCTACTAGACCAACAACATGATAATTCTGGGAAAGCTTTCTTTGGTCCACTACTTTGGTTACTGGCATGGAAAGATTTACAAAATACTTTCCTTACAACAGACTTATTTGTATACAAAATGTGATTGTCACCACTGAAAGATGAAGAAACTAAGGGTCAAAGGGAAACTTAAAAGTCAAAGGGAACCAGATCACTTGCTCAAATAACCATTCTTTAACAAATGAGGAAACCTAAGGCCATGGAGTTAAGGGCAATCTGCTCTCAAGTCACCAATACACAAAATAGGAGGTAGCATCTCCCAAGATCTCTGTCTTTCATCTCTCCCAAAGAATGGTCTTTTTTTAGCCATTCTTCCCTTCAAGGCAGAAAAATAAAATCATCAATTTGAAAGGAACATTAGCTGTCATCTGTTTTAACTCATTTTATAAACAAGAGTACTGATGCTCAGGGAGGGAAGAGTGCTTAATATAAATCATATGATAAATGGAAAAATTAGTTGTGACTGAGGTAAAAGTTCATAATCCTGAGCTCCCTTTCTGTCCTTTGCATCTTTCTAGAATTTCCAGACTAGAAAGTAATCCCTAGGGAGTCAGTAGCATTCAGAATCCCCTGTGGCTTCCTGAAGCCCTCATATGTTATCCCTCATCATAGCAATCAAACCTACTTAGAGCTCCCCCACCCCACCCCACTGGTGGCCAATCCCTATGAATTTCCCGTCCTAAACACTGAGTTTTCAAAAAGAAAAAAAAAGGCCCTAAGTCTCAAGAATGTGATGTCAAAGGAAAACAAAATGAAATGCCAAGATAAATGCTGCTCATGAAGCTTGGATTCCACTGTTCTGGATCTGATGGAGGCCTTGGGTTGGGCTTACTTTCTCCTGGCAGTCAAGTACACATATTACAATTGTCTCAACTCTCAGGATCAGATATCCTTGGGGGAAAATCCACCCAGAATCTGCCTCCTGATTTCTTTTTTCTTCTGACACATTCTAAGGTGGAATTTATGGGTGTTGAGAGGGAGTAGGACTCAGGAATTTCTAGAAAACATCCATGTATGCCTCTCTACACGCCAATAAGTATGCACAATAAAACTAGTCTGCAAGCAAGGAGGCTTATTTGGTCTTAGTTTCTGGAGGAGTTGCCAGGATGACAATGAAAGAAATCCATCTGTCCTAAAAATAAAAGTCTTTCTTCCTTTCATCCAATCAGGGACATGTCATGTGTCTGTCTCAAACTGTATACTCTTAATATGTTTTGTGCATTAATAAAAATGAAGTCATGAGTAATGATCTGAAATATATCTCTAGGCATTTAGTAGTTATCTTTATTTATCCAAAATGAAATGGTTTTCTTCCCTGTAGAGGACTAAGTGAAGAACAATGGCCTCTAATTCCTGGATTTAGAGAAAATGGCTAAAAACAACCAATTGTATTTCCTGCTCCTTCTGTGAAAGTGAGATACAAAACAACCAAATGAACATGGAGGATTTGTCCAGAACAATACCAGAATTTGAATAAGAAATAGAGTCATGACCAATCCCAAGTTCCCCATTCAGACTTATCACCTCATACGTAGCATTCTAAAAATCTTTCTGTTGATTAATCCTGGAGGAAATATTACCTTATTTATACACAATGCATAATGGAATGAAAGAAATATCAAAAGAAATATGGATAAAAAGTCAATACTTTTTAATCAAAATATAAGGGCTAGAATTGTAACAAAAGGATTATTCTTAAACCATTATTTTGCCCCAAAACTAATATGTACATCTATCCACATGTACATCTATCAGTACAATATCCAGGAGATACTATAATATATAATGATTTCCCTAAATGTCCCAGCATGTGTTTAATGTGTTAATTAATGCATAATTAGCCTTTTCAGAAATAGAGCTTCTAGAAATATATGTGTGTGAGTGTGAAATCAAGTTAATGATGATCCAAATAGGCCCTGACAGGCTGAATAGAGTGAGATTAGTCAGGATACTTTCATCAAGTATAGGTCATTCCAAAAATTATGCTTAGACTAATATCTTACACATATTCCACAATACATTCAAAATGGATATATGACTTAAATATTAAAGATTCTGCTACAAAGATCATTAGAAAAGAAGCAGATCATATATCTTTTATGGCTATAGTTAGAAGAATTTTAACAAACAATAGGAAGAGATCCAATTATAAAAAATAAAATAAATTTTGATTAAATTAAATGGATTAGATTTTTTTCCAGATACAAAATTAATACATCAAAATAAGAAAGCCAGTGACTGGGTGGGGATAGGAGAATGGAAACTTTGTGTCAATTTTTTTAGATAAAGATGTGGTACCCAAGGTATATCAAAAATTAATGGAATTATCTAACATAAAGCCATTCCTAAATATATGTGATTAAAGAATAGTTCTATAAATAATTCTCAAAGAACAGTTACAAACTATCAACTGCATAAAAGAATTATCTAAATCACCACCAATAAGGGAAATGCAAATCCAAACAACCCTGAGATTTTACCTCATAACCAGCAAATTGGCAAAGATGACAAAAGATGACAATAGTCAACTTTGAAAGTGTTGTGAAAAGAGTATTGCATTTTTGCATTTTTTTTGGTGAAGCTGTGAATTAGTACAACAATTATTAAAAGCAATTTGGAATTATAATAAAGTGACTAAAATGTCTATAACTTTTTATCTGAAGGTTTATCTTTGTTGTTGTATACCTGAAATAAAAATGAACATCAAAATACTCATAACAGTGATAGCAAGAACCTGGAAATAAAGTAGATGGTCATCAACTGGATAATGAATAAACAAATTGTGGTGCATACATGTAATGGAATATCACTATGCCACAAAAATTACAAATAAGATGAATGACAAAAAGCATAGAAATACCTGCATGAACTGATGCAAAATGAAATAAAGCAAAACAAGGAAAATGATATAGACAATAATATAAAAGAACAACCAGCACAAAACAATTGAAAATGAAGGTTGCAAAGATAGAAAGAAAAGAAACCTAGTCTCAAAGGTCAAAAGAGATGTAGGATGAGATAATCCTTACCCATCTTTTGCAAAGGTACAGAATCCACAGGTGTGAGGTATTACTACTTCTTTTCTTTTAAAAATTTTGTTATAAGGAATGCTTTCTGGGAAGATGAAAGAGGGGAAATGAAGGAGAAATCTAAGTGACATAAAAACAAATATCATCCCAAAAACTATTTAAAAACTTGACTAACATCAATTATCCCTTTTTTTCTTTTTGTACAGAGTTCCTAGGTCAATCAATCGAGGGGATGTTATATATTTTGTCTAGAATTTAATAAAGCATCTGATGAAGTATCTCATGTTATTTTTGTGGATAAGGTGAAGACATGAAGGCTGAATGACAATATCGTTAGGTGAATTGAGAATTAGTCGAGTTACTATATTACAAGAGTTATCACTGATGACTACATGTCAGCATGAAAGAAACACACTAGTGAAGGCTCCCAGAGGGCCAAGCTTGATCCTGAGGTGTCTAAAATTTACAAGAATTTGCAAAGATGGCTTACATAACAAAACAGCAGATGGCACAATGTTAGAAAGGAACAATTAATACACTGGATAATCTACTGGGATAATACACTGGGGATCTAGAAAGTTCTTGGCAGGTCAGAATACTGGGCCAAATCCAATAAGATCATATTGAATATAATAATAAAAAAATCTAATTCTTGAGTTAAAAAAGAATCAGTTTCAAGGCGAGACAAAAAACTGGTTTGACAATTTTAGTATAAGCTACATATGAGTTGTTTCCATGAACTCCATCAAATACTGTTTACATGTTATCTGTATTTCAGTTCCAAAGGCATTGACTTGACCATCAGTTATCCAGTTCATTGAACTTTAGATAGGAACTGGTCTTGGTCAACATGGAGAAATATAAAGGTAGAAATACTGCTTATGGAATATTTCTTTTTTTAAAAGAGCCAGACAACTGTTTTGCATTCTAGCCATGTCACTCCCTTTTAGTGCAAAATGATTTTTAAAATAACTAAACTAAAATGTATTGAACTTCACTTACTAAGTTTCTGAGATGTATCTTTGTTTGAACTGCAAAGTCTTATCTGATGCACTCTATCTACAGTAGCATTCTGAGTCATGGTATCAGCAGCCAATTTGGCCTTTGTTTACTAAATGGGCAAATGATTCCAAGAAGTTTCCTCCCTAGACATTTTAAACTTATTACAATCCATGATTTAAATGAAACTGAATTTTGGGTTTCATGACTTGTGGCCAGTAAGGATATTGTTCATGTAAGGAAAGTGAAATGTTCCAAGGTTGTGTCAAGCAATTTGACTCTTTTTCCTAGATCACTAGGACATGTGATCTTAGAGATGGAATCCTAAGCTATAGTATTAAAAATTACCCAGAAAAAGCATGAGGGCATCAATTCCACTATGGATTTCAAAAAACCTAGGACTGGAATGGTTGTTCTTGTTTGTCCTTTCTCCTTTATTTCTTTCTTTCTTTTTTTTGTTAAGGCAATTAGGATTAAGAGACTTGCCCAGAGTCACACAGCTAGGAAATGTTAAGTGTCTGAGGTCAAATTTGAACTCAGGTCCTCCTGACTTCAGGGCTGGTGCTCTATCCGCTGCACCACCTTGTGCTGCACCCCCTTGTCCTTTGTTCTTGAAGAGAATCATGACATCAGGGAAGTGATGCCAAGACATGAAAGTGAATTGGATTAAGTGAGGGAGGGCTAGTCAAAGTCATCTTGGCTCACTTTCCCCCTCCAAAGCCATCAGGGTCCAGGGGCCAGATGTAGATCACAAGGAATGGAGATGGCCCTGAATGAAATGGGAGATTTCCCCTGAATTCTCACTCAGAGCCATCTTTAGAATAAAGAATTTTTAAAATTAAAGAAAAATAAGTAATAACTCACACCTGTGAGAAATCAATGGTGATTAGATTGGCAGATCCCTATGTTCCAATTCATCCTTAATGGAAGAATGACATGTATACAGATAACTACAGTACAAGGGAGAAGGAAAAGTATAAAAGGTAGAGAGCTGGAAAAGTGTTAGGAGATATCTGAGGGAATGGTCATTCTTACCTAAGGAAGAAGAGAGGTGTCAGTAAAAGTTATATAGTTGGATACTAGAGATAACTTGAACAAAGACCCAGAGATGGACAGAACAGAAAACAATCTAGTTGAGCTGAAATGTAAACTCTGGAAGTGAGAGTATTGTGAGATAATTCTAGAAAGGTGGGTAAGAGCCAAGTAATGGAGCATTTTGAATACAAGCATCAGGAAGACATGCTTTGTTGAAGAGCAATATAGCGAGTCCCTTAAAGAGAGTAAAGGAATGACAAGATCACTCAGTTTACTAGAAGCATTTCTTGGAGAATGTGAATGAAAAATGACTTGGGGAAAGGATAGACTTAAGGAAAGAAGATGCATTAGAAAGCTTTTCCAAATGGATGGATGCCCATCAATTGGAAAATGTTTGAGTAAATTGTGGTATATGAATGTTATGGAATATTATTGTTCTGTAAGAAATGACCAGCAGGATGAATACAGAGAGGCTTGAAGAGACTTACATGAACTGATGCTAAGTGAAATGAGCAGAACCAAGAGATTATATACTTCAACAACAATACTGTATGAGGATGTATTCTGATGGACGTGGATTTCTTCGACAAAGAGAAGATCTAACTCGGCTTCAGTTGATCAATGATGGACAGAAGCAGCTACACCCAAAGAAAGAACAGTGGGAAATGAATGTAAATGGTTTGCATTTTTGTTTTTCTTCCTGGGTTATTTTTACCTTCTGAATCCAATTCTTTCTGTGCAACAAGAGAACTGTTCAGTTCTGCACACATATATTGTATCTAGGATATACTGTGACATATTTGACATGTATAGGACTGCTTGCCATCTGGGGGAGGGGGTGGAGGGAGGGAGGAGAAAAGTTGGAACAGAAGTGAGTGCAAGGGATAATGTTGTAAAAATTACCCAGGCATGGGTTCTGTCAAATAAAAAGTTATAATTATTAAAAAAAACTCAGTAGGAAAAACAGTTAAAAAAAAAAGAAAAGAAAAAAGAAAAAGAACAAGAAGAAGAAGAAGAAGAGAAAGCTTTTCCAGAGAGGAAGATATGGGACCTGAATGAGGATGTTTAGAGCAAGAATTGATGTCAACTCAATGGAGGTAGGGGGAAAATCAATTATTGATCCACTTTTCCTATGGAAGTAGCAAAATTAATGAGGCAGCTAGATGGTACAGTAGATAGAACAAGGGGCTTTTAATCAGGAAGACTCATTTTTCTGAATTTAAATCTGGATTCAGATAGAATTTGTGATACCCTGGGCAAGTCACTATAATTTTTATTGTTCCAGTTCCTCATCTGTAAAATGAACTGGAAAAGTAAATAGCAAAGCATTCTAGGATTATTGCCAAGAAAATTCCAAAGGGTTATAAGAAGTCAGACAGAACTGGACAGTAAACTTTTTTTTTTACTACCGTCCTAATAAGAAAGGAGGAAATGATGTTTTTCTTTGGGGAGGGGAGTAGTAGTAAAGACTAAATCTGTCTAATTCAAATCTTCAATTTTACCAAAAAAAAAAAAAAAAAGGAATTGGAGCTGAGAAAACTGAAATGACTTGCCCCATAAGTAGCTAAGAAGTCAGTCTGGATGCACTGGTTCCAAACTGGATGCTCTTTCCACAACACTGAAAATCTGATTTTACTAACATGTATTGCAAAATTGTTAAGACTCCTCCATTCTGTCTTCTACTACTTATAACATGTAAATACACAAGTTACATATATGATTCATCTACATTCATCTATGTAGAAATAACTCCTGTGACTGAGATCCAGCTACCCAATAAGGAGATTGCAAACAGTATGAAAAAAAATGATCATGTTCTTGATGAAAATGCATTTTATCTAAAATCAGAATTGATGGAAATAAGAAAATTTCTCTTTATACAAATATGAATTTATCAATTATGTTCATCACTTTAAACTATAGCAAAAAAAATTGGACTACCTAATAAGAAGATGGGATGAGGGTAATTGCAATGCCAAGTTATTCCCTTTTTTAGTTCTTCATTTTAAGGCAGAATTAAACCCATCCCAGGATATAGTTCCGAAATAATGAGTGAAGAACTATATAACTATGACTGATGCGAAGGATCACTGGATTAGAAGTCATAGGAAATGGATTGGAATTATGGCTCTTTTATTTACCATCTTGGGGAGGATGGATAAATTATTTAACTTCCCTGGGCCTTTATTTTCTTGTCTGTAAAACATAGGGATTGGAATAATAGATCCCTATGGTCTCTTCCATCTTATCTCTCTATAGCTCAATTATGTTATCTTTATTAAAAAAAAAAGTTATAATGCCTTTTAAAAACACTTTAAAAGGATCAAAGAAGGAAATGCACAAAAAGAGAAGCTAAGTAGTGAAAATGGATACTTCAGTTTATCTCTCTGTAAACTAAGGATAATAATTATCCCTAGCTGCCTATGTTGTGAGAATCAAATAAGACAACATATGGAAAGCAATTTTTAAAATTTAAAGTTCTATGTAAAATGCTATGTATTATTAGTTATAAAATATTATGTAAATATCTCTTAATATATTATCATGGTTTTATATTGACATAACTAAATGATAAAAGATAAAAATACAAACAAAATAAGACAGCTTATTAAATTGAATAGCCAAATATGACCAAGATAAAAAAGAAGTTAAAAATGGTTGGTATCACTCCCCTAACTCCTAAATCAGGTGAATCTTGAAGAATAGAAAGATAGGGAAGATGAAGGACCTCTCAGGTTAGAGGAGTAGGAAGCTGGGAAATCACCATGAGCAAACATTAAAAAAAAAAACTCTGAATGACATTAATAAAAGGAGGTAAAAAATAAAATTAATCTGGCCTAATGGTTTGTATCAAGGATAATTGTTAATACGGATGGCTAACTAGGAGTGGTGGCTTGAAGAGAAAAAAAAATTGTCATAAGTGGTCAATAGAAGAGGGAAACTGGATTTTAGAGTTTAATGAAAGGCTAAAAGATGTTTGTTTGAATTTATAATAGATCTGGTCTCTTTGGTGGTCTGCTTTCCTCCATCAGTGTCCCTCAGGCTGAAGAAGTACAAAAAAAGAAGTTAACAACAGAGTGTCAGAGAGATCTAAAACACACAAGATTAAGAATAGCTAGTAGTGTAAAAAGAGACATTTTCTTTTTCTTATACTTTTCTTATTATATACAGTGCTAATTTTTCATAGACTTGAGTCCTAAGGCCATCCTTTTATTAGGTATGTGACTGAAAAGTCAGTTCTTTTTTGCCCAGTTTCCTCATGTGTAAAATAAAATATGATGGTCTTTTGGGTCCCTTCCATATCTAAATCCAATGATCTTATGCCCTTCTCTGCATTTCACTTCCTATATCTGTTAAAGCATTGAACAAGATCATTTCTTAAGTTTCCATGTAGCCCTGTGATTCAGTAATGATTCTGGAATGTTAAGAAGGCAAAGGAATTTGAAGCAAAGACAGAGACACTGAAGTAACTAACCCTGAGGTCAAAGATGGGAAGGAATTCAGGAAAGGAGAAATGAATGGGAGTATAGCAAGAGGTTGATTTGGAAAAAAACAAAGTCTGGGTGGTCCACAAGAAGCTAGGGGAAGTGGAAGAAAAATCATTTGTACTGTCATGTTTCCAAATGGGCACAGTAAATAATAAACTTTATAGAAGGAACCCAGAACATCCAATAGGCAAGAGAAAATCTAGCCTAGTCAAACATGGAAACACCAAAATTCCATTGTCTTTTAGACAAGGTGGGTCCTAGAATTCTTGGCTAGAGGCATTTGAGGGGGGATAGGTTTTGAGGGCATCCTCTGAAACTGAAGAAAAATATTTCAAGAGAAATATATTTAGCTTCCAGAGTCATCCTTCACTGGCC
This sequence comes from Sarcophilus harrisii, assembly GCF_902635505.1. NCBI lineage: Eukaryota > Metazoa > Chordata > Mammalia > Dasyuromorphia > Dasyuridae > Sarcophilus > Sarcophilus harrisii. The sequence continues at coordinate 436,894,160 of NC_045427.1, read as the reverse complement.
CAAATGGAGGAGGAAATAAGAAAGGTCAAAAAGTCTAGGGAGAAAAAGCTAAAGTTCCAGTTATTTAGCAAGAAATAAACTCTTAATTGTTATAATTTCTTTCTCCATTAGAAAGTTAAATGGAAATAAAAGTCATCAATGTGAGTCACAAAAAGATTCTGGGAGAGGAAGAGAAGGGGAAACGAATAAAGACAGAATAAAATCTGAAAAGTTAATTATACTTTTTCTGCTATATTCAGGGAGGGAGAGAAGGAAGAAAGGGAGAGAGGGAGGGAGAGAGGGAGGGTAGAAGGAAGGAAGGAAGGAAGGGAGAGAAGGAGGGAGGGAGGAAGGAAGGAAGAAAGGGAGGAAAAGAAGATATAGTGAGGGAGGAAGAGAGAAATGGAAAATTCTAATGGAAAAGGTAAAAAAGTGATGGCTAGAGAGAGACTTTTTTGATTGAAAAATTACAGAACTTAATTGGAGTCATAGAGTAGTTTGACACACGTACTTTCCATAGCATTATTTTTTTGTTGGTTTTTCCAGTTTTTTTTTATTATAATAATTTTTTATTGACAGAACCATGCCAGGGTAATTTTTACAACATTATCCCTTGCACTCACTTCTGTTCCGATTTTTCCCCTCTCTCCCTCCACCCCCTCCCCAGATGGCAAGCAGTCCTATACATGTTAAATATGTTGCAGTATATCCTAGATACAATATATGTGTGCAGAACCAAACAGTTCTCTTGTTGCACAGGGAGAATTGGATTCAGAAGGTAAAAATAACCCAGGAAGAAAAACAAAAGTGCAGTTTACATTCATTTCCCAGTGTTCTTTCTTTGGGTGTAGCTGCTTCTCTCCATCATTGATCAATTGAAACTGAGTTAGGTCTCTTTGTCAAAGAAATCCACTTCCATCAGAATACATCTTCATACAGTATTGTTGTTGCAGTATATAATGATCTCTTGGTTCTGCTCATTTCTCTTAGCATCAGTTCATGTAAGTCTCTCCAAACCTCTCTGTAGTCATCCTGTTGGTCATTTCTTACAGAATAATAATATTCCATAACATTCATATACCACAATTTACCCAACCATTCTCCAATTGATGGGCATCCATTCATTTTCCAGTTTCTAGCACTAAACAGGGCTGCCACAAACATTTTGGCACATACAGGTCCCTTTCCTTCTTTAATATCTCTTTGGGTATAAGCCCAGTAGTAGCACTGCTTGGATCAAAGGTATGCACAGTTTGCTAACTTTTGGGGCATAATTCCAGATTGTTCTCCAGAATGGTTGGATTCGTTCACAACTCCACCAACGATGCATCAGTGTCCCAGTTTTCCCGCATCCCTCCAACATTCATCATTTTTTTTTTCCTGTCATCTTAGCCAATCTGGTGTGTAGTGGTATCTCAGAGTTGTCTTATTAATTTGCATTTCTCTGATCAATAGTGATTTGGAACACTCTTTTATATGAGTGGTAATAGTTTCAATTTTATCATCTGAAAATTGTCTGTTCATAGTCTTTGACCATTTATCAATTGGAGAATGGCTTGATTTCTTATAAATTAGAGTCAATTCTCTATATATTTTGGAAATGAGGCCTTTATCAGAACCTTTAACTGTGAAGGTGTTTTCCCAGTTTGTGGCTTCCCTTCTAATCTTGTTTGCATTAGTTTTGTTTGTACAAAGGCTTTTTAATTTGATGTAATCAAAATTTTCTATTTTGTGACCAGTAATAGTCTCTAGTTCATCTTTGGTCACAAAATTCTTCCTTCTCCACAAGTCTGAGAGATAAACATATCCTATGTTCCGCTAATTTATTTATAATCTCGTTCTTTATGCCTAAATCATGGACCCATTTTTATCTTATCTTGGTATATACAGTGTTAAGTGTGGGTCCATGCCTAATTTCTGCCATCATAGCATTATTAATATTGATTTGATTGTGCTTCCAGACTGTTGGGGAAGGTGAGGTTCATGAAGAGAATGCAACAAGACAACAAAGTAACTGCTGGGAAACTGGCAGAGAAATGTAGGAACATGGGGAATTCTGCTAACTTCTCTTCAGCATTATGGGGTATAATTTGTGGATTATGTGGAAGGATAGTCCAGAAAAGAGAGAGAGAGAAAGAAACAGAAACACAGAAAAGTAGAGGGGGAAGAGGAGGAGGAAAAAAGGGTCCTTGTATCTTTAGAAAATAGTATTTTGAGGTTTTAAACAATCTAATATTGTATGTGAAAAGCAATAACTGGAAGATTCTAATAGGTTACCAGAACTTTGAATCTCATGTATCTATAAATATATTAGTCTTATGGTAGTGGGTCACAAACTAGGGCCCTATCCACTACCTGGGTTTTGTACATCTTAGAAGCTAAAAATGGTTCTTTTAAAATATAATATTAGTTTTCCAACCACTCTCTTCCTCAATAAAGTCATCATAATTATCTGTTGCATTCCAGATAGAGGACCAGAACCATATCATAGCTACCTTCAAATCCAGTGTATATCTGATGCTGTTTGATAGCATATGGTCTTGTTTCTTAGAATACTAACAACTTAAAAAGACTAGTCCAGGATCACATCTTTATGTGTCAAAGGCAAGACTCAAACACAAGTGCAGCCGGGTAGTAGTAGACAGAGAACTAAAATTTTAATAGAGGAAGACTTAACTTCCAATTCTGTCTCAGACATTTACAAAGCTATGTGACTCTGGGCAAGTCATTTGAAGTGGCTTTGCCTCAGTTTCCCCATCTATGAAAAATGGAGATAATAGCATATACTTCCCAGTATTGTTGGAAGGATAAAATTAGATATGTGTAGAGTGCTTTGCCAACCTTAAAGTACTATGTTACCTATTATTATTTAGTTATGTTATAATTTTTTTAACCACAAGGCCTGCTTTTTTTCAATTCCATCATTCTGCCTTATACAGAACCTTACAATTTACCCTCTATTCAAGAGGAGAATCTTTTCTACTATTTCTCTAAACAGATAGTTATCCTGTCTAAGTTTAAATGCTTCTACTAACAGGGAACTCACTCTCAATTATTTCCCAAGGCAGTCTCTTCCATTTTTTGGACAACTCCAGTCATTGGGAAATACTTAACTAAGTCCCAGTTCTGCTTTCTAAAATATCACAGAACAAATTGTTTCCTATTTTACTCAAAACCCATTCAACCCATTTGAAGATAATTATCATGTTATTCTTTAGTCTTTTATAGGCTAGAAAAACCCAGTTTCTTCCACTGGTTTCATACAAGTGTCCAAACTTCTCACCTTCTTTAATCTCTCTCTAGAGAGAGGAGAACTCACTTTCTGCTTAAGAGGATTCCCCAAAGTTATTTATCATTTCTCAAGTCCTACAAACCTAGCTTGTCCATTAAATTTTTTAAATGACTAACAATAACCATAGTTTTTTTTTCATTTTTACATTTCTATTGAACTTTCAAATTTATGAAATAATTTCCTCACAATAACCTCTATGAAGTAGATAGGACAAGGTTTGTTGCTCAAACTGAGGCAAAGTAATAAATTGACTTTTCTTTAGTCATGTAGTCATTTTGCAGTTAAGCTGATCTATGGAAAAAGCCATAGACTGCTACTGAAAACGTTCTTCTTGATCTACCTAGAAAAGTTGGGAGAACAAGAAGCCTCAACTTCTTAATGAAGAGAAGTCATATCCTTAAGGAGGATCGTGAATTGCCTTTTATTCTTCTCTTTGTGGTATGAACAAAATGCCTTTTATTTTAATTGAATTTAACTTCTAAACCTTAGTTATAAATTGACTAGCTTCTAATCCCAGTTCTGTTTCGATAAGGGTACACATGATATACAATTTGCAATGATGTACTTTGTAAAGACCCAAAATTAAATCATTTCCTAATCTGTCCAAAATGTACCAATCAGTTGATTAGCATATATGTAAGGGAAATGGGGTGGGGAATGGTATGAGACGGAAAAGCTCAACCCCCATTTTCTTCTAACACTGTTCTCCAACAGGGTAACATTTAACTTTATCAGTGCACATAATGAAAATTCATAGTGGAGGAAAAAAAACTTTCCATCTTGTTCATAGTTTATTTTCATAAATATATTGCTTTAAATACCCAGAAGAAGAAAAAACAACTTGAGGGTTGGGAGAGAGATATGGAATGCTTTTCTAAGTTTAAGACATTTACAGAAAGATAAGGAGTCCCAGTCTACTAAAGTCTGACAGTCCACATTTCATTTATTCCTATAGAATGTTAACTTTTCCTAAGTAATATAACTTTTTTTTTAAGTTTACCCCCTAATCTTTTTTTTTCTTTTTTTCTTTTTTTTTTATTTAATAGCCTTTTATTTACAGGTTATATGTATGGGTAACTTTACAGCATTGACAATTGCCAAACCTCTTGTTCCAATTTTTCCTCTCTTACCCCTCATCCCCTCCCCCAGATGGCAGGATGATCACTAGATGTTAAATATATTAAAATATAAATTAGATACACAATAAGTATACATGACCAAACCGTTATTTTGCTGTACAAATAGAATCAGACTGAAATATTGTACAATTAGCCTGTGAAGGAAATCAAAAATGCAGTTGGACAAAAATATAGGGATTGGGAATTCAATGTAATGGTTTTTAGTCATCTCCCAGAATTCTTTCACTGGGCATAGCTGGTTCAGTTCATTACTGCTCCATTGGAAATGATATGGTTGATCTCATTGCTGAGGGCGGCTAGGTCCATCAGAACTGGTCATTATCTAGTATTGTTGTTGAAGTATATAATGATCTCTTGGCCCTGCTCGTTTCACTCAGTATCAGTTCGTGTAAGTCTGTCCAGGCCTTTCTGAAATCATCCTGTTGGTCATTTCTAACAGAACAATAATATTCCATAATATTCATATACCACAATTTATTCAACCATTCTCCAACTGATGGGCATCCACTCAGTTTCCAGTTTCTAGCCACTACAAAGAGGGCTGCCACAAACATTTGTGCACATACAGGTCCCTTTTCCTTCTTTATGATCTCTTTGGGATATAAGCCCAATAGTAACACTGCTGGATCAAAGCGTATGCACAGTTTGATAACTTTTTGAGCATAGTTCCAAATTGCTCTCCAGAATGGTTGGATGTAAGTAATATAACTTCTACAGAACAGATAATGTTTAATTTTTATCTTTGTATATAACTAATGCCTAGCACAGTGCCTGATACTTAGCATCAAATAAAGACTTGTTGTTTGATTACTGATTCAACAGATATTTATTAAGTATCCATTCTATAGAATGTATGCATAACTGTTCTTTCCAAGATCTGACAACATCTGAATCTTTCTTACTCCTACAAGGTTTAGGATGACTAAAGAAGTGTATCTCAATCCCACTGTCCCTGACACTTGGCTACCCCACCTTTCTCAGTACATCAATCATTTCAGACCATTTGGATTGTTCCCATTTCATTTCTTGATCAATCTAGTTTACTAAATATTCCCTGTGTTCATGAAAGAAGAGAGAGCAGCTTTTCTCTTATTGACTCATCTTAACCTTAGGGCAAGACATTACTAGAAATATGTCAGGAAGCCACCTACCTAATAACCAGCCTGTAGAGATAACTGACTTAAGACACTAAAATAATAGAAACTTGCCCAGGAAAAAGAAATGTAATGGAGAGTGCCATGAGTCAACTGACTGATACAGTTTCAAAACAAATATCCTTGACTACCTTTCTGTCACTTACATTCAGGGGAAAGAAGTAGTTGAAGAGGGTCAAGAATGAATTTAGAGATGATTTGTAGATAATTTCCATATGGTTGAGTATAATACACATTTTAGCCGAAGGGACATTTTTGAGCCAAAGTAATAATCCTAACCAAATAGACTACTTCTTAATCTTTTTCTTCTTAGTTCTTTAAGTCTCCTGTAACACAAATAAATAGCAATATGAGAAAGGATTTTCCCAACTTAACAGTCTATGATATTCCTCTTGCCCCTGGGATGCCTTTTCTATTCATCCATAAGATTCAGCTCAAAAAATAATCCCTTCCAGTTATTCTAGTTCTATTGATATAAAATGCTAATGTGTTATGTTGAGGATATCATTATCTTCCTACTCATCCACGCTCACAAATGAGATGTCATCCTTGACTTTCTCCTGGTCTCCATGCCTCAAATCTCTCCTTATTTTAGTCCATGCCCTACCTTTCCCTATCAAATTGATAACTCTCAAGCTCAGGGCTGATCATGTCACCCATTATTAAAATAATTCTAATAATTCCCTATTATTTCTAGAAAAATATATAAACTATCTGTTTGGTTTTTAAAGATCTTCATAACATCCCTTTACATGTACAACTTTTTAGTCTTCTTATACCTTTCTTTCATGTATTCTTTGATCCAGTAATACTTCCTAGCTGCTCTTCAGACAAGACAGTCCATCTCCTAACTCTGTATTTTTCCTCAGTGTACTATGCCAAAAATATTCTCCTTATCTCCAACTCCAATGACCTCAGCCTTCATTCAAGATCCAGCTAACTTATCTTCTACAACAAATGTTTCTTGATCTGCCTTAATTCCAATGTCTTTCCTTTTTCGATTATGTCCAGTTAACACTGTATGATACATAGTTGTTTGCATGGTGTCTTCCTAGTTAAGTTGCTTATTTCTTATAAGTAGAAACTATTTTTTGACTTTCTATTTTGTTTTTCAGTGCTTATTATAGGGTAGTACACAATGCCTACTGATTTAGTGCAAGATTACCCTGATCTAAAATTGCATAGCACCTGCAATCTGTGACATGTGAATTATCGAAATCTAATTGATTCTCCATAATTCTCTAATATTTATATTGGCCATATTTCCTTAACAAGTTTAGAAGTTCCCTGAGGCTAGATGTGAAGTCCAATATTTATCTTGCAAAAAAATGAAAAGCCAAGAAGAAGACTAGAAATACTGTAGAAAACAACATATATTTGATTGTTGACTTCCATTGTAATGAGCTTAAGCTTAAGTTGATGTGTTGAGGGCCAAGCAGTTATGGTTAATTACCAATTGGACAATACTCTATCAGTATATGCTTGGAGAAAGAATGGCTCTGCCTATTACGCTGCAGGCTAGATTTGTTGTATAAGAGATTGGGTGGAGAATTTGGTGGGTGGAGTAAGAAAGTCAGAGTCACTTCTGGCTAGATTGGTGTCCCTGATTGTTCTCACTTCATATAGCCGTTCCCATTCACCTCCACAAAGAATAAAGATCAAGGACTTTTGCTGATCCTGACTCTGGCTGATTTTAAAGTACTTTGGGTACTAACGTGGTCATCACATTAATGCATCAACTCAGCTTCAGCCCATTACATTCATTCCATAGTTGGGATCAATAGAAATCTGCAAATATCCCTTTTCTCCCAGGACCAGAATACAGAGAATAATGACTTTGGGGTCCAATTCATGTCCAAACACTTTGAATCTTCTATGTATATGAGAGTTTGTTAAGAAGAGAATTTGACAGAACAGCTAGATGAAATTGTAGTTTGAGCACCAGCCCTGGAATCAGGAGGACTTCAGTTCAAACTCAGTCTCATATTACTAGCTGTGTGACCCTAGACAATTGACTCACCAAAAATAAGAAGAGAATATATAGCAAACTTATCAATTTTATTTACATTATTTAATTGATGTATAAAATAGGGGCATTAGAGTAAGAGGATTTGTATACAAAGCTTGTTACTTCATTGCCACAAGGGTAAACTTGGTTAAGATACACAACCTCTTGGGATTTTAATTTCTTAATCTTTAAAATGAAGATATTGGACCAGATAGCCTATGAGGTCCCTTCTAGCTTTAGATCTATGATCTTTTGTTTTAAAGTCTTTGGGAGAAATCACTCCATTCTTATTTCTACAATAAAAGTGGGAAGGAGTTTCTGCATTCTTGTTCTAACCAAACTGGACCATTCTCTATTATTCCCTGTTCAGGTTTTGTCCTCCTTAGTCTTATTTACATGACTGGCCTTGGCACACTATCTCTCATGCTGGGAGCAAAATCATAGAGTCATAGCTTCATAGATAGAATTGAAGGGAGACCCTGAAGGTAAACTAATCCAATTGTCTCATTTTACAGAAGAGGAAACTACAGCTACAGGTTAAAATTTTGTTCAAGATTACACAAGTCATAAATAGCAGTGCTGAGAATTTAACCCAGGTCTTCTGGCTACAAATGGAACTTTCATTCCTTGTTTTCCTATCATTTTTTAATTTTCTTCTTTTCTGTAAGACTTCTTTTATACTTCATCCTATCTTCCCTAAACCTCTCAAACACTAGACAAAATGATACCATCCTCCTCAAATTCCTGAGTGCTCTATCTGTACCTTTACTTTGGATTTTTCACATTTTACCTTACAGAGTACTTATTTGTGAATGTCATATTCCCCACTAGAGAGTAAATTGCCTAAGAGAAACATCCAAGATATAACTAGTGCAAATAATGCATCCTGTAAAATTGTCCCATTACTCCAATTTGAAATACATATGACCACTTCATGGCATTCATTTTGTGCACTTATAAGGACCCAGCTGTATCTCTACCTATAGGGCCTCTAATCTTATTCATAAAGCTAAGAGAACTATTAGGAAATCCTCGAGATTTCAAGGAACCTTTTTAATACAGCTGATATTACTTAATAAATGTTGATTAAATTCATTTAAAGACTGCATATCCAACCGTGTAATGTTGAATATTTTGCAAAATTTCCAGTCATCATTAATGCTCAAAAAAAGAACTAATGACAAAAGCAATAATAGCTACATTTAAAATTTATTATTATTTTTATTTGTAGGAAGAAAATTTTCTCGAGAAGAGGAAAGGAAACTGATTCTCAGTCTATACTTTTCAAATTCCAGATTTGAACTGTAAAGGTATATTAACTTTCAGACTTCGCCCCCACCAAATTAAACTTCACCATGGGGGCTCTGACCCAGGTGCTGTCCTATACAATTGTAGCTCTGTTATGCTACCCTACCCAAGCAGGGGTTCTTAAGAGAGTGATCCGCCACAAACGGCAGAGTGGCATCAATGCCACATTGCCAGAAGAGAACCACCCAGTCATCTTTAATCATGTCTACAACATTAAGATGCCTGTGGGTTCCCAATGCTCAGTAGACCTAGAACCAACCAGTGGGGAGAAAGAACTGAACCCTCCCACTGAGCTGGGAGAAAACTTCCAAGAACACACACTAAATGAGGAGAATCAGATCATCTTCACACATCGAATCAATATTCCCCGGCGAGCATGTGGCTGTGCACCAGCTGCAGACATCAAGGACCTACTAAATCGGCTAGAGGAGCTAGAGGGACTAGTGTCCTCCCTGCGGGAGCAATGTACCAGTGGGGCTGGCTGCTGTCCCCAACCTGCTGAAGGTATGTGCAAACTTGTTATGATGCTGGCTATGTCTGGCCATAGAAAAGTAGCTGAGCTATGCAAATGAAGGTTTCTGATCATTTGTACAGCTGGAATGGACAAAAGAGTTGACCTAGAGTAACCCCAACATATTTCAGATAAGAAATCTGAGTGTCAAAGATAGTAAATGGTTTTTCTGGGGTCATACAGGTGGTAAGTAGTAGAGCCAAAACTTATGTCACCTGTAATCACACTACTTCATTTCTTATCTACCCCTTAGCATGATTCTCATACAGTAATAGATATTTCCTAGTCTTCAACTAATAATTCTTTAGATTTAAATTCCTGATAAAGGCTATGGAAACTGTTGGCAAGTGTTCTACTATTACTTTTTCAAAGTGTCAGGCTCCATGAGTACTAAAGCCACAAAAACTGGTCTTAAAGCTAAAGTGAATCATTTGAAAATTTAAACAATCATAAACAATCACATACAAAAATTTCCCTCCCCAAGAAACTCAGCAAAGAATAGAAAGGTATCTTAATTTTCAGAGTTCTCAAAACATTGAATTTACAAAAGTAGGGAAGAGGATGAAATATTTCCTTTGCATATAAACTAGTTATCTTCTTCTGACAATCATTCCAACAAAAAGTAAATATAATACAAATACTGTAGAATCATTGCAAATATAGAATTTGAAATGACTTGCTTATCTCACCTTCAAGTATCCAAACTAGTAATTTATACATTACTAGTTTGGAATCTAATTTATACATTAGATTCCAACAGTAGGGTTAAATATTGAAAGGGGGAAAAAATGAAGTTAAAGTGAATCACCTTTGCCAATTAAACTCATTTCCTTAAAAAAAACAAAAAAAAAAAAACAAAACAGGATAGGCTAGTGGGATAAAGAAATGCTAAAGAAACAGCATAGATGAACTTCAGCAAGATTTTCTAATGCTATCCTTTTCAGGACAAAGTGGCCAAATTGATTAGAATTAGGTAGAGTTGGAATTCCTTAAATGATTGAAAAGTAGTAAGTAATAAGTCAACAATGAATTAGAAAGAAGTCTTCAAGGATGTGTTCAGAATGAGAAAATTGAGAATTTGACTGAATTCTGCTCTGGGTTTAATTACATCTGGAGTGATGGGTTCAGTTTGGGGTAATCTGTTTCTTAAAAGACATTAAGGAAAACCTGGAAATTATACAGCATAGAATAATGAGTTGAAAAAGAGACTGCAAACTATGTCATGGCAGGATCCATTGAAGGAACTGAGAATTTTTGAATTAGAAAGGTTTTTGGGTTTTGTTTTGGATGGAGTGAGAAATAAGATTTCTGGCTTCCAGTACTTAAAAGTCTATTATATAAACAAGGGAAAAAAATTATCCTGCCTGGCCCCAAAATTTGGAACTAGTAGCAGTAAAGTGGCAGGGATTCAGATTTCAATTTGACTGAAGGAAAAACTTCTCCCCTAGAAGGAAATGTCCAAAAACAACATAGGTTGCTTCAAAAGATAGAGAATCTTCTTGAAGGAACAGACAAATCCTTAGGGGTTATTGTACATTAGATTTTTATTCAGGACTAAAACAATCCTTTTGGTTCTAAAATGCTATAGTATTCATTTTTCCTTCCCTTCCCCTACTTCAGATAGAGTAAATGACTAAAGTTTGATTATCTATATATTCAAGTGACCACAAATAAAACTCTAGTCAACAGCCTATCGCTCATCTTGTGCTTTGTAATTATCAAAATTTTTTAGCCTATCAGATTTTGACTTCTTGGTTACTGCAGGCCGTCTGGACACAGCACCCTTCTGTAGTGGTCGAGGGAACTACAGCACTGATAGCTGTGGCTGCATATGTGAACCAGGTTGGAAAGGACCCAACTGTTCTGAACCAGAATGCCCAGGAAATTGCAACAACAAGGGTCAGTGCATCGATGGACAGTGTGTTTGTGATGAGGGATTTTTTGGCGAGGACTGTGGCCAGTTGGCCTGTCCCAGTGACTGCAACGACCAAGGCAAGTGCGTCCACGGCGCATGTGTCTGTTTCAAGGGGTATACCGGGGAGGACTGCAGTGAGGAACTCTGCCCCGTACCCTGCAGTGAGCATGGCAAATGCACGAACGGGCAATGCATTTGTGATGAGGGTTTTGCTGGCGACGACTGCAACGAGCCTCTGTGCCTTAACAACTGCTACAACCGCGGGCGCTGTGTGGAGAATGAGTGTGTGTGTAACGAGGGTTTCACTGGTGAGGATTGTAGTGAGCTGATATGCCCCAATGACTGCTATGACCGGGGCCGCTGTGTCAATGGGACCTGCTACTGTGAGTCGGGCTTCACAGGAGAAGACTGTGGGCAGCTTACCTGCCCCAATGACTGCCACAACCAGGGCCGGTGTGAGGAAGGGCAGTGCGTTTGTGAGGAGGGCTTTGCTGGTGAGGACTGTAGCGAAAGGCAGTGCCCTGAGGACTGCCACAACCATGGGCGCTGCATTGACGGGCAGTGCGAGTGTGATGACGGGTTTGCGGGAGTGGACTGTGGAGAGCTCCAGTGTCCTCGGGATTGCAGCAAGCACGGCCGCTGTGTAAACGGGCAGTGCGTGTGTGATGAGGGCTACACTGGGGAGGACTGTGCCAGTCGCCGGTGCCCCAGTGACTGCAACAGCCGTGGGCGCTGCGTCCTTGGCAAGTGCGTTTGTGAGCAGGGCTTCACCGGCCAGGATTGCGGAGACATGAGCTGCCCCAACGATTGTCACCATCAGGGGCGCTGTGTGAATGGGATGTGCGTGTGCAATGACGGCTTCATGGGGGAAGACTGCCGCGACCTGCGGTGCCCCAAAGACTGCAGCAGCCGCGGGGTGTGTGTGGCAGGGAGGTGTGAATGCCAGGAGGGCTTCGCTGGGGAAGCCTGTGGAGAGTTGGCTTGCTTAAACAGCTGCAGTAACCAGGGCCGCTGTGTGAATGGACAGTGTGTGTGCAGCGAGGGGTTCATGGGGAGAGACTGCAGTACCCTAAGGTGTCCACACGACTGTACCAACCAAGGGCGCTGTGTGGATGGCAAGTGCATCTGCCACAAGGGATTCGCCGGAGACGACTGCAGCCAGCTTTCCTGCCCGAACAACTGTAACGACCAGGGACAGTGCGTTGGCGGGCGTTGCATCTGTAACCAGGGCTATACCGGGGAGGACTGCGCAGAGGGTAAGTGAGGAAGCCTGCCATCCTCAGCAGCCAGCCAATAGATATTGGTGGAGTTGGAATCAAGTGTTGAGAATACAAAGAAAGGCAAAAATAGCCTCTGATCTCAAGATGTTTGCATTCTAATGAGAGAGACAGCATGTAAATAAGTAGGTACATGCAAGATGTCTGTGATGTGTGTAAGAGAGTAGATGAGAGAGACAAAGAAAAAGGAAATGTGTTGACGATCATTGTCGCATGACATACTCAAGGTATATTACACAGAATGATGGAATTTAAGAGCTGAAAGAATCTCAAAGACAATCTGCTCACATAATTTACAAAGGGATTTTCCATTAACGGCCCTGCAAGGTAGAACAAACATTTCCCAGAGAAGTTCAGTAACTAGCCCAAAGTCTTCCTGCTAGTTAAGGGTCAGATTCAGGATCTGATTCCAGATCATCTGCCTCCACAGCCAAAGATTTCTTTGATACTAATAGGTGGATGCCCCTCTGCAGCAAGTCACTTAACCCTGATTTTAAAAACAAGAACCACCACCACGATGGGATAGGCCTTTACAAGAATACTTAGATACTGTTTCTTACTAATACACCAGGAGTATTTTTAAAGCATGTATTATGAAGGGGATGGAAGAACTGATAATAACTGGAAGGGAATTTTTTAAGATTATATAATCCAATTCCCTCATTTCATAAAGGAGGAATTGAAAACAAGAGCAATTTAGTGATCTTAACACTTCAGATCCAAAAGTTCTTCATTTTCCCATAGGCAATTGTTAATATCTACTGTGTTAGCCACTATGAAGGGAATCAGAGATAACAGAAGTAAAAGACTAAAAGGTCAAGCTTTCATTAATTTCTAAATGTTACCACTATAGTGTGGTGTTCTTGTTCTTCTTTAAATAATAATAGTTCTCTCTGGGAGAGAGGTTCCTTGGGGAGGTTTTCTGGAGAGGCAGCCTTAGTATCAGTTAATCACTCCAAATACAGCCAGGTGCTAAAAGTTCAGATCTTTTATTGTGTCCTTCAGTATAGCCCGGTTAGCTTTCTTAGAGGCCTATCTTTCTGTTTGGTTCTAAGAGCTCTTGCAGCTTTGTCCTTTGCCTCTGCTTTCTTCAGCCTCCAGCCAGCACCAAGGTGGGAGATGCAATGACTCTCTCTTGCCTTCAAGAGAGGGCGTGAAGGCTTCCTCCCAGAGTGCTTCTCTCTGACCCCTGGGAATGTTCCCAAGTAACTCTCTCGAGTGGCTCACTGGAGCTGTATTTATGCTGCTTCTCCGAGAGTGGGATTATGGAATATCTCCCAGCATGTTCTCAGACCCTAAGAGCTTCAAGGGAGGTGTGAATTCAGATATCTCTTTCTAGATCCTGAAATCTCCCAAACATGTGAACTTCAATGAGTACTTAGATATTTCTTGCTTCTATGAGCTCTCTAAAGGTGTGAACAGAAGCATCATTTCTATCAATTGTACTTAGTACCTTGTTTCAAGTTCTGGCCCAAAATATCTCCTTCTAAGATCAAATCAATCATATTGAACCATACTAAATTAGATAATTATTGTCTCTATCAACTCTAATGGCTTAACAGTTTGTAAAGATTCCAACACTATAGAGCATAGACGGGATATTAACCATATCAGGGAAGAATAATTAACAGCCATTAATGAGCATCTTTATGTATATGGCTGCCAATATTAACATTTGTTCCTCTGAGATGCTCTATCTTTATGACAGTCAGTACTGATCAGAGGTAAATGATATCACATTTCAGTAGATCCAATAGAATATATTGACTCTAGAATAAATTTTGTGACTCCTGAATTTCTTATATCACAGATTCAGACCCAGACTCAGACAATACTTTTTTATATTAACACCTAAAATTAAAGTACTGGATTTTATTTAAACTAATCAAAGATTTCCAACAAAATGCATAAACAGTATCAATTTATGATTTAGAGCTATAATTTGGCTTTTCCCATCTAAAAGTTACTGAGAGGCTACAATATGTTTTACTTTGATATATTTTCTCAGCATGGCCTCAGAAATAATCTATACTTGAATTCAGAAAGTTTGTTCACATTGCTTATGACACTTATACTTCCATTCTCTCCACTGCACATATCCCCCACATTGGACTTTCCCACCTTTTCTTTATATTTTCTCATTGTGCAGCATCAAACTCTAAAACTATCTATGAACAATAAAAGGGAGCAAGAAAAACCCTTTACCTACTACTTCTGCTTTTGTTGGTGACAGAGTGAAAGAGAGAGGGAGGAGAAGAACCCCAGAGAAAATGATTGTTTTTTTAGAAGGTTAAACAGTGGCAATTTAATGACAGAGAGGCATTGTTTCTCCTTCCTGGCAGTATCTCCACCAAAGGACCTAATAGTGACTGAAGTGACAGAAGAGACTGTAAATCTGGCATGGGACAATGAAATGAGGGTCACGGAGTATCTCATCATCTACACCCCCACTAACTCAGATGGCTTGGAAATGCAATTCCGTGTCCCTGGAGACCAGACATCCACCATCATCCGCGAATTAGAGCCAGGAGTAGAATATTTTATCCGAGTCTTTGCTATCCTGGAGAACAAGAAAAGTATTCCTGTCAGCGCAAGAGTGGCTACTTGTGAGTAAACCAAAAAGGGCTTTTGCCACCTTCTTTTCTATAATGATCACCAGATTTTTTCCACAGAATGTGTCAAGAACTCTCTTAGCCATGGCACGTGATATCACAAGTTGAAATTCCAGTCCTCTGGGGGAAATATTGCAGTGAGGCTGTTGTACTGCCCATGGCACACAGAAATAGCTTCCTGGTAGATAGATACCCTTAGAGGCCTCCATTTCACGGGTTTCTCTTAGGACAGAGACTATTTGGAAAAGCAAGTCCCCTGAAAATAGTGTTATCATTAGTATTATTCATAGTCATAACTGGTATAGTAATGGCATAAGAGCATTTGTAAACAATAATAATAATTAAGGAGCAGTGTAGTGTAGCAGAGAGAGGGCTGACCTCAGAGTCAAAGAACTGTGTTCAAATCCCATCTCTTACACATACATAATCCTGGCCAATCATTTTCTCTCTCACTGCTTCCTAGCAGTGCTCACATTAAGTCAAATAAAGTCAACAGTTATTAAATTCCTCCTGGGTGCAAAGCACTATGCTAAGCAATAAACAAAACAAAAATCAAAAAAGGGGGGGGCAAAAACTGCTCTCAAGAAGCTTTCAGTTTAATAAGGCAAACTACATGGAAACAACTGTTTACAAACAAAATATATATATAGGATAAAGTGGATACAGACTGAGAAGGAAGGAATCAATATTAAGGGAGAGTGAAAAGATAGATAGTACCAACCCATAATGATGGGAGTCTCTTCACTAGGAGTTTCCTATGCCAATGAAATCACAATCCATTCCCAGTAATAATATCAACTTGCATTTGTAAAGTGCTCAGTAATCTATAAAGCACTTCATTATTTCTTGATCTCAATAAACTTGAGGAGAAGAAGAAAAGTATTAATACCCCCATTTAAAAAGTGAATGGTTATAACCCAAACCAAGGACTAGAACTTAGGTGGTCTTATGCTGAATCTAGTGTTCTTTCTACTAGATTACACTGTCTTGCAATGACATGGTCTAATAAAGGGGAAGAGGGGGGTTTTTCACCTGCTTGATGATTTGTGGTTCAGATGCTATAATAAGATCAACAGCTTCTAATTCAGAAAAGCAGACAGTGAATGACAAGTGAATGAATCAATGCCTGCTTGAAATGAGCAGGTTGTGGAATCATTACTAACTAGTATTGATGTACTTTTGAAGGATTAAAGAGAACTTCCTTATGCCAACGATATGGAGTGGGTAGCCTAGGTATTTTTTTAATCTCTATTTTTCTAAATGAGAAAACCAAGGCTGAGTGGGAGAAACTACTGTATGTATCAGTAAAGTCACTTGCCCAAGATACCAAATAATAGGTCTTGGCCTTAAACCTGTCTCATGACTTTGACGTTAAGGCTTTGTCCACTCTGCTATTCTACTTCAAATCAAATTAATAGCCTATCTCAATTTAGAGCCTTTCTCTCCTTAACTTTTTACTTTGGCAAGTTTTCAAAGATCACTAACAAAGCCTAATGGATTTCTTTCCTCAGTTGCCCTAGTGTAAGCACACAAGCACCAGCCTGATTTTGGAAACATCCAAATAGAGGATTGTGTATTTTCACAAAGGAAATCCTCATTGTTAACAATGACTCACTTTTCCTTTGCCTGTTTCATTCTTGCCACATACAATGGAGCTCATTCATTGACAATTGGGCAATGTTTTAAAAAAAATTTTTTTTAAAAAGGAGGCTTTTGTGGTTTAAGTATTTCTTTCAGACATCATGAACATATACTAAATACAGTCACTGCTTTATTTGGAGAACTTTAGAGACAGGTAACTACATGAATTATCTGGAAAGGGGAAAGCAGTGCTATGTATCAGCACAGAATTAATAACCAAGCAATCTCCCAAGGTGTTGGGAGTGGTAACAGCATGCAGCTGTTGTTGAGGGGTTGGTAAAATCAAAGATTGCATATAAACCTTCCCTGGTGCTTTTGAGCTCATCATTTCTCCATCTTTCACCTTAATTTTGCTTGTCTAAAAGTCATCACTTGCCTGTTCTTGCTCTTTTCCAATAGACCTGCCTGCCCCAGAAGGCTTGAGATTCAAAGCCATCAAAGAAACATCAGTGGAAGTGGAGTGGGATCCCCTAGACATTGCTTTTGAAAACTGGGAAATTATCTTCCGCAACATGGTAAAAGAGCATGCATGGCTAGGAATGCATCTTCCTAGGGAACTGTAAAACATTTAAAGAGACTTACTAACTCAGTTACAGAACTAGTGAGTACTAGAGCTGAAAGGAATGGTTAGAACCTAGAATGTTAGAACTGGAAAAAAACATAAAGCTTATGGTATCAAACTAATTTCCTCTAAGCTCAAAAGGACCAACAAAACTCCTAAGTAGTCAGAAATAGATTAAAATGTGTAACTGGAAAATGTATAACAAAACAAATAAAAATACAATGCAATATAGATAATTTTTATTTGTAGCTTTCTAAGTCCACATGCTGCCTGAAGCTACTTGTTTCTCTTTGGATTTATTAGCTGTGCCTTAAGGTATGGGCTGCTGGAACTTAGAATTTCAGAACTGAAAGGCCCAAGTTGGATTGGTCCTTAAAAATCACCTAGTAGCTGAATTTTCCTCATTTTAAAAATGGCATATTCAATCTTTTTTTTTTAATTTAAGGAGAAGGATATAGAAATCAATGTATTTTGAGGGCATTCTTTTGCTGTTAAATAAATAAGTAAATTGAATCTTCCTCTTATATTGAATTTGGCTCTGTGGGATAAAAAGAATATAAACATATGGAAAGCATCACCACAGGGATAATGATATCTTGGCCCTACATAAATCCCAAAGGCCTGAATTAATATGTCCTGCAAAGAAAAAAAGAAATGAGATGTTTTTCAAAAAACAGTTAATGTCCCAAATGTCTCATTTGAAGCATCCATCTCTTAGGAAAGGACACAGTATTACCTAAATCTGGATGAGATCAGGAATGATTAGTACATATATATGTATCTTTATGTTACATCAAGTTCATTTTGGTTTTCAGAATAAAGATGATGGTGGAGAAATCACTAACAGCTTGAGGAGACCAGAAACAACTTACAGACAGACTGGCCTGGCTCCAGGACAGGAGTATGAGATTTCTTTGCATATTGTGAAAAACAACACCCGTGGTCCTGGCCTGAAGAAAATAACAACCACACGTGAGTATCATTCTTAGTACTGATAATTATCCTTCATGATAAACTTTAGGAGATAGCAGGCACCAAGTGGTAATTGGGATCTATGAAGTTATATATAATCTCTATCACATTCTTTTGGTAGTTACAAGGCTATATACAAGAATTTTATGAGATTAAGGCCTTGGAAAGAGTTGTGAGGCATATCAAATGGGATAATTTAATTCTAAAAAAAGAGACTTTCTCAGATGGGTTCTAAGCATCCCCCAAACATCTCATTATAAGAAACACTTACTTGTTTAGTGTCCTTACTTGCAGTCCTAGTCATATAAACTTAGTTGAAGAACTTCTATAAATCCATAAGTAAACCATGGAGTATCCAAATTGGAAGAGACCTTGGAGACCATTTAATCTAACACCCTGATTGGAAGATAGAACCAGAAAGGGGAATTTACTTAGCCAAAGCTACAAAGTTACTGTCAGAACCAGGAATAAGTTCAGATATCTTAAAACTCAATCTGGTTTTCTTTCTACTATACCAGGAGATGTCTTTAATTGAGTTGAAGTTCAGTCAGATTCAGTGTTCAAAGGTTTAAGGTAGTGTTTATCACTTCTGGTTTATATAGATACATTTCACAATTTGTAGAAATGAGTCTGACAATTGTGAACTAAAAAGTAATATAGGTAAATACAGACAGATACAAACTAGATAGATACACACAAATATATGAACATAAATATGCATATATATGTGCCTGCATGTCTGTGTGTCACATATGATATATAGTGTGTGTGCATATATATTTTTATTAATCATCTGATGCCTCAAGATGACATAAAGAAAACCATGGTTTAACCCAAGTTCTAGTATAGGTTCCTATAATTTTGGAAAATCTGGATCTAGCAAATTTGGAACTAGAAAAGGTCTGTCAAGAATGTATATAAACACATGCTATATTCACTTCTTTTTTCTGTTGTTTTTTCTCTCTCATGGTTTTCTCTTCTTTTATTCTGATTTTTATCTCCCAATATGATTCATAAAGAAATATGTATTTAAAAAGTTAATTTACATGTATAATCAGAAAAAATAAAACAATTAGTAAAGATGAAAAAAACCCCACTATACCTAGGTCTAAATCAACCCAATCTGGGGGGGGGGGGGTTGATCATCCCCACAAAAAATGAGGGGATATATTTTTCAGTTCCAGGCCATCTTTATTAGAGGAGAATTAAGGCAGCTGGATGGCACCCTAGATAGAGTGCTAGACTTGTACTCTAAGAAAATCTAAGTTCAAATCCTGTATTAAATCATTACTAGCTTTATGACTTTGGCCAGGTTATTTAAGCTATATCAGTTTTCCTTTTGTAAAATGGGGATAGTAATAGTATCTATTTCATAAAAATTATGAGGACCAAACAAGAGAATATATTTGCAAACCCTAAAATACTAAGCAAATGTTAGTTAATATATATATATGTGTGTACACACACACACACACACACACACACACACTCTTTTTCACTGGGTTTCATTCAGCAACTACTTGTGCAACTTACTGACCTGAACAAACCCTTGATATCTAACATACAAACTAACCACTAGACTATTGAATCTTGTTGGCAGGGAGTGGTTGCAAAGGCATATACTGTTGACTAATGACTAGAAAGAATAGCTTCTATTTCATATCACCCCATTTGGCCTAACTCAAGGCAAATCAATAGGCTTGTACTCTGAATAATCAAGGGTTTTCTCTTCCTTGACAATATCTACATGCGGTAGGTAAAAGGCAGGTACTAACAGGAGAAATCATTAGGTCACAAAAGATGAGTTGAAATCATCCCAGTATTTGCTCAGCTCCAGGGAACTTTTCCTGAGAATATAAATAATGTAATTTAAGGGAACCCTATAGTTTTCTCAGTATAAATTTTGGGAGTGTATGCATTTCATTTTTTAAGTCAACCTCTCACTGTTTAACAATGAGTCACTTACACTCAATGGCTCTGTAGATAATTATCTAAACTGGGTTTACCTCACTAATATACAGTCTTAAGTTCTAATCCATTTTATAAACTTGTGGGACTCAGAAGTCATCTCTGCTCTCCTTCCTTATGTTGCCCAAAATATGGTTGCAAATATTATGAATTTTGATTGACAAGATCATAGATTTAGAACTAGAAGCAGTGATATGTTAGTATATTTTTAACAACCAGCTCTCTTGGAAAGGGGGAAAATAACATATAGGACACAGTTTTAAATGTGGTCTACATTACCACCATTTTCTCCATCCCTTTCTTGAGTCTAGACAACAAATAAAATGAGAAATCAATCCTTGCTATGTAATATTTTTTCAACTTCTGAAGCTAAAATTCTTACACTGAAAATTTAACTATCAGCTCTTTAAGAGCCAAGTAAGTAAAAGATGGCTCCAGTGCAGCTCTAGCTGAAAGGGACCTTAAAGGTTTGACCCCATCATTTCACATATTTAATAAAAATAACCCAGGAATTTAAATGATTTGCACAAGTTTTCACATAAGTAGCAAGAAGTAAAAACAGGATTAGAAGCCAGATTTCCCTTTTACAAATCCAGTAATTTTCCCACGACTCTTAATAAAAAGGATTCTTAGAAAGTCAAATTACTGAAAGCTCACATTTTCTTAAACTTTATCATTATTTCTATTAAATAGAGAAGAAAACTGAAGCTCACAAAAAGTGGCTTGCCTAAAGTAACTCATCTAGAATTTCAAAATAAGACTTGATTCTCTACATGGTTTTTAATTAAATTTTTCAATTTCTTTTAAGGATCACCAGTCTTAAGTTGTACCTATCTGAACACACCTAAACTTTAGAAAATAGACTGTGTGATAGACTATGTCTTTCATCCTAGTCAGCTAGTCTCTTTTCTTCTCATTTGGTCTCTAATTTCATATTCTCAACATCTGTTTCTAACCACTAAATAATGAATATTTTGCCTATAAATGAAACCATTTTTTTGAGATTCAGTGTGTTAGATAGTAAAGGAATGCATCATGTTTGAGTTTTCTGTATTAGACATAGTGATAGCCAACATGCTGAACTGGCCACTGGAAAAAATGAAATCCACTGTCTAAAAGTCTCTTTCTAGACTAAAAGTTTCTTAAATTATGAGTCACAATCCCATATGGAATTGTATAAATGAATTTGGGGGGTTGAAAAATTATGATTCATTATCAGTAAACATTTGATTTGTATAGATAGCTATTTTATATACCTATATGCTTGGTATCATGTAAAAATTTCTTGGGTGAGAGGGGTCATGAAGGAAAAAGTTTAAGAAGCTCTGTTGATCATGGCTATGATCCCAGACTTGCCACTTAATACTTGTATGACCCTGGACAAATCAATGAACTTCCCCAAACTTTAGTCCCCACATATGTAAAATGAAGGGCTCAAGCTAAATGTCTCTTTCAACACTAAATGTATTCTCCTGAAATATTCAAATAGATATGTTCTCATCAATTTTACAGTTCTTACAATAATATAGATCATAACTCTTTCTTCTCTATGCCACAAACTGGTAAGTTTCTGAGACCAAATTTGAATTTAGGTCTTCCAGAATCTAGAATCAGTAATCAAGGACCCAGTACTCTATCCATTGTGCCACCAGCTGTGTTAGCCTGTGCCCTTATCATCTCTCAATCTTGCCATATGACTTTTTTTTTGGTTATTGTACAATTCCTTAATATCTTGTACTTGTGTTGTTCTTCAGGGTTCTTCACTAGTCTCATGTTTCATCCTGACTTATATTCGCCATAGTTCTCTCTTATTCTTCCTCTCACTTTTAGCCTTTAAAAAGCAATTATATTGCTATTTTTAGCAGTTTGGGTAGAAAATTAGTTTTCTTAAATATGGGGTTTTTAATTTCATAGAAAATTTAGAGTGAGCAAAAGAGCTTTGCTTCTCCCTTAAAGAAAACATATTCATTCTTATTCTCCTATGGATTCAACTTGTTGTCCATATATACAGTCTATCTCAGAATTATATGTTATTGGACAGGTTCTATATGATCTCCATCCAATTGTATGTTGAAATCTTAGAAAAAGATATTTTTCATCCATTTGTCCAGACTACTTTGCAAGATTATACATCTCTTCCAGGAATCTCAGGAGTAGTATCCAAGGTTTAATGTTTTAAGCACAATGTCATTTAAAAATTCAGAAAATTTTACCATCCACAAGAAATCTCCTTTGGCCTGAACTCTGAGCTTCATTTCTTCCATCACAGTGATAAATACCTCTGATTAGCATATATTTGGCTTGCCAGGTGTTTGTTATTTTAGAGGCTTTTTGAACAGGGTTATTTCTATTATATCTTCCAAGGATCCTTGAATGATCTTAATGTATGTAGAATGACCAGCAAGGTGGCATTTTGTTCTACCAAATTATTTTTATATGTATAATCATCAAGCAAGAAGTACATCAAGACCTTAAAGTTTCTACATCTTTCAGTTGTAACAATGATCTCTCTCATCTAAGATATATTTGATTCATATAGAGATGATTTTAATAAAGATTTTGTAAAGATAGTTAATAGACAGTGATTGGTAAGTAATGGTGTTCTTTTTGTCACTTTTTAAAAAAATAATGTTGGAACTAAGGTCCAATTTTTTAAAGTCTTTGGTATATTCTCATCCCTCATATTCATATATAGATCCTTCAGCATCTTCTAAATTGTATTATCTCCAGAATTAATTTTCATTTTGCAAATTTGGTTCAATACAGCTGCTTTTCTGTCTTGGTTCTCTACTGCCTCTTTGTCTTCTTCCAGAAACAAACTGTTAAGGTAGCATTCAAATATAGAGATCCCACTGTACTTGATAAGAATAAACAGTTGGTCAAAATGTTTTTTTCCCCAAATCCTTTCTATTATTTTTCTTTGTAATCCTCATTCCATTTTCATCTTTGAATGTCCACTGGATGACTTCAGTTGATTGTATTACTTGCCAAGCTTTCTTTAAATGGATTTTATCTTCTACCCTTTCTCTATTTTATTATGAGTTAATACTGATCATAGTCATACTTCCTCCTTCTCCATAAGATCTTAAAAATCAGTTTATATTCTAACTCAGTGTTGTCTTAGGCAATCATCTTTCTGTTTGTAAAATAATTCAATTGTTGCTGACTAAAATGTTTCTAGGGTTTATTTGATCTTTTGGCAATTAATTTACATTGATTAAACTTCTGGATCAAATTATTATAGTTTTACATTATGCCTGTTGTCCATTTCTAAGTTATGAGTTTTAGTTACTTGTTCAAATATTCCAAGGTTAAATTGTTTCAATTATATGCAACATTTTTTCTCATAGCTATTCTTTATTCTTATTTTTGCCTACTCTATCAGTTCTAATAAGCTTGTATACATAGATAGCTAACTTTGGGGATAATACCCATGTCAATAATAAATCTTTTTCTTTTGGTTAAAATATAATCTAATTTTTTATAATGTTGTGTGTTTTATGTGTGTACTTGCCATATCCAGTGCTTACTATTTCTTTTGTTTTGTTTTTCCCATGAAAATATTTATGATAAAGAAATGTGAAGCTTCTGTGTAAACTTTTGGTCTTTTTCATTTCTTCTTCCTGAACCATGCTTTTCTATATATTTTTAGTTATTTTCACCTATATCCTCCATTGCAATAAAGGCACTTAATATGAGAATTTATATTGATTTAGGTTTTGTCCAGTTCTTCATAGAATTTCTTTACTATTTTATCTTCATAGCTAATGTTGATACATGTTACATTTATAATAGGCTTTCTCTAAATACTTATTATTAGTATTGTAATATATGATGACAAAATTTTCTATTAAATAATGCCTCTTATTACTTCTGGAAATACAATAAACCTAACTCCACAACTTTTTTTTTTCCCACCCATGATCTACCTTTTCATTTCCTGCAACTTCTTCTCTTCTTCTAATTTTGTTTATAGTAAGAACAGATAGGTGACACAGTGGACAGAGCATAGGGCCTGAAATCAGGAATACCTGAGTTCAAATTCAGTCTCAATTACTCACTGTGTGACTGTATAGTCACATTTAACCAAGAAGAAAATGCCAATTGGTGTGTCACAAAGAGTTGAACATGACTCAAATGACTAAAGAAAAAAGAATGTCAAGACTTGCTAATTTACCTATTCTAGCTATATGCTGTAGACAAGGATCTCACAAGTTAGGATACTAACAGCTAGTAGACTACAGTTTATTGAAGATCTAAAAAATTATGTAATTCTTAATACCCTTGTCCCCTTTCCTATCACTCTGTCACCAATCACTAAAGAAGTGGAAGGGGGAGCTATATTGGATGAAGGATCGTTTTCATATTTTTCTTCATTTCATCTATTACCCTATCTTCTCCTTCCTTAACTCACCAGTTAAAACCCTAGTACTAATGCACCTCTTCATATGTATTAGAATGGTCCGGATGATCCTTGGAAAGAGCCTCAATGTGTTACCACTTAATAGAAACAATAAATATAACTATGGGAAATAAAAATAATCACAGGTTACATTGACTTCAACAACCAAAGATCACTGCCAAACCATGATGATACACAAAAATAGGATTTTTGTGGAAGATTTAATAATTTTTAAAAAATATATAAAATTACAATTTCCTTAAAGGAACCAGCCTTTAGAAAATTAAATGGTTTCATGGCTTTACTGATAATCCCTGAATATTGTTTCCCTTTAATCACATTTCTGCCTGTGTCTTCAGGTCTGGATGCTCCTAGCCAGATAGATGTAAAAGATATCACAGATACTACTGCTCTAATCAGCTGGTCTAAACCTTTGGCTGAAATTGATGGCATCGAACTCTCATATGGTATCAAAGATGCTCCAGGTGACAGAACAACCATTGATCTCACTCATGATGACAACCAATACTCCATTGGAAACCTGAAACCTGATACAGAATATGAGGTCTCCCTTATCTCTCGAAGAGGAGACATGTCAAGCAACCCAGCTAAAGAAACTTTTGTAACAGGTAACAAGTCACTCATAATGAATAGCAGATTGGACCATAGAATTTCAGTTTCTATCAGTAAAACCAAATGATTTTCTCACCCGAAAATAAAATGAAAAAGCCTAAATTATAAATTCCATAAAGGCAATACCCATGTTTTCTCTGAAAATTGGGTCCATCACAGCTCTAAATATAGTAGATTCCCCATAACTGTATGCAGAGTTTTATTTTATTCTCTTAGGAAAGTAACATCTTAATATCAAAATTCCTTTCTTTTCCTAGGTCTGGATGCCCCTCGCAATCTAAAACGCATCTCCCAGACTGACAATAGCATCACTTTAGAGTGGAAGAATGGCAAAGCTAACATTGACAAGTATCGTATTAAGTTTGCCCCCATTTCTGGAGGAGATCATGCAGAAGTCGAGGTTTCCAAGAGCAAACAGGCTACAACCAAAACCACACTCACAGGTGAGAGCAACCTCCCCTACCTCAAAGAACCAAAACTTTGTAATATGATGGAATATGTTTGTATGCACAGCATTTGGTAAAGAAAGGTAGCTATCTCTGATTACTAGAGATTTAAGCTGTCAAAATAACAAAGATCACTCAAAGACCACTTATACTTTCTCTTTGTCACACAATTTTGCTATTTAAAAAAAATCATCATCCAACAAATCAGTCCTTTTCCTATAACTTAGTGTCCTATCCCTCAAAACAAAGAATTTTTAAAAGGGGAAGGGGAAACATAACTGATCAAAAATCAAGGCAATATCTTCTTCACTCATAGTCCCATACTTCTTCATATAAAGGAAGAAGTTATATTCTCATCATTCTTCTTCAAAGTCACAACATTCAGTTTTGATTTTTTTCCCTCTATTTGCATTGTCATAGTCATTGGGTATACTGTTTTCCTGGTTCTGCTAACTTCACTCTGAATTAATTCACATATGTCTTCAGATGTATTTCTCTGTTGTTTGCATTCATCATTTCTCACAACACAGTACCATTCCATCACATTCAAGCACTCCAATTTGCTTAAGAGATGGACACTTACTTTATAAAAACAGAATTTAAGACATTTCTTAGTTATCATGGATTCTAGGAAATGGCTAACTCCCCCCTCCAGAATCTGTGATTACCCTGAGGAAGGTGTCTTCTCCTGAGGTGCAAATCACAAGCTCACCATGTCTTAGTGTATAATTGACAGTAATTGAGCGTCTGTGAGGACCGCAGAGCAAGGGCACTTATTCTATCTAGAGTAGACTCCCAGCTGCCACTATACACCAGACTCAAAGTTTTTCCACTTCAGTGAGGTCCTATTTATAGAACATTGTCTCCGGAGTCAGAGGAAATGAAATTCTAATCCCACCTGTGTCAAAAACTGCCTTGTGACCTTAGGCAGGTCATGATGTCCCTCGCTCTTAGTTTTGAAAATTGGACAAGGAGACCTCTGAGATCCTTTCTGTCTCCAGAACATCACTCTGATCCTCTGATCCCTAGTAGACCTATATGAAGCTAGGCCACTATCAGCCATATAAATAACACTTCAGTGCACTCAGGACCTGCTCAAGGCAACTTGAATATCTTTCTGAATGCTTTGCAACTTCAGACTAATTTGCAAGTCTCTCCTCTCTCTCTTAGGTCTAAGACCAGGAACTGAATATGGCATTGGAGTATCCGCAGTGAAGGATGATAAGGAAAGCAATCCTGCTACCATCAATGCAGCCACAGGTAAGGAGAAATGGTGACTAGGACCCATATTTCTATAGTCCTATAGGGTTTAGTAAGCTCTTTCCTCCAAACCACTCTGTGACATAGTTAATGCAGTTATTATTGTCCCTAATTAACATGAGTTAAGTATTCTCAGGAAGGTGAAGAGTTTTTGCTAAGGCCTAACATTCAGGAAGTGGCACTTTCAGAATTCAGATCCAAATTTTATAATTGCGGGTTATACACAAGTGTTTCCTCTACAGATACATACATTCCATCCCCTCAAGATTTTATTAATCACTGATTTCCACCAAAATAAATTCTGTGGTAGTCAGCTCTCTTGCCACACTTAGCTAGGAAGGTCCCTGGAGAGCAGAGAGAGCTTCACCTGAGAGCTATTCTTAGAAACTCTCAGCCCAAAACTATCTCTACTAATAAGGCTTTTGAGTGCACAGAATCATCTTCACACCCCCAGGAAACATCAAAGTAAAGAGGTCCATTTCCACAATTATGTGATGACATAATAGTTCACATTTATATTCCACTTTCTATTTTTCTTTTAAATGCTGCTCTTTCACTAAGTGGACTGTATAGTCTGGTCTTTAAGACAAGTAACACTGTTCCCTTGATTTTTTTCCACTATGAATCTTTAATCTAAATAAGATAATTCCTTCCACATTAGAATGTAAAAGTGTTACAAGAAGGTATTATTTTTAATTTTTTTTGTATATGCCCAAAACCTAACACAATGACTATAAGGAGATATTTAAGAAATATCAACATGGTGCTTTGCATAGCACTTAGTAGAGACTTAAGAAATATTCCTAGTATGCTTGACAAGTATAATAAGCACTTGACAGATGTCAGCACAGAGGCTGGCATATAATATGTACTTAATATCAATGCTTTGGGTCAGCTAGATGGCACAATGGATGGGTCTGAAGTCAGAAAGAATGTCTTATTAAATTTAATTCTAGTGTTAAGATACTTATTAGCTGTGTGAACCCTGGCCAAGTCACTTAGCCTTGTTTGCCTAAGATCCTTATATATAAAATGAGCTGGAGAAGGACATGGCAAACCACTCCCGCATCTTTACCAAAAAATTCTTAAATAGGGTAATAAAGAGTCAGATATGATTGAAAAACAAACAAATGGTGGGATTAATTGATGAACTGATTCTCTTATTTCCCTAGTACTTCTTACCTAGAGGACAATGGGAGAGAAATAGCTAATGGATGGTATGGCAAATAGATTCAACCCAGATAGGCAGCTTCTCAACAACAGAAAGTTTGATTATTGTTCTTGCATCTCTCCTACAGATATAGATGCTCCAAAGGACCTTCAGATTTCAGAACCTACTGAAACCACCTTGCCCCTGCTCTGGAGCCGACCTGTGGCCAAGTTTGAACGATACCGCCTGACCTATAGCTCTTCCACAGGACAGCATAAAGAAGTCCAGTTACCAGCAGATACCACCTCTTATGTTCTGAGAGATCTGAATCCTGGTACTGAATATGCCATCCAACTTGTGGTTGAGAAAGGACGACATAAGAGCAAACCAGCCCGTGTGAAAGGTTCAACAGGTAAGTCACAGCACACCAAGGTTCTATGTAAGTCCATCCATTCACACAAATTTTCTCCCATCTCCAAGAGTCTGACAATGTGCTATTTTATTAAGAGGATTTGAAAAGTATTTTCTTCTTCATTATACAAACTCTACTGAGAACAAACTAGTCATATTCCATGCACCCAATCTGATATTTTTTTCTTTCCTTTGGCATCAATGGCTGTCTAAATGAACCACTTTACATTAATTATTGCTTTCTCAGGAAATGTACTATCTCATATGATTCTTAATGTGTGATTTTCAAAAGTTTCTAGCTAATTCTCATTTTTCTTTCCTCTCCCCAGAAGCCACGTATTAATTGCTTTTTAAAATCATCTTTCTCTCTCTTTTTAAGGAAGCCCAAGAGGTTTGTGGTAATCCTTTGGATATCTTTTTTTTTCCTGCCACTATTCTCATTGCAGGTTTCTTTCTTCTATCCAGGATCATTATAACAGAACTGCCTTTTCCTTTTAATCCCTCCCTCAGTAGTTAAAAAAGATGAGGATAATTTTTGTAGATTAATCATATGAGAACTGCTGACATATTTCACCAGTAATGACAAAAATATTGAAGTATATATTAAATCACAAAAACCAGAGATTTCTAGTAATTTCTATGTGGATAATATGCTCCTATCAAATTAGAATATATCACTATCTTTAGAGTTTTAATGATAATAGGTTTTCATTTTTAATATAATTCAGGTTAGCCTTATTGAGTTCCTATCGTTCATTTAGTGATGAACTAAGGGCTATGGCAAAAGGGGTAAATGAATAGTGCCTGCTGCATAATAGGTGATCAATTAATTATTGGCCTTGGACTTTCAACTTGTTGACACACTGAAGGCAGTAAGACAAACACACAACACTTATCATGTCTTGAGTGCAATTTAAGACTGAACATTCCAAAGGCAAAATATTTGTCATGAATAAGGCTAAGGGAAGTCAAAAAGCATGGTATTGTAGAAGGGGCACTGGATTTATTGTGGGAAGACCTGGGTTCAAAGTTAAACACTGCTGTTTTGTTATCTATATGATTTTAAGCAAGTTCTTTCTGCCTGTCTGTTCCATGTTCGCTTCATCTCTAAAATGAGGGATGGGGGGATGGCTATATACTGACATATTCTCCGAGGTACCCTCCTACTCAGTGTTCTCTTATCCTTTCATCCAAAAGAAGAAAATCAGTGTACATGAATGAAATGAGAAGTTCCTTGTAAGAGGTGGCATTTGAGTGCATTCTTAAAGAATGGAGGAGGTTTGAATTATCAAAAAATGGGTTGGGCAGATAACTAAATCTGAAGGAACATACTGAAAAGATTTGTGTAAATTATGTGTCATCTTTTAAGTATTCTTGAGCCAACATCCCACTTATCTAGGAAGAAATAATTAGAATTACTTTCTTAAGTTTGACCTTTGGGAGTTTTAAGGTCATTCCTAAGTTTAAGAAGGATAATGAAGAAGAGGTAGTTTGGTATAATAGAATAAACCTAGGATCTGTAGTCTGAGAATTTGGATCCATATAGCAGCCCTTCTGCTTTGCTGCCTCTGTGCCTAAGTTCTTTTACTTCCTCTGGCATTTGGTTTCTTCATTTGTAAAATGAAAAGGACATAGTGAAATTGGCATTTGCTTTGGAATAAGAGGACTTGAATTCAAAACTCATCCCTGAGGCTTATTACCCACTTATGATTTTGGACAAATTCTCATCTTCCCTGAGTCTCAATTTTCTTATCTGTAAATAATAATAATGATGACTGATGCTGATATAATGTTTACCATTTGCAAAACACTTTGCATATATAATTTTATCTAGATGGCATCTGATGTTCCCTTATAGTTCTAGATCTCTAAATCTTTGATCCCTGTGAATCAATAGTCTTGAAAATACCCTCTAGATCAGGGAACAATCTAAATATAGTAGAAATTGAAAGATTTAAAATCAGACATCGAGCCTTATTTGATGTAGGGAGGACCCCAAAATTAGCCAACCATACAAACACACACACACAGAGACACACACACATATCACTCATATCTCCATTCTTCTATTTCTCCTTTATTTTGACAATTACTGTATATAATAGACAGAGAAACAAATTGAGGTGAAGAGGTAAAGGGGAGAGAGAAAAAGAAGGAAAAGGGGTGTGGAGAGAGAGAAAGAATACATGTCTCAGCCCAGAATTCATCATAAAACAACTTGTTTCACCTGATCCCTTCCTCCTTTTCCACTCTTCTTATTCTCCTTACCCTCTCCTCCTTACTCTAAGCTACCTTACTTCCTTTCACATACCCAATGAGTGAATGACACTAGCCTCTTTACTGTTTCTTTCACAAAATTCTTCATCTTCTAACTGAGCATTTTCTCTGTCTGTTCCCCCATGCCTGGAACACTCTCTTATGTTTGACTCCTACCTTCTCTGGCTTCCTTCAAGACTCAGCTGAAAAATCTACCTATAGCAAGAACCTTTTCCCAATTGTTAATGTGACTTTCCTCTGATATTTCCTGCAATTTATTCTCTGTACCTGTTGTTTGTATATAGGTTGTTGTTTGTTGTTTTTGTTTTTTTGCCTATCCTCCATTAGACTTTAAACTACTTAAGAGCAGTCATCCTGTTCTGACTTTTTTTGTATCCTCAAAATTTATCATGATGCCTGGCAGAGTAGATATTTAATAAATGCTGTTTGACTGGCTGTGCAAAAATACTAACATCAGCTCTCCATGCTCATTCCATGCTCTATGACCTTGACCTCAGCAGAACCAGGAAAAAAAGAACCTGTTAAATAGGAACACAAGATCTATGCCCGAAGCTGCTCTGTACTTCCTTCTGGGTACTCTTGGCTTATAGACAGCCTTTTTAAATCCTGAAAGCACTATTTTAATATGGTGCTTTTATTCATACACTAATTCCTTGGGTTTTTTTTTTGTTTGTTTAAAAGGAATCAAAATATCTATTTTGATGTATTAATCATCCTTCAGAGCAGAAGGAACATCCTTCAGAGCAGAAGGAAAGTTCAAGTCCCTTTCACATCTGATATACTTCTTTCTAAGTATAAAGTCTCAGAGACCTGGCTTCTTAAACTCAAGTTTGCTATAACATGTAGCTTTCTATTATTTAGAAAAGGATAGAAATTTTGGCTAATATCCTTTGCTACCAACCCTGTTCTCCTCTCCCTTTCAGAGTATATGGGTAAGGATCTGGATTATGATTTCATTGATCAATGAATCTTACTAAAAAAAGAAAGAGAGAGAGAGAGAAGAAAAAAATAATATTTCACAGCATTCACTTTTTCCCTTTGGAAACCTATTAAAAAGCTGATTTCGTCTTCTATAAGTCTAAGTAATGGAAACCCCCAGATAACTACAAATTTCATTTTAATCAATAGTTCCCACCTTATTTCCTCCCAGGCCTTTTAGAGAAGACTAGGTAAAAGGGGAACAAGGTGTCTATACTGATCTGAGTCTCTCATCACCCTGCTGGTAGATTTAAGATATTCAGAGAAATGGCCAAGAGGTAGAAATCAATAAATATTTCTTGAACATGGTCAAGGGTGCTATGGCAGATTCAAAAGTAGAAGATTGTATGTTTCCTAGCCATTAAAAGCTTACAGGAAAATGATGGTGAAGGAATTAGAAGATAGAAAAGAAAATGGGGAAAGAAAAAGGGAAAATGAGAAAGGATCAAGATAGCATGGTAAAAATCACAGAAAGAATGCCTAAACTTGCAGTCCAAAGAGATCCAGGTTTCCTTCCCACCTCCAATATTTAGCAGATATATGAGTGGGCAAAATTTTTTATCTCATTGAGCCTAAGTTTCTTCAGCTATAAAATGGGACAATAGCCGCAGCATTATTTACTTTATAGAATTATTGCAAGACTCATAAGAGGGGAGAGGAAGTATATATAAAGTATTATGCAAGCCCTTAAGCTCCATATAAAGGTTAATTACCATTATTATTTTGGAGATAAAGATAAAAGAGCTAAAAATTTAGATGTTTTACCCAAAAAAGTAAATAATCAGTAGTTGAATATATCTTGACAGTAGAATTACTTCTTTTCATTTCAGTGTTCTGAGGTAGCAGGCTGCTAAGCTGAGAAATAACATACCTGTCCATATAACTATGCTTTATCAGGTTGTTGAGGAGATGACTATTTCAAGGTGGTCTGGCCTTGGTAATTCATAAGCTCTAAAACCAATAGTGAACTGACACTCTGACAAAGGAGGCATGGATCAGAGGACCTCTCTATCTGCATGATTTAAATAGTTAATAATGGCCTATGATGTGCCAGACACTATGATAGGTGCTGGAAACCCAAAGGCAATGACAAAATGATAATCTCCATCCTCAAGGAGCTAACATCCTACTAGAGGAAAATATCCAATGCACTGAGAAGTCAATATAAAATGTGTACAGAGCAAATGCAAAGTAAATTAGGAAAATAGTTTGTTGTTGTTCAGTTGTATGTATAGTATGGGCTAGCTCCCTGGAGGGCTTTAGGGTCAGCCAGAGTCAAGACAAATTAAAGTCCTTGGTCTTTAAGGGAAGAAGTGAAGGAGGCAGGCAAGCTGCCATGAGGCTTGCCAAAGATGTCTCCTGGATTCTGAAGTCCGGAGTCACCAGCCTCTCTCCTCCTCATCCTGCCTGCTGCCAAATTACTCTCCCTTCCCTCACTCCATCCCACAATCCTTGCCTACAATTATATTACTATTAAATATTCAGCAAGCACCAAAGGTGAGGAGAGCCATGATCCAAATATATGCTAATAGAGTCATTATCTCACATCAAATAGGTAACTAGCCTGAAATGCTCTGCATTCTCAGATTCAAGTACACCTTTTCAGAGTTTCAGTCCTCTACTATTGTGTCCAAAACCTGTAACCCCATTTTAGGATACTCTTGGCAAAGATTATGGAGTGCTCTTTGCTATTTCCTTCTGCAGATGAGAAACGGTGGCAAATCGAATTAAGTTACTTATCCAGGGTCACACAGCTAGTAAGTGTCTAAAGTCATATTTGAACTCAGGAAGATGTCTTCTTGATTCCAATCCCACTGGTCTATCTGCTGTACCTAGGAAAACTGAGTGGGAGACACACACAAAAAAAATACAGGAGGTCACAAAAGGCCTCATATTAGAGGAAGCACCTGAGCTGGACTTTGAAATGACCTAGAGATTTTCATAGGCAAAGGCAAGAAGAGTAAAATATCCTCAGCAGGAAGGGAACCTGTGTCCATGCCACTTCAAATTCATGTCTCTGTTGTCCAAATCACTGTTGTCTTCCTAAATAAAATTTAAAAGATAAAGAGGAGCAATATTCATTTTTGAGTATGCCTGAAACAGCTTACAAAAGAAAACAAGAAAGCAAAAAGAAAACAAATTTGCTCACTAGCAATGGCAGTTTGGGAGGAGACAGGTCATACCCAAAGGTCAGGCATTATGTTCCTCAGCCAGGAATTATTCACATTGCAGAGTCTTCTCTATCAAGCATAACATCCACCTCACTGGAGGAAGTTGGTAGTAATGGACAGCATCTGCAAATAAAGCAGGGGAGAGTAGATATACTGTGTTGTCACATTTACCCTTTGGATGCATGCTTCTGCCTTGACATTACAACAAATTTTATGGATACTGCATTTGATTACATCCAATATCAAAACAGGAAGTTAATTAGTCAACAAATATTAAGTGCCTACTATATATTAGGTGCTATGGAGATACAAAGAAAAGCTCTCGTTGAGAGTATCTTAACAGGGAAGACAACATGCGAATAACTACATACAAGATAAAACACAGGATAAATTGGAAATTATCTCAAGGGAAGACATCAGAAGTAATGGGGTTCAGGAAATATTTCTTGTAGAAGGTAGAATTGTAGCTGAGATTTTGAGGGAAATCAAAGGAAGCCAGGAGAAATAGGAGAGGAGGGAGAAAATTCTAGGTGTGGGGATCTCTGTCCATTATGATAATACTGAAAGGAAGGATATGAGTGATATGTTTTGTCCTAAGAACAGCACAGGTCAGTATCAATGGGCAGTAGAGATATGAAATCTAAGAAATCTGGAAAGTTAGAAGGGGGCAAGAATAGGTTACAAAGAACTTTGAATGTCAGGGGATTTTATATTGTATCCTAGAGGTGATAGGGAACTACGGGAGTTTATTGAGTATGGAGGGAGGCAGTGGCTTTTTTCTTGGTTATACCAAGATTAAAATGTTCCCAACTGGTACAGACTACTGAAAATATTCTTTTCTGTTATTCCTCTTGACTCTCTTTGGGTCTGGGTCAAATTGTAGGGGAGAAGGCCTTAGGAATCCTCAAGAGTTTTCACTCTTACTATATACCATTATTGTCCCCTGGAGGTGATTCTTTTATAAGACCATAACATAATAGAATTGTAGCTGAAAGGGATCTCAGAAGTCATCTAGCTCAACCTCCAAATTTTATAGTTGAGGAAACTAAGATAACAGAGAGATTAAATAATTTACCAAGAGTCATTCAGGTATTAAGTATCTGAAGTGGATTATGAACTCAAATCTGTTTTCTTTTTTTTTTTCTTCTGATAGATTCTGTTATTTATGATATACTGTTCTGATTTTTTCTTTAAAAAATTAATATCTTTTAACATCACTTTCATTCTTCCTGTTTGTCCCCCTTTCCCACTCAAAGAACCATTCTTTATAATAAAAAATTTTTAAAAGAAGGGGAAAGTAATTCAGCAAAATTAACCAACACATTAATCAATTTTATAATATAAGCAGTGTTCTACATCACAGTCCCCCATCTTTTCATAGAAGAGTGGGAGGTGCTTTAGTACATT
Source organism: Sarcophilus harrisii (assembly GCF_902635505.1). Taxonomy (NCBI): domain Eukaryota; kingdom Metazoa; phylum Chordata; class Mammalia; order Dasyuromorphia; family Dasyuridae; genus Sarcophilus; species Sarcophilus harrisii. Next base: position 436,858,687 of record NC_045427.1, on the reverse strand, counting down.
CCTATATCTCTTCTTCAGGGGCAACTTTGAGCAGTTCCATTACCTAGCATCAAGTTGCGTTATATAGTTGTTGATGATATTCTATTTACATTGTTGCAGTCAATATGTATGTTGTTTTGCTACTTATACTTTACCTCCTTTCCTATAGGTGGTTCCATACCCCTTATGTTTTTCAAATTCTTCACCCTCTACAATGCAAAAATACTATCCTTTCTTTTGTTAGCTGAGAGGATTCTGGTTCTTCTCAGATATCCAGCCATTGGTGAAAATCACGTCTCACAAATAAGAATGGTTCTAATAAACCTAAAAGGCAATGTTCTTAGAAGTCTCACCCCAACTCATAAACCCATAGTTATAAATACAAAACTATAGAAAAATCTTTCAGGGACATCCCCAAGAAAGGCCCTTTTCATTGAGAAATGCCAAGCAGCCCATTGTCAAAGAACTATACAACACAAAGAAAACATTTTGCCCAAAGGGTAGGAAGCACACAGATATGTGATTCATGATTGGAATGTCAATAACCTCAGACGTGTTTGTTTTTCCCTATCCAGGATATTCTCTATTACTAATTATACTTGGAGCTGGACATGACTCTGTTAGCTACTTCAATGTTATCTGCTCTTTTATTTAAATTATAATATTTGCCACATTTCCCTTTCCCCATTATTTTTTCTTAGTTATTATTTCTTTATTTTATATAATTATACATTCGTTCACTTTATTATACCTTTCACACATTCCTCTGTCATTTGCTTCATCAGTCCTTCTAGCACTTTATCCTGCTTGCTTATATCTCTTTCATCATGATTGTTAGGTAATGGAGTTCTGCAGGCTGACCCACAATGAGTTACCTGAACACTTTTCATTGTTCTCAAAGGCCAATGATAAGAGTGATTTCCAAACCATTAAGTCATTGCCAAGTACAAATTAATTACTTCCGAAAAGGCACAGAATAACATATAGGGCATCAAAAATAAATTCCAATTCTAACACTAAATGACTTTTTGTGATAGGTATTTATTCCAGTCATCATCTTAGAGTGTGTGTTTTGTGTGTTTATATATATATATATATATATGTGTGTGTGTGTGTGTGTGTGTGTATGTGTGTATGTATGTACATATATATATTATTCTGTTTTGTTTTGAAAATGGCAAGGATTCTGCATTTATATAAAAAAAGGGAAGAGAACATGGAAACCATATAATCCAATTTCCTTATTTTACAAGTCAGATTTCTTTGGGGTTTCCATCTAGAGTTCCTTTTGAGACAATCTGTGGCAAAAAACATAAGCGTGGGTGGGGGATGGGAGGGGTAAAGGGAACATAATTTAAAAATAAATACACAGTACTCTTAGAGTAGGTAATATAATTAAGGGATTGAATTCTATGTTTTTTGCATCTACTTCTTTTGTCTCTACCTCAATTTCTTTATCTCTATATATCTGCCCTTTAATTTTCTTGTTTCTATCTGTCTTTGTGTTTTTATTCACTTTGGTCTTTGTCTCTTTCTCTCCTTGTATATGTATCTATCTTTCCATTTATCTCTTAGTCTTTCTCAAGATCTCTCTGCTTCCCATTGATTTATATCTAAAAAGAAAAGTCCTTAAGTTTTAAGGAAATTATATTACTATCATTATTAAAAGTTATTACATAGCAAACATTTATTAAGTCACGATAGCAAAAGCAGGGTTCACTCAAAGCCTTTTTCAACCCAGTCAGACCTGTTAGAACTTGTACTTCACTAGAGTAATCTTAGTAAAACCAAAGCTGCCTTAATTATGCTGAAAGGAAGCTTTTATTATTTTGTGGATACCACAAATAGCCAAAGGAAAGCCTCTGGCACATTGAGTATATCTGCTTTTTGGAATATTTTTGGAAGGAAAATGATCAAGCACTACACACACTATGGAGGAAAGATATGTCCTAGTGGCAATTATGCCCCCACTTGTGAAATCCTGTATCCACTATAGAACAGTATACCATGAAATTAAGTCCTTATACTCCATAAAGGAAGATTTGGGCATGATTATGTGAGGCAATTTGAATAAGGGTAAGTGACAGAAAGAAAAAAAAAATTGTCTATCAAGAATAGAAATGTCCAACTTACCCTGCCTTACTTCTCCACTGATTTTTCCCTTCAGGCAGAGAGTGTTGTTTGCCTGGTAGCAAAGAGAGCTATTCAAATAAGTACATGTGATTTGATATCTAAAATTCCTTTGACAGGTACCAAAACCGTTACTAAGAGATGATTTAAAATTCATTTGCTATTAGGAAATAGATCACACTGACTTCAGTCATCTAACATTTATAAAATACCTACTATGCTCAATATCTTAATGCTGAGTCTAGGGAAAATTAAAAAAAAAAAAAAAAGACCAGGCTCCCGCTGTAGAAGATTTTACACATGAAGATTCATTAGCTTTAGAAGAGGTAGAAATCTATGTGATCATCTAATCTAGAATTCTTATTTTCCAAATGAGGAAACTGAAGTCCAGGAAGTTTAAGGGACTTTGCCTAAAGTCTCTGAGCCAGAAACCAACAAAGCTTGATTACAAACCCACTTCTTCTGACCTCTAAATCCAGTGTTCTCCTGTCTAGTTCACACTGCTCTTGATTCACTGCTGTGATTAAGTTTAGTAGTTAAGGGAAAGATTGGAAGAAAGTGAGGAGGAAACTAAAATTAAGGAAGGATAGGAGGGTTCATATTCAACTGTTTCACTATTTTGCATGTTACCATCCCTACTCTGATTTTTATTTTACCCAGGTAAATTTTATTCTTCTTTCAACATTGTAAGCAATATAATTGCAAGCATAATCATAAGGAGACTTGGAGCCAAGAGACAAAAAAGTATACCTACCTTACGGGGATGTGGGGAAAATTAAATGAGATAATATAAAGCTGTGCAAACTTTTAAAGTGCTATGTAGCTCTTAAATTCAGCTTCTGACACCACTTAGGTATGTGATCTCATGGCAAGTCATGTAACCTCTTCTTGCTTTGGTACTCTTTCCCAGAGTTATTGTAAGAATCAAATAATAATTGTAAAGCACTTCGCACAATGTCTGGCAATTCTAAGCTTTATATAATTGTTACTGTTTTTGTAGTTTTCATCTTTACATTATTATACAGTACAACTCTCCTATTCCATATTAGAGATCTCTAATTCATCACGGCTTAAGATAAGAAATATATAAGTTAGTAGTTCTTGAAGAATTAGATATGCCTCTGTGAGTCAGAAGTTATGGGCCTTCTAGTTTGGGACTAGGACTTGGCCAAGCTTACATTCCTTTGGTGTTAGCTTTGAAAACTCAGGGTCATTTGCATATCCTAATGACCACTGTAACTTTAGGGGAGCTATGGAGCTATGCCTAGAAAATGTTCTAAATTTTCAATACTTATATAAAGAATATTATGAGCATTTAAATTCTACCTTCTAAACCAGGTTAAGTCATAGGGAAACAACTTTTCTAGGCAGAAAAGTTTAGGTTTGATCAATTCACTCATATAGATGAAATGGTTTCATATAGAATAGCACCCACAGCATTTTGTTTTCTGATTTCTCTACTTCAAGACATCTTTGTTAATCATTTAACTGCTGACTTTTTGTCCTTCTTCAGAAGAAGAACCAGAGTTCGCAAACCTTACCGTGACAGATGTTAGCTGGGATGCCCTCAAACTCAACTGGATGGCAGCAGATGGGGCTTATGACAGCTTTGTCATTCAGGTGCAGGAGGCTAACAAATTGGAAGAGGTTCAGAATCTTACAGTATCTGGCAGTCTAAGAACTGTGAATATCACAGGCCTCCAAGCTGCCACCCCCTATAGAATCACCATCTATGGGGTGATTCAGACCTACAGAACACATCCCCTTTCTGCTGAAACTTCTACAGGTATTTTTTCCATTTACCAACCCACTTACTTTGTCCTTCAACAAGTATATCTCTGGCAAGTTCTATCTAAGAACTCTTTAAATTCTATTTAAGAATCAGGTTGACCAGATGGGACTAGCATTGAAAATGTGTGGTTTCTTCACCAATTCTCTATCCTTACAGATATAATAACATTTACCACTCAATAATTTACTGTTTTCTTTGTTTAGGTATTAAATTTACACATGTCATAGCAATAAGGAGTAATTTCTTCTAGCTAGAAAACTAATTGCTCATTTCAGTCCTCACCCAACTTGTTATACTGCTAAACTCTTTTTAGGAAGCCATGACATGAAAGGAAAACAAAATAATTGGGAAGAATTGTGTTTCCCTGAACATAATGTTAAAGATCTCCTTGAGTGGTTCAGATGTTTACTTTAGTTTGCAATTTGAATACTAAACTAACTATCTGTTTTTCTTCAGAAGAAACTCCTAAACTGGCAGAGTTAACAGTGACAGAAGTTAGCTGGGATTCTCTCAGACTCAACTGGACCACCACTGATGGGGATTATGAGAACTTTGTCATTCAGGTGCAAGAGGCTAACCGGAATCTTAACATCCCAGGAGAACTGAGATCTGTGCATGTGACTGGGCTCACACCTGCTACCCTTTACAGAATCACCATCCATGGAGTGATTCGGGGCTTTAGCACACACCCTCTTTCTATTCAAGCCATCACAGGTATCCTGGACTCACTAATTCATTTAACATTCTTTGCTTTTATTCTTAAAGGACAACTGTGATTTGGGATTAGGTGGACCATAGGCATTTTGTCTTTGACTTATGCCCAACATTCAGCTTCCTTGGCTGACCTTTACTGAATTCTCTTTCTCTCCCTTTTCAAATGTTCCTTTATTTGGATAATTTAGGATAGAGCGATAATTACCACTCCTTCTCTTCAGAAATAGGGCAGCTTTCTCCCCCAAGCCATTGCTGAAGATTAGTCTCAAAGGGGAGGGACTCAGGCTCCACTGAGAGTTTAAGACAATTTCTAACTTGAGGAAAAAGCCCTCAGAGGTTTTAAGAGCTGGGAGGTGATGATAAAGCAATAAAAACCATAAAAGTCTGCACTATTTATCTACCTGGAATGGGAGTTGGAAGCAAATCATTAAAAGCTTTCCATTCTTAGCTTTAGAGAATTGGAGTGCTTAATTTTTGCTGACTATTGTATGTTAAGGATCAGCACAAAAAAAAAAAAAAAAAAAAGGCAGATTCATTTAGTCTTAGACCTGAATCTTTGGACTTGTGTGGATTTGTCATTTCATTAACTCAATAATTCTCTGTCCTCCTTCAGAAGAGGTCCCAAAACTGGGGAACCTCACAGTGGCCAAGGTTAGCTGGGATTCCCTCAAACTCAACTGGACGGCAGCTGATGGGGCCTATGAGATCTTTGTCATTAAGGTGCAGGAGTCTAATAATCTGGAGGAAACCCAGAATCTCACAGTTTCTGGCAAACTTCAGTCTGCTGATATTCTTGGCCTCCAGGCTGAAACCCCTTACACTATTACTTTGTATGGTGTGAGCAGGAACTTCACCACTGAACCCCTTTCTGCTGAAGCCACCACAGGTACCTAAGAATGTCCTGTTCTCACAGTTGCCCATTCCAATGATACAGTCATAAATCAGTCTATAATTAGGATAGATGGAGGAGACATCCAAAGTTTTAGGGTATTCCTCAGTTTCCACTTTGAAACAAGATTGTAGGCAAACTTTGGTGATGAAACTTTTTCTTCTCAATCATTAATCATGGAACTTTTCCTGCTCTCTTTCCATTTCATGACTTTTTTCTTGCAAAGTTTCCTACCATTCCATTTGGGAAATCTATTCATCTTCCCAAAAAGAATCCAAGGCTCTTTCCTAGAGAAAATTCTAACTAATCAGTGAATTTAAAGTTATATTCTGTCGTGATATAAATTGAATTTGCTGAGAGAACGAGCATACATTGTTTTCTTCTGCAAATGTAAAGTATAATCTATTGTCTAAAGTCAGTGACTTATTTGGGATCAAAGGACCTTTAGAAGAGAAGTTGAGGTTAAATGGATCCTGTGACCTTTTAAAACAAATCCATTTTTTTCCCTAACAAATTCCATTTTGCATTTATACCCCATTATTTCCTAAGTGCAGATACAATTTAACATTTAAATACATGTTTTCATGTTTGTAATATCATGTCTCTGAGATTATTCTTCATTCAGGAAAAAATGTCCCCTAGCAGATCATCCAGATCATGCCCTAGTTCCTTTCAATGACTTTTCAAATTTGAATAACTAACTAGCTCTCTGTCCTTATTTAGAGGAGGCACCTAAGCTCAGAAGCTTAACAGTTTCAGAAATTACCTGGAATGCCTTCACACTCAATTGGACTATGGTAAATGGGCCCTACAAGAACGTTGTCATTTGGGTGCAAGAAGTTAATCACCCTGAAGAAATGCACAATCTCACTGTGGCTAGTGTATTGAACTCTATGCAAGTGACAGGTCTCAAGCCAGCCACTCCTTATAAAATCACCATCACTGGTGTGATCAGAGACTATCACACTGAGCCCCTTTCAGCTGAAGCCTCCACAGGTACTTCCTTTTAAATTCCTCAAACTTGGGTAATATAGCCTTAAAGAAGTAGATTTATTTCTCTTTCAAGAAAGAAACTTTGGCTTTGAACAAAGCATTCTCTAGGTGGTGCATATTTATAAACATTCTCCTAAACCTCTCTGAGGCAGCTACCTGGAGTTAGAAAGATCAAGTTCAAATCTGTCCTCAGACATTTAATAGCTTTGTGACTCTGGGCAAAACAATTAACCTCAGTTCATCTCACTTTCTTTATCTATTAAAACAAACAATAGCACTTATCCCCCTCCCCAAGTCAAGGTAAGGATCAATTAAGATAGAATTGTAAAGTGACCTCAGTTTCTTTATCTATTTAAAAAATAGCACCTAGACCTCTTTGAGCTGTGGTGTAAGGATCACACAAAATAGAATTGTAAAGTGCTTAGCAAAGTATTAAGATAGTAAGTACTGTTTTACTGTTAACTGCTGCTGTTGTTGTCATTATTTCTTAATAAGCAGCAGAAACTAAATCAAATTGCCTTAAATTGCTAAGGAGAACCTTAACTTGGGATTTCTCAGCAAAATTCCAAACTCTATCCAAAGTTATGTGAAGAAAGAGCCCAAGGCAATCAGTGAACATTGGATCAAGGCCATCTCTGCCTAAAAGCATATGAGACAAATCCTAATTTTTGTCATTTTGTACAAATCAATTTCGCAAAGTTTTTTTTAATATAAATTAATGGATGCCAATGTCAGAAACAAGATGTGTTCTCTAAAGTAAAGAATCAGATCTTACAGTGCCATCCCAAATTACTGAAAAGATCCCTCATAAGAACACAAATTAGAATGACTCATTGTTCTGGCTTTTCCCAGTCAGGACTACTGTACATCTAATTTCAAATTTTTATAGGAAAATGGTCCTATAAGAGAGGGTACCAGATTTAAATATATGAGCAAAAAAACTAAACTAAACTGAAAACTGGACCTCCATCTACCAGACTGTAGGAGTTTTCAAAAAGCATTTAAATCATACTATTTGAGGACAGGTTGAAGGAAATGGGGATGTTTCTAGAGAAGATATGGGGGAGAACTAATTATTTAAACACTTGAAGGATTATTACAATGATGTAAAAGTAGCATGGAAAATAGTGTTTACCTTGATGTATTAAAAAATTTAAAAAGCATCTCAATCATCCGAGCTCCCTAATAAAGAAGGTTGCCTCAGAAAATAGTAGGCTCTCCATTGGATCTTCATGCAATCCATAGATGAACATTGAGGAGGTTCATTGTTGTAAAATGCATTCTTATTTAAATATGAGTCTGACTTGATAAGCTCTCAAGTCCCTTCCAGCTTAGAGATTCTGTGGTTCTATAACATTTATGTGACTGACTAAATGATTCTCTGTCCTTCTTCAGAGGAGCTCCCTAAACTGGGAGAGTTAACTGTGACAAATGTTAGCTGGGATGCCCTCAGACTCAACTGGACTACAACAGAGGAAGCCTATGACAGCTTTGTCATTCAGGTGCAGGAGGCTAACAAGTTGGAAGAGGTTCAGAATCTCACAGTGTCCGGCAGCCTGAGAACTGTGGATATCACAGGCCTCCAAGCTGCCACTCCTTATAGAATCACCATCTATGGGGTAATTCAGAACTACAGAACAAGTTCCCTTTCAGCTGAAGCTTACACAGGTACCTTTTTTCTCAATAAATTATTCTACTTCTTCCTTTTAGGCAGGAAGGATCAAGGAAAACATCTATCCTCTTCCAGCTATATGAATTCAAGCAATTCTCTCTTAGCTTTGGCTTAAAGCTTTTGGGCAAGTTCTGAGATCTGAGTGGGAGAGCCATGCATTGCATATGTCCTGAGGAAATTGTAATTGCAAGGAGGCTAAAAAAGGAGGCATGATACTTTTTGATTCCTGGATATATTCTATATTTAAGCTCAAAATCAAAGGTAAACATGATGGAGAACCAAGCCCAATTTAGGTGGACAGCCTCTTGCCATAGAAGCATCTCAAAATACAGACTAATCATGTATCTGTATTCCCTACCCAGAGATCCAAAAGTCCTTACCATATTACTGTTAACGAGTTTGGAATGAGACACAGATCATTTAATTTTAGAGACCCTTTTGCAAGTCTAAATATCTCAGCAGCCCTCAAGGAGATATGAGTGCCATGATTCTAAAATCTAAGAAATGTTTCCTTAATATATATACCAAGTTTAATATAGAATTGAATAACCCCAAGGACATGTGTCTTCTACATCAAGCCATCCACACTAACTAATATTTTACTAGAATATCAAATCAGCAAACAGAATATAATTATGATTCAAGTCTGTACCAGAGTGAAAATGTCATTAATTAGCATAAATACTTCCATCAGCATTAGCAACACAGCCTATACAAGTTCATGAGTATCGAACAATCAGTACTTCTATATATGCCAGTTAGCTCTTCTTTTTGGAAAAGTACTAGACCTTAGGAATTTTCACTAACTAATAGTGCCAGGCCCCTGGGGAAACAGTATCTCACCCTGGACCTGTTTCAGTGAACTCAGGTCTTCATGGGTGGCCTGATCAAATGAAGTGTAGTGATTCCTATGTAGCTTTACTCTTCATCCTTTTTATACCAATGTAGTGGTTGAAACTCATTTATGAAGTTTTATGTGATTTTTTTTCCCCATTTACTCTGATCATCATGCTTATTGCAACTAATATCTGAAAACAAGTCTATATGCTGACCGTTGCCTGATTAATTTAGGTTTTCCAGTCTATACCATTTGGTTTCTACTTACCTGAGAAACCATGGTATGTTGACATTCAATCTAGGTGATTACATCTAAATGGATGTTATCTCAGATCCACAAGGTGCCATTCCCAGATATACTACCTATTTCAAAAGGCTATTATCAAGGAAACACTATATATACTAAACAGCCCTACCCAAGATGTAGGCTTTAAATCCTACCTACAATCCATTTATTTCCTGAAGTCCATGAAGTCATGTCACAGGAAAGAGCTGAATAGGACTACTTTAGAACTATTCCTAATATAGACCCTTTAGGTTTGTTTTGTTGTTGTTTTTTTTCCAATAAATTTCAATGTTTCCTAATGAACTGAGGAAAACATTATAGTCAATTTGATCTGTGCCTCACCAAAACTATTGGAAATTTTTCTATGAATTTTATCCCACTGCTTTTATCACTTAGGAGACATTCTCCTGTTATAAGATTCTCCTTTTTCTTCACAGAAGAAATTTAGAAGTATTATTTAAAAAGAGATTTGCCTCATTTACTCATTGGAAAGGAATAGTCTAAATTGGGCTTAAACTAATTCGGTTTACAACTGGATACTTTCTTAATAATACTTAGGAAACGTAAGAAGAAAAGATATTTTAATGAAATTTAGGAAGAAGAAAGAAGCCGAATTTTATCTCCTGGCTGGGAGAAGTTTGGGTTGCTTTGACTATAGGACTCTGATGGAAATAGGAGAGCAGACACTGATAAAATTGATTCCTTTTGAGCCATAACCATCTAAAGATATTTGTAGGAGGGTAATGGTGTCATAATCTTTAAGATGGTATCTTTTTCAAAACAAAGGAATTCTTGGAATGAAGCGAAACAATCTTTGTATCTTGAATGAAATTTAGTAATTGGATTGCAATTTATATCTTTTGAAAGATAGCTGAAAATCCATTTTACAGTGCAGAAACTGAAAAATGTGAAGCTTAAGAATCACAACCCCTCTTACTCAGATGTCTAAGTGTATTCTCCATTTCCCTGAATTTTATTATATAGCAAGACCTAATATTGCACAAAGCATGGAATGCTGCTATGTCTATCTTTCATGCATTCTGATTTTTTTCTCATCCACCTTTCTCATTATTTTCAGGGGTAACATAATAAACGATTTAGATTCCCTTATTTCACTTGCAGCTATTTTTTAGCCAAGCTTGGCATCAGGACCCAAATGACTCTAAGATGGAGTGCTTAATTGAAAAGCTTCCCTCCCAAAAAAAAAACCCACTTTTTCCTTCCCTCTCTAGCAAAGAAACAGGAAACTGGGGGGTTAAATGTTTCCAGCATTACTCCTACTAGTTTTGATCACTACTGGACAACAACAGACGGGGCTTTTGAGACATTTACCATTAAAACTGTTGCTTATAATAGGTTGCTGGAGCCTCTGGAATACAATATCTCTGGCACTTGGACTGCTCATATCTCAGGCTTTTCTCCAATGCCGACTTTATTGTCTACCTCTCTGGGATAATACTTGGTATCCATATTGAAGTCATAAGTGTAACAATTATAATAGCTTTATGTACCTACCTCTGCATCTAACTATTCTCTCTCCCCGTTCTAATTTACAGGATTTTGTACTTATATGACTGGGCTTTAGCCACCCTCTAACTACCTCATTTTGTTCCTTTACCCAATAGAGAGAGTAAGTGGTTAAGTTTTAAACCCTGATTAGGTTCTGATGAATCAGGATTGGGATGTGAACCTCACGCGACTATTACTTTTTTTTTTTTCTCCTACCAATAGTAAAGTGAAGTTCTGCAGAATATTCCTCCTGGCAAAACCACATGATGGGACATAATGGAAAATGTACAACCTTAAAATTACCATGGTCTAGATATTAATATTTCAGTATATGGTAGTCATAAAGTAGAATTTTTCTCAATGAATAGAAAGGGCATGTGCTAATATTTTAATCTTTAAAATGAAACTAAAATTCTCATCCATATATGGAGACACATGGTATATTATGAAAAGATTGCTGGATTTGGAGTCATAAAACCTGTATTTAAATTTTAATTCCAATACCATGTGAACAGCTCAGTGATCTTTGACAGGTCACTGAACTTACCTGAGAATCAATTTCTTTAATCATAAAACATGGATGTTAACACTTGTCCTTGAGCCATTTCAATTGACTACATGGGCCAATGCTTTTAACTCAAAAGCCCTTACTTGATTTAAGTAAGTCCTGTGTGCATTGGCATTTTGTTACTGGGGATTCAAAGGCATGCTACATTTCTCATCAAATGGAATGGCCCAGGAGGTCTTGAGATAACATCCTTCCTACCAGCATTCTTGGAGACAGTGAGAAAGGACAGAAAGTTACAGTGTTCTATGGGTAGTCTTCTACTCCCAATAAATGGTTAATGGCATTTTATTCTGAAAGAAAAATACCATCTTAAAACTCATAAAAACATGAGAATTATCTATAATTCATATTTGTTATTCAATCCTAAAATTTTTCAACAAAGGTTGATTTTTTCCTTCTGAGGGAAAAAAAATGCAGTTTTATGGATTTAGTCTTTGTGTTTAGAACTTAGATCTCATGGTGGTGCTTTAATTCACATATTTTTCCATTTTTTTCTCCTTTTCTATAGTAGCCGAACCTCTTCTTAGCCATCTCACTGTCTCAGACATTACCTCGGGCAGTGTATCCCTCTCGTGGAAGGCTCAGGAGGCTGTCTTTGATAATTTTATTTTAGAAGTTAGGAATTCTGACCTCCCTCTGGATTCTGTGGTCTACACAGTGCCTGGGGCCTTGAGAAGCTCTGTAATCACGGACCTTAGAGCTTCCACTAATTACACTGTCCAACTTCATGGGCTGATTGACGGGCAGAATGGTCAGACCCTGATGGCCCAGGCAACCACAGGTATTTTACTTTACTGGATTCTCTCTTGTTTTTTCTTTGCTATCTGTTGACCTTCTCTTGGATACAGTTCCCAAAAAAATAATCCATGACCCACTTGCCCTATTCTGTTTAGGAAAAGTAGGAAAAAAAATATGAAGGTCTGTCAGACTTAGTCAAAGGGTACTTTGAAAGCAAATAAGCAAAATTCCCAAGAAAGGCTTTAAGTGACCCAGGAATTAAGAAAATCCACTGGCAACCTCTGTTTCCTAACTGTGCACACATCTGGAGAGGCTCTTTGCATTTGGGAGCAATTAACCTGACTTGCCCCAGTTCTCAAACATCCTTGCATCTGATTTTGAATATTCTTCATAATCCTTCCAGTACATCTTCATCTGCCTGTGGTCTTTCTAATCATGGTAATATGTTGCGAATCTCATACACAAAGAAGATGCATGCATGTCATTCTGATTTCTCAGCTGGGATAATGTCATTTCTCTACTAGGCCTTTGGATCACAGACTGGGATTTCACATGGCATGCTAAGAAAACATACACAACAAAACCACCAACTGCATGGACTGAGCCAGTTGGGCTAATGCTGTGACCAAGACTTCTCTTTGCCTGACCTTTGTATATTTAACTATTCAATAAGGGAGTATGTGTGTTGGCCAGAGAGTCTGCTCCTTTTCTAGCAAGCATGGCCTCGTATCCATCAGTAACTTTCTTAAGTCTCAGATTCTTTCTTAATTACCAGTCTTCATCTTGAAGAGTATGATGGTGCATGTAGCATCCTCCCATACCCAATCCATTCTATCATATCAGTCTTTCCTGGATTGTAAGCAGCATGCAAAGGAATGTTTTGGGAGGAACTGAGTGTGTAGAAGTATACAGTATATGGAAGATAATTCTTTTCTTGCATGAAAACTGACTTCCCTTCCCCCTGGAATCTCTTTGACAAATCTTTGCACCTCTGAGCACTTTCCAACTCTATTCCACCAATATGAGTACATATAAGATACTTTGGGGTCAGAGACAAAAGACTGGCCTACATTTTGAAAATGCTGGCTCTATCAGCCTGTATTTGGCAACCTTGAGGAAGTTCCAGTATAAATTCTTAATTGAGGTATCCCAGGGATATTCAAAAAAAGACAAAATAGAGATATGATTTAAAGTATCTTATTTTGGGTATAATATGGTAGTAATTCCTCTGTAGTATTTCTAGAAACTTTGACAATATCGAGTTCTGAAGGTGAAGGTACTTTGGGGAACCTCATGTAATTGTTTGTAGTTGTTTTAGGTATTTGAAGAATCATATTCTTTGATGACCAGATCTTTTATTTTCCCAAAAGATAATTCCATGACTAGGTAATAGAGTAGTTATGCCATTAAATGGTCCTGTAAAACTTGATAACTTTGTGCTGGGGTAGGAAAAATAGAGTCCTCACTTATTCCACTGTCTGAAATTAAAATAGTCTTTTGCCAGACACTTGGAAGAATAATTTCACTATCTAAACCTAAAACTTTATTTCCTCCCCAAACCCCTGACCAATACTACCTCCTCTATCACCTCAAGCATCTAGTGTCATTTTACTCATTGCTTCTCTCCATAGCACAATCTAAATGGAATTTATTCAATGTTGGCATTTTCCAAACAGTTATATAAATGAAAATCCAGGAGGCGAGGGCCTACATAATCCCAAATGGGAAATAACTCATTAATTCCCCCGTGATATAATAGGATATTCAAAAAGCCTGCATACTATGAGCTGATGAAGGAAGGAAAAACTAGCAAGAGGGAAATGAATCATCCATAGATCAGTATTTCCAAGGAATCAGACAGCAATGTAGTTTGTAAGTTTAGGGCTTAAATTTAAAGGTCATTTTTGCCCATAGCTATACAAAGGCATTACAGATGACACATTTATATCTTATGAGTTTTGTTTTCATATTATCCTCAATGGATGTGGTTTAATAGTGTTTTTCTAAACAGTGAATCTATAACAGAGAAGCAAAATTCAAATCTGACACTTAACTACCTTGGTGATCTTAAACAAGCCACTTATCTTTTCCTGGGACCTTGCTTTTTTTATCTTTAAGATGAGAGAGTTAAACTATGTAATCTTTAAGGTTCCTTCTAGCTCTAATACGTACTATATGACTTTTTTTTTCTTTTAATCAAGGTTGTCCTGATATTAATTTATGTAGTTTTTCTTGAGATGTCTTAAGAGAGGTGTTTTGTCTAAAACATAATTTTTTATTTCATATAAGTATATACATATACACTTATATGCACATGTATGTGTGTGTATATATATATATATGTGTGTGTGTGTGTGTGTGTGTATGTATATGCTAGGCACTAAAAGAAAATGGAATTTCCTTTAGTTATTGCTGAATATGAAAAAGAATATGTGTAATGTGGGCATGGTCTTTAAGAGATTATCAAAAACAAAGGACTTGAAAGGCATAAACTAACAGATCCTTTATTTTATGACCAGAGCTCTAGGATTTCCTCAGTTAGGGTATTCTCTCCATCAATACACATCATCTTAATGCAGGAATATTAAAGGTTGTAGTGGACAAAATTACATTATCCTGTTACTAACCTCATGATGATAGCATCTCCCAACCTGGGCAGGCTAGTACTTGCACAAAAGATATACACTCTAGAGCTGGACTCTGTGTAAAGTCTTCCGAACTTTATAGAAGCTGGCCTATCCTTGAAGAATCCAGGATCACATCCATGCTACTAATAAGGCATCAGAGTAGCACTTGAATAGTATTCATTATAAAAGTATAGTATAAAAGTAATACTTTGTAATAGGAACATTTAGGTGGCAGGCACAGTAGATAAGAGTGCTAGGCCTAGAGTCAGGAAGATTCATCTAAGTTTAGATATGGCCTTAGATACTTCCTAGCTATATGGCCCTAGGCAAGTCTTAACCCTGTTTGCCTCAGTCCCTCATCTATAAAATAAGCTGGAGAAGAAAATGACAAATGCCCCTCCAGCATCTTTACCAAGAAAATCCCAGATGGGAATCACAATGCAACTGAAATTGTGAACTGAATGACAAAAATAACAACTATGAAATATACAAATTTGTTTATCTGTATATATATATATACATGTGTGTATGTGTGTGTGAGAGAGACACTATCTAGACAATATATCTACAGATAGTTAAATATTTCTATATCATTATATTTGTATTATTCATAAATATATGTATGTATCTAATCCATTTTCATCATGTTTGGTGAACTACAACTTGTATTTTTTCTACACAAGGCAGGCAAATTATATCCTGAGCACCAATGTAAAAATCTGTTAGTAGTTGGAAATCATAGTACTCTTCAGCATTTCATAAACAATATACTATTGCTCTGTAGGTATAGATGCAATCTAGAGATGCCTTCTATAATGACACAGACTGGAAAAGAAATTGTTTTTTCAATGTTATGACAATATTGACCATTCTTCTATCCCTTCCCAAAGTAATATTCTCTTTCTGCCTGTTCCTTTTCCTTCAGAATCAGAGGTACAGGTAGGCCAACTAAATCTTACCCATATTATCCTTGACATATGGACCACAAGTGCTGGCCCCTTTGCAAAGATTGTCATCAGTGTTAGCAATTCTCACTTTCTGTATGAACTTCAGCAGCACAATCTCTGGTGACATGCTTACATCACATTACATCACATATTGAGAGATAATACTGACTATGACATTAACATTAGGAAACAATATAGACTGATGACCAGACCAAATCACTAAATGGCTTTGTGATGACAGTTACTAGTTTCAAAGTCTTTAACATCATAGAATTTCATTTGTAATTCTAGCTTATAGAAAATAGTGTCATTATTTTAATTCCAGGCAGAATTCAACATGATTCACTGTACATACAACATCCAAAACCTATTTAAACTTGTTTAGCCTGATTCTCCTCTTCCTTGTGATTAAGAAGAAGAAATTTCTCTTTTCAAAATCAATTGTGGGAAAATACTTCTTGGGCATTCCATTGGGATACTAAATTTCCCCAGTCTGATTTGTGGAAGATTGGCTCCTGTGCCAACAGAATGATATAATCAATATAAATATATTTAAATATTTATGAAAAATAATAACAAATCCTAAAATTTATGGCTCTGCATAGGGTAGGTTCAGACTAAATTAATCCTGAAAGATGTTGGTTTGCCCTTAACAACAGAAAAACATTCTCTCTAAAATTGACAACTAGAAGAGATCATTAAGGGTTAGAATTAGAGAATAGATAAGTCACTTAGACCTTATTTATGGTATCCTTATTCACTTCCTAGGAATTATCTTTCTGAATTTTTTCTTAAAAAGGAAATATTCTTGTTCATCATTTTTGGAACGAGATGATATTCAACTTTAGAGTAAGCATACCTAAGAGGCAAAAGAAATCTCACATATACTAATATGAGGTGGAGAGTTAAGGAGGAGGGGGAAGAAAATCATCTGATTCACACATACTGAACCAAATTCCCTCCCAGTGCCTGTTTTAAATTATGTATCTGTGAAAGTTCCATTAAGTTTTTTATTGTCTGAGGAAAATTTAGATTCATTATTTAAATTTAAAGGGCCTCCCAAGCACAGTTCTGCACAATGGAAATATTCCATAATGATTTTCCCACAATTGAAAAGAACAAGTTTCTAAAATATAATCAGATATACATGCATGTATGTGTGTATATTCATTGCTCAGATAATCTTCTAAACCTCAGACTTCCAAAGATATATAGATATATATACATATACATAAGATGAGTAATGAATAAAATTCCTGGGGGTTGTGGGTAAATGATGATTATTAATGAACAAAGGTTCTATCAAAGAGACTTTCCCATTACATGTTGCTTCATACAAACCTCCCAGGGAGAATGAATAACAAAAAAAAAATTAAATAAGGCAGAAAATCTCTAGTTTGTACATCCAGGACCAAATTACTAGATTGTCCACTCCAAGTGTTAAATATAAAGGCAGTCAAGATCTTTAAAAATACCCTTAAAATGGGCACACAGAGAAAAATCACATCAAGCTTATCAGGGAAAAATTACATGATAGTGAAGGGGCAAAGATGATTCCATAGGAAGTAATGTTCCGTTAATGAAGGGAAAAGGAAAAGTTTTGTTTATATCATAAGTTTCTTCTTAGCCTTTATCAGAAACACTACATTTTTAAAAATCTCTTTATGCAAAATATTTCAAAATAAACAACCAGTGTTTCAAAAAAAAACTTGGGAGATCCAATTCCAGAAAATAAGTGGGGAGTAGAATGACAATACACTTCTTTATAAAGTGAAAGAGTATTTTAACTCTTTTTCTTTAAGTCAAAGCCTTTAGGATTAAATCTTAAGCATTAAGAATTATTTTTTGAGTGTTTTTATACAACAGTGAATGCAGAGTGCTCCAAATTAAGCATGACCTAGACTGTCCTAGGGCAGTAGTTCCAAGATCTTTTTAGGGGGTCCATAAATTCAAAATTATTTTCCTAATAATGCTAAAAATGATATTTATATAATCTACAAGAAAAAAATTACTGTGTCAATACTTGACATCTGGTAACCTTTTAAGATTTTCCATGTATTGTCCTTTGTGAAGATTTAAGGCTATTTTGGTGGAGTCTGTGACACTAATCTGTACTGTTTTCAACCCTCCCTTCTTTCAGAGGCCTTGCCCCTACTGGAAAGCTTAACCATTTCCGACATTAATCCCCATGGGTTCACAGTTTCATGGATGGCATTGGAGAATGCCTTTGACAGCTTTCTAGTAATCGTGGTGGATTCTGGCAAGCTGCTGGACCCCCAGGAGTTCACACTTTCAGGAACCCAGAGGAAACTGGAGCTTAAAGGCCTCATAACTGGCATTGGTTATGAGGTTATGCTTTTCGGCTTGGCCCAAGGGCACCAAACAAAGCCCTTGAGTGCTGTGGTTTTTACAGGTATTTCCATTCAAGTGAGCCATTCTCTTGCTCTGCTCAGTCTTCTCTTCCATCCCCATGTTTTCACTTGGGAGACATTTCATGCAGTCCATATGCCAAATCACCATGGCTTTTGCATTCCTGTCCTTATCATAGCTCTACATTCCATAGGTGGGACCAGTTCATTTATATATCCTTTGTATTCTCTATTATCTTCTGTTCCATCTTCCATTCCTGATGTGAGAAGGTCGAAATGTTACCATGTTGTCTCCAAAAATGCCTTAGAGGTTCTCAGCTGAGTGTCTGTTTCACATTCTATTAATTTCATCATCATCCTTTCTGATCCCCAGATGCATTTCAGCCTTCTCAAAAGAAATATATCTGATGGATGTATTTCTAAAGCTTGTCAATAATATCTGCCATCTATAAAGTATTAAATGTTACATTTTCAAATGTAATAATCACTGGACACTGAAATACAAAATTCTTTTATTGGGAGAAGCTGACACACTGGAGATATTCTTAAACACAGACTAAATCCATAATTTTGTGATGATTCAGAGGTCTTGCCTGAGAAATATAGAATTAATCATTATCACAGTTCAAATCTTTTCCAAGGAGGAAATGTGTCCCTTTTAGGGAAGTCAAGGTATGGGCCCTTTGGTCTTAACGTTTTAGGTCCAAAGATAGCAGTGCCTTACAAATACCAGGAAAAAACTCAGCATTGCCTCCTAAAGGACTGTCCATCTTTAGAGATAGAGTCTTGATTTTCAAATACTCTCTAGAACAAAGTGAAAAGAAAAAGGACTTCTAAAAACTACTTTGCTCTAGCAAAATAATAGTGATGAGTAAAATGATCATAGATAGCACTCTACAGCTCATTAGCATGGTTTTATTTGAATTTTATCAGAAATGTTTAACAAAGGATGGACATAGAGCCTCTGGAAAATAAAGAATACACAAATAAGTTACTTGCTTTTAACATGTTTAATATTTATGGAAGAAAGAAATGGTGTGTCAGATGCGGTTTAATGTCATCAATTATAGAAAAAGTTCACAAATGCATAAAGTAACTTGTACTAATTCTACCTTTATTGGAACTTTTTTCTGTCTGAAGAAATTTTTTTTGATAACTAGGAGATTTTCACATCTCTGATCTGGGGCATCACTGCATATTGACATCCCCACTGAGAAGAGCACAGTTTGTCATTAAAATGACTTTCTCTCTCCTCCCTCTTCTACTCTTTTCCCCCGTCTAGAAGCAGAGCCAGAAGTTGACAACCTTCTGGTTTCAGATGCCACCCCAGACGGTTTCCGTCTATCTTGGACAGCAGATGAAGGGGTCTTCAACAGTTTTGTTCTTAAAATCAGGGATACTAAAAAGCAGGCTGATCCACTGGAAATAATCATACCAGCCCATGAGCGTACCAGGGATATAACAGGTCTCAAAGAGGGCACAGCATATGATATTGAACTCTATGGATTAATCAGTGGACGGCGATCCCAGCCAATCAATGCCATTGCAACCACAGGTATTATTGCTAATATAGAAAGAGAGGAGGGAATTATGTTATGTCTTATGGTTTGTTATTTACAATAAACACCACACATTCTAATTTTTAATTAATGATTTTCACTTCAAGGTGGTAGCAGAAGGATGGAGAAGTAGTTACTTCTTTTCCTATACAGTTAAATCACATGGTAGTGGATTAATGGAAAAGGTGCCCTGTGTATTCCAATGATTATTATTTGTATAGTGGTATAAATGAAGGGGGTGGGGGGGTTAGAAGGAAAGAGGAGAAGGGAATAATGAACATTTGTATGGAATTTACTATATACTAAGGATGCTAAGTACTCACATTAATCCTGCAAGGTAAGTGCTATAATTATTTTCATTTAATAGTTGAAGAAATTGAGGCAAGCATCTAGAGGCTATAGGTAATTTGCTCATTCACACTCTCTGGGCCTCAGTTTCCTCCTGTGTGAAATGGGAACAATATTATCCAGAACCCTACTAATGGTATACAAATACCCTTTCAGAGGGTTACAAGTTGTAAAAGAACTAATGGATGACAAAGCACATTTTTTAAAGTTTTACGAGGAAAGAAAGATAAACAGTTTCATATTGTGCGTTTTGAATTCTGTGGTAGCAGTCATTTTGTTTTGTTTTGTTTCTAAGTGAATACTCAGATAATGAAGTAAAGGTACCCTGGGCATGCATCGCTTCTTAATTGAACTCATATCTACAATTTTTCCCCCAGTCTATGACTATAATAAATAAAGGATCATATGATTTGCACGCAGAAGTAACTTTAAAGTTCAAGTAAGTCTAAGCCTTTCATTTTTACAAATGAAGGAACAGAGGCTTAGAGAGATGAAATAATTGCTCAGGTTCAAATCTAGCCCTTTGCCTTTCAACTCAGTCATTTTAAATCTTACTCCACCAATTCTTTTGAAAGGGAAAAGATTTATAACAAAATACAGAGTGATTCACTGCACACCTTGACTGACTCACAAGATATTTATGGTACATAGATAAGAGTTGTGGCTTCTTTTTTTTCTTCTAACCTCAGAGAGATTTAGAAGAATGACATTATGGCTGATTTTTTCTCATCTCTTGCTAAAATAAGACTACTTTTAAAAGCCCAACTTAATAAACGACTCATAAGAGATCCCAAAGAAAGGATGTTTTAATCTATGAATCACAGAACAAAAAGGCAAAGGAAAATTTTTCAGAGGGACCTCCTTTGAGGATTACAACTTTACCTGAAAAGATTAGAGTCTTGATTCATTATGAAATTAACAAGCTGTTGTTCCCTACTTGTGTGACCTTAGACAAATGTTTTTAACCTGTCTGGGCCTCAGTTTCTTCATCTGTAAAATGAGTAAGCTGAACTAGTTGATAATCCATTCTCTTTCTAAATCTATGATCTCTTCTGTTGGATTTATTTCCATAAATATAAAGAATCTACTATGTGCAAGTCACTGTATTGGAAGTAGAAATAATTTAAATAGCTCCTGCCTCCAAGATTTTATATTCTGATAGGAATTTCCAAAAATCTCTCAAGAGTTCACTACGGAAAAGTTAAGTCCTGTCTGGTGACCATATGTTTGTGAGAATGAATGAAATGCAGAACTGCTGTGAATACTTTGGTGAAGCCAAAAAAAAAAAAAAAAAAGCAGCATGGGAGAGAGAACAGGTACTGGATTCTGAGTTAGAAAACATGAATTCATTAGAAAATATGAATTCAAATCTTGACTCTTACATTTATTGGATGGGGTATTTGTAGGCATATCCCTTAAGCTCATCTGAACTTCATTTCCTCTTATGTAAAATGGGAATATTGCTAATATTTACATGATATGATGTGATTAAGTATGGAATGGACTTTGCAAAGGAAAAAATCATGTTTACATAATGCTGTAAGGTTATTCTGATGATGTTTAGACAATCATGAAAGACATCCTTTCCTCCAAGACTGGGCCTTCCAAAACCTTTTAAAGAAGTTTCATTCCCAGTTCTTGTTTCCCAACCCCAACCCCCATAAAAAAGATGCCAGATCAAAGACCATACCATGATTTTGACCCTAATTTATAAACAGGACATTTTCAAGTTTATTTTTTGATTGTTATTTTTATCTCAGTTGTTTGTTTTCAAAGAGAGAGAGGCCTTACTGAGATTTTTTCTCAAAGGAAAGCAGAACCTTGAATTTAGAAAGATCAATTTGATTTGTCTCTGTGGAACCCATAAATGTGCATAAGCTTCATAGCCAGAGTATGTGTATGTGCATGTATTGGCAAGAAGAGGAGGTGAGATAATGTCAGAAACAGTCTAAGGTATAATGTTAATTTTCCCTCTTCCTCATCTTTATTCCTTTCTTGTTTTGTGTTGCCTCATCTTTCTCCCTCTCTCTCCCTTCCCCCCTTTCATCTTATGAACTATCTGTACTGTATCCAACTTGAGCTGGAAAAAGAAGGGCGTAATCTTAGAGGGAAGAGTTTGTGATGAAGTGGGGACAAACACAAGTTTCCCTAACTTCATAATTCTTGAGAATAACTTTCTGTGCCCATCCAAGTACAGATAGTTTATAAGATGAGAGAAGGAAGGAAAAGAAAGAGAGAGAGTTCACAAGATGAGAGAGAATCACTTCTGTACCCCTTCTTTTTCCAGCTCAAGTTCTGAGTGTGTTCGTATTACCTTCTGGATTCCCAGATGTTCCCATAAATTCTGACATCTTCCTCTTTTCCTTGGATGTATGACATAATGATGGAATTCATTCTTACTGAATAAAAAACAAACATTATGTTGTAACTAAGGAATCATGATTTTGATAAAATGCTAATTCTATTTTCAGATCAAAGAATTTTGCATCTGCAGGACTCAACATGGACAAAAATCTATGTTTCACTTTCTCAGAATAAAAAGCCAAGAATGGCTGCCTTCATAGGAAAAATAACAGACTGATAATCAAGCAGAGTTTCAATTTTTTTTCATTTGCTATTGTGCTCTCTTTTGCAGCCATGGGATCACCAAAAGAAATCTCCTTCTCCGACATCACTGAAAACTCTGCCACTGTTAGTTGGACAGCACCTACTTCACAAGTGGAGAGTTTCCGGATCACATATGTCCCTGTTTCAGGAGGTAAGAGTCTGAGGCAAAGAAAAAGAATTGGGAAACCTTGGAAATTTGCGGTGAATCAGTAAAAGAAGCTAATAGTTTTGGATTTATTGTTCTTCATCTGTAGCAAAGAGAAGAAAAGTCATCCTTTTTTGAGATTAACTCTGAAAGAGCTAATATATAAAATGATTTTGGTAAACTCTAGAATCTTAGAATGTCAGCATGGAAGAATGAATGAAAAGCACTTATTGAAACTTACTATGTGCCAAGCACTAGGGATACAAGTTTAAAAAAAAGCAAGATAATCCTTGTTTTCAAGGAGTTTATGTTCTAATTGGGAGAAACAACAAATATGAGAATCCAGGTACAGGGCAGATAGCAAGGTCCAGGGTACATTAGCAGATATTCAGTATTTGTGGGTCTAGAGGAAGGAAGAACATGGGAGATAGTAAATCTCAGAAGATCTTAGGCAAATGCCAAGATTTGGTAACTACAAGTTAACATA
Organism: Sarcophilus harrisii; assembly: GCF_902635505.1. Lineage (NCBI taxonomy): Eukaryota > Metazoa > Chordata > Mammalia > Dasyuromorphia > Dasyuridae > Sarcophilus > Sarcophilus harrisii. The sequence goes on along the minus strand of NC_045427.1, from coordinate 436,835,491 downwards.
CAAGTGGTATGAGCAGGAATTTCCCTCTTCCCATCAGCTCCTCCTGTATGGAGTCTGGGCAGCCCTGAGTCAGGAGAGAGACAAAGGAAAGGCAAGGGTTGATGATGGTACCTTTAAAAGTCATTTAATTTAAAATTTAAAAAATAAAAATTTAAAATTTAATTTAAAAATTTTTTTTAAAATTTTAAACTCATTCAACAAACCTCATGTATTGTACAGGTTTAAGATATTGTAGACTTCCATTCATGACACTATTTCAGGAGTTTAAAACTTTTAAGACAAAGGCTTTGGTATTAATTATAAGACTGTTCTCCCTAAAGGCCCCTAATCTGAGGAAACTGTATTTCTATCAATGCATAGACTCCTTCAGGTCTTCCCTAAAAGTAGAAAAGTCTTTGCTACTTAGTCCATTAAGAACCAGGTATCTATGACCTCACAGGACCATCCATGAAAGAATAATTCTACTTTTTTTTTTTACAGTGTAACCCCATATGGCCCTATACCCCAAAATGCCTTTGTTCCTGGAAAAAACATCTGCAGACCTTATCATGGACCCTCCTCCACTTGCTAATATTATATCCATGTATACAAAATAGGCCCATAGAAATGGAGTGCTGCAAAATTCTCAGTATTGTTGATTAGAAGTAGAACAAGATGCCAAATAAAATCATTCTCTTCTCCTGTAAAATGTCTTAATAGTATCAACAGAATTACAATTCCTGTGTTAATAATAGCTAAAATAGTTTACCTTTATATAGCATTTGAAGATCTACAAAGTTCTTTACATATGTTATTTCATTTGGTTAAGGATCCTGTAACATGTTTGGTGGATAGAATATATAACAGACATAGTTTGGGAAACATTCTCAGAAAAAAAAATAAACTGTACCACATGCCAACCTACCTCTGAAAAAAGACTTGACATTTTAAGTTTGTTGTAATTATTTTTTCTCTTCAACCTAAGTTTTTTGGCATTTGTCCCAGTGGAGCGGAAAAAACACTTTAAGAAACTAATACTTATCTGGGAAACTGGGAGCAAATGATATCTTCAGGAAATAATTTTTTTTAAATGTATAGTTCCATTTCAGTCTATGTGTATGCATGTGTTCACATATTCAGATGTGTGTGGATAACTACTTTACAAGGTTGCCAGAGATTCCAGCTTCATCCAGACCTCACCTGATGCCTATTTCTTTTGCTGTGTTCCAGGAACACCTTCAGTGATAACAGTGGATGGAAGCAAGACTCAGACTGGGCTGGTGAGATTGATGCCTGGAGTGGAATATCTTGTCAGTATCATTTCAATCAAGGGCTTTGAGGAAAGTGAGCCTGTGACAGGAACTCTTACAACAGGTTGGTACCATTTCATCAAGATAAAAGTTTTTTTTTTGACAGTATTGTCTCATATCAATATCCTCTCAGAGGGTATTTGCAAACCAATACATCTTTCATTCCCTAACATTTGACTGCCCTTAAATTTTAACAAGTGATATTAGGTACCTACTATATACAACATACTGTAGAAGATGCTCAAAATTTCACTGCAACATTAATATTCCATAAAATAGCAAGCTCACGAAAAGGAACAAAAAATATAGGGTGCTTTTAGGACCATAGCTAGCACAGGAGAATCTAGAAGGCAGCTAGAAGGAATAGAAGGGCTCATACATTTAGCAAGTACTTTGCTAAGCACTTTAGAAATAATATTTCATTTAGGCCCTACAACAACCTTATAAAGGTAGGTGCTATTATCATTCCCATTTGAGAGTTGAGGAAACTGAAACAGAGAGAAAAAGTATTTTGCCCAAGGTCACATGGCTACTAAGAATCTGAGGGTAGATTTGAACTCAGGTCTTCCTAACACCAGGCCTTCCTAGCTGTCTTCAGGAATCGTGGATAGAATGCCATATTTGGAGTCAAGAAGACATAAATTCAAATTCTGCCTCAGACACTTAGTAGCTATATCATTCTGGGTAGGTCACTTAATTTCTAAAGGCCTCTCACTTGCCCCTCTCCCTGACCTTTTCAGCTTCATTTTCTATGTTGGCAGGGACTATACAAATAAAAAGTATTTGTAACCCTCTTAATTTAGAAATTTAGATTTACCTGCGATACAGCAGGCACTTACTATATATTATTGACTACTATTAAATATTGACAGTTCCCTCTTATTTCAAATTAAGGTAATAATAACACCTGCCTCACAGGAATGTTGTATGGAGCAAAAGTGATGGTAAATATCAAGTGTTTAGTAAACCTTAAAGTGCAATATAAATATTGCTATTAAAATGTGAGAACTTGGATATTAGGGTTGGAAGGAATCTTAGGACAGAGAATACTAGAGCCAGAAAGAGCAATAGAGAAGTTTAGCCTTTTATTTGGAAAACAAGGAAATAAAGACCATAGCTCTCTATTTGTTGTCTCTGACACAACTGCCTCTTTCTCTTCAGCTCTGGATGGCCCATCCGGTTTGATGGCAGCTAATATCACTGACTCTGAAGCCCTGGCCATGTGGCAGCCAGCCATAGCTACTGTGGATAGTTATGTCATCTCCTACACTGGGGACAAAGGTAATGTCATATATTAAAGTTTCTCTGCCTTCTTTCTATGGCACTTAAAACTTAATTCTCCCATCCCACCAGAAATTTCTTCTTTTCACTAACATATTTAGGAAAGAACAGGAATTCAGAAAACTCAATTTAATAGGTCAGTAATTTTGCTTCCAGGTCTTTTTTTTTTTCAATAATCCTAGCTGAGGCCATCAAAATATAAGAATAGTTTACCCATATACCTCTTCTTGTTGTTAAGCAAAGCAGGAGAATATTGTGGTTTCATCAAGTGATTTCATTAGGAGAATTAGCATTCCATCTAGGTAAAAAAGCAGAATTGGAAAGTTTGGAAAATTAGAGATAAGCTAGAGATTTCCATTCACTTCATCAAAGTGAAGGGATTGCTTGGAAGAAAACAACTTTCTGGATATCAATTGTCTCCAGCAAAGGAAGTGTGGAAGACAAGAAGATTGCCCACAGATTCAAGCTGATCTGAGATCAAAATACACTGCAGCTGCACATGGATTCCCCAGAAGAAAACAGCAGCAGCAAGTTTTGATTTTGCAATAATTTTTATTATTATTGTTCCTCTTTGCAACTACTAAAAAGAATGACCCGTGCAAGCAGCAAAAAGGAGATTTGTCTAAATCTCTAGGATATTTACTTATATTCCCAGAAATCCAAACTAACAGAATCAACATTGATTCCTAGAACCAAGACCCAAAATAAATCATGATGAACTTAAAGAAAATTAGAGGGGCAAGGAACAAAGATATATTTCTAATGCTTATCTATATCATTTTGGTTTGGTTTTCATGGGACTATATCTTGGGCAGAAAAGATGAAGGGAAATACTCTGACTGCATCTTCTCCAGGAGGCATTTTTAATCCTTCCACTTAATGCATTGACTTAATAGTGGTAAACTATTTGAAAGGGTTTGTAATTAAGGAAGGTGAGAGAACTGGCTCATGGAAGAAGGCAGAAAATAGTGCAAGAAGGCAGTGTAGTGGACTTACCAACCAGGAAATCTTTTTGGAAGGTTTTGCATTTCTCTTTCTCTCTTTTCTCTTTTTTTTTTTTTAAGTTAGCCTGATTAAACAGCTACTCAGGTCTGTAACATGTGGAAAGCATTGTCTGTCCCCAAATTCATCTTCTGATTTCATGCCCAGAAAAATCCAATTTCATTATGATAAACCCTTTGTATCAGACTTGAGAGAAATCTAGGCATATGAGCCCCTTCAGAAATCAAATTGAATTTCCCCAGAGGGTCACTAAAGGTTTTCATCTCTGAAGGAGCTGAGTTTTCTGCTTTCCAATATAGTTAATGTCTCAAACTGCACTTTAACTGTCCTTATTCATGTCTTTGATGTTTAGTGCCAGAAGTGACTCAAACGGTATCTGGGAACACAGTGGAATATGCTTTGAATGACCTTGAGCCTGCAACAGAGTACACGCTAAGGATCTTTGCAGAGAAGGGGCCCCAGAAAAGTTCCATAATCACCACTCGTTTCACAACAGGTACTAATCAATGTCAACAGTTTTGCCTAAAGGCCAAGTCCTTCTTTACATCCAATGTAAAACTGCACATACCAGCAACAACAGAAACCATCAATGCCTATTCTATAAAGACTTTAAAAAAATACACTATGAGGCCATTCATCTTTTAACTGAGAAATAACCTTGTTTTCTCTCAATGTAGGAAAACTTTATAAATAGAAAGCTGTTTAAGCAGAAAAGCAGCCCACTTTGACACTAAAACCAGCATTTTGAAAACTTACATTATATGCAAGAAAACATTTTAAGGGATTTTTGCAAACAAATTTTCCCAGGTTGCCCATTAGACTTACACATTACAATCTTTTTGTGGACTTTAATAGAAATGGTGACCAATGATATCCCAGAAGTAAGTGCAAACACCAGTTTCTACTTACCCTTTTCACCAAAGACCAAGTCTCCATTTTACAGATGAGAAAAACTAAGGTTCAGATGTTGTTAGATATCTATGGTTACACCAGTAGCAAGTGTAGTGAAGCTCCATGAAATTTTAATTCATGCCTCCATCAGCACACTCCTCCTAAGATCTCTCTCTCTCTCCAAGACCAATTATTTCAAAGTTTCATAGACTGTCTGAAAAGAATAAAACTTATGGTTGTTAAATGAATTTATGGAACTCAGATAATCCTGGCTCTACCACAAACTCTCTGTAAGTCATTGAACACATTCATTCCTTCTCTGAGATTCAATTCAGTTTTTACATTTGCAAAATCAAGGGATTTACACAAGACAGTATCTAAGATCCCTTCCAATTCTCATGATCCAAGATTCTTTTATTCTATACATTTTTGCAAGAGGGAGTTTAAATCATGTGATCCCCCTATAAATTCTTCTTTTCAATATTGGATACTGGATATTAATCAAAGCCACAAAGATTAGACATGTGACACTGGCCCATCTGATTGGATGGATTTCATATCATTTATTTCTCCCTATCAAGTTCTTAACCTTTGTAAGGTTAAGGGTCAGAAAAAAACAAATGATCAGATAATTTCTAAGGTCACTTCTGGCTCTCTAGTATCCTAACATTTTACAGTAGATAGACAAGCTTCACTTTAAGATTAAGTTTACTATAATTACCACTAGAAATTCTGTAGAAATTCTACAGAATTATTTCTAGTCAGAGTCGATTTATTTTATTTTATCTTTTTTTCCCTGGATTTAGGATAGCCTTTATCTTGCCCAATAGAGGAGTTGTATAAGTCAGGAAGAATTCAAGAGTCTGTGAATAAGTACAGAAATATAAACTACTCAGATAGCTCATTCAATTTACCTATGAAGCCATTTTTGAGAACTCTTGTAAGCAAAAATTACCCATTCACCTTGGATCTTACCATCTGGATAAGTCATAACCTTATCATGGATCATTGGCAAGATTCAAATGTCCTCAGCCTTCCTGTCTACCCAGTTTACCCAGTAATTTGCCATATTCCTTGCCATTGGCCCCCTTTGGGAATCATCACATGCAAATTTTATATTTGTCATAGAATGTATGACCATGTAAAGGGATATTTAAAATCATGTTTTTAAATTCTATCATCTTACAAGGGGGACAAACTGAAGTCCACATAGAGAAAGACTTTGAGTGACGTAATATAGTGAGTTAGTAAGGGAGTAAAACAGACAATGAAAATCTCCAGGTTCCTAGCCCAAGAACATTCTACGACAGCATTCTACTTCCTTTGTTATTAAATATCTTGACTTTTCTAGATCTAGATTCTCCAAGAGATTTGATGGCAACTGAAGTTCAATCAGAAACGGCACTGTTAAAATGGAGGGCCCCTCGTGCGCCTATAACTGGTTATCTCCTCATCTATGAATCTGTGGATGGAACAATCAAGGTACAATTTTGTTTGAATTTATTGACTAACTTGTCAGTAACATTATTTGGCCTTCATATTATCTCATATGTGAAAGAGAAATAAGCAAGTAACTGATATAGTGAATAGAGTATTGTACTTGGAGTAAAAAAGATGGGTTTAAATTTTTTCTCAGATACTTCCTAGGTAAACTCTCTCATCCTCAGTTTCTTTATCTATAAAATGGAAATAATAAGAATAATGCCTATTTCATAGACTTGCGGTAAGGATCAAATAATGTATTATATGTAAAACAGTTTGCAAACCTTAAAACTGTATAAAATGTCAGTTATTATTATGTAACAATATCATCTTTCTAAAGAACAATAGGTAAAAATGGTACTTTTCTATCTTGAGGAAGCAAGATTAGTGGACAGTGTGTGAGGCCTGGAGCCAAGAAGACCTGAAATTGAATACAGCCAAAAATGCTAGTTTAGTCAAGTCACTTAAACTCTGTCTGACTCAGTTTCTTCAACTACAAAATGGAAATGATAATAGCAACTACCTCCTAAGGTAGCTGTAAGGGTAAAATGAATTAATATTTGTATTTAGCATCTTGGTTGGTACATTATAGAGCTATGTAAATGCTAGTTAATATCATCACCGTCATCAATACCATACTTTGAAGGAGGTGATACAAGCAGTGTTAAGCCCATACTGAGAACTGTTTTCTCCTAAGTGGTACTCAGAAAATTAAGGAACTTGTCAAGTACCATATGAGGGCAGAAATGGTATAATAGAGCTTCTAGGCTTAGAAAACTTATTTTCATGAGTTCAAACATGGCCTCAAACAATTACCAGCTGTGTGTGATCCTGGGCAAATCACTTAACCCTGTTCGCCTCAGTTTCCTCATGTGTAAAATAAGCTAGAGAAAGAAATGGCAAATCACCTCAATATTTTTGCCAAAGCCCAAATGGAGTCATGCAGAATCAGAGACAATTGAAAAATGACTGATTCAAGGGCCTTATAATCAATAAATGTTAGAATTAGGTCTCAAATTCAAGTCTCGACTCCAAGTTTAGTGTTCTTTTTATTTTATTCAAGTCTGGGTCTGGAGCCCCTTTTGAATCTGGTGGTCCCTCTTGGACACTTTATATTTCATTGAGGAGAGAAAAATATTTCTTTTTATGCCTCTTTACAGAAATGAATGTTTACATTATAAGATGTTTTAAAAATGTGTCACTGACATACAAAATATATTTTTAAATATAGAGGGAAAGCAGGTAATTATCTTTAAGGCAAAAAAAATCATAATTTTCCTTGAAACTTCATAACTAGAGAAGGTATGATATAATTAGATAAGTCTCAGGATAAACCAGGGAAGTGGCAATATCCTATATCTTTTCTTACAGTAATTAGTCACTGGATCTGTGCTGTCATATGTGTATATCACCCCATCTATACACAACCCATCCACCTACACCTTTGTTTTCTGTGTAATTTTTGTCCATGTTTTTTTTGTGACATCCTTGGATAATTTACTCAGGGTTCTCTAGTAGTCTTCCTTTGGTTAAACCTGTCCATCTGTTATTTCTCTTGCCAAGCCACCCCCTTTTCCAATCAAACATGTCTTTGATGATGCCTTTTCTTGCAGAAAGGTCATCAGTGGGTTATATGCTGCAAATCACTTATACCTGCCAAGAATCTTTTCATTGTCATATCTAATTTTCTTCTTTGTGGAGATGTAGCTACAGTAAGAAAATCAGAATCATCCTAAGCTATATAAGATAATACATCTTGAGAAGGTTTTCAAGCTCTTTATTAAATAAAGCCATGTGAAAAGGATGATAGTCATTTTTTTTTCATTTGTCCATTATCCTAATAACAACCTGCCCCTAAACTGCTTTGAGAAGCTTTTCCTAAAGCAGCTATGGGCAACTGATAAATAATTATCTGGTTACAATGTAATGAATACAGTAAGACATGATAGCAGTTTGTTCATATAGTTTCAAGGTAACAGACATGAAGGACTCAGAAAGTTCATAGATATTAAATGGCCAGGAACATTTACTATTCATTCCTCCTCTATCACGGATATATATAATGTTGCAAATCCTATTTTAAAAAATAATACACAAAGGAGAACTATAGTGTTAGTCTCATTTCTGTATAACTGAAAAGGTCAATGAATATGATTTTTAAAGACTGAAAAAGGGGATGCTATGATGTATGACATGCACTATAATGCATGTTTCATATATTTCATAGTATAGTTATCTATCTCTATTTGTCTCATCACTACTAAATTCTAAACTAAGATACACAATAGTAGAGGCCTTGTCTTCCCTATTTATTTTTAATCTTCCCAACACCCAGCACAGACTTGGTGCTTAATAAATGGTAGATGAATAAATGAATGAATGAATAATAAATGAAAAGTGTAGGGTGTTTTTTTCAGAGAAGTTTCACAGTATTAATAAGAAAATCCCTTGAGATTTTTTTTTAATTTTTGGTTGGGGAGGTAGGAAAGAGAAGGAAAAGATCAAGCTGATAATTTACTTCTTGAAGGTGTCTTTAGAGCTATATTAAGTTATTCATTAGCACTTAAGCCAATAGTCATTCATTCACTGGCATTTGTTTAGATATGGCTAATTATCACAGGAAAAAAAAAACATTAAAATAATATGAATGAAGTGGGCTAAGTATTCATTTTCCTTCTAGTACATTATCAACAGCAACATTCCTGAAGTATCTAGCCAGCTAAGAGTGTTTATCTAGCTAGCCAACAAAACAATTTCATAAGGGAATAATTTATAGTATCAGTAAAAAGTAAGCTGTATTTGATTTAGGATTTTACCTCTGAGATGTTGTCTTCTCATACTTTGCAAATTGATACGTAGGTAGACATATAGACAGATATAGACACAGATGATAGATTGCACACAGGAAGTGCTTAATAAATATGTTGTTTTAATAAAAGCTTATTTGTTAATGCAAAAAAGCTCTTTACATTTGCATAATCCTTTCCATTTTTCAAAGCACCTCATACATGTTAATTCATTTCATCTTTCAAAACCCCTTTCTGTGGTAGAAATGTAATAATATTCAATTAGTTGCCAAATCTCTTGACTCTAAATCTACTGCTCTTTCCACTACATTTCACATCTTGGGTCTCCAAGATTTTTTTGAAGTCATTAGAGATATTTCAGTAAAAGATAGCTGGGGAGATTCTGTGAAAAACGGAACAGAAAAGAGGGATAGTGGCAATGGGACAATCAATTAATTAGAAAGCTATTAAATTTAGTCCAGACAAGAGATGATGAGAGCCTAAAAGATGGTACTGACTGTATGAATGGGGACAAAAGACCAGTGCAAGAAATTGTGGGAAGTGATTGAATATGTAGGTTGGTGAAATCTGCATTGATGGATGAAGTTTCCTCTGGAGAGATTCCTTACAAAAATGAAATTTAAGGTTAATGACTTTGCTCAGCTCTACCTCATTTAAATCCTATCTACATACAAGTCATTACCTTTGTGATGTCATTGTTGTTCTTTAAGAATGATGAATGAAAACAACAGATTTAGCTAAATACACACACATACATGCATGTACACATATATTTATGTATACATATTCCTGTGCATTCATGTATCTGTCCATATATGCTTTCAAAGGAAAACAACAAAATTACAGATTCAAGAACTTAAACTGAAAACAAAAAGATAGAAAATACTATCAATAATAAAATTCTAAGAACACAAGTTAATGATCAGTGCTATTCATTTGGGACCTCTGCTTTGTAAAACAAAAAAGAAAGAAGAAATGCCTAATGTTGTTAACTGTCTTCCCTTTAACCCTTAGGAAGTCATCTTGGGACCTGACACAGATACTTACACCCTCACAGAGCTGAGCCCATCCACACATTATACTGCCAAGATCCAGGCCTTGAAGGGAGCCCTGAGGAGCAAACTCATTCAGACTATTTTCACAACAAGTAAGAAGTATAAATACAAATGGAAAGAAGTATATACATAATGGGGTTAAATCTGTTGGTGTTCCTCTTGTTCAAGTATAAATAGCTTTCTATCAATTAGTTATTCAGAAATAAAATAGGCTGCCTCAAAAAGTAAAGGAATTAGACTTGCTCTGCCTAAGCCCAGAAGTCATGACTAAGAGCAATGAGTTGCAGGAAGGCAGAATTTGGCTTGATGTAAGGAAAAACCTCCTAATATTCAAGAGCTCTCCAAAAGTAGGATAAGTGTACTATCTTTAGAAGCAATAGATTTTGGCACGTGTTGGAATCTCTTAGCAGAAACTATATGCTCATTTATTGGGGATATTAGAAGTACTATAAACTCTAATTCTTAGGCTTATATGAGATTGCATGATCTCTGGTATCCTTTCCAGCTCTGAAACTCAGTAAAGCAATAATGTTTTGCTAGAGAAACTGAGGCAAGATGGAGATTAGAGAGTTTTTAATAATTTATTTGAAAGGGAGAGATTGTGCTGCCCCCAGGGTTGATGTCCAAAGCATCCAGCCACTACTGTGTGCTTCCTCTAAGCACACAAGATTCTATAATTCTATGATGGGCAGAATTTAAGACTGATTAAACTCATCTCTGTTCCTCTGTCTTCTCACTTCATCTAAATCAGAACACTCTCTAAGAATTTTTTCCCCTGTGTTCTTGGCTCATAGTTGGACTCCTCTACCCATATCCCAAAGATTGTTCACAAACAATGCTGAATGGAGAAACAGCTTCTGGCCTCTACACTATCTATCTGAATGGGGATAAAGCCCAACCACTAAATGTTTTCTGTGACATGACTTCTGATGGAGGAGGATGGATTGTGAGTATAAACAAAGCAAATCATTAGTCTTACTTCCATTTTTCTAGATGTCATATCGTCATGACAATATAAGCCATCAATGCAGATGTGTTTAGGAGTCAATGTCCTTTCAATGTCCTCTCTAACTGCATAAGCCTAAAACCATTATATAGCTTCCAAAGGAATTTTATTCCTAATAACGTTCTGGGAAAATAAACTAACCCATCAATCAGAAAGTACTTACTAAGCACTTAATAGATATCAAGCACTGTTCTTAGCACTGGAGAAAAAAGTGAAACAGTCCCTGTCCTCAAGGAACTTATATTCAATAAAATAGGAGGGACAAGATGTAAGTCTATTATAACTATATACAAAATAAAAACAAGGTAATTTTAGAGGAACATCATCTCAGAGGGGAACAGAGGTTGAGAAGAGAAAGTTGAGAAATAGCCAACATAAATAGAAGGCAAGAGGGATAGTGAAAATCCACAACTATAGTCTTTACAGGAGTTGAAGTTCAAAGGGATATGACAGGAAGGTAACCCTGAACTCCATTCTTTTGTGTTTACTGCTCTCTGCATATAACCATGATCCATTTTGAAACTTCTTGAAGTCTTTTTTTTCTCAGATCAAGTACCTGGTGGTCTCCACATTTCCTTACAGATTCTGCAAGACCCCCTTATAATTTTGGTAGCCTAGACTCTGAGGAAGCTGAATCCATACTTCATGGAAAGAAATTTCATCTTCACCTCGAAAAAAGCAGTTGAAAAATTAATAAACCTGCTTATCCTTCTCAGAGGGTTTTAAACAAATAACATACACAACTATTTCCCTTGTACACGGGAATTAATTGTACTAGATAAAAAATATCAACAAATTTACAAATAATTTCAATGATGTCTTATCCCTAAACATTTCTAATTAGACTATTAGGGAAGAACATCTATTGAATTTTTGCATAAATTATTTCTTAGTGTTCCATTGGGGGGGGGGAGTAAAATCTTAAGACAAGACAAAGAGGGAAAGGGTCATGTTATGCATTTAGTTCAATGATGGTGAGCCAGGACCAACAGAACTTTCAAGTTGGAATCTTTGTTCATCAGATCCAACATGTAGCATTATAATCATATGAGAAGAGGCCCAGATAGAATATAGAACAGTGATATAAGATATGCCTTGTAGCTCACATTTGAACTAAGGGCTAATGTAAGTAATGAACTCTGTTATATTATTTCATCATCATCATTAGGAGGAAAGCAGTTGACATTCTTTTTTCTGTAGCTTTAATCATATCCTTTATTGCAACTTCAATATCAATGAAAATGATGATGTGGCACTATGCTTGGTATATAATAGATTCTGAATAAATGTTTGAGTGACTGACTTGACTGACTTACTACTTTTGTACTGTGGTTTATACTTTTTAAAGGGCTTTCACATATTTCACATATTTTACCTCATTTGAGTTTTACAACATCCCTGTGCATGAGGTAAACCTGGCATTATTATGCCTAAACTACAAATAAGAAAACTACGCTTTTTTGAGAACATCATGGGACAAAGAAAAAAAAAGAGGATTTAGAAATAGAAAAAGTAGGTTTGTTTTTCAATTCTTTCTCTAAATAGCTATGACCAAGGGCAAATCATAGTCCTTTGAAGCCTTCATTTCTTTTTTTTTCTGTAAAATGGGAATGATATTTATGCTCTTATTTCTCTTGAGATTAAATTTTTTTGTAAACCTTAAGACATTATAATTGTGAGTTATTTCCTTCAATGGCATTAACATTCAAAGATATTTTTATTGCCTTTATAGGTATTTTTGAGACGTAGTAATGGACATCAAGATTTCTACCAGAATTGGAGGACTTATGCTACTGGATTTGGGAAACTTGAAGATGAATTTTGGCTTGGTAAATCTTCCCTGAACGTTGTGTTTTAGTGTCTGAGAAAGTTAGCTATCATCAAGAAACCCCATACATGTCATATCCCCCCTTCTATCTTCTTTTTTGAAAATTTATCTTGTGGAGATAGTTTTAGTTTACTAAAAAGAAAAAATACTACCACTAGTGAATACACAAAGAACAAATATTCCTTTAAAAATATTTAAAGTCCTCTAGGCATTAAAAGTGTCATTTAAAGAGGGGCATTCTTTTGTCTTAAAAGTAAGTTCATCTTTAAATTCATTCATTTAAGCATGTATTGAATGTGCAGGGACCAAGGTTTGAAGTTTCTGAGAGTGCTAGACACATTCTTGTCCCATTCTAAGGTAAACAAAGTTATAACCTTATTTCCTGCCTATTTATTATTCCTGCCTTTCTTATACAACAGGGTTGGATAACATTCACAAAATCACTGACCAAGGACAGTATGAATTAAGGGTGGATCTCCAAGATAATGGTGAGACAGCTTATGCCATATATGACAGATTCAGCGTTGGAGATGCCAAGTCCCGCTATAAACTGAAGGTGGATGGATACAGTGGAACAGCAGGTATGGGCCAAAGGGCAAATTTTAGTATATAAACAAAGGAAGTTTATGTGGCTTCTAAGGAAGATCCTCCTCAACCTTTCAAACTAGGAAGGCTAAGATTAGTATTTAAGAACATACAATGTAGTATAATTACATGGTCTGGTACAGGTCTTAAAGAATCAGAATTATAAGTGATGACTTTGCAATCACTTGAACTAAGGACAAAATTCCTTCCCTGGAAGTTTTGATTGCAAGGAGTTATACCACACAATGCCAGGGAAAGTATTCTGAGGTTTATAGTAGCCTTCACTTTGTTTCATGATCCAGCTCTGAATCAAAGCAAAGCAAAATGGAGAATGTGTGCCACTGATCATAATAGATATTACAAGAGAAACTGGTAGAGAGTATCATGTAAGCCATCCCCCATTAGAACAATTCAAGATAAATGCATATTCCCACTGAAGTTGATTCAGTTAAATTGTCTCCATCTTGGAAAGAATCTGATGGGCTGATGAAATGCTTTGATTTTGTAATACTAGAATATTATTCCCAAAAAAGAAAAACTACATTTTCAAGCCACATCTTTGGTATATGCAGGATGCAACTATGCAAAATACCATTGGGAACAAATGCAAGGATGAGTCTAGACAGAAATAATAGAATTGCAATCCACAGTGAAGTCATATCATCATAAAGGAAACTAAAGACCAAATTAGGAGCTTTTTTCTGATTCTAACATCACATCAAATAACCTTGGCTTTGGTATCTGACAATTCTTTATCTAAATGGAAAAAAAATTAGGCTTAAGGGCAAGCTAAAGCAAAAGCAACATTCAGAAATATCTAAGAATAATATTCAGAACAGACAGAAATATTGTCTCCACCTAGCAGCACTTTGATTATATATGTTTAATTCTAGAGTTATGAGAAAATGTACAGCATTATTTCCATTTATAAAGCCTAAGCCTCATAAGACTGCTTTTTCCAGAATTACTATTTTAAAAAAAGCACACACCAGACATAAGCAGACCCTTATTCCATCAATATCTGCCTGCCATTCCCATGCTTTCTATGGCATCAGTTATTAAGAATGTCTATGAATCCCTGTTATAACTTGCTCAATCATTTTAGTGGTGAGTGTTTCACATCTTGAAATCATTGAATATTGCAGACATTTTATATGGAACCAAGAAGAGGAGCTTAAGTATCTAAAGAAATCAATAAATTTGAGTAGAAAATAATAAATTAAACCCAATAGACCCCCAAGTCACTAAAAGAATACATATGTAGAAAAGGTTGATACCAGAGAAATCAGCTTCTAACAGAATTATTGGAGAACTGGAGAATTCAATATTTAAAAATAATAGTGATTAAATGGGAAGAGTGCAGCTAGATGGCTCCTTGTAAACCTCTCCTTTCCACTGCCATTCTCCCCCAGTGCTTTATTAGAGTGTTATGAGAATCCTGAGTTCCCTAAGACTATTGCTTAGGAGATTGCAAGTTCTACCAGGTACAACCAAAAAGGACCCCAGTTACAAACTATATGTCTGTTGCCAGAGGATAAATCTAACAAAATTAGAAGAGAAGGCTCATCATTAGATTAACAAGAAGGAGATGAATTTTTCTCAGCAACAGCAACTCAGAATGAATGTCTGTTTACTTTAAATCAATCATCACCTGCACTAGTGGACAGAGAGACCACAATAGCAAAACCAAACTGAAGTATTAAATTTAATTCAATTAAAAAAAACCATTAAATATCTACTACATGTGAGATACTGTCAATAAGCATACATAGTAAAATGAATAAATGTATTTGATATGCAAGCAAATATATAGAGGAGCCTTGATTTCAGACTCAAAAGGAACTCCTTAAACCAAAACCAAGCATCTATGGCACAAATAGTGGCTTATCTAGGGTCTCAAAGATAATGAATCTTAAAGGTGACCTTTTAAATTCTAGATCTTGCTGACTCCAAGCCAAGATACTAGCCACTAAACCATATTGCTTTTATAGTCATAACAACAATAAAACAATAACAATAGCAATAATATTGTTATTAATAATAATAGCTGATGCTTTTTTAGACTTATAAATATTTAATATGCATTATCACATTTGATTTACAGCATAGACAGTTGATGGGAAGAATATATGTATTTGAAATATACCTGTACATTCTATCCAATAGTTTGGCCAATGTTTTAAATCTAGAAGTATTTTCTTAAACAATAGGAATGTTAATATATGCATACCTAATCAACTTTCATAAATTTGTCATGGGAAAACAGATAAGAGTCACATAGGATGAAGAGACATTGATGAGCTATGGATTACATGATAGAATAGAATATCCATATCAATGAAGTCACAGATCCACCAAATTCTTAGAAACTGGAATATTTTCTATAGAATAGCTTAATCAATAACTGAAAAGTTTAATTAAAATTAAAGAAAGTTGATTAATAATCTTCAAAGAAAAACTATCTTATATTTCACTGTCTGGGATATTCCCAATTAAAGAATTACTGAAAAACTAAAATAATGCAGTCATAGTGACCCCCCATATTAATCTTAAATGTCAAATATTGGCCTGCTTCTAACTTGTCGTTAGAATGTCGTATGTCATTCACCATCAAAATTAGAAATGCAGACTCAGGCTTTTCACTTCCTCATTTATGCTTTTGTTTTGTTTTGTTTTGTCTCAAACAGGTGATTCCATGGCCTACCACAATGGGAGATCCTTCTCTACATATGACAAGGACACAGATTCGGCCATCACAAATTGTGCTCTGTCCTACAAAGGAGCTTTCTGGTATAAGAATTGTCACCGAGTAAACCTTATGGGACGGTATGGTGACAACAATCACAGTCAGGTAAATTTTCCTTGGAGGCCTTGAAACTTAGGACCGTGTTTTAGCAAATGTTGACTAAATAAATGCTGAATTAGACTTCAGCTTTTATTGCTTAATAGCTTTGAATCCCTTCATTTTTTTTTTTTTTTGGACTAGGTAAAAAAAAGCCCCTCTCTGCCTCATTTCTGACCTAGTCTTAATCACTGAATGGGTATTGCCTCAGTCAAACTGAGACCTGTTAAAGACCTGAGCTTTAAAAAAGGTCCAGCGTCCCCTCTTCATCCATGGCCATCTCTAGTCATTGTGATTTATATCTTGCCACGTTCCCACATGGCTCAAGAGGAGAAAGTTAGGCTGGTGATTTTGTACAGCCCTCCATCACTTAAATCTATCTCCATTGCATGTCATGACATCATCTTCCTGATGACAAGGTCTTTTTTGAGAAAGAAGGACAAACAACAGTTTTCTCAAATCTAAAAATGGAGATAAAAATATTAAGAAATAAGCATTTATTACTACTATTAGATGCCAGGAATTATACTAAGTGCTAATGATACAAAAAAAAAGGCAAAAATCATCTTCTTTTTCCCAAGAAACTCACAGCTCTAATATAGGAGACAACATGAAAATAGCTATATACAAACAAGATAGAGGATAAATTAAAGATAATCAGTAGAGGGAGGGCACAAGAATCAAGGGAAATTGATTAATTTATTAATTGATAATAATAAAAATGTATAAGGTGAGATTTTAGCTGGGACTTGAAGATTTTAGCTGGAAGGCAGAAATGAGGTGGAAGATCATGCCAGGCATGGAGGCCATGGCGTCAGTAGTGTAAAAAAAAAAAGAAAAAAAGAAAAAACCCTCAGGAGATGAGGAGTGTTTTGTTGAAGAAATTTAAAAATAAAGTGTTTCAGGATTGATCACCTTCATTGATTTTGTTTTCCAGATCATACCTTGTAGTGAGGTTAAAAAACCAGAAGTGAACTTGAAGGAATTTGATTCCTTCATTTTATGGATAGGAAAATTGGGGCCCAGAAAAGGAAAGCTACATGTCCACAGACAGACACTAAAGTGTTGGTATGGTCACAATTCTAGAATCTAGGTCTTCCAAGTACCAGACCAGTGCTTGTTTTATTTCAATTCACTAAGATTAAGCATTAATGTACCACATCTAGGAGAGAATATCATAACCTTATCTTATTTTCTAATATCAGTGCAGTAACAAGATAGCCCTATATTTTTAAAATGCTCAATGATATTATGTCCAAGATGACCTCAGAACAAAGAATGTAAAAGCTTCGGAGAGTCTGAACACACACAAAAAAAATAAAAGAGTTGAAGGGTATTTTAGAGCAGGGCTTCTTAAACTTTTTCCAATCATGATCCCTTTTTAACCTGGGAAATTTTTACACAACCTCATCTGGAATCTCAGCAAAGGTATTTCAGGAAGTAGTTAAATATCTACAGCCCAAAGTGTGCATGTTGTATGTATTCAGAACCAATGCAACACAGGCAAGCACTGCCAGAAACACCTCAAATACATTATACATTTGATTTTATATTAATTTTTGGTCATTGTATTAAGAAACCTTTTACTGTTGCCCAATTTTTGTGTTGCCTTCACATTCAGTTACATGACCCCATGTGGGGGGGAAGTCATAACTCAATTTAGGAAGTTTTGTCTTAGGTACTTTAGAATACAGAATATTAGAAGAAATCTTAGAGCATAAAATGCAGGAGCTGAAAGAGACATTAAAAATAAATTTGTCCAAACATCTTATCCATTTTTAGAGATGAGAAAATTAAGACCTGGGGGAGATCAAGTGATTTACATATGATCACATAGCTAATTATTGTCAAAGCCCATGACTTTGAATCTAGGTCTCTGCAAAATAATATCATGAAAAGACTTCTGGAGGTAGGATAGCTGGATGCTAGTCTCTGTTCAATCACTTACCAGAGATATTCCCTTCTCTGGGCCTCAGTTTCTGAGATAACTCAACAGGAATAATACAAGTACTAGATGATAGAAAAACACATTTCTAAAGGATTGGAGGCTCAGAGTTCTTTCATTAACTTCTTGTTATTATCTACCAAGTAGGCAATTATTTAGCATAGTAGATGGGCAGACTTTTTTAATTACAGATCAAAAGTGAGATTTGTGGTATGGCATAACTGTCCTGAATAGCCTACACAGAGTTGTCCTGGCTGGAAATGAGTTTCTTTCTGAGCTGTGTACAAAATGAATATTGCTATTTTTAGCTCTACCTATATCCCTAATATCCCTATTTTGTACAATGAAAGGGTGGTATGATCTATCTTATTCTGTTCAACCATGAATTCCCAGTATTAGAAAAAGAGCAATGGATTTAGATCCAGAAAACCAGGGCCCAAATTCTAATTCTGTGGTTTACTAATAATATTACCTCAGAGTAATATTAGTACTCTTAATTCATTAGTAATATTAGAGGGAGTAGATATCTCCCCTTTCTGGACCATAATTTCCACATCTATAAAGTGAGGAGGTTGGATTTGATGTACTCTAAAGTCTCTTCCATCTTTAAATTTAATAATAGATCCTATGGTAACGGGGTGGTAATAAAATCTGCCCACCATAAATCAACTTGGGCCATTTTCTCTTCTCCAGGGTGTTAACTGGTTCCACTGGAAGGGCCATGAGCATTCAATCCAGTTTGCTGAAATGAAGCTAAGACCTAGCAACTTCCGGAACCTAGAAGGCAGAAGAAAAAGGGCATAAATATTTCATGGACAACAGAAGGAAGGGCATTAAAGGGGAAGGGAAGGGAGGGGAAGAAGGTCCAGAGAAACAGAAGATCTTACCAAAGTCTAAACACTCGACCGGGGCCACAGCATTGATAACAGCATAAGCAATGATGCCGATTTCACATATTCTTCAGTAAAGTCCTTCACACCAAAGACAATGATCTCAAAGGGGTTTTCTTTTTGGTTTTCTTTGGGATTTTCTGTTTGTTTGTTTGTTTCTGTAAAACTCTTCCAGTGACAATTTCATGGGATCTTTCTCTTGGGTGGCTCTGAGGAAGCATAAGGAGCAGGTTGTACATTGGTAGTTTGTTCTAGAACCAACCATATTTACAGAAAACTGTACAATTATCATTATTATTATTAGCTATAATTAAATGTGTGTCATTGGAAGGCTTTTTTTAACATTTCATACAACAGATCGGAAAAGCAATACCATTTCAATCATAAAAATCCAATTAATATGATTAATATAATAATAATGATGATGATGATGATGATTACAATAATAATAATAATAAACTAAGTGTTTTTAAAGAGATCCATGCTTTCCAAAACACAGCAGGACAGTGTCTGATTGTATTTTTTTTTAATAAAAGCACAATTACTTTTAAATGTACTTGGTGGATTTTCTTTCTACTTTGAATCTGTGTTCTATTAGTTCCAGGATTATTGAGGAGTGGAAGAAATATGTCTCACATTGAAGACCTAATTGTAACAGGGCTTGTGATTCAAAACAGTCAAAAGTTTCATTGTCTGTAAGATGAGGAGGTTGGATTGGATGACCTCTAAGGTTTTGTCCAGTTCTGATATATCCTATGAGTCCCTAAAGTCACTGGAGTCCAATTTGTAATGTGAGTCATCCCACTGGGTAACTCATTAATAGCCAAGTTGACAGTAGCTTTGAAGAAGGAACTGAGAGCAGCTAGCTCCTGGTCTGAAGTAGCTGAAATGCACATTTAATGGATCACTTTTTCAATGTAATTGGCTGTCTTCCCCTTCAAAAAGTGAAAAATTACTAACAAAAGCAAGGAATACAGAACAGGGGAAGGATCATCTTAGGGTTCATTTCTTTTCATTTGACAGCAAAGAGCCTCTACCTAATTCCTGTGAACCCTATTCTTGAATCAAAGAGAACAAAAAAATCATTTTTCTTTAAGGAGGGCCTCTTTATCCTATGTTTCTCTTAAGGGGAAAGAACATGAACAAAAGTAAATGGCTATGATAAGGTCATCAACATTAACTTAGCACATGGATGGAAGAAATCTGGCAGAGGAGCCAAAAGACAAAAGTTGGGTCCTTGCTCTGCCATTTCATTTACCTAACCCAAAAAATGGATATAATTTCTGCCCTTCTAAACCTTCCAGGGTTGTTGTGAGAATACATGAGATATGTGTGAAGGGATTTAACTAATTCACTTACTCAACAGACATTCATTGAAAACCTCTCATGCTAAGTGTTGTGGAAAGGAAAGAGGTGAAGATGATAAAGGTATGATAGTTGACTTCTAAAGTTTTATAGTTGAGTATGAGAAGAAAGAAATAAGGCATATATATATATATATATATATATATATATATATATATATATAAGTAACCATAATGCAAGGCAGGATCTTAAGAGACATGTTAACAGGAATTCTAAACACCTAGAATAATGAATATAACAATTATACTAAAATTGTCCACTTTAATATAATTATAATAAACGAAAATAATATGACTGTTATAGAGCTCTTCCCACATACTAGGCACTATGCTAAGTACTTTAAAAATGTTATCTATTTGATCCTCACAACAACCTTATCAGGCAGGTGCTGTTATCTCCATGTTATAGATAAGAAAAATGAAACAATGGGACAGCTGGGTGTCACAGTGGATAGAGCACCAGCCCTGAAGTCAGGAGGACCTGAGTTCAAATTTGGTCTCAGACATTTAATACTTCCTAGCTGTGTGACCCTAGGCAAGTCACTTAATCCTAATTGCCTCAGAAAAAAAAAAAAAAAGAAACAAACAAAAGTTAAATGATTTATCCTAGGTCCCACAATTAATAAGTGTTTGAGACTTGAACTCAAGTTTTCCTGTCTAGCACTTTATCTGCTACTTTATCCAATTTTTTCCTACTCATGATCCCTTTTTGCCTGAGAAAATTTTATGTAACCCAAGGAATATAGTTATTTAAAATAGATATACAAATAAAACATTTTGTTACAATAAATCATAATTTCACAATTCCTATATTAAATTACAAGAGTCCATGCAGGCTTCCAACCCATAGTTTAAAAAGCTAATAAGCACACCTTATTAACCCATAGTTTAAAAAGCTAATAAGCACAACACCTAACTAACCCATAGTTTAAAAAGCTAATAAGCACAACACCTAACTGCCACTATGGAAAACGTTCATAAGTCTTACTTGAGTTTTTAGCAGAGATTCATATGACCTTCAATATATGTTTTGTCTGTTGATAGCAAATTAGAAATCATAAAAGAGTAAATAAGAGAGGAAGGAGCTTCAAAAATTGGGCAAACTACTGAAAAAATAAATATCAAGTAAAAATTGACTTTTGGAAGACAAAATTTAGAGCAAAAATTCAGATGCATATTCTGCCTGAGTTATTAATAAAAATTCATATATTTTCATCATTATTTTGTCAAGAAGGCAGGGAAAGAAATATGCAACATATTTTAGAAAGATTTTTCTCCAAAATGACTAAAATAAACCAAGGTTTGATCCTTAATTATCTAAGAAATGGTGGAATAATCTTAACAATGCCAGACATGATTAGATAATTTTTCTCAAATAACAGTTACCAAAATAATGACATCATCCTGGGTCCTACCCATTAAAGTCTTGTGATTTAGGAGTAAAAATACCAATACAGATATATATAGATGGATAGAGAAATATGTATAGATATGTATATGTATACACATTCTAAAGAAATATAGACAATGAAAAAATTTAAGATAAAGGCAATTTACAATTAGGTAATAGATGCAAATATAAATAACTAGACTATTAGAGCGGGAAGAGACTTTAGAAATAATTCAACTGGGAAGCAATAACAAGGCACTCTAGATGACAAAACCAGGGTCTGAAGGATTTGAATCCTAGAATGATAAGCCCCATTGTGGAGCTCAAAGAAAACAACTTCACAAATAAAAGTTGGAAGAAATATTCATTAAAAAAAAAAACCTACAGGGATTAGTAAACTTATATGCTCAATAGATTTTTTTAAGAGAGTGACATTTCAGGGTATGGGGGAAAAATTCTAACGAAATCCTAGGATCCCTAAAAGAAGGGTATCCAGAACATAAGATGTGATAATCCTCCAGTATTTTGCCTTGATCAGAATTTGCTGCAATCTATTCTAAGTACCACTTTTTTAGAGGGAGAAACATTGCTAAAATGAAAAGCACCCAGTATTGTAAGGCATCTCAAAATGATTATATAAGAAAATGGATGGGACGGACTGAGGAGTGTTTAGCACAGGGAGGAGAGATCTTAGAGGAAAACACATTTTTTTACTTGGGCCCCTCAAGGCAAAACTAGAAGCATCAAGTATAAGTTTCAAATATGGTAAATTCTAAGTTAATGTAAAGGGGAAAAAAAATGTTCTAATGATTAGAGGTATCCAAATGTAGAATGGGCTATTTCATGAGAAAATGATTGAAATTCTCCCTTCCTGAAGATTTTCAAGCAAATATGCTGGTGATGTTGGAAATCGAAATAGATAAATTCTCAGGTCCTTTCCAATTTTATGCTTTTCTTGTTTTGTTAGTAAGGAGGTTAAGAGAAATTGTATGACTTACCTAGGTCATATTAAATATTAAGTTGCAAAAGTTTTGAGAAGCAGATCCAGAACTAAAGCCTAATTACCCTGATTCTCAATATAATGTTCTGCCCACCTTGCCATCAAAAATAAGCTAAGAACTAGGTGTTTGAATCGGAGTAGTGGAGCAGCAGATATAGAAAAAGGCTTTGTTCAAACCAAATGACATTAAAAGTTATGATTATTACTCTCCTGATTAGTCCAATAGGGCTTCATGGAGATGACTTCAATAATTTCCTAAGGGAAAGAAAGGGAATCGATGAGTTTTAGAAATGACCTAAAAGATCATCTAGTCCAATTTTCTGTTTTTATAAAGGAGGAAAATGAGATTCAGAGAGAGAGGGTAACAATATCACAAAATTAGTAGCATCCCATTGGTTGGCTAGCTGGGAATAGAAAATGAAAAGAACATTCTTATCATAAACTGCAATTTAATGGTCAAAGGAAATGAAAAATCATCTAGTCATGAAAAAATGCTCTAAATCATTATTGATTGAGAAATACAAATTAAGGTAACTCTGAAGTACCACTACATACTTTTCAGATTGACTGAGATAACAGGAAAAGATGATAAATGTTGGAGGGAATGTGGGAAAACTGTGAGACTAATACATTGTTGATGGAGCTGTGAATTTATTCAAACATTCTGAAGACAATTTTGGAGAGGATATGGGAAAATTGCAACTCTAATACATTGTTGATGGAGTTGTGAACTTATCCAACCATTCTGGAGAGCAATTTGGAACTATGCCTAAAGGGCTATCAAGCTGTGCATAAGCATTGATTCAGCAGTGTTATCTACTGGGCCTATATTACAAAAAGATCATGAAAAAGGGAAAAGGATCCACATGTACACAAATGTTTGTAGCAGCCCTTTGTGTAGTGGCAAGGAACTAAAAACTAAATAGATGCCATCAGTTGGCTGAATCCTTCCATGGATGACATTCATGGCTGAATAAATTATGGTATATAAATGTTATGGAATATTATTGTTCTATAAGAAATGATCATCAGGGTGATTTCAGAAAGGCCTAGAGAGATTTGCATGAACTGAGGTTAAATGAAGTGAGTAGAACCAAAAGAACATTGTACACAGCAACAAGAATATTCGATGATCAGTTCTGATGGAAATGGTTCTTTTCAACAATGAGGTAATTCAGGACAATTCCAATAGACTTGTGATGGAGAGAGTCATCTGAATGCAGAAAGAGAACTGTCAGGACCGAATGCGGATCAAAATATTTTCTCCTTTTTGTTGTTTGCTTGCTTTTTATATTCTTTCTCATTTTTTTCCTTTTTGATTTTTTTTTTTGTGTGTGTGCAGCATGATAATTATGAAAATATGTGTAAGAAGACTTGAACATGTTTAACATATATCGGATTATTTGCTCTCTGGGGAGGGGGTGGGGGAAGGGAGGGAGAAAAATTTGGAACACAAGTTTTGCAAGGTAATATTTTGAAAATAAAAAGCTATTATTAAAAAATAAATTGTAATTTAAGTAAGCTAACAAAACAAGAAATCGGCAATAAACAGATGTATTTAAGAGAAAGAAAAGGGGTGTGGATTTGGAAGAAATAAGAGAAAAGAGAGTTGTCAGCAGCTTGTATTTGAGCAAAAGTTAATTCAGAATTATCTGAGCCCCATTAGGGTTCTTCCTAGTTAATCTGAATTTTCTCAATTGTATACAGGAAATCTTGTACTCTGAATCTTTCCCTGGCACTTTTACACCTTTTTATAAGAGCTAGTAAGTACTCTTGGTCTCAAGTTCATCAGTAGTTCAGAGAGTTGTTCTACAATCCTTTTCAACTCTAAATCTGTGATCCAATGAATAAACTTTCATAACAATTGTTATCTAGGTTATTCAACTTTCAGCTGAGTCCCATTTGTCCCAAGCATCCTTAAACTTGCCATCTCATCCACAAAACACATTGCGGCCAACTGCCAGTGGACAAATGAGGGAAGAAGACATAGAATCCTATAATGTTAGATCTGGAAGAGATCTTAGAAACAATTTATTCTCTTTGTGTGTCTATCTGTCTCTGTCCCTCTGTCTCTCTGTGTCTCTATATCTCTGTCTCTGTCTCTCTGTGCCTTTACATATCTCTGTGTCTGTCTCTCTTTCTCTCCCTCTTTCCCTTCATCCATCCTTCCCTCCCTCCCTCCCTCAATCCCTCCTCCTTCTGTCCCTCCTTCCCATCCAATTTTAGAGAAAAATAAACAGATAATTCAGAGAGATGAAGTGCCAATGTTCAAGGTCATAAAAGGGAGTTACTAAAATGGTCAAGATTGGAGCTCAGATCTCTCCACTTCCAGTAAAGCTTCTTTTTTTCAATTTAGATCACTGCAACCAATATTCTCCATAACAGGCAAAAAACTGGCTTAGACTTTCCAACTTATGATGGATTCCTTCACCAAGCATCAAGACATAAATTTCAGGAAATGAAAGCTGAGGTAGATATAGTTTTTTTTTCTTTTTCTTTTCTTTTTAATTATAATAACTTTTTGACAGAACCCATGCTAGGGTAATTTTTTACAACATTATCCCTTGCACTCACTTCTGTTCCGATTTTACCCTTTCTCCCTCTACCCCCTCCCCTAGATAGCAAGCAGTCCTATACATGTTGAATATGTTGCAGTATATTCTAGATACAATATATGTGTGCAGAACCGAACAGTTCTCTTGTTTCACAGGGAGAATTGGATTCAGAAGCTAGAAATAACCTAGGAAGAAAAACAAAAATGCAAGCAGTTTACATTCATTTCCCAGTGTTCTTTCTTTGGGTGTAGTTGCTTCTGTCCATCCTTGATCGATTGAAACTGAGTTAGATCTTCTCTTTGTCAAAGAAATCCACTTCCATCAGAATGCATCCTCATACAGTATCGTTTGTTGAGGTATATAATGATCTCCTGGTTCTGCTCATTTCACTCAGCATCAGTTCATGTAAGTCTCTCCAAGCCTCTCTGTATTCATCCTGCTGGTCATTTCTTACAGAACAATAATATTCCATAACATTCATATAGGAGGTAGATATAGTTGCAAGAGTAACAGAACTAAGGACCTGGGTTCTAATACCAACTCTGCTATTTGCTGGCTGCATAATCTTGGATAATAAAAACAGTAACATTCATAATTAATTCTTTCAGGGCCATAAACATCATTTAATTTCTCCGAGGCTCAGTTTCTCTCCTTGTAAAAATGAAGGAAGAAAATAGAATAAATTATCTCAAAAGTCTTTACAATTTTGAATTTTTTGAGTCCTGGTTCTTCCAGTCACTATCTGTGTGGCTTTGCACCAATCATTTCCTGTCTCTTAGCTTCCATTTCCTAGTCTGTCAAATGAAGAGGTTTAACTTTACATCCCTCTTAACTGAAAAATCCTATATCCTTAAAGATTCTCACCCCCTCTCCTGGTTTTGCTGGGGCTGTAGCCGACAAGGTAAAAAACCCATGTGTCTGGCATGAATAATTTGAGGCAGGCTCTTCTTAGATTTAGAAAAGGTCACCAGTCAAGCACTGTATCTTATCACTGTCATAAACATACAACAGGGATGATCACTGAACTGTTTTTCACTTTAAAAGTGAAAAAAAACTCCAAATAAATTCTCTTGGGAGTCACCGTAAATTGCATTTTAAAATGAAATACCTTTAGTTTGTTGGCTCCCAAAACATGCCCTGAGTTTCATTAAAATGGAATGTGATAGAACAGAAGCCCAGATCAGAAGAATTTATTGTTTTGACTTGGTTAGATACTGCCTGGTTTATCTGGCTATAATAATTTCTGTCATTGTAGGGACATAGTTTGTTTGTCCACACTGCAGGAAATATTGCTTGCATTTTAGTCAAAGCAATGACCCTCTTGTTGCATAAACTAAAATAAATCAAGCCTTTGGCAGGGAGCTTTATGACTTTTGACCCCAACATAGACAGTGATTTTAGAATCTCCAGACTGATTTTCCTACCACTATGAACTTTAGTTTGATCCTAAGTTACTGAGGTTCTCTGAAGCCCACAGAGGAATTCACACCCACACTGATGCTGCAGAGGGAAGAATCGGCTCCTGAATGTTAGGGGAAAGTCCAAAGAATACCTAAAGGCAAAAACACAAAAAATCTGATATCTTAAATTAAAGAGAATTTTATGACTGAATGGAATCCTTAAAGGTCCATTCCCATCAGTTTACAGAGGAGGACATATTACTCAATTTATAGATATATGAATGTCAGTTTCGAGTACTTCATTTCTTTTCAGTGGGGCTAATAAAGAGGAAGAAGACACAGAAGAGAAAGAAAAAAACACTGTTTTTGTAAGTAAATTGCCTGGTTTTCAATCCTTTATCTGCTACTTGTTACTTATAGCATCTCAGGAAATTTCACTCTCTCTTTCTCTCTCTCTCTCTCTCTCTCTGGGCTTCAGTTTTCAAACTTGTAAAACACAAGGTTTGGAGATCATAATGTAGAGAAGCACAAATAACAGAGGCAGAGGAGACCTAAGTCTAGTCCAACCCTATGGATCTTTAAAGTCCTTTCTAGTTCTAAATCTGTAATCTTATAACTAGATGATCTTCAATATCATTTGTAACTATCAAAATCCAACTCTGTTTTAGGATGTTTTCCATTTGTACCATGTTGTTATTTTTTTTAAGCAGGTAGATTCAAAATTTCCAACATTCCCTCTGTCATGAAAACAAAGGCCATAATCCACTCCTGAGTTCTTTTTTTGAAGCATTTTATTTCACTCTGAATCCCATTCCCTTCTTTTTTTCTTGCTTTTGTTCATCAAGTTATGTTTCTAATAAAATCTTAATGCCTCAATGCTTAAATCACAATTTTTCAAAAGACATGTTAAGCTTAATACTACCTTCTTATTTAAGGACTTTTTTCTCTTGCCACATCCATCTCCTCTTTGGTGCTATTGATTCTCTCTGATGAAAATTCTGACCCTGCTAATTAGTTCTTCACAATCACTGGGGTGAAAGTTATTAAGTAGTACCCCTACATCTTCCATTGTAAGTCCTTTTATAATGGAAAAAGGTAATTGTCTTAATATCAGTCTGAGAAAGAAAAAATATGGATTGACTCTTTCTCTTAGCAGGGAATCACTTCACTTTTTGGAAGACTTATTTTGCTCATTGATAAAATGAAGACACTAGGCCTTTGTGCAGTGGCAAAGAACTGGAAATTAATCTCCCATAAGCTGAGGAATGACTGAATAATATATGGTACATAAATGTAATAACAAATAATTGCTCTAAAAGAAATGATGAGCAGGCTAGTTTCAGAAAAGTCTGGAAAAACTTGCATGAACTGATGCTGAGGGAAGTGAACAGAATTAAGAGAACATTGTACATAATAAAAACAAAATTATGTAATTCAGCTTTTCAACAATGAGGTGATTTAAGACAATTCCAATAGACTTTTGATGGAAAGTGGCATCTGCATCCAGAGGAAAAACTACGGAGACAGAATGTGGATCAAAACACTTTATTTTCACCTCTTTCTGTTATTGTTTTTTTTCTTTTTCATGTTTTTTTTCCTCTTTTGATCTTTCTTGTGCAGCATGATGAATATGAAAATATGTTTATAAGAATTGAACATGTTTAACCTATATAGGTTTGTTTGTTGTCTTGAGGAGGTTTAGGAAAAGGGAGAGGGAGAAAAATTTGGAACACAAGGTTTTGCAAAGGTAAATGAAAACATTTTGCATACATTTGAAAAAATAAAATACAGTTAAAAATAATTTAAAAAATAAAATGCAAGACTACATAGATTCATATTCTTCAAGCTGTTTCTTTTTTATTACCTTGGTTCCTACAAGGGAAAAAAACAATAAAAAAGACAAACATACATGTCAATTCTTTCACCTTGTTCTCTATATCATGTGAGGGGGAAAAATCATGGTCTACTTGATATGAAGAACTATTGGAGTGACTTGAAACTAGGATAAGTATCCACATGTGTGATAGGTTCTCCTTTGGGGTGATATATGTAAAATGAATTAAATTCTTCTTCAAGGATCTTTGAGTTCACCCTTGTCTGTATTCTCACCCTGTACCTTAACTGGTGATGATCTTTTCTAAACTTAATTGGCTGTTGACCATCAAAAAAAGAGGCAATCAATTTACCTCTAAACTTATGCTCCAAGCCTTTCAAATTTGATGTCCTCCTATATAGTCCTACTCAAACATCCTTATGTTGTGGAGATGGCCCTGGGTTTTCTGCAGGGTAAGCCAGCAGCAGACAAACTCTGAGAGCTTTTACCATTTTTGAGTAATTTCAAGTACGGTTTCAAAGACAGATTGTTTCTGTTATTAAAAGACCAGCAGCCTGGCTAATTTCAGAAAGGCTCATCAGAGATGACATATTCCTTCATCATGACAACCAATGAAATGGGGAAAAAAAATATGCTTAGCATTCTCTAGTTAAGCAAGCCAGGTGGTGGGTAAAGGAATCTAGAAATCCTAAGAATCACAGTTTTTATATCATCTAGAAACACTAAAATTGGTGCTCTAAACATGAGAAGAGCAAAATATGTTTGTTATATGTCAGGAGTAAGGAGAGGAGCAGATATAAAGTATAAGTAGTATAGGAAATAAAGTATGAGAAAACTGGAAAGGTGATGGTAGAGAACAGATTATAAAGGGTTTTAAAGGCCAAGTGGAGATTTTGTTTTATCTTCATTCTGCAGGTAACAGGAAGCCTCTGGAATTGATAGAGTATATGTGGGGAGAGGGACAAATTGTAAAGATTAAATAGCCAGAAAGGACACATAAGAGGAGGAAATGAACCATATCCATAGCTCTCTGATAAGAAATGGGAAGTTTTCAATTTCCGGAAGCTATATGTGACACTGACACCTTCAATTACAGAGAAACATTTAAGTAACTTTAAAATTGTTGCAATCTATTTTCTGTGTGATTTAAAATTTATGTTATCTTTTTTCTTTTTCTTTTACTAACTTTCCCTTTACAAGAAGTGCTATTTGATAAAGTTTTTCCTCCAAAATACTTCTTCTCTAAATAAAGAGAAGACCTGAAAGGTGAAGACTCTAAGAGAAGCTCTTCTTGACCATGTTACTTTCTCCTTTCCTGCTCCTGGATTGACATTGAGACTTCCCAGTCTCTATGGAAGAAATCCAAGAATCCCTGCTCAGGGAAGCCTCAGATCATACCACCTTTCCTATTGGTACTGGGTCAGGCCTTTTCGGATCTACTGTCCCTTTACAGATAGACATAGTTGCTCCCACT
This sequence comes from Sarcophilus harrisii, assembly GCF_902635505.1. NCBI lineage: Eukaryota > Metazoa > Chordata > Mammalia > Dasyuromorphia > Dasyuridae > Sarcophilus > Sarcophilus harrisii. The sequence continues at coordinate 436,805,571 of NC_045427.1, read as the reverse complement.
AATTAGAAGATCAGAGATGTCACCAATTACAATACTCCTGCTAAAATGAAGGATCAGGTGTCCTTACTGTCTGCCTGATCACTAGGCTTCCAGACCCTCAGGCATCCTCAGGAGACTTGGAAATGCACCATCTAAGAAATCCTTGACCTGGTATATCACCTTTCAGCTGAACTCTTAGAACCACTAGGCCCTTTCTAGTAAAAGAACACTTCATTATATGTTGTTTTTGCCACAGAAAGTGAAATGCTTTAAAGCAGAAGTTTCTATTTATATCCTTAGTTGTTTAACACAGTGTTTGTTACATAGTGCTTAATTGTTTTTGATTTCTTTTTGTTTGTTTCATTCATTCATATTCTGAGTAGAAATAAAGATAGTCATATAAGAAAGTAGGAATAAAATAGAAAGATGATTCCTTCATCCTTCAGATGATTGGTACAAGTTCTCCTTGAAGAGGAAAATAAAATTCATGAAGTTGATTTGATTAGAAATGAAAAAAAGCAAAAGTAAAATTGATCTCACAGTAAAATTTTAGGCCTTCAACCTAAGTCAAAATTAGATAATCTCTATGTTTACATGCTAGAGAGGGAAAAAAAAACTTCCAGATGAAATTTAAAACTGTATATTCTAAGGAACTACAATAGTTAAAGAGTCAGTAAACAGGAACTAAAATTTGTTTGTTCTAAAGATATATCAAGAAGAAACTAAAATTATTTATTTAGAGATTTGCAACTGTTAATGTCACATGTAAAGGTCCTTGAAATTATATCCTATGTCTTATCTAGTAAAAAACCTCAAAAAGCTCTTAAGAGTTTGTGTTCTTGAAAGAAACCAAACAAGTCATTTAATTGCCAACACAAATAAAGGAGTAAGGAATGGGGAGACAGCTAGGTGGTCCAGTGGATCAACTTCCCTGGAGGCAGACAGAAAGACACACACACGGAGACAGAGAGACAAACACAAAGAGACAGATACAGCAAGAAGGAGGGAGAGGGGAAGGAGGGAAAGAGAGGAAAGAGAGTGAGGAGACAGAAAGAGACAAAGAGAGAGAAGGACAGAGAGACAAGGGAAGGAGGAAGAGGAAAGAGAGAGTTAGGAGAGAGACAAAAATAGAGACAGAAATGGAAAAGGAGGGAGGAAGGGATCCAGAGGAAAAAGGGAGAGAGAAAGGAGGGGAGGAGTGAGGAAGGAAGAGGGAGAGAGAGAGAGAGAGAGAGAGAGAGAGAGAGAGAGAGAGAGAGAGAGAGAGAAAAGCCAGCTTTTCCTCTTTATTCATATAAGCCATCATCATTATCCAATCTGCTGTCAAGGCCTATCAATTTTACCTTCTTAATATTTGTCACAAGCACTCCCTTCCTTCTTCTGGCATTGCCACTGCTCAGTTTCACCCTTAAATAGTTTGCTGATTAGTCTCACACCTCACTCAGCTGCCATACACATACCTCCATATGTATCCTTAATCAACTCTGGAAGCTTCCTACTGTCTCCAACACCAAACATAGAATCCTTTGTTTAGTATTTGAAGCCCCTTTCATAATCTGTTCCCCAAAATAACGTTTCCAGCCTTCTTATACCTCTTCACCATACACACATATTCTGCAGTCTGTCTCCACCTCCTGGCTTCCTTCAAGTCTCATCAAAATTTTCATATTCTTCAAGAAGTCTTTCCAGGACTCTCCTCAATGCTACTGGCTTCCCTCAGCGATTACCTCCAATTTGCCCTGTATATATTTTATACATTAATAGATATTTGCATATTGTCTCCCCGATTAAAATGGGTCAGGGATAATGCCACTGTGTTTCCTTGCCTTGTATTTAGGTCAGTGCCTGGCATAAAGTAAATGTTTAATTTGATTTTAATCTTTTTCAAGAGACCTTACACACACACACACACACACACACACACACACACACACACACTCACTCACTCACTCCAAACACTGTATATTTATTTTAGTCTATCCTGCATTTGCTGGGCTGTCAACATGCTTTTGGGAAGTATGTTTTCCTTGAAAGCAAGGAAAGACAGGCTTATGTTTATATTTGTCTCCCTAATATCTATTACTGTGTTTGGCACATAGCAAGTTTTTGGTGATTGATTCATTGATTGACAGGATAAGTTATTTAATGTCAATGAGCCTTGGTTTACTTATATTTAGAATTAAGGGATGGGAAAAGATAATTTATAAAGTCTTATCCAACTTTAAACCTATCATGATAATTTCATTTCTTCCAACATGGAATATTCTCCTGCCAAGATCATTCACTGCATCCTAGGCCATCATCAGTCATCTTGACTTTTGTCTTACTACTAGATTTGAATGACTCAGGAAGAGAGAGGGAGGCTAATGACTGTGCAGCTCTGCCTCAATTAAATCCAATTCATGAGCAAGTCAAGACATCATCCTTGTGATGTCATTAGTCCTTTTTGAATGAAGTATGAACAACAAATAAACAACATATGTCTTCCCCCATTAGACTAGAAGCTCCTTGAGGGCAGAGACTATTTCTGTCTTTCTTTGTATCTCCAGTACTTAGCATAGTGCTTGGAAATTAGGCACAAATAAATGAATATATGTTTATTAACTACATATTCAATCATAAAGAGAGGTCACTGAGGCATTTTTTTTCAAAAATGTAGAGAAAGAAAATAAAGAAAAAAAGTATGAAAAATTTTAAACCTAAAGGTTAAATTTATATATTTAAAAAAGAAAAATAAATTGTACAAAACAGTGATCTACAATTTTCTGTGCAAACATCTTTTTTTTTCTGTACAATGTAAATAGCACACTGGATAAGGCCTGAAATCAAGAAGACCTGAGTTTAAATCTGGCCTCAGATACTTACTAGCTGCATTATCTAGACAAGTCACTTAAGCCTGTTTGCTTTAGCTGAAGAATGAGCTGGAAAAGGAAATGGCCATCCACTCTAGTATTTTTGCCAAGAAAACCTCAAAACAGATCACAAAGCATTAGATAGGACTGAAAATTGACTTAAAAAACAACATATAATTTAATTTTTTAAGTTCAGAATTTTAAAATAAATTAAGAAAGGAGAGAAATGAAAGTTTAATTGAATAGAGAATTTCCAAGCATTTCTGAAGAAAAATTCCAGACCTAAGTAAGGACTTAAAGATAGAAACACAAAAGTCTAGAGAAACCTGGAAAGGTAGATTTATTTGAGCAATTAGCAGGAACTGTATGATGATATAGCAGTAACATTCTAATAGGAAGAGAAAAAACAAGTGTAATTTCAGAACCTTAATGTCTTACAAGAGTATAAAGAAAGTACAATTTAATAAACAACAACAATAACAGAGGTTTGGGAAGTAGATTTGTGTTGTTCTGAATGTTTGAAAAAAAGAAAGAGAAGGTATTAAGGACCATGCCTAGGAGAAGGGGCAGGTCAATCCTCCGAAAGCCTCCACAGCTGTAGATCATAACATCTGAAGGAGTTGCAAAGCAGCCTTTACTGATGCAGGTATTACTTGTGGACTGGGAATGAAATAAATTGGAGGCAGAGGGAAGAGAGAGGTCAGACAACACAACTGCCTCTCAGTACGAAGGTCAAGCTTCTCATTGAGAGAATCTTGGAGAAAGTTGGTTGGATACAAGACATTCATGAGAAACTCCCTACACCCCCCACCCCAAATCTTCCTCTGGTTGGCTATGACTTCAAGCTTCAAATTTTCAACGACTCCTACAGCCTGGAGATCATGCGATAACTAATGAGCACACACAACACCTATTGGATGCTGTGGCTGCTGTCTTCAGATTTCATATTTCCCCTCCTGGCATGAATCCCCAGTGAACTCAGGGACAGCTCTATGACCTTTATCAGCTCAAAGTCTGAGACCTTCACCCCTTTACCCCAAATTAATTTGGGGGTGACTGCTTGAGGAGGAAAATAATGCAAATAGTGTTCCCCTTGAATTTTAGGGGCAATGGGAGGGAAACTGAGGAGCTCTCCTCTGGGAGAGACCCACCTCAAGGAATCAAGATCTATTGATACCCTCTATTGAGTAATTACACCCTCTATTGAGTTGAAAATTAGTCCAAGATTACTATTCAATTGGAGATCTGGATCTGATAATCGGCTCAAACTGTCCCCAGACCCCAGGTTAGGATTTGGCCATAAAACAGAGGTCTGTGACCCAGCAGCCACTGGCAGATGGCTCCCATGTCCCAACATATGTGGGACATAAGAAGCACAAGAATTTTAAGAGAAGCAGCAGCAGCAGAATGTTAAGGACCATGCCTAAGTGCACTGTAAGGGGCAGGTTAATTCTCCGAGAGTCTCCACAGCTGTGAACATCTAAAGGAGTTGTTAAGCAGCCTTTATTGATACAGGTGTTGCTTTGTGGACTGAGGAAATAAATTGGAGGCAGAGGGAAGAGGAGAGAGGTCAAAGAACACAACAGCCTCTCACTGGGCTATTCTTACAGAGAATAGCAACTGCCTCTCAGTCTCCTTGTATCATTGTCATCTGCTCACAAGAAGAGACGACAATTCCAGGAACTGGTGTCTGGCTTCTGAAAACCACAAAAGCAGCAGATAACATTCAAGAGCTTTTTGTGAGTAGGATCCTCCCAGAGTTCCTCTGCTAACCCTCAGGGAAGGAAAGGGAGAAGAGACCCGGTAAGACTTTTTAAGTCGGGGTAATTAAATGGGCTAACATAGCAAAGGGTTGAGCCAGGAGATTGATGAGAGACTTATATGCCTATTCTGACTATAGTTCTCCATTTGAAAGTTTGCCTCCATGGCATCTCACAAGATCAACCTACAACCATCCAGAGGTGACAGTGCTGCTTGCATTCCTCAATGTGCAGACTCAGATAACAACAAATGCACAAACTTACTGACCATGCTATGGCGGGGAATATCCATAAAACAAAAAAATGGGGAATTGTTAAGGACCATGTGTAGGTGAAGGGGCAGGTCAATTCTCCGAGAGCCTCCACAGCTGTGAATCATAACATCTGAAGGAGTTGCAAAGCAGCCTTTACTGACACAGGTATTACTTGTGGACTGGAAATGAAATAAATTGGAGGCAGAGGAAAGAAGAGAGAGATCAGATAACACAACGGCCTCTCAGTAGCGAAGTCAGAGAACTCTCCTTGTATCATCATCACCATCATCCTCTCACATGAAGGGTAGTTGGATCCCCAGCAGCCACTGGCAGGTGGCTCCTGTATCACAACAAGAAAGGAGAGTATAAGATATATAAACTAGAGTAGAAAATGAGAGGGTGGAACTTTCTGTTTCTCATAATTTGGATCATGAAGAGTTTACAAACATGAAGTAATAGACAGTAGATGAATCTCACTTTTATCTGAAATAGATAAAGGAGTGTTGAATATAGCTACAAACACATTCACATGCAAAGTTTGGTGTAGATATACTTTGAATTCAATAGAGAAACAAGCAGAGATTTGGGTAAGGATGGAAAAGGTGTTGATGATAGTTAATTATACCAGTGAGGGAATAGTCAAGAAAAACAAACTTCCTGAAAAAGTAATGAGAAGGGCAAGAGAGAAGAAAATAATTAGCATCTTAGAGAATCCCTTAAATTGTCTCTTAAACAATTGGGAAATAGCTGAATAAAATAGTGGTGTGAGAATGTAATGAAATATCCTCATGCTATAAGAAAATGACAAAAGGAACAATTTCAGAAAATATTAAGCAATATGAACTGACACAGAGTAAGGTGAGCAGAAGCAGTCAGAAAAGTAATTTGCATAAGGATAACATTTTAAAGAAAAACTATTTTGAAAGACAAGAACTCTGATCCATGCAATGACCAATCATGCCTTCAGAGGATCTTTGATAAAGCATGTTAGCTATCTCCAAGCATAGAAGCAATGGACATGACTGGCAGGAAGGGATATGTATTTTTTTTTAACATAGCTACTGTGTGGATGCATTTTACTTGACTGTGGGTATTTATTACTGCTTTTTTTTTTTTTATCTTAATTCTTAACAGAGGGAGGAGAAGGAAGGAGGAAGTAGTGTCAGCAACAGTTATGCCAACAAAAAGCATTTTTAATGCATAGAAAAAATTCAAGAGGAATCATAGACAAGCAGAGCAGTTAAGACAATGATATGTGGAATTTATGAAATACTTTAAAAAACAGCAAGTTGTATGAAATGGAGATACATGATTTTTAAAGAATCATCATAAAAAAACACTTGTGTTCTACTATGTATATAGAGATGCTCTTGTGTTTTTTCATTTAAGTTCAGAATAAATTAGGCATTGATATTTCAGGAGCTCTAAGAATCTAGGATTGATGAATTTGCAGCCAGTATATATATTTCCAAAATTGGTATAAAAATACAAGCAACCAGCAGAGGGCAGAAGAGGTCTCATTTTCCCACTTTTTTTTCCCCCATTCCCAGAGAAAACCTATAGTACAGTCTCGATCAGAAAAAAAAAAAAAGGTTCAAAAAATGAGACCCTGTGAGGTTAAAAACTCATTCAAATGTAAAATTATCAATTTTACTATTTACTTCAAGAATTACTTATGAGAAAATATTAGAAAGTAGTGGGTATGAGAAAAAGAATAGTTCTCCTTAAGTCAGAGGATCTAGGTTCAAATCTTCCCTCTGGTTCTTACTTTGTCATCTTTGGCAAGTTAGTTAACCTTGCCGAGGCTACTTTATCTTATTTGAAAAATTATATCTATATACACATATATGTATACATATATATATATATATATATATAAAACCTTAAATCCCCCTATTTTACAAATAAAATAAGATAATAGTTTATATATATGAATTGTAAATGCCGTAGGATTACAAGTTTGTAGAGATCTTTTAGATCATCTAGCCTCACTTTCCTTTGCTTAACACTGTGATAGTTGAGGCTAAAAGAGTGAGCCTTGTGGCTTCATAATAATTATCCAAGTAAAGATATTTAGAATAAGCATCTTTTTCCTTCATGTTGAAAACAACATGACTTCCCAACACCACAGGACTATCCAGAGAAATGATAAATGGGGAAAGGAAATCAAAGACAATAAGAACAATGAAAAATCTCTACCTTTTTGATAGATTTTTCCTCATGATAGACTGTGAAACAAGTATTGCAAGAACAACTGTTTTTACTTTATAGATAAGGGAAGGGGATTTTTCCCAAAGCTAGAAGTATGTCTTGGCCTTCAACTCAGGGCCTCTGAACTCGAAATCTAGAATGATATATCATAACTACAAGATCTAGCTTTCAACATCTAATAACCTCATTTCTCCTAATAAGTTAGCTTGGAAAGGCTTAAGTCATTGACTATTACTCTTACCAAGTGAGGTACATGAGCTTTTCTATCATGCATGATTTTCATTTTTAATTAATATTAATTTTCTTCAAAAGCTAATCATTTGAACAGTGCATCATAGTTCATAAAGCATTTTATGCCTACTGATCTGATTTGATATTCACAACAATCTATGAAGTAGGTTGGAAAAGTATTGTACCTAATTTTTTGGTCGTATATGAGTAAACTGAGGCTCTGGGATGTTAAGATGACTTGTTCATTTTCACGCTGTTAATAAACTAATAATGACTGGAGAGGTAGTAAAGTTTAACACAAAGACCAACAGATTTGAGATTGCAAAATCCTCTGGGATTATATCAAATAAGAGAATTTGGGTTTGAATCTCAGGTCTGTTTCTACTCTCTTATGTGTCCTTGGAAAATGGTTATTCTCATTCTGACCTGAGGACTCCCCATTCTAAAATGAAGCAGCTGGACTTAATGATCTCTGAGGCCCCTTCCAATTCTAAATCTATAATTCTATGAAGTATGAAGCCACAACTAGAACTGGGGATTGGTCAGTCATTTTTTCTTTATGACCAATTCCTCAACAAAAAAAAAAAAAAAGGAAAAAGAAAAAATATATAAATGTATTTTTTTAAAAGGAATGGCAAGCTGTACATAACAAATCTGTAATCTGATGAAGAATCATCTTCTTTATTGCACTATTATAAAATGCTTGTTTTATTCCATAAATTAAAAACAAACTAACTAAATAAAAACTGAATAAAGTTATTTCCAATGGCAAAGTATAAAGTATCCCAGTTAGATCAGTGTAAGGTTATTTAGAAGCACTGGGTCCTGACCTGAGCAACTTCAAGTTACAACTAGATAGATGACTTCCTTCCTAGGCTGACAGAAGGTTGACTCCTCTGACTCACTTTATATCATTTTATTTTATGGCATATATTAGATTATTTAGATATTAGATTAGATTTTTTGGCTGTATAAACAAACTATTTTCTTCATTTCTCCATGACTCATTTTTTCTATCTATAACATGAAAAGATACTTTTCACCTATTAACCATCTGTAATTGTTTTAGGAGTAATACATAGTATAGCCTGCAGATGGTAGGCTGCTCCCACCAATGATTGGTAGCTATTCTATTTTTTTTTTTTTCCAGTTGCTATTCTGTATAACAAGAAAAGCAAGTAAAAGGGTAAAAAGATCAAAGTATATCCACATGTTGATATTTGGCAGAAAATTCTTGTTGTATTTCTGTCTAGAATTTATAATGTTAGAGCTAAAAGCAATACTGTAGAAAAGACATTAGCTAAGAGACATTGGCCAGTTCTTTTACCTGCTTTCTCTATTAACATTACTACTACAGATTAATTTTACAAGTTTCCTCACCTTTAAAATTAGGAGGCTCAATTAGATGATCTTTAAAGTCTTTTTCATGTCTAATAGTCCTTATTCTAAGATTCCTTCAAGCTCTGACATTTCATGTTCTACACACTAAGGCAATGGTGCCAAATTCAAATTGAAATAGATCCCTTACTTTCAGAAAAACCTGGGGAGTTTTTTTTATGAACTGATACAAAGGAAATGAATAGAACCAGGATAACACTACACACATTAACAACAACATTGTGAGGATGATCAACCGTGAAAGCCTTAGATAATCTGATCAAAAACAATGATCCAAGACAATTTCAAAGGACCCCTGATGAAAAAAATGCTATCCACCTTCACAAGAGAAAACTGCTAATTTCTGAATGCAGATTGAAACTTACTTTTTTTCTATTGTTTTTTTATGAAGCAACTGGGGTTGAGTGACTTGCCTAGAGTCACACAGCCAGGAAATGTTAAGTGACTAAGGTCATATTTGAACTCAGATCCTCCTGACTTCAGGGCTGATGATCTATCCACTACACCAACTAGCTGCCCTAAAGCTTACTTTTTTTAAAAGCTTTATTTTTATGTAACCATTATTTATTATTATTTAACTTAATTTTCTTATGTGTATTTTCTTTTGCAACATGACTAATATGGAAATGTTTTATATTGTTTCACATATATACCCAATAAAATATCACTTGCTTTCTCAAGAGGGAGGGAAGAGGTGAAAGGGAAAGAAAGGATTTGGAAATCAATATTATTAAAAATAAATGTTGAAAAATGTTGAAATAGTAATTAGACAATTATTTAACAAAATAAAAATTTCATATTTTTATTAAAACCTTTTATTTTCAAAACATATGCATAGATAATTTTTCAATATCAACCCTTATAAAACCTTGTGTTCCAATTTCCCCCCCTTCTCTCTACTCCCATCCCCTAAATGGCAAATAATCCAATATATGTTAAACATAATAAAATATGTTAACCATATAAATATATATGTATATATTGGATTTATCTTGTTGCACAAGAAAATCAAATCAAAAAGAAAAAAAATGAGAAAGAAAATAAAATCCAAGCAAACAAACAAACAAAAAAAAGAGTGAAAATGCTATGTTGTGATCCACACTCAGTTCCCACAGTCCTCTCTCTGGATGTAGATGGCTCTCTTCATCACAATATCATTGGAAGTAGCCTGAATTTCATTATTGAAAAGAGCCACATCCATCAGAATTGATCATTGTATAATCTTGTTGTTGCAGTGTACAATGATCTCTTGGTTCTACTCATCTGACTTAGCATCAGTTTATGTAAGTCTTTCCAGGTCTCTCTGAATTCATCCTGCTGGTCATTTCTTATAGAATAATATTCCATAACATTCATATACCATAACTTATTCAGTCATTCCCCACTCAGTTTCTAGTTTCTTTCAACTACAAAAAGGGCTGCCACAAACATTTTTGCACAAATGGGTCCCTTTCTGTCCTTTAAAATCTCTTTGGGATATAAGCCCAGTAGAAACACTGCTGGATCAAAGGGTATGCACTTAAACATATATTTTGGAAAAAAAAAAAAAAGATTCCTACAGGTTGAATATTGACTTAGAAAATCACATCTTAACATATTATTATCTATATTCTGTTGCATTTTTATTTTGTTAAGTATTTTCCACTTCAATTTTAATCTGATTTGGGCTTCACTCTGGAGTTTTATAACCCAAGTTTGATATTTATGCTCTTAGATACTTTTCAATTCTAATGAAGCTAATTTCATCACTTTAGAATTTAGAATTTCTATGAATTCATATCTCTAGGAAAAGAAAATTCTACTGCAGTTTCATGAAAACAGTCTAATTTGAACTACCAGATTGCAGGAACAGAAACAAAGATGCGTCTTCCTGGTGGGTACAATGAGACAAGTATCCCCACCTCCTGTCCCTGAGAGGGAAAAGCACATAGATCCATTCAGGACTATGATATGCAAGTCCAAGTAATAAAGCAGGAAAATATTACATTTTCTAATTGTACATAGTACTATACTTTGGTTTTTACAGAGAGCAAGGTTCACCATCATGAGACATTTTCTCTTGAGCTACCAGACTACATTTCTGAGACAGAAAGAGGAACAAAAAGTTTGTAAGACAAATAACTGACATACTAGGAGGCACAGAAGGCTATATCTTCAGGAAGAGAAGAAAATAGTGTTGTTCCCAAGGGAAACTAATCAGAGTCACTTTATGCATTTCTAGCATTTTTTAATAGAAACTCTTGGATGAGTTTCTCTCATCAATTCTAGGATGAGCCCTAAACTTTCTTTAAGTGGGAAGACAAAAATCGTGAGTTTCTAAGACCCAAGAAACCTTGGATCTGAATTATTCCCTTGAAGTCAGATTATAAAACACCTGCAGTCGCAGCAAAGAAGTTACTGCCAAAAAATTAGAATGGCTTGGCTGGGTATGGGTAATTGACACAGGACCAAATTTCGCTTTCAGATAAAAATTTCAGAGTCTCATCTGGGAAATCACAAGAGACTTGTTCAAAGGATCCATTTCCTTATATTGCCTAGGCCTTTGTATTGAAAATGAAATGTATTGAAATTGAGATCCTGCCTTTTTCTTTTCCTATACATACTAAGAGAAATCTTCACTCATCACTGATGCACTTAACCCTTTATTTGTACTTAGTGCAATTAAGAAGAAGAAATTCATAGGATCCTACTATATCAGGTAGACAAAATAGAGTCTTTATTCCACTCACTGTCTTGCATTTCAAAGAATAAGACTGGATACATCTTTCTAATTGAGGGCTCTAAGATATCTCTAAGAGACTTAGGGAGTGTAATTCTTCTAATTCTATAGGCTCAAGTGCACATCTAATGTATATGTTCCCCCAATATCAAAGGCCAGTGACCAGTGATATAATTTTATTTAACTAATTTACTAAAAATATCTATTATAAAGAAATGTTTACTGAAAAAAATATAGCAAGAATTAAAGTACAGGAAGGGAGGGAGGGAAGGAGAAAAGAAGGAAGGAAGGAGGGAGGAAAGAAGGAAGGTAGGAAGAGAAGGAGAGAAAGAGAAAGAGAAGAAGGGAGGGAAGGAAGGAGGAAAAGAGAGGGAGAGAGGGAAAGAAGAAAGGAGGGAGAAAGGGAAGGAGGGAAAGAGCAAGGAAAGGAAGGAGGGGAAAAGGAGGGAGGGAGGGAGAAGAAAGGGAGGGAAGGAAGGAGAAAAGAAGAAAGGGAGAGAGGGAGGGATGGAGAGCACTGTGCTAGGTGCTGGGAATACAAAGGCAAATAAAACAGTTCTCTCAAGAAGCTTATATTCTACTTTAATAGTATGTCTTGTACATTTATAAAAGGCTGATTATTCATCTTCACAGCTTTTCAGTATCTCTTCAAAGTGCCGTGCATCCCAACAGTAAAAAAAAGTGCCAAGTATATGTACCCTCAAAGATGTCAAACACAGAGCGAAAGGACTCATCCATACAAATAAAGAATTGAAATAAAGTAGTTGTCCATAAACTAGAGAAATATTGAATTATAGTTAAAATTAGTGAAATGTTATTACTCCATAGGCAATTATGAAAATGAAAAATTCAGAGATACTTAGGAAAAGTTGTATGAATTGATACATGATAAAATAAGCAGAAACTATGAAAATAAAACATTTAACACAATGCTATAAAAGAAAATAACTTTTAAAAACTTCAGAACTTCCATTAATGTATCAACCAATCATGATTTCAGAAAATTGATGATGAAATATGTTCTTTCCCTCCTTTCTATTCTTTACCTCACCCAATTCCACCCCATTCCCTTTGGCAAAGAAAAAACTGAGAAGAAATACATCAGATGTGGCCAATTTGATTTGTTTTACATGGTTATTTTATACTAACTCATGGGGAGTGGAAGAGAGGCAGTATAGTCTATTGGGAAGTAAGACAAATGTAAGAAAAGAAAGGGAAAGAGAATCAATAAAATGTTAAATATATATATAGAAGAAAACAAAATGAAATTTAGGAGAAGAAAATGGAGTGATTTTGCTAATGTTTTGTTAAATATAGCTAAGTAATATAGGAATTAAAAGCTCTGAGCATAGACTAAAGAACACCTGGGTTCACATCTACCCTCAGACAAACTCCTGTTTGCCCCCATGTCCTCAGTTGTAAAATGTGGATAATAATAGTATCTATCGCCTAGAATTCTGCAGATTTAATGAGATAATAACTATAAAAATCTTAACACAGTGCACATAGTAGGAGCTTAATAAATGTTAGCTGTTGTTCTGCATATACATTTTTTGTTCTTTATATATTCAAAAATTTGTGTTTGCTGCTTTTTAAGTGCATGGCATTATTTTTGTTGAGTCAATTGGAGTTAAGTGACTTGAAACAGGGTCACACAGCTAGGAAGCGTTAAGTGTCTGAGGCCAGATTTGAGCTCAGGTCCACCTGACTTCAGAGCTGGTACTTTATCCACTGCACCAGCTACCTGCCCCCATGATAAAAATTTTTAAAAAGAACACTTGACCATGTCCCTAGTATAAGAATTGACAAAATTTTTTAGAAATATTTTCTACTCAGGCTCAGTTCCAGGAAAAAAAAAAGTCTCTACAAATGAATTGGTAGGAAAATTACAAATGCAGAGCAAGTGTGTGAGGGGGGTGGTTTCTATCCTCTGATAAAAATTAGTCCCTCTGTCTTGACTCCCAGAAGTAGAAAGCAAAATTAATTGATTACCTACAATTAAAATTTAGTCCTTGATTTCCTCATTTGGAAAGGGAGTTATATTTAAAGATTCCTGGCATCCCATCCCGTTTTATATCATATCTTAGGTGTCTTGAAGGCATTTCTTGTTCTCTCTCACCTAGCAATTCCACTACTGCTAGCATCCTTTCTCCTGAACTATAATGCATTTAACTATTTTGTATTTATTTAACTTAAATTATTTGCATGGACAGATATGTTGTGCAGTAGATATAACACTAGGCTTGGAGTTAGAAAGTCATCTTCCTAATTTCAAACCTGGCCTCAGATACTTACTAGCTGTGTCACCCTGGGAAGTCATCAAACCTGCTTGCCTCAGTTTCCTCATATGTAAAATGATCTAGAGAAGGAAATGACAAATGGCTCTGGTATCTCTGTTAAAATAACCCCAAATGGGGTCACAGCTAGAAAAACTTAAAATGACACTAATAACAAATTGTTTTATATATGTACCTGTTGCTTCCCTTTCCCCCATTAGAATGGAAGGTCCTTACCAATAGTTATTGCTTCCTTTGTATTAATAACCCTAACTTAACACAGTACCTGCTACATAATAGGCATCTAACAACTTTTTAATAATTATCAGATTAATTGGTAGCATCTATCCTCTCTGCTTTTTCAAAAATTGTTTCATTTCACTATTTCCACTCATATGAAAGAGTGTTCCAAATCACTATTGATCAGAGAAATGCAAATGAAGACAACTCTGAGATACCACGACACACCTGTCAGATTGGCTAAGATGACAGGAAAAAATAATGATTAATGTTGGAGGGGATGTGGGAAAACTGGGACACTGATGCATTGTTGGTGGAGTTGTGAACCAATCCAACCATTCTGGAGAGCAATCTGGAATTATGCCCAAAAAGTTATCAAACTGTGCATACCCTTTGATCCAGCAGTGCTACTTCTGGACTATATCCCAAATAAATACTAAAGAAGGGAAAGGGACCTGTATGTGCCAAAATGTTTGTGGCAGCCCTATTTGTAGTGGCTAGAAGCTGGAAAATGAATGTTTGCCCATCAATTGGAGAATGGTTGGATAAACTGTGGTATATGAATGTCATGGAATATTATTGTTCTGTAAGAAATGACCAGCAGGATGAATACAGAGAGGATTGGCAAGACTTACATGAACTGATGCTGAGTGAAATGAGCAGAACCAGATCATTATATACTTCAACAATGATACTGTATGAGGATGTATTCTGATGGAAGTGGATTTCTTTGACAAAGAGAAGATCTAACTCAGTTTCAGTTGATCAATGATTGACAGAAGCAGCTACACCCAAAGAAAGAACATTGGGAAATGAATGTAAACTTTGCATTTTGGTTCTTCTTCCCGGGTTATTTTTACCTTCTGAATCCAATTCTTCCTGTGCAACAAGAGAACTGTTCGGTTCTGCACACATATATTGTATCTAGGATATACTGAGACCTATTTAACATGTATAGGACTGCTTGCCATCTAGGGGAGGAGGTAGAGGGAGGAAGGGGAAAAATCGGAACAGAAATGAGTGCAAGAGATAATGTTGTAAAAAATTACCCTGGCATGGGTCCTGTCAATAAAAAGTTATTATAATAAAAAAAATTGTTATTTATAGTTAATTTGGGTATTTATAATAGACAAAATAATTTATTCACTCAAAAAACATTTTAAAAATAAAATTACTGTTATTGTAAATAAAAAAAATTGTTTCATTTCTTATCATCAATTTATGTTTAATTTTCAAGTGGTTTCAAACATCTTTGGGAAAAAAATTAAGTATATATTAATAAAATAGGACTTTCAAGTACCCAAATAAACAGATATTAACTTTCTGAGAAAATCACATTACTCTCTATCTTCTTTAAGAAAAAATTGAAGAACTCATTTTAAGGCTCCCTTGACATTATACTATTAGATCAGAGAACATGCCCTGGAATATTTAATCTACTTAAACTTGAAACTCACACCCTATAACCTCATTGTCTGTAATACTAGAGAAACTGAGGCAAGCAAAAGTTTGGTTTTTAATCTTTAATGTGAAGTTTAACCTAGAGGACCACATGGGACTCTTGTAAAAAGCATTTGGTGTAAATAAACCCCGGCAGGGAACTTATATAAGGTTTAAGCTAAGTAGGGTTTAATAGGTGAAACAAAAGCAGATTAGGGGAGCAAAATTATTGAAAGGATGGACAAGACATAATTCCAGGAAAGGATCATAACTTAATCCTGACAGGATGGGGTCAAGATAAGGTCACAGGCAAGAGACAGAGGGATAAAGGGCAATACTTAAAAGGAAGGAGAATTAATTAATTGAGTAAAGCATCTTAGTTTATGACACAATGATATGTAAAAGACAGAACTTCAAGGTTTTTCCTGGGCTCTTTTTAAAACTCAATTTCTAGTCCTAATGGCAGGGAGGGGGTGGGGGTGACTATGATTTTTTTTTTTATTCAGGGCTCAACAGCCCTGATTGCTAAGTATCTCAGGTAACCCATTCTAAGTGCTCCAAATATAACTCTTAGACAATGGCCATCTTCTCATCAAAACATCCTTTTCCTACCTACCCTCTGCACCTCATTCCCCACCATAATCCTTTCCAGTTTAGAAACCACAATTTAATCAATATGACATTGCTGGTGCAAAGGGCATATGATTTCATTCCCTCATCATTTTCCTCAGTACCCAGTAACTTTTTAAACCAAATACATCTCCCTAGTCATCCCATTCTTGTATGTGTTAACTTCCCTTATTATTAGGACTATAAGAAAATAGATTTAAAGCTGGTAAGAATCTTAGAGATCAATGATTCCAAACCCCTAGAGCTCAGAAAAATTAAGAAATTTGCCCAGTCATATAACTGACAAGTGTTCTGAGTCCATATTTGAACCAAATTTTCCTGACTCCAAGTCCAACACTTCTTCATCTTCACCATATCTCTTTAGTATGTAAGCACAATAATTGACACGTGGTTAAGTCCTTAACAAATGTTTTTCATACATTCAAGGATAATATGGCTCCCGAAAAGATAACCCACTGAGTACCCAAGTAGCATAAAGTTATGAAAATAGAGATAAAGACGATTAATGAGATTATTGTTGGGAAATTGCAGTCCTGAATGCTTATTGTTATGATAGGAATTATAACAAGTGAAGTAATTTTTCTTTCCATCTTCAACACCTGCAGACCATCTGATTACAAGAACAATCACAGCTGATAAGAATGAGATTTTGCTTCTGAACAACAAGAAAAATTAGCTAGCTAGCATGAAAGAGTCCTCTGCTGTGATTTGTCTTGCACGGGAGCCAACTATCTCATTTAATTTTTATCACATTCCTACTGGGTGGAGATACCTTAAGAAAATATTCTTTCTCCAATCAGTGATACAATGAAGTAATTTCAATTCAATGCAACCAAAATTAATTAAATTCCTACAATGGTTTACAGCATTGTACTAGAGATTTGGGAAAAGAGGCAGATCAGCAACTTGCCAATGATGAAACAGGATCTAGGAAAATTGCCTGTGAGGCACAAAGAGGCCCAGAGACTTTCCCATAGTCACATGGCTCATGTCAGAGGTGAGATTTTAATTGAGTTTTCCCAATCCTAAACCCAGGATCCTGTCTACTAGGTTAGATTGCTAGGCATACCCAAATAAAATTTCTTCAGAGCTTAGTTTATTGCAAATAAACAGACAAATTGAAGAAAGAAAGGGTATTAGTAACTAGGGATATCATTGATGTTTCACAGAGGAAGTGGCAGTAGAACTAAGTCTTGAGGGAAGATAAGGATTCTTAAGGTGGATATAAGGAGAGTGGATACTGGAAGTTGGGAACATCATTTGAAGATACTTAGGGTCACACAGTACTAAATGCAGATATGAATTGGACAAAGAATGGGCATGGAAAGACGGAAATCAATTTGGGAGCAATTATAGTATTCCAGGAGACAGCCAATAAGGACTTGAATGATGATTATGGCCATAACAGTGGATGGAAGGGGACAGATGTGAGAAAAATTATAGAGTTATTTATAATTGTCAGAGTAAAGGATGACTCCAAGGTTATGAAGCTGGCTGACTGGAAATGTGATATTATCTAAGGCAGAAAAAGAAAATATGAGAGGCAGAGAGATGTGGGAATAAGGAGATAAATGAGCCCTATTTTGAACATGTTAAGCTTGAGAAACCATCAGGACATCCAGGTAACTATCTTAGAATCACAGAATAGAATGGTACCTCAAATGGTACCTTGGCTACCCCAACATATATCTAGCTAAGAACATAATATGCAACAAGTTATCATCTTCTGCTTGAAGAAGTCCAATGAAAGAGAAATCACGAAATCTTGAAGCTGCCTATTTCTTTTAGGGATGCGTAGAGTAGAAGTAGAGAAGAAGTAGAGTAAGAGAGTAGAAAATGGATAGAAATAAAGAAGAGAAAGATAAGGAAAAATCAAATAAATAAACTGTGAATTGGGGAAAAGCAGTGTTGTGAGAGCCAAAGAAGGAAAGAATGTCCAGGAGGAAAAAGGGGCCAAAACTGTTAAAACTTCAAGGAAAGCCAATAGAACGAAGATCAAGAAAAGATAATTGGATTTAAAACAGTGACGATATTACTGCCAGTAGTGGACTGAGACACCAAAAGTTCAAGAAGATGAATATGATGAAGGAATAAAGACAATCACTGTGGGTGATTCTTTCTGGGAGTTTGTAGTAAAAGAAAGGAAGGAAAAAGAATGAAACTTAAGTAAATGGCTAGGACAAGGAAAGGTTTGTTAAGGAAAAAAGATACATGAGTATATTGGCAATTAGCAGGGAAAGAGCCAGTAAATAAGGAAAGACTGAAAATAAAAGAGCTAGGGAATGAGTACTTTCACAAACTTCCAAAGGAGAGATAATATTGAGCTATTAACCTTGGAAGAGAGAAGGGCCACCTACTCCTCAGAAAGTATCATAAAAAAAGAAAGGGATAGGTGAAGATTCAGAGGAGTAGTGAGTCACTACTCTCTTAGTATGAGTGACTTTCAAGGCTTTATCCTGGGCTTTCTCTTTTCTATACATTTCTCCTTTGATGGTTTCATCTGCTTGTATAGGCTTGATTATCTCTATGCAGATGACTCTCAAATCTATAGTAGAGGACATGGGGGTGTAATGTAAGGTATCTTTTTTCAGTTAAAAAAAAAAAGATGAACTCATGTACCAGAAGACAGGGATCTGGAAATATTGAAGATGACTTGAAAAGAGAGGAGAAGGTTTAGAACAGCTGCTGGGCAGAGGGAGGTGGGAGCATTATAGTATCAAAATAATGAAGGCATTGCCATGAAGCAATAACAATCTTCTTACTGTTAGAGAACAGCAATTTGTAGTGTATCCAGTCAGCAGTTATATGACTTTCTCAACTAGGATGCTCCTCAAGGTCCCATGATAAATATTTGTTATTTTTGTTCCCTGACTACTTTCTAGATTTTAACAGAGACTGGGCCCATGTGAGATAGAAAAATGAACTTCCTTCATAACTCAACATGCTTTATTTTGGGTGGCTGGATCTGAATATTTTAGAAGTATCTCTTCTCCATTATATGCTCCCTCAAAACAGTGTGAATACAAAAAAAAAAAAAAAAAAAAAAGAGTGAACATTATTATTCTACCTGTTTCTTTTTTTAATTTATCTTAAAGTTATCTAATAACACAAGCATATCCATAACATAGGAGAATTTTTTTTTAAAAAATGATTGCAAATGAAACTGCAGTTATATGCAATTTGTTATTCCTTTTAAATTCATAATAAAGTTATCATAAGACTTTTTTTCTTCTTTCATCCTATCCTAAAGATGGTTACCTTTAGACACAAATATATGTATGTGCATGCATATATTTAAACCTTATACTATATACATCTATTTAACAGTTCTTTTTCCAGATCTTCCTTCATAGGTTCTTTGAAATTATTCCACCTATTTCTAGGTTTTCAATTTACATCTTGCTCATGCACTGAGCAAGCTTTAACACCATACAAGCCAGTTTTAACACCCTGGATCATTAATTGCATCACCACCATGACGGAGAACTGCAGTACATACAGGTTAAAGGAGGGCTTATTTATTAAAAAGTAATGTTTCCACTATTTTGTTTCTAGATTTTTCCCTGTCTTCTCACCCCGAAATCAAATTCTAGCTTTTAGAGATCATAAGCCTCTTTCCCTGGAATATTTCCAAATTTCAAATTCAATTCAATAATTTTTAATGAATTCCTATCATGCACTACACATAACAGAAAATATATAAAAATAATATCATTGTCTTCATGGTCTTGGGCTTCCATTCTAAGAGAGAGAGAAGACTTGTTCAATGAAATCTTTATCTCAAATGACAATATATATATATATATATATATATATATATATATATATACACACACACATACATACATACATACACATACAGTGAGAGAACCAAAGAAAAGACAACAAAACCTCTTTCTCTTAACAGAGAGGTCAGAGCAGAATGCTACAAACATTTTCACATTGTCATGTGCAAATATTGCAGGAGTATTCCTCCTGCCTTTTTTTCCTTAATTATTTTCTTCATTATAGATTAGGGAGGGGAATTATTCATGATAACAGTTATATTAAAAAATGGCTACATCTACTATGTTAGCCAAGAGGAAGCAAAGCTGTTTGTAGCTATGCCACCTTTATTCATTTAAATTTTTCCTAGTTACATGTAAAACAATTTTTATATTTGTTTTTAAAACTTTGAGTTCCATATTCTTTCCCTTCCTTCCCACCCCACTCCCATTGAGAGGACATATGTAATGTATGCAAAACATTTCCATAAAACTTATGTTGTAAAACAAAGCATAGATCTCCACCTACTTCTCCCCCCCCAAAAAGACCCTCAAGAAAAAATTATTTTTCAGATATAATCAGTTCTTTCTCTGGATATAGATAGCATTTTTCATCATAAGTATTTCAGAGTTGTTTCAGATTATTATACTGCTGAGAATAGCAAAGTCATTCATAGTTGTTAATCCTACAACATTGCTATGACTTTGGACATGCACTCATGGAGTGCAGATTTTTCTGAGAGCATCCTGCTAATCATTTCTTACAGAATAATATTTCATTATAATTACATACCTCAATTTATTCAGCAATTCATCAATTGATGTGCATTCCTTCAATTTAAAATGTTTTGAAAAGAGAAAAGAGGTGCTATAGATGTTTTTGTACACATAAGTCCTTTTCCATTTTTAAAATCTCTTTGGGGATTCATGCCTAGCAGTAATATTGTTAGGCCAAAGGATATGTATGATTTTATAGCCCTTTAGGCATAGCTCATATCTTTTGATCATTTATAAAGTGAAAAAGGGCTCTTATATTTTTTAAAAATCGACATTAAAAATGTATATGGTTCCCTATACATTTGAGAAATTAGGCTTTTATCAGAGAAAACTGCTTCAAAATTCTTTTCATATTTACTACTGTTAATTGTATTTCCATTTATTCTATTTTCTCTCTCCTTTTACCCTGTCCCTCCTTAAAGGTATTTTTGCTTCTGACAATCTCCTTCCACAATATGTTTATCTTCTATCACCCTTCCCCTTTCTCATATTTCCTTTCACTTATATTTTCCTATAGGATAAGATAAATTTCCAAACCCATATTGAGTGTGTATGCTATTTCCTTTTTAACCTAATTCTGATGAGAATAAGATATACTCACTCTTCTTCCCCTTCCGGGTAAAAGCTTTCCCTTATCTTTTTTTATGAGAGATAATTAATACTATTCCACTTTCCCTTTTTTCTTTCTCTCAATACATTCCTCTCTCACTTTAATTTTATTTTTAGATATTATTTCTTCATATTCAATTCACACCTATGCCCTCTGTTTATATATACTCCTTCTAACTGACATAATAATAAGTTCTTATGAGTTATGAGTATCATTATATAAGCATAAGCAGATAAATCTTATTAAGTTCCTTATGATTCCCTCCTTATTATCTTTTTATGCTTCCCTTGAGTCCCATATTTGAAAATCAAATTTCCTATTGAGCACTGGTCTTTTCATTATATATGCTTGAAAGTCCTCCATTTCATTGAATACTCATCTTTTCCCCTGAAGGATTATATTCAGTTTTGCTGGGTAGATTTTTCTTGGTTGTAATCCTAGCTCCATTGTTCTTTGGAATATCATGTTCCAAGCCCTCCAATCCTTCAATGTAGAAACTGCTAAATCTTGTGTTATCCTGTCTATGGCTCCACAATACTTTGAATTGTTTCCTTCTTGATGCTTGCAATATTTTCTCCTGGGAACACCTGGGAGTTCCAATATTTGGCTATTACATTCCTGAGAATTTTCATCTTAGGCTCTCTTTCAAGAGGTGACTGGTAGATTCTTTCAATTTCTTTTTTTTATCCTCTCATTCTAGAATCAGTTCTAGAAACAGTTTTTCTTGATAATTTCTTAAAAGATAATATTTAGGTTCTTTTTTAACATGGCAGGTAGACCAATAATTTTAAAATTATCTCTCCAGGATTTATTTCTTGGTCAGTTGCTTTTCCAATAATATATTTCATATTATTTGTTTTTTTTATTCTTTTAGTTTTGATTGTTTTGTAATTTCTCATTAAGTCATTAGCTTCCATTTGCTCAATTCTAATTTTTACAAATTTTTAATTACATTGTAATGTAATTTTAATATTAATTTTTAAAATTAATTTAAAAGCCCTTTGGTGAGTTTTTACATTTTCTTTCCCATTTTGCTTTTTAAGGCATTCTTTTCCTGATTAACTTTTTCTTTTTCCTTAATGCATCACTCTCATTTATCTTCTGTTTTTCCTCTACTTCTCTTACTTGATTTTCAAAATCCCTTTTGAGATCTTTCATGGCCTGAGCCCAAATCTTATTTTTCTTGGAAGTTTTGGATGTAGGAGCTTTGACTTTCTTATCTTCCTCTGAGTGTGTGTTTTGATCTTCCTTGTCACCATAGTACATTTCTATGATCAGAATTTTTTTCTATTGTTTGCTTATTTCCCCAGACTATTATTTTTCTTTTAACTCTTTGTTAAAGCATAACTCTATTTCCAGGGTGGAGGGTGCAAAGTTTCAACCTTTAGGAATTTTATGCGGCCATTTTCAGAGATGCTTCTAGGGACCTGTACTATGAGCCAGTACTGTTACTCAGAATTGAGTATAAGCAAAGCAAAAGAGTTCTGTCTGAATGCCACATAGAGGTCCCTGACATCTCCCCTGACCAGCTTTTCACCCCACCAGCACCACCTCTTGTGAGCTGAGATCTCAGGAAGCCTCTCTTGTCAATGATGCTGATTCAGACTCCTGGTTTGCTGGGGCTCCTCTTATACCCTGGGGTGACAAAACTTTCCTGCCAACCTTTCAAGTTGTTGCTGGCATCTGTGGGCTGAGAGGTCTGGAAATGCCATCACTCTCACTAATTCAGAGGTCCTGGAGTCTGCCTCTGGCTTGCTGACTCTGCTGGCAGGGCCTGTACTGGGACTGTGTTTCATACCCACCCCAATACAGTGGGCTCCTCCTGCCAACCTTCCAAGCCATCTTTGGCTGGAAAATCATTCTGCTACATCTTTTTGTGAGTTCTGGCACACTAAAATTTTAGAGTCATTATGTAGAGGTATTTGGACTCGCTCCAGTGAGTCTCTGTCTTCACTCCACCATCTTGGCTCCACCTTCTGTGCTAATTTCATTCTAGGAGAACTCCTCACTATCTCTCATCACTCACATCCAATCTGTTGCCAAGTTCTGTCAAACTCATCTTTGCAGCATCTCTTGAATATGTCCCTTTCTCTCCTCTGACATTGCCACTAGTGCAAGGCCTTCATCACTGCACTAGCCTGCTGATGAATCTACCCAGGTCTTCCTCCCAGCCCAATCCATCCTTTAGTCATGAAGTGATTCTCCTAAATTACAGATCTGATCATGTCAACCCGTCTCCCAACAAATTCCAGTGACTCCAGGATCAAATGCTTGATGCTCTATTTGGCATTCAAAACCCTCCATAACGTAATTCCCTCCTACCTTTCCAGTCTTCTTACATTTTACTCATTACCATGTACCCTTTGAACCAGTGACACAGGTGTCCTGGTTGTTCCATGAAAAAAACAAACAAACAAACAAACAAACAAAAACACTGCATCTCTCAGCTCTAGACATTTTCTCTGGCTGCCTCTACAACCTGGAATATCTTTTTTCTTCCACTCTGACAACTGATTTCCCTAGCTTCCTTTAAATCCCAATTTAAATTCCATCCTTTATTAGAAACCTTTCCTCACCCCTTCTTAACTCTAGTGCCTTCACTCTGTTAATAAATTTCTATTTATCCTATATATAGCTTGCTATGTATGTATGTATATATATTTGCTTAAATGTTGTAAGCTCCTTGAAAACAGTGAGCTTGCCTCTTTTTATCCCCAGTGCTCAACACAGTATTTAGCTTTGGGTAGGCTAATTAACAAATGTTTATTAAATGGATGATTGATGAAAAATGGTATAAATTATTCAGATGGCAAAACCACAGAAAAAATTGGAACAGAATCTCCCCTCTAAAATAAGAAGAGTTGTGAACAACACATTTATGTAACCCTTCAAAGTTAAAGTATTTTACAAACTCATTTTATCTTAACAACAACCCTGGTGTTATTATAATCCTATTTTACATATGATAAAACTAAGCCTTAAAGCAACTAATTAACATGCCCAGGGTCATACAGGGAGTAATGCCTAAGCTAAGAGTAATATTCAAGTCTTCCTGAATATTATATAGGTTCAGATACTATAACCAGTAATCTTCCACTTGATTTGATTTTGCTTTCCCTCTTGCCCTGGTTCCCCAAAGAAAAAGCAAATGATATCCTGAGAATAGAGAAAATGTATTTGTCATGAGGGCAGGGATTGTTGATTTTTTTGTTTATTTGATGGTTTGTTGGTATTCTCAGCACCTAACATAGGGCCTGGAATAATATTGTTTGGCTTATTCTTTTTAGTTTAACTTTTAAGTTTAAGAATATCTATGTGAGGAATTTCCTCACATAGGCATATTGGTGCCTCCCTCCTTTGTAATTTATAGTCTTAAAGACCAAATGGAACTTTTGCTAAAATTGGCCATGTATTTAGGCACAGAGATATTGCAAACAAATATAAAAAATGTAGCCTGGCAAAATATCCTTTATAGACACAGTAAAAATAGTAATTAGTTCAGGAAGCACAATCAAAAGACACAGACCCAAATGGACACTTAACAATGAAATCCTAAATAATGAATGAATGGGTCAAAGAACAAGTTACAGAGACAATAATTGTGTGAAAGAAAATAATAATGATAAACCAAAATGTCTGGGATACAGCTAAAGCAATTCTCACATGAAGGAACTTATCCCTGTAATCATACATTAACAAAATAGAAAGAGAAAGGGTTTATAAACTGAACATGCATTATTAAAAATTTTTAAACCAATAAAGAAACAAATGTAAACTAAAAACAGAAGAGGAAATGTTAAAAATTAGCAGAGACCATATGATCATCTCAATAGATGCAGAAAAAGCATTTGATAAAATCCAACATCCATTCCTATTAAAAACACTTGAGAGTATAGGAATAAATGGACTTTTCCTTAAAATAATCAGCAGCATCTATTTAAAACCATCAGTAAGCATCATATGTAATGGAGACAAACTGCAACCATTCCCAATAAGATCTGGAGTGAAACAACGTTGCCCACTATCACCGTTACTATTTAATATTGTATTAGAAACGCTAGCTTTAGCAATAAGAGCTGAGAAAGAGATTAAAGGAATAAGAATAGGCAATGAGGAAACCAAAATTATCACTCTTTGCCGATGACATGATGGTATACTTAGAGAACCCCAGAGATTCTGCTAAAAAGTTATTAGAAATAATCCACAACTTTAGCAAAGTTGCTGGTTATAAAATAAACCCACATAAGTCATCAGCATTCTTATATATCACTAACAAAATCCAACAGTCAGAGTTACAAAGAGAAATTCCATTTAAAGCAACTACTGATAATATAAAATATTTAGGAATCTATCTGCCAAGGGAAAATCAGAAACTTTATGAGCAAAATTACAGACCACTTTTCACACAAATTAAGTCTGATCTAACCAATTGGAAAAATATTAAATGCTCTTGGATAGGGCGAGCAAATATAATAAAGATGACAATATTACCTAAACTAATCTATTTATTTAGCTATACCAATCAGAGTCCCAAAAACTATTTTAATGACCTAGAAAAATAACAACAAAGTTCATATGGAAAACAAAAGGTCAAGAATTTCAAGGAATTAATGAAAAAAATCAAATGAAGGTGGCTTAGCTGTACCAGATCTAAAATTATATTATAGAGCAGCAGTTACCAAAACTATTTGGTATTGGCTAAGGAATAGATTAGTTGATCAGTGGAATAGATTAGGTTCAAGGGATAAAACAGTCAACAAATATAGCAACCTAGTCTTTGACAAACCCAAAGATCCAGCTTTTGGGATAAGAACTTACTGTTTGATAAAATTGCTGGGAAAATTGGAAACTAATATGGCAGAAACTAGGCATTGATCCATACTTAACGCCAGTACACCAAGATAAGGTCAAAATGGGTTCATGACCTAGGCATAAAGAATGAAATTATTAACAAATTAGAGGAACACAGGATAGTTTACCTCTCAGACCTGTGGAAGGGAAGGTCTTTATGACCAAAGCAGAACTAGAGATCATTACTGATCACAAAATAGAAAATTTCGATTATACCAAACTGAAAAGTTTTTGTACAAACAAAACTAATACAGACAAGATTAGAAGGAAGCAATAAACTGGGAAAATATTTTACAGTCAAAGGTTCTGATAAAGGCCTCATTTCCAAAATATATAGAGAATTAACTCTAATTTATAAAAAATCAAGCCATTCTCCAATTGAAAAATGGTCAAAGGATATGAACAGACAATTCTCAGATGAAGAAATGGAAACTATTTCTAGTCATATGAAAAGATGCTCCAAGTCATTATTAATCAGAGAAATGCAAATTAAGACAACTCTAAGATACACTACACACCTGTCAGATTGGCTAAGATGACAGGAAAAAATAATGATGATTGTTGAGGGGATGCGGAAAACTGGGACATTGATGCATTGTTGGTGGAGTTGTGAAGCGAATCCAACCATTTTGAGAAGTAGTTTGGAACTATGCTCAAAAAGTTATCAAACTGTGCATACCCTTTGATCCAGCAGTGTTACTACTGGGATTATATCCCAAAGAGATTATAAAGAAGGAAAGGGACCTGTATGTGCACGAATGTTTGTGGCAGCCCTTTTGTAGTGGCTAAAACTGGAAACTGAATGGATGTCCATCAGTTGGAGAATGGCTGAATAAATTGTGGTATATGAAAATTATGGAATATTACTGTTCTGTAAGAAATGACCAACAGGATAATTTCAGAAAGGCCTGGAGAGACTTACACGAACTGATGCTGAGTGAAATGAGCAGGACCAGGAGATCATTATATATTTCAACAATAATACTATATGATGACCAGTTCTGATGGACCAGGCCATCCTCAGCAACGAGATCAACCAAATCATTTCCAATGGAGCAGTAATGAACTGAACCAGCTATGCCCAGAAAAAGAACTCTGGGAGATGACTAAAAACCATTACATTGAATTCCCAATCCCTATATTTATGCATACCTGCATTTTGATTTCCTTCACAAGCTAATTGTACAATATTTCAGAGTCTGATTCTTTTTGTACAGCAAAATAACGTTTTGGTCATGTATACTTATTGTGTATCGAATTTATATTTTAATATATTTAACATCTACTGGTCATCCTGCCATCTAGGGGAGGGGGGGGCTAAGAGGTGAAAAATTGGAACAAGAGGTTTGGCAATTGTTAATGCTGTAAAGTTACCCATGCATATATCCTGTAAATAAAAGGCTATTAAAAAAAAAAAAAAAACCAAGAATAAATCAAGGAAAAAAAATTTAAAAAAATAAAAATTAGCAGAGAAATAGCTAATCCAAAAAAAAACCCTATAAAAATAATAAATGTAATTTTAGAAAATTTTTGGGGGGTACTAAGAAGTTAAGTGATATTTGCTCAAGGTCACACAGTCAGTAGGTGATAGAATAAGGACTTGAACCCAGAAATATTCTAGACTCCTAGGTTAACTAAGCACTTTGCCATACAGCCCCTCACATGACACATAGTAAATCTTCATAAATGTTTGCTGGATTAAATTGCATAATATTAGAGTATCCATTTCTTCTTCTTCAAAGCAAAACAGGTGACACTTGTCCTCTACACATGAAGATACCTTTTTTAGCCCAAACAAATTGAACACATCACACATTTGTCATAAATCAATTTGCTATGAAAAAGTTATCTTAATCCCTGATTTGTTTATGGCCTGTAGCTCTATGATTCGCAACAGTAGCAATTACACATACCTAGTCTAATTGCTTTTACTGGTTCCTGAATTCAATCATTCATAGACTCATTGGATCATACATTTAGAATTGGAAGAATCCTTAGGAATCATCTAGCTCAATCCCTTTAACAGGAGAGGCTCAGGGAAGGGAAATAGTTTAGCCAAGTTTACCTAAGTAGCAAGTAATTAAGGCAAGCTCAAATGCAGGATTTCTGACTCCACAGCCAGTATTCTTTCCCTGGCAGAATGGGTTTTTTTGTGATTATTACAGATCAGATGAACAATGATGTCTGATATTGGCACTGTAGGGGGTTTTATGTTGATAATTGTTGTGATAAAGTTAATAGGATAGGTGCGATCCCTGCCAGGTGCAGTGAAAAAATAGCTTTTTTCACCCATTCTCCTTTAGGACTTAAAGGAACCGAGCTTTCCAATTTGGAGTATTCAAATCCTTGGTGCCCTTGAGAGAGAAAGTTAAATTACACATGTACAGATCACTCTCATATCTTCCTTTGAGGTGAAGGCCAGTTTTATTTCTGCTGCTCTCTTCCAGGATTTGGGCTTTGGGTAGGCTAGAGGAAGGCGTAGGGGTAACTAATCAAAGCTGACTCTCCAAACATAGAGTGATATTTCCTTGAAGGGGTGGGGGTTGATGAAGCTAAGATGCTACAGACAAACTTGAAAGTGATTAGCAAGATAGAAACTGTCCCTATAAGCAAAGCTCACTCTTTCCAGCCAACTGGGTCATTGTGTTCATTCATATGGCGAAATTGGAAGCAGATCTCCACTGTTTATGCAAAAACAAACAAAAAATCCTGCCTCCTGTACATAGAAATCGGGTTAGTTTTTCCCGCCCCTAGATTCATCAGGTAGTTAGCAGGAGAGAGTCTGATTCCATTGAAGGATATTCCAAAATATTTTTTAGATTCTGGTGGACCTTAGTCCAGACAGGTACCTCTTCTTGGTCTTATCTCTATACACCAAGCACTCTTCCCTCAAAAAGCTTATACTTTTGTTACATGAACTGATGAATGAAGTGAAAAGTAGTAGGAGAACACTGTGTATAAAGTAACAAGATTATGTGATGATCAACTGTGATGGAGTTGGCTCTTCTCATCAATAAGGTGATTTAAGACAATTTCAGTAGAGTTGGGATGACAAATGCCATTTTCATACTATTTTCACCTTTTTTACTTATTTATTTGGTTGCTTTTTCTTTCTCATCTTTTTCCCTTTTGATCTGACTTTTTTTTTTTTAACACAACATGACAAATAAGGAAATGTGTTTTAAAACACTGAACAAAGGGCAGCTAAGTGGTGCAATGGATAAAGCACCAGTCCTGAAGTCAGGAAGACTTGAGTTCAACTCCAACCTCAGACACTTAACACTATCTGCTTGACCTTGGGCAAGTCACTTAATCTCAATTGCTTTACTCCCTCCAAATTGTACATATTTAACCTCTATCAGATTGCTTACTGTCTTGCAGAAGGGGGTGGTAGAAGAGGGAGGGCGAAAAGTTTGGAACACAAAGTCTTACAAAAATGAATGTTGAAAAGTCTCTATGTATTTGGAAAAATAAAATACTATTGAAGAAAAAAAGAAGCTTATAGTCTAATTGAGGAGACAGATTATCCATATAAAAAAGTAGCTAATGATATGTCCAACAAGCAGTATATAAACGCTATGAGAGTTCAGAGTAGAAAGTGAAGAAATCAAAGAGGGCTTAATGGTATTTGAGTTGGGCTTTGGATGGTAAGCCTTAGACAAGGAGAGGCAACTATAACTAGGGAAAGGGCACAGCTTTTGAAGAGAATAAATGAGTGGAGTGGAATAATGATTGATTTACAACAAAGGATTGTAGATGGAATGAAAGGGGCAAGACAGATAATGTCCAGAAAATGGAGGGCCTTGAATATAAGGTTACACCTTTTTAAATGGGGAGGAGGTAGAACCAAAGTTAAAGTTCCTGACTATTGATACTTTCTACTAGCCTACTTCCCCTAAAGAATTAAGCTGGAATAGAAATTTTCCTAGATATTTTTACCCATTTAAAACTAACAAAGTCCTAGAAAGCTTTAAATAAAAAGGTAGGAGAAAATGAAGGAGAAAAGGTTGCTTTTCTTTAATGAATTTTATTTCTGTACTCTGACCTGAGTAGTGGTGGTGAAAATAAACCACTTTGAGGTGTCACTTTCACATTCTTCTACACTGTTCTTTCCACACTGTTCATTACTACTTCTCATGGTAAACTGGGGAAATATGTTCGGTGTTAAGTTCACATGGTCAATGTGGAAGTGGTTATGTGCTCGATAGCACTGGGATCCTCTTTTATAACCTGTATTAAATTTTGTTCTATGCCATCTGTTCATTCTTAGAGGTTTGGGTCACATCTTATTTTTTTATTCTCCAAGAAAAACTAGCATAGAGCCTTTCACAAAATTGTCATTTAATATATATTTGGTAAATTGAACTGAATTTGGTCTCATCTTGGGGCTTATGGTCAGTTTTGGTTATATGGGGGCTAGAAGCTGAAGAAACCTAAACTTATTTTTTCTAGCCTATCTTAAAACTCATTCTTTGATAATACTAAAATAACCATATTGAATCCAAGAAGAAGACTCTATTTATATCCTATTTATTCCAATTTGATTGTAAGCTCCAGGAATGCAATGAGTATGACTTCATTTTTGTGTTCCCAGCCCTCAATGCCTAACCAATATGTAGTACACATTAACTTCTAAATAAATGTTTGCTGAGTGATTTCATCTTCCTTATAAGCAGAGTAAGACAAAAATTGGGCACTAGAATGTTTTCACCTTTTGGAGACAATAGTGGGATGGGGAATTCCCTTGGAAGCCCAAAATGAACAGAGACAGAATCATGGGCTTTTTCTGAATAAATATTTTGAGGGAAACCAAAGTGATGATGCCATCCTATAGCAAGCAGGGACTGTCCCCTTTCACAAACACAAAGAAAATGAAACACAGGGATTAGTACAAATGAATCACGTTATAGTCTCTCCCTGGGATATTTTGCTAACAGTGACTGTCCACAAAAAAAAAAAAGTTAAAGGTAAGAGAAAAAGCTGACAAGTGCTTCTGTTAAGGAGAGAAGTAAGGATGACTGATAAAACTTCTGAATCTGATAGTGGAGTGGAGGTAGATGTGGGAGAAGAGATAGTGGAGATGTGGAGTCTCCATCCATCATTCATGTGGCTCTACTTTATAAGATCAAATGCACTTTGATGGGTGCCCATAAAGGTGCTAGATAAATGAGGTCTTTAGTTCTAATCTATCATTTAACAAGCATGTAGGTCAAAAGCTTTATTTCACTGCAATTATTCTCTTTTTAGAACTACTAATGAAGAAGTGGCATTATTGAGTGAGCAAAGTAGAGAGCAAAACTTATGGAAAAACATATAGGAGGGAATCCAGACTGGGGTGGGGAGGGAAGGGAGAGGGAGAGACTAATGTGGGAAGCAATGAGTATGCATACCATGCACAACAAAATACCTTCCCCATTCAGCCACTAGAGGGTCTGGCATTCTCATCATTCCTTTGAGTATTTATGCAAGACTCTTAACACAACAAGAAAAGTGGCAAAAACCCTACAATGGAAGTTGAGGAAACATGGTAAATTGGGAAGAATCCTAGATTTCTCTAAGATAGACTGGTTTTGAAAAAAACAACTCTACTACTATATGAACTTTCTGAATCTCAGTTCCCTCAGTTGTAAAATGAGGGGTTTGGATGAGATGATCTCAAAAGTATCTCCCAGATTAAAATCTTATAATCCTTTAGCCGGGATTCTAGATCCTGATTTGCTGCTAACTCCTTAGATAAGTCACTTCACTTCTTAATTTCAATTTCTCATCTGTAAATGAGGAAGTTGCACTAGATGACCCCTAACTCCCTTCCAGATGTAAATACATAATCTTGTGACCTTTTGTATACATATATACTTCATCCTGAGACATATCTTCTTTCTCCTCCAACGTACTGATGATACAATATGGTGCACTTCTCTTGCATAATACTGCCCTTAATGGAGCAGGATGAAGTCACTGTCATTGTATGTAAGCCAAATGTTCCACCTTCCATGGAGCTAATGTTAGCATTAGCTAGGCTGGGGAAGGTGTTCAAAATGTCTGAAGCAACAGTGACTATGAATTTGGTAAAGAATACTCTAGGTTGGGTGTGGTATGTGATCAGCTACTTTTGAGACATACTAAAGTATGGGAGAGGCATTAAGAGATAATAGCCATGAAATGAAAGGCAGTATGATAGAATGCTATTATCTTCAGGACGTAAATTTATTTATTTTTCTATGGAAGATAAATTAATTCTTCTGACACCCTGGACTGACTGGGAAAGAGATTATTAAATAGAGATGGGGAGAAAGATATTCAGGAGCACTTGAGACTTGGGGAATAAGAAAACTTTTGAGGGGGGTTTAATCCTCTTTGGAGTACCCAATAGAAGTCCTACTTTATTACTTTATAACAGTCTCTCTAATCATTACCTCTCTTAGCTCTCCATCTTGTTCTTTCTATTCCCTGTCTGGTAGTAAGATCTATGATAGTTTGGGAACTGGGTAGAATTCTTTAAGATAGAAATGAAAGATCAATTCTAGGTATCAGAACTCAGAGATTCACAGAATGACTTAATGGCATTTAAGTACAAGTCATTCTTTCTAAAGATTATAAGGGCATTAGAGATAGAGTTGTCATAATATCATAAAATTATAGATTTGGGGGAAAGGAGGGATAAAGGAAAAGAAGAACTGACAGAGACAAAAGAAGGAAGAAGGAAGGGAGCAAGGAAAGAGGGAAAGAAGGGAAAAGAGAAGGAAGGAAGAAAAGGACATATTAAGCACCTGATATGTGCCATGCATTGTACTAAGTATTTTAATATTATTTCATTTGATCCTCACAATACTCCTGGAAGGTTTGTTGTTGTTGCTTAGTTGCTTTTCAGTCATGTCCAACTTTTTAAGACCCCATTTCAGATTTTCTTGGCAAAGATACTGTTGTGGTTTGCCATTTCCTTTTCCAGCTTATTTCACAAATGAGGAAACTGAGGCAAACTTGCTTTTGAGGCAAGTGACTTGCTCAAGGTCACACAGCTACTAAGAGAAACCTTCCTAACACCAGGCCCAACACACTATCCATTGTACCACCCAGCTGCCTAGATGCTATTATTGTCCCCATTTTAAAGTTAAGGAAATTGAAAGTGAAATGTCACATTGCTAAGAAGTATTTGAGGTTGGTTTGGAACACAGGTCTTCCTGATTCTGAGACTAAAACTCTATCTACTGTGTCCTCTACCAGTTTCCGCTAGTCAGCTTAGAAATGTACCTTGTTTATCTTCTGCCAAAAGAATGTAAGCTCTTTGGGGGCAGAGACAGAGTTTTATAATCAAGGGTAGTGACTTGAGATTTTTGGTCTTTACCCTTAGCATTCCTCTGTTGCTTTCCCCCTTTTAGAATGTATGTTCTTTTGGGGAAGGAACTGGTTATGTAATGAGGGGTAGAGATTCATGTCTTGTAACTTCTGTAACATTCAACTAATGAGGAATCAGGGCAAGGATTTATGCTTCAGGATAGAAAATAAATGCTGCCTTTGGAGTTTCAAAGGTGTTTCTTACTAACATAGGCATCCATTCTTGCAAGAATGTAAAATAAATCTTCCCTACATTAAAAAAAGAAAAAATGTATCTTGTTCAATCTCCTATTTTACAGATGAGGAGCTAACCCAACATTCTATCCACTATAGGTCATATCATATATATATATATATATATATAATTTTATTATATATATATATATACATATATATATATATAACATATTATTATATATATCCTTATTTTTTTTTTTTTACCAAGAAGGCAACTGAAGCCCAGAAAGAAGAAATGACTTGCCTAAGATCACTCATGTAATTGATAGCAGAACCAGACTGCTAAAGTATCAACAAGCCTTAGGTTATTCCAGTCAATAATGATAATTCCCATTTCTATAGTATTTTGAAGTTTACAAAGTGCTTTTCCCACAGTAATCCTGTGAAAGAAATAAAGCAAGTATTACTACCTTCGTTTTACCCATGAAAGAACAGATGCTCACAAAGAAGGCTGCTCCATCCATGGCCACACAGCAAGTAAGCAGTGACTGCAGCTCTAGAATCCAGGTCTTGACTCAGGGTCATGGGACTGAGCGACAGAAGGGATCAAGGAATCATCATGCCCAATATCTCTATTTGACAGTTGAAGAAACAATGGTCCACGCATACTCCCAAGTCACATAGATAGTAGGAATCAGACTTGAGATTTATGTTTAGGTAAAAAGGCAAGTCACTAAACCATTCTAGACCAGCACGCTTTCTGATATACCAAGCTATCTTTATTAAGGTGCTGATTGTTGGGCAAAAAAAAAAAAAAAAAAATTGATCAGGCAATACTTCAAGGACAAAGACTAAATTCTAAATTCTGTCATTATTCTTTATCTTCCAAAGCATTTATCTCAAAGAATGGCATGTAGTGAGGCAGATCATTCATTTCATTTGCTTCATGCATATACACATACATGCATATTATATAGGTTATCCCAAAAAGTTTTAATGCACTTTTAAATTTCAGTGGTTTGAATAGCATTCATGTGGGTATATCTATAGAATATATATAGAGAGAGACACACAGACAGACAGACATGGAGGGGAGGAGGGAGGGAGAGAAAGAGGGAAGAAGAGAAGGAGAGGAGGGAAAGAGGGAGAGAGAGAAAGGGGGAGAGACAGAGATAGAGACATATATATGAATATATATGTGCATGTATGTGTGGATAACCTGGGTTTCCCAGAGTTTCCCTGACTCTTGGGTCACTATGGTTTGTACTCCCAATCTGTGGAGTTACCTTTGGGACCTGAAGCTGGGCAGGACAATCAATACAGATTGATTGGCACAGTGTCAAAATCATATAGCCCATTTCTCTAAGTCACTGAGTGTGATGTTCTGGTTGGTTTTTTGGAGTTCTTGGGAACAGCCTTCTTTTCAGTAATCACCATGAGAATAGCCAGGTATTAAAGCCCAAATTCTTTATTATCTCCTTGCCTGGGGTCTGGGCTAGTTTGACTTCCAGCATTTGGTGGTGTAGGATGGAATGAATCTCTCTGAGTCTGAGGGCTTGTGCTTCAACCTCCAGCCACCACAAAGGTGGACGATGGAATGAATCTGTCTCTGAGTCTGACCCTGGCTGAGTTTGTCCCAGTTTATATGCTCTATTATAATTAGATCATTTACAGTATACTGAGTATAAACCAATCATTATATCACTAGGGAACCATTATTTGTGGTAAGATTAAATCAATCATACTGAACTAGAGAACTATTAATCACCATGCTAAACTAGATAACCATTGTCTTATCAATTGCACTGAGTTAGCACCTTGTAAGAATCCTTGTTTCAAGTACAGAGTTCTGGCCCATAACAATTGAGGGAAGGAGGAACAAGTCTTCACTGCTCTCTGGTTCAGTTCATGGCATCCACACTGGGTGAAGTATATAGGAATCACTAAAGAGTACAGCCAAAAAGATGGCAGGAAAGAAAATGAATTGTTCATTCTCACTGGTTTTAAATACTCAGGCAGTCAATCTAAGGAAGCTATACCCACCCACATGGTAAGGGATGCAATGTTAGGCACAACTAGATATGCCCAAAGAAGCCAGTATAATATAGAGATAAAGCAACTCAATCAGAAATACCAGAATCCAAAATGCCTTATGGAGCTGAAAATTCTCAAAAAAAACAAAAACAAAAAAAACAAAAACAAAAAGAGAGATACAACAGAATCTTTCCCTACAGTTGTTCTTTGTTCCATAAAGACAAGTTGTACAGACAAACAGATAAATCTTTGCCTATTAGAGAGTAACAGAAAGGATCTTGGTAGCTGTCTAATCAATTATATCTAAATGAATACCTGAAAAAGAACTATGACCTCAACATAACTGATAAGAGCTCATCTAACTTTTGCTTAAAGATCCACTAAGATAACCCATTTCAGCTTTGGATAATTTTCATAATTAGGATGTCTTTCCTTATCTTTAGGTTAAATTTGCCTCTTTTAAACTTTCATTCTCTTAAGACAAAACAACTTCTGTGACAAATAACCTATATGACTTTGGCACTGTGCCTCAGTTTCTTGATCTATACAGTTGAGTATGGGACTGAGGTGTTACAGTTACTCTAATCCCTCCAACTCTATATTCAATATTCTCCATTAACCTTCTGACTTTGGTTAAAAGACTGTGAACATGGGAACTGGGCAATGTAGTGTCCTGAATTTCTAGTCAGAAGAGAGGAGAAGAAGAAAAAGAAATATTCTTTCTTTAAAGAGTTGTGCTGGAAAGCTTTAGAAAGAAAGGCTAAAACACTGTTTCTGGATTATCTGTAGATTTTAATTGTCCTTTTTTTTCGACCCATCTTCTCCAAAAACACATACCCAAACCTTCTCAACATAATTATGCCCATTGTCCTCTTTGGGGGAATCAGTGATAAGCAAGGGAAAAGGTGAGATATCCAGGGGTGCCTGTGTACCTTATGCCTTTTTCACCACTTCAAAAGGCTTCTGGCTATGGTGCCAGGTCTGTTACTGAAACTTCTGAGAAGACCACAAGCAAGAAACAGTCAAGGGGATTCATAAACCTCTTTGCTACTCTTGCCTGTTCCCTTTGTGATCAGGTACTTTCCTATAGAACACACATCATTCTGCTTCCTGTAGGCTTACTGTAAATTCAAAATTTATATGCACCTAAGAGGAAAGTCAGGAGAGGGGGGGAGGAAGGGCAGAGAAGAAGATGATGATGAACAAGGAGGAGGAGGAGGAGGAAGGAGGAGAAGGAGAAAGAGAACAAGGTGAGAAAGGAGAAGGAGAAGAGGGAGATGAAGAAGAGGAATTACAAGAGGAGAGAAAAGGAAAAAAGGAGTAGCAGGAGATAGAATAAGAGAATAGAAGGAGAAGGGGGGAAATGTAAGTGTTTGAGTATGAAGTTATTTCTTTTCCTTAAACATAAGATTCAAAATGATTTTTTTCCCTCATAAAGACCTTTAATCAGGCAAGAAAAAAGAAAATCATAAAAATCACAGAATTACAATGTTGGATGTCATTAGAAGGGACCTTAATGATTAAAGAATTACGTCCTGGAGATGAGACTTGCCCAAGCTCACTAATGTCACAAATTGGATCTCTAGATTCTCAATTAAATGCTTTTTTTCCTCTACGTGACACTTAACCAAATTTAGCTTTTTCCTCTTCCTCTTTCCTGCCTCCAAGTTACCATTGTTCTCTGCTTCTACAGTATGTTTCCCTATATCTCCATTTTTAAAAAAGGGAAAAGGCAGCTGAGCCAGGAGATCTTAGTAGATCCAGAACTAAGGGCAGGCTGGGAAGGCAGCTTTTGTTGCTACAGGGGAAACAAGTGATTTCACATTTCTTTCTTTTTAAAAAATAAATTCATATTT
Organism: Sarcophilus harrisii; assembly: GCF_902635505.1. Taxonomy (NCBI): domain Eukaryota; kingdom Metazoa; phylum Chordata; class Mammalia; order Dasyuromorphia; family Dasyuridae; genus Sarcophilus; species Sarcophilus harrisii. The sequence continues at coordinate 436,768,177 of NC_045427.1, read as the reverse complement.
TCAAAGCCAAGAAATTCTACTATCTATAGATAGACATAGATTTTATGCTCACTTAAGTCAAAAGAATTATAGCAAAACCCTAAATGTTCTTTGGTTTCTAACCAGGAGTCCTACATTTCTAATTAGCTGGAAAGAAGGTGAAGAAGACACAGAGGGATCAAGGATACAATTTTCAAACCTCAGAGCATATAATGCTAGCTTTGCACTCACATATCTTTAGTCCCTTCCCCCCAAACTGATCTTTGGAAAGCCTAGAATTCATGCCAGGATTTTAGATTTTGTGAATGGATTCATCAATATATTACACAAATATTTATTATGCACTCTTATACCAAAACAGATTTAAAGATCCTAACATTCTGAAGATGGAAATCAGGATGAAAAGTAATCATCTTCAACTTTGTGAACCCTGAACACATAAATAAAAAAATTGTTCACGTAGTTGTTTACATGGACATATCTAAATTATGTAAAGCATTTCACACTTTGAGATTTCATAAGATCGCTTTGGTTTTTTGAAGCTGTCAATTTTTCACTCCCTATCCATCTTTTTCCACCTCCACTCTTTATCCATTTATACACAATCTCACTAATAATTGTATTGCTACTCTATTCTTCTCCTTAAATCTTCTTTAGAATACAGAGAAGAAATAAATAGAAAAGGGGAAATAAGGTGTATGTGTGTAAGTATGTGTATACATGTGTACACAGACAGCTAAGCAAACACAGACACAGATGGAGACAGAAAAAAATAGAGACAAAGACAGAGAGATAGAAAGGAAAAAAGAGAAAGACTAAGGTTTTTTTTTATTTGATCTATATCTCCTGCTATTTTAACAACACTCCTGTCACTTTGCCTCAGCTCTTATTCAATAATATTGAAATGACATTTCTCAAATATTTGCTAAGTGCCAGACATCGTGCTTGCTCTCAATGATCTTATATTCTGCTACAGGAAAAGAAGATCAAATATATGAAAAATGCACAAAATATAAATAATAAGCAATGTTGCAGAAAAGTAAAAGAGCTAACAGAGATATTTTGTTGATATTGAGTAATTTAGTCAGGCCCCAAACTCTAGAGTGGTTTATCATTTCCTCCTCTAGCTCACTTTACAGAGGAGGAAACTGAGGCAGAATCCAGTGATTAACCAGTAAATGTCTGAGGGCTGATTTGAACACATAAAAGTTCCTGATTCCAAGCCAAGTGCTCTGTTTACTGTATACCTAACTACTCTAATATATAAACATGTCAGATTTTAGTATAATCAAAATGTTAGTACTAGAAAGAATCTTGGGGATCCTCTCATCCAATATTTTCATTTTATAGGAAAGATGAAGTATGAGTGATAGAACTAGAAAAATAATAACAGCTCCTATTTACTTCAGATTCTGTTGTTTACAAATCACATTTCTCACAACCATTTCATGTAGTAGGTAGTATGAGTGTTATCTTCCTTCTACTGATGAAGAAACTGAGGCTGAGAGAGTTAAGAGTAATTCTTTCCCTCTCTATCTCTGTTTTGCCGGTTCTCTCAGTGCCTCTCCATCTTTCTGTCACTGTCTGTCTGTCTGTTTCTCTCTCTCTCTGTGTGTGTGTGTCTCTCTCTGTCTCTCTCTCCCCCTCACACACACAAACACATACACACATACACACACACACACACACACACACACACACACACACACATATACCTATTTACCCTTTTCTATGTATTTGTTCTCTGTACTCTAAGGAAGATGTAAGGAGGAAAGAAGAATATCAATAGAAGACTTGAGAACAGGCTTCTGTCTCCATGATAGAGTCTTCTGACACTACATTGTGACTCTCTTTTTTGTCTCTCACTTTTAAATAGATCTTGAATGACTACTTATTACTAAAACCATGGAAGGCATTTGTTTCAGCAGGGATTAGCCTAACAGACTTCTGAGGTCTTTTCCAGCTGCAACAGTAGGATTCCAGGATTCTCTAGTGCTCTCTCCTCTAAAAATTTCAAATTTCCTTCTCCACTGGCCCCAAGGTTTTCTTATCTCTGCTGCCTCCTCAGTCTTAATTATTCTCATTCCTTTCCCTCCACCCTGGAAATTTTTATTGTTGGTTTACATTCCTGAATTTAAAGGTTAATGATCTAAAGCTGCCAACAGCCAGGGATATTTTTCTTCCTGGACTTACTCCAAACTTTGAACCACAGAGCAAGTAGCTTTGTTCACTCACATAATTGTGGGACTGTTGGAGCAAGTCTATGACCCAAACAATTCTCCCCTTAAGCATATGGGTCAGCCAGGCAAATCCCTGGAATTCTATGAGGCAAAACTCCTGTGCCAGTGATTTCCACATGTTTACAACACAAATCCCAGATGTATCTAGTTTAAATGTGGGGGACAATCTGGAAATGAGGAATGAGGTAGAAAGGAGGAAGGAGAATTGTCCTCTGCCCTGACTCCAAAACAAGATAAATAGATAATCAAAAGATGACAATTCAATTTCAAAATTATTAAGCATCTATCATTTACAGAATGAATCACAGGATAGTTTAGTAGATAGAGGACTAGCCATGGAATTAGAAAGACCTGGCTTCAAGTCCTGGCTCTTACACATGGTAGCTGGGAGGCTGGCACTAGCAACACCTAGGACTTGTTCAGTCACATCCAACTCTTTGTAACCCCATTTGCATTTTCTTTGCAAAGATACCATAACAGTTTGCTATTTCTTTCTCTAGTTTTGTTTTATAGATAAAGAACTGAGCCAAACAGGGTTAAGTGACCTACCAAGGGTCACACAGCTACAAAGTATAGAGGATAGATTTGCATTCAGGTCCTCCTGATTCCAAGACCAGAACCCTATCCCCTCTACCACCTACTTGCCCTAGCACTGGACTAAGACTCAGTGGAATTAAATGTGAAATATAAAAAGTTCCCAGTCCTAGAATGCTTGAGGAACCATTCTACCAAACAAGGGAACCACGCCAACATTCTAATGCATGATGTGCTTATGCAGATAATCCATGCCAAGCCTGGCAAACGACTTTACCTTCTTTTTGTTTTCCCTTTCATTGGATAAATTTTGGCATGATCATGTGTAGCAAGAGGTTGAGAAACCCAGGGTTTCCTCAAATAAAAATCCAGAAATATGATTTTTATTATAATTTTGAAATTAATAGATTCAAATAATTGACTCACCAAGAATCATAGCCTGCCAGAAACCAGAAGGAATTTTGGACTGTCAAGTTGGAATCAGCCTTAGAATAAAGAATGTTAGATCTGGAAGAGGATTGAGAACTCAGAATATAAACCTTAGGACATATAGAATGAAAGAGTTTTAAAGACACTTTATAACACAAAAAATTAGAACACAGAATGTTAGAGCAACGGAGCACAGAATAGAGAATAAGCATTAAAAGGGACCTTAGTACTATTCCATTGTCCTTAGTGATTTCATAATACACAGAACAGTAAGTTGGATCCAATCTAGAAACTTTCAGAAGAAACTGAGACCTAGACTAGGGAAATGACTGACCTAATAATTGCATTAGTAGCACACTAGCACCAAGCCCAATAATGTTTTCATTACACCACTGAATCCAGATGTAAAAGAGTAGTAGTATCAATAGCTAGGCAAAATCAAAAAGGGATCCATACAGGAAGAGGCTTTTGAAACTGGTAAAGCTCAACTTGGTCTTTCTTTGGTCCCTAATTGCCTCAGAGCTAATACAAATAGTACCTGTTTCTGTTTTGGCCAGAAACCCAGAGGGTTTTTCTCTTCCAGATTGATTTTTTTAACTAGTTTTACGTTTTTTGATTACTTAATAAAGTCATTCTTTGCCTCATTTTTTTCCCTCACTAGCCTTTAATCATTGAATTGGCCATTACCTCAGTCCAACTGAGATCTGCTAAAGGCTTTAGTTTAAAAAGACCAAAACTAAATTCTAGTAAAGGGTCATAAAGAAGAAAGACTGAATAAAGGCCATCATATTTCAATGATTAACTTTATAGAGAGCTGTTTTAATTGAATTTCAGTGATGGCCTGTTACCAGGGATTACCCAGTAAGGTGATGATTGACCTTAGCCTCATTTTTTTTCTCTTTCCCTTTTTTTAAACCAGTCTCATTCTTACTTAGTGGTAGCAATTATTGACATTCACTACCACCTTTAGCCACTATTGCTGTTTTCACTAAACTTTGTTATCTGTTTGCTTTCCTTGGCAGTTAATAAAACAAGGAGGTAGCAGTGCTCCTTCTCAAAGTTAAATAATCAACTCTCATGATCCAATGTGACCTGGCTCCAGCACAATCCTACTACTATTTATTTTGTTATCTTGTTTCACTATCCTGGATTTACCCTCAACTCTCATGCCACCTTCCTCTAACACTTGAATAGTTTCCAAGTCCTTTCTACTTCTATAAAATTCTTCAACTCTAACCTTTTCTATCCTCATAACCACTACATTTTCTAGACCATAGCAACAATCTCCTAATTGATCTCCCTTTATCCAAAATCTCCCTTCTTCAATCTGCCTTTCATATGGCTACCAAATGAATACTTTTTCAATCATAGGTCTGACCACATCACTCATCTATTCTATCAGTGATTCACTAGTATTTTAGGGTAAAATTCAAACTCCACAGCCTGGCATTTTAAGTATTAGACATTTTGCTTCCAGTTCATCTTTCCAGGCACTTGATATTACACCCCATCACATACTCTTCATTCTAGCTGAAAGATTCATTCATAGAGATGAAAGACAATTTAGAGACTATCTAATACAGGAACCTTCATTTGACTTGGTGTTCTTTCTCCTTTTTCAAGTTATCTTGCATTATCTATGTAAATGCTATCTCTTCATAGTAAAATGTAAGCCTTTTGAATCTCCAGAACCTAGGACAGTTCCTTGCACATAACAGGTTTTTAATAACTTGAATTGAATTAAATTAAATTGGTAAGGAGGAAAGGTAGGCTGGTGCTAATTTACAGCATCTTGACTGATAGGGAAAGGAGGGTGAACTTTATATAGAAAGCAACAGAAAATTACGAAGATGTTTTGAGCAGAAAAGATTATTCTGAGTTAATCAGATCTTGAAAGTATTTTGTTTTGGAAATAAAAATATTGACAACTTTATATAATAAAAATCTTATGTTCATAGTAATGAGGGAATGAAGTCATGCAGTATTCATGGGTAAGGTATATCTATGAAAAAATTTACAATCATATTACTATCAGATTCCTACTTTACAAGCAGATGAGGCATAGACATTAGCTCAGTAATTTGAATCACTTTTACTTTGCTAATGGGATGCCCAAAAGTCAGCAACATTCCACAATAGAACATAATTAATTTCCTTATTATATTTCCACAACCTATCAAAATGCATTCCAAAGGGCACAACTCATGATATGCATTGGAATCTCTTGTATCAATAAGATATCAACATGAATAAACATACCATCAAAATCTTAGCATAGATCAATGATAATAATAGTAATTACAGTAATAATAATCACCATCCTTTATGTAAACTAATGTTAAAACATGGAATGTAGAATGTTAGAACTAGGACTGGTTTTGTTAGAGCTGGAAGAAAACTTAGGGGAAAGAATTTTTAGAATTAAAAAGCATCTTAGGACATAGAAAATTGGTAGTAAAGGACCTTAGGAATGTAAAATATTGAAATTTGGGGCATAAGGTTAAAGTTGAAAGAGATTTAATTTTAGCCAGGAGGATCTTGAATTCAAAAGGAGAAAATGAGTTGCTCAAGCTCATGGATCTAGTTAATATTTAGTCTTCTGATTCATGGTCGTATGGAATTCTAGCAAGAAAGTATTGCCTCAGTTGCCTCTGTGTTGAGTACCTTCATAGTCATTCCATTTCCTCATCAATGTCAAATAAATTCTACAAAGAAAATTAAAACAGAAAAGTATCACAAAATATCACTCTCTGTCGTGCCTAAAAGGATCTAATTTGGTGGTCCTATCTACTCGTTGAAAGAGGGAGAGTGCATATAGACCAATAAATTCCTGAAAGGCAATTATCAATTATAAGAGTCTGTTTGTTCTCTTACATATATACAAGTTTGAGCTTCTGTTCTTTAGTTTTGGTTTCTCATCTTACATAGTCCATTCATTAATTCACAATTCAGCAAACATTAATCAATTACTATGTGAAATTCCCTTTACTAAATAGAGCTTGAGTCACAAAAAGGCAAAAGTTAGAATCCCTGTACTCAGTTTACATAGTTAGAGATGAAAGACAGAAACACAAATAACCATAAGGTAAATATGATATCGTTAATAAACAGAGAAGGTATAAAGTTTCTATGAAAGAATATGATCATATGGATGATTTGTTTTTTTTTCTTTTTTATTAAAGCTTTTTATTTTAAAAACATATACATAATTTTCAATATTCACCCTTGTAAAACCTTACATTCCAAATTTTTTTTCCTCCCCTTCCCCCCAGCTCCTCCCCTAGATGGCAAATAATCCAATATATTAAACATGTGCAATTCTTTTACATATACTTCCACAACTATCATGATGCACAAAGATAAATTAGATCAAAAAGGAAAAAAAATGAGAAAGAAAATAAAATGAAAGCAAACAACAATAAAAAAGTGAAAATACTATATCGTAATTCACACTCAGTACCCATAGTTCTCTCTCTGGGTGCAGATGACTCTGTCATATGGTTTATAATTGGAAAGGAAATCATTTAATCAAACCACATTTTCAGAGAGAAAAACCAAGGCTTAAAGTATCTGCCAAAGTCACACACATAGAAATGGCAGACTTAAACCCCAAATCTAGCAGAAAGATCTGTTTTGATGACTGGGCCCACACAGAGAGGAGATTAACAGAAGGCTTCATGGAAGAAGTAGAACCAAAGTTGTCCTGGAAGAAGGTATTTCACCAGGAGTAGACTGGGGGCTAGGATGATGAGAAAGACCTTTCCAGTATTCAATTCCTTCAAGCAGAAGCAGTGTAGCAAGATGGGTTCAAACAAGAGGGAATCATCCAGTTTAGCTGAAATGATTAAGAAAACTCCATTTGCCTAAGTTTCCCACACCAACAGAATGTGACAATGATGTGCTAACTCTTCCTTTTCCTGGCTCTTTCTAAGGTGGTTAAGAATCACAAATTTCAAGGGATTGGGGGCAAATGTGAGAATCCCTGATATTATACTATGACAGCTTTCTTTTCTTCAAAATTTAAAACACTAAAGAGCTCTTCTTGGCCCTTAATTTCAAGAAAGAATTGGTAATTTAAAGTGATCTTGAACCACACCCCCACTACTATCTATACTCAGTTCTGGCCTTATCAACCTATAAGTGTTTTAAACCATTATCAAGAAACATTAGAAAAAAACCAAATCATAGGAGGTGGCTGAAACCTGTAAGGAAAAACCCCCTTGGAATATTTTTGGTTGAAGCCTCCTGTTTGCCAGTGCATGGGGGAAATCTGAAGAAGATATGCTTAAAAAAAATAGATAATAAATCTTTTGAGAATTGTGGTTAAGAAATGAGCTACATAAAGAAGATGAGAGCAAAAAAGCAATAAACCATTTGTTCCACATTCTTGTCACTCCAGACATATAGCAGCTTGGGTCTTAATGTAATTGTGGAAGGACAGAACTCCTCTAACAGGGATGCAAGATACTATCACCAAGGAAACTACAACTGTATGGGATTAAATCAAGGAGTGTTAGCACTAGAGGGCAGCATCTTGGGAAAACAAGGAGTGTTAGGATTAGAAGGGTCTTGGGAAAACATCTCCTCTACCCTCTCATACTCTAGGGAGTAATACATACATAGCATGATGGCTACAGTGCCAGATTTAAGTCAGAAAACCATTAGGGTCAAATGTTACTTCAATTACTAGCTATGTAACAATGGATACATCATCTGATGTTTCTGAGTTTCAGTTTTTTTTTCATTTGTAAAACTGATATGTTGGGGCACCTAGGTGCTGCAGTGGATAGAGCAAGTCAGGAGGACCTAGATTCAAATCTGGCCTCAGACACTAACACCTCCTCGCTGTGTGACCCTGGGCAAGTCACTTAACCCCAATTACCTTAGCAAAAACAAAAAAAAAAAAACAACAAAAAAAACTGATATGTTGTTGATGATGATGATGATGAACTAATATAAATATAGTAGTACCTATGGCATAGGCAACTAGGCGGTACAGTCGATAGAGTGTCAGGCCTTGAGTCATATTCCTGAGTTCAAATCTGTCCTCAAACATTTGCTAGCTAGGTGACCCTGGGCAAATCAATTGCTCACCTGTAAAATGAGCTGAAGAACAAAAGGTAAGCCAATTCAGTAACTTTGCCAAGAAGACCCCAAATGGGGTTGTGACTGAACAACAATCTAACCACCAGAATTGCTGTGAAGCTCAAATGAGATTATATAAGTGCTTTGTAAGATTGAAACCACCATATCAATGTCAGCTGTCAATTGCATTGACTATCCCTGATAGAAAAACCCCCAAATTTAGATTTGGTTGGTGTGGAGAAAGCCTCAGAACAATGAAATTAAGGTCTCCTTCCTATGTTGCTGATTGTGGGATGACACAGTGAAGCAGCTTTTGCATCTCAAAGGAGTTTGCCAAGGCAGCTAGCAAATTAATCAACACTTCTAATTACTCAAAGTAGATTTCTAAAATCTTAGTCATTCATTTGGGCATATGCAAATGTCACCAAATTCCATGGAAACAAACAAAATAAACTTTGAATTGTGATCCTTAACTTTGACTCTAAAAGCAAAGAAACTGGTTCCTAGCTCAGAAAGGGTTGATTTTCTGGTAAAGCTGATGACACTTCAAGAGCAGTGATAATGGTGTTGCCATTGACTTAGACTAAGACCTCCCTGGGGTTAAGGGGTTGGGTTTTTTGCCTTTCTTTCAAACACAATTCCTGACGGTAGTAGCACCCAATAAATGAATGTTGATTTGACTTGGTGATATTCACAGCTCAAGAGAATGGCAGGATGTGACTGTAGCCATTAAGTTCCCACTAAACACACTTCAAAACCTACTGAGCTTTCCTTTTACTCTTCTTCTCCTACTCTGTCACCACATCCCTCTCTCTCTTGTTCTATATATACTTATCTCACTTTCTTCCTTCTCTTTCCTTTTCATTCTGACTCGCATCTAGCCCTTTTACTGACCTATACCACAGAAAATGAAGTTGCATGCCAGAATGAATAGATAATAAGCAGTATCTGTTAAGTCTCTCCAGCCCTCTCTGAAATCATCCTGCTGATCGTTTCTTATAGAACAATAATATTCCATAACATTCAGATATAAGGTTTGTTCTTAAATATAAAATATCCTACTTCTTGGCTGTTAAAAAATGAGAATCACAGAACATAAAAGATTAATGATGAAGGACCATAGAACATATAGGGTATCCCAAAAGTTTTAATGCTGTTTAAGCTTTAGTAGCATCTGATATGTGCTGGCTGTATACATGTTAACTGGGCAAGTCACTAGAAGAGCTAACCTGCATTTAATAGGAATTTCCTCACCTGGAATCTCCCTATTACAATGAAATCACAGGCCTAGTCACTATCCCTGTCCCTAAATACAGGTTATTTATTGCTGTAATCATTGATTAGAGTTCAATACTCCCCTCTTCTCAATTCCTCTTCTCCGACTGTGTTTCCCCAAATAGATGGAGTTGGTCCAAATCAGAGCTTCTTAGAATTTTCCCACTCTTGACCCCTTTTAAACATAGAAATTTTACACAACCCCAGATGGAAGCATATAAAATAGATAGACAAATCAAACATTTGCTGACAATAAATCATAATTTCACAATCCTCACTTTCAGTTACCCAACCCTATATAGGGTTTCAATGCACAATTTAAGAAGTTTTGGTCTAGATGACCTCTCTTTTTCAATTCTGACATTATCTGATCCAAGGTCTCTTCCAGCTCTGACATTTTACATTCTCTGTTCTAAAGTTTCTTCAAGTTCTGGCATTATGCAGGGTGTTCCAAAAAGTCTTTGGAGGGAGTTTAAACTACTATAAAACAAGCTGTTAAATATACTAAAGCTTAAACAGCATTAAAACTTTCAGGACACTCTATATGTTCTAAGGTCTCTTCCAGAATTAATCTTTTATATTCTGTGATTCTAGTTATTTTTATAGCCAAGGAGTAGCATATATTACATTTAAGAACAGACCTTATATACAAATGTTATGGAGTATTACTGTTGTATAAGAAACAATCAGCAGGATTATTCCAGAGAGGCCTGGAGAGACTTAGATGGACCGATGCAAAGTGAAATGAGCAGAATCGGGAGATCATTGTTCAAGGAAACAACAAGAATATACGATGTTCAATTCTGATGGACATGACTCTTCTCAACAATGAGATGATTCAGGCCAGTTCCAATGATCTTTGATGATGATAGTCATCTACACACACAGAGAGGACTATGGGAACTGAGTGTGGATCACAACATAGCATTTTCACTTCTTTTGTTGTTGTTTCCTTGATTTTATTTTCTTTCTCATTTTTTCATTTTTGATCTGATTTTTTTTGTACAGCAAGATAATTGTATAAATATGTATGCCTATATTGGATTTACATATATATTTTACCATATTAAACAGAGATTACTTGCTGTCTAGAGGAGAGAGTAGGGGGAAGAGGGGAGGAAAATGGAACAAAAGTTTTGCAAGGGTCAATGGTGAAAAATTATTAATGCATATGTTTTGAAAAAAAATCAATAAAAAAATTAAAATAACTTAAAAAATGAACAGACCTTAAAATTTCCCATCATTCAATCTCCTTCCCTTCTCAAAGGAACCAAAAAAGTATGTATTTATGTGTGTGTGTATGTATGTATGTATTATAATCAATTAATTTAGTTTTTACTTGTGTGAGGGCCTCAATATTTTTTTACTGCATGTGATCCTGTGATCCTCAATAGATTTAAAAAATACATTTTTTTTAAAGCACATACAAAACTGCCCAGCAATGATCATGAGCATGTCATCTACTAGATAGGAGAAAAAAAATATTTTCCTAACTTTACAATACAAACTTGTGGAATAGGGATCACTAAAACAAAGCAAGTTAAGAACTGGTGTCACCAAACCACAATTTGGTAACCACTGGTGTATACAAGCTGCAAGCTGACACTTCCTATGATTCAGCTCTGCCACTAGCTACTTACGAAATTAAACCACATTTCAGAAAAGGAAATAGTAATCAAACTGATAATAATTTCTGTTTAAAATCAGAAGAAGAAGAAAACCTAAAGAGGTGAAAACCAGTAGCATGACATAGATTTTTATCTGGGTTTTTGTTGTCACAGAAATGTTGAGTGTGAAATTTTGAAATTCCAAATTCCAAAAATACAATTTCTTTTACTGAGTCTGGAGCTTTTTGATTTCCTTCCACTACCTACACTCTCCTCCTCCCTCCACTCTCACATCATCTGCCCACCTCTACCTCCACCTCATCCTCTTCCTCCCCATCATTGCTAGGAGGCATGACCTAGCACACTGACTCCAGGGAAAAACAGTCCCAGACTATAGGAGCTCAGACAATTCTATCAGAAACTCTCCTGAACCAGGCTTATTCTTCTGAAAGTTCATATGCAAAGGCAACCCCCTCACTCCGCTGCAGCACAGAGCTAAGCCAACCCAAAGCTGAAAAGGAAATGAGGCAGGATGTCACCCCAGAAGATGGCTGGCCTTCCGAGAATTGCTTCTTGGCCACAGTTTTCTCCTGCTTGTACTACTGCTGAGGACAGTGTGGAAAGTGAAGAAAAGAAAGTACCTCCAAGAACTCTTTGGGACAACTAGCTCAAAATAAAAACAAGAGGGCTCTCAGCCACATCTGAGTTCCAGCAAAAATAAATAAATAAATAAATAAAATTGTCAGGGACACACCATCTCACAACTAAATCAACTTTATAAACTATACATGCCATCTGAAAGCTACCTAGAATCCTAAGGATCACAACCCTTATACCAGTGGTTCTCAAACTTTTGTTTTCAGTATCTTTATCCTATTAAAAATTATTGAGGATCTCTCCAAAGTGTTTTTGTTTATCTGGATTATATTTATAGACATTTACCATATTGGAAATAAAAACTATTTTTGAATTTGTAGATCTTCTAAAAGGGTTTCAGAGATCCTCAGGATTCTATAGACCATACTTTGAGAACCCTTGCCTTACACTATTCTTAAATCTATTCAAAGGATTGTCTTGTCTAATATCCTGCCTTCAGGAAGGTAAGAATATTTTTTATTCCCATTTTACAGATGAAGCAACTGAGGTCTCTGAGAAGCAAAGAAACATACACCATATCACAGCTAACAGGGGAATTATAGATACTATTCCACAGTGAAAAGAGTACTATAGTTGGAGGGTCAGAAAACCCAACTTTAAGTCTAAGCTGTGATATGACTAAATAGTGTGTGACCCTAAGACAGACACTTGGTATCTTTGACTTCAGCTTCTTCCTTTGTAAAATGAAAGGATGAATGAGTCAAGAACAGGCTCTAGATAAACTACATTCTAGGATTTTGAACAAATTAGAAGATGGGATTGTTCCTCTGTTAGAAAATTTTGAACGGTCATGTTAAGATGCAAATTCTCCTCCATAATGGAGATAAGCTGTTTTACGCCAAGAATAATAGAAAATAGAATGTTTCCTATTCTATAAAATATGTGGAAATGTTCATTTTATTTAATGTTTGATAAATTCAGAAATTTTAAAAGGGGGGGAAGAGGGAGAGAAACACACACACACACACACACACACACACACACACACACAGAGAGAGAGAGAAAGAAAGAAAGAGAGAGAGAGAGAGACAAGGGGGTTGAAGAGAAAAAGGAACAGAGGAATCAACCTTCCCAAATGGAAGAAAGTCAATGTTGCCCTAATTTTCCATAAAGGGGAAAAAGTAGAGGCTAAAACTAGACCCTAGTGAGTCTGACTTTGATTTCTAGCAAAATTCTACTAAAATAATAAGTTCATGTCTAATAAGTAACCAACCAATGATCCCAATGAACCAGCCAGATCCAGGCTTCATCAAAAACATCATATCCTAATAGGACTGAAATACGTGTAAAATAATTGTCCATTTATAACCCATATCAGATTGCTTACTGTCTTAGGGAGGAGAAGGTAAGGAAGGGAGAAAAAATTTGGAACTCAAAATCTTACAAAAATGAATATTGAAAACGATCTTTACATGTAATTGGAAAAAATAAAAAAAGCTATTACGTAAGAATAACATTTCCTTTTTTTAAACTAGGTTACTATGCTAGGAGGATAGGGGAATGCCATAAATATCGTTTATGTAGATTTTAGCAAAGGCTTTCAAAAACTCTCTCATGTTATGACAAATATGCTGAAATGAGGGCTACAGGATGGTACAATTAGATGGAATAAGAATTGTAAGTAAATAGATTCAAAGAGCTGTCCTTCATGATTCAATGATAACTTGAAAGAAGATATCAATAGCAGAATCACAGGAATCTCTTCTTGGCTCTATATACAGTGACATTTTTATCTACTACTTGGATAAGAGGCCTAAGTGGCATGGTTATCAGATCTGTGGAAGACACAAAGTTGGAAAGAATAGATGCATGACAGAGATCCTGAGAACTAAAAATAGTATAACAATAAGAGAATCATAATATAATTAAATTTCTCTAAATGACTCTAAGATTAAATTTAGGGAAGCTTAGTGGTAAAATAGACATAGGGCTATGCCTTTGAGTCAGTAAGATTCATCCTTCATAAGTTCAACTCTGGCATCAGACACTTAGTATTTGTATGACCCTGAGCAAGTCCCTTGACCTTGTTGACCTCAGTTTCTTCATCTGTAAAATGAACTGGAAAAGACTACCACAAATCACTCCAGTATCTTTGCCAAGAAAACCCCAAGTTGGGGTTGCAAAGAGTCAGACAGACTGAAATGAGTGAACAGCAACAAACAGATGAAATCTAATAGAAATAAATAAAAAGCCACTGGGTTAAAAAAAAATCAGCTTTATTAGTACAAGAGACAAAGCTAAATAATAGTGTATCTGAAAAAGACCTAGAGGGTTAGTGGATTACAGGTTCTGTATGACCCCTACAAATCTCCGAGTTAGAAAAGATCTTAGCGGTCACCTAGTCCTTGGACCTGGACAAGGATCCTTCTACCATCAAAATGACAAATGATCACTGAGCCTGTGCTTAAAATCCTTCAGTGAAGACAATTGACTCCCTCCCAAGCCAAAGTATCTTAGTCTTTATTTTTGTTCCATAATCTCAGTCATGTTTGATTTTTCATATTCTGGAGTAGTTTGCCATTTTCTTCTCTAGCTTATTTTACAGATGAAGAAACTGAGACAAACCAGGTTACCTGACTTACCCAGAGTCACATGACCAGTAAGTTTCTAAAGCAAGATTTGAACTCAGGTCTTTCTGAATGCAAACCTTGTGCTCTATTGTCTTTACCACTTAGCTGCCCCAGCTTTTGATAGATCCAATACTCCTTCACTTAAGAACAAGAAAGAACAAATATAAAGGGATAAATAAACAGGTACCATTTTCATGATCATGTGTAGGCTAAAATGGAGAGACAGAAAGCTCACAGCAAGAGGCCATTGCCACCATTGTTACTACCTCTATACCTAACCAGAGTCTTTTATCTTTATATCTTTAAGAATATGTATTCTTACTTTGACAGGAAGGAGGTGGGGAAAGAGGAAGAAAGAGAGGCAGAAACAGAGAGAGAGGGAGAAAGACAGATAAATAGACAAAAGACAGAAGAAGGATAATTGGAAAGGGTAAGGATGGGGAAGGTGTAAGGAAGAAGAAGAAGAAGAAAGAAGACAAGGAAGAAGGAGGAAGAGGAGTACATAGAGGAGGAGGAAGAGATGGAGGAGATTGAAGGAGGATGAGGAGAAGGAGGGAGAGAAGGAGGAGGAGGAGGGGGAAGAGAAGAAGGAGATAGAGGAAGAAGAGGAGGAGATGGAGGAGGATGAATAGAAAAGGAAAAGGAGGAAGAGGAGGAAGAGATGGAGGAGGAGGAGGAAGAGGAGGAGAGATAGAGGAGGAAGAAGAGGAGAAGAATAGAATGAGAAGGAAAGGAAGAAATACTATTTGTGAAACTCTAATGTACACTCACAGTTCCACTTCAATGGTCATTTGAGAAGGTCTTTTTTTTTTCACCTCACAATAAGTGAACAGA
The DNA here is from genome assembly GCF_902635505.1 of Sarcophilus harrisii. Classification (NCBI taxonomy): domain Eukaryota; kingdom Metazoa; phylum Chordata; class Mammalia; order Dasyuromorphia; family Dasyuridae; genus Sarcophilus; species Sarcophilus harrisii. Next base: position 436,752,967 of record NC_045427.1, on the reverse strand, counting down.
AAACAATAACAGTCTACTTGCACATGCTCCAAAGTGGCAAGTGGGGAAATGGATAAAATAAGAAAATGCTAAACATAGACAGGACTCTCAATGACTTTCAGCAATTTCAACTCTTTCTTCTTTTTTCTACTCTCCAGGGACAAACGAAACCAGGTTAATCCTTCTTCCATATGGCTGGTCTTCAAATATTTGAAGGCAGTTGCCAAACATACCACTTCTAAGTCTTTTCTTTTCCAGGCTATTATCTCTGGTTCTTTCAATATAAAAAACTAAGGCATGATCTGGAAGCTTTCCACTATTCTGGTTGCTCATTACTGGATGCTCTCTGCTGTTTTACCAGCATCCTACTTAAAGATATTGTCTATAACTTACATCAAAATTATAGATGTTATCTTGTCATAGCAAAGGGCAATAATTCTATCATGTTCCTGTTACTATACTTCCCTTACTGGCAGTGAACATTATGCTGAATGAAATCATGGATGTACAATTGGAGAATGGTTGGGTAAATTGTAGTATATGAATGTTATGGAATATTATTGTTCTGTAAGAAATGACCAGCAGGATGATTTCAGAGAGACATGGAGAGACTTACATGAACTGATGCTGAGTGAAATGAGCAGAACCAGGAGATCATTATATACTTCAACAATGACACTGTATGAGGATGTATTCTGATGGAAGTGGATTTCTTTGACAAAGGGAAGATCTAACTCAGTTTCAATTGATCAGTGATGGACAGAAGCAGCTACACCCAAAGAAAGAATACTGGGAAATGAATGTAAACTGTTTGCATTTTTGTTTTTCTTGCCAGGTTATTTTTACCTTCTGAATCCAATTCTTCTTGTGCAACAAAAGAACTGTTCGGTTCTGCACACATATATTGTATCTAGGAAATACTGTGACATATTTAACATGTATAGGACTGCTTGCCATCTGGGGGAGGGGGTGGAGGGAGAGAGGGGAAAAGTCAGAACAGAAGTGAGTTCAAGGGATAATATTGTAAAAAATTACCCTGGCATGGGTTCTATCAATAAAAAGTTATAATTATTAAATAAATAAATAAATAAAAATAAAATAAAATAAAAATAAAAAAATAAAAAAGAAATCATGGATGTAAAGTGCTCTCTAAGTCTTAAAGTACTACAAAAATGTTGCCATTATTGTTACTGTTGCATTCTATTTTTGTCTCATATTAATCTTGAAATCTATTAAAACAGAGAGATCTTTTTCAAATGGATCTTGGCATACCTACTCAAATCAGATTTTTGAACCCAAGAGTAGGCTTCCTCATTATCCTTGTTACATTTAATCATACTAGATTTGGCCCAAAATTTTAACCTGAAGGGTTTCAGATTTTGCCAGCAAATGGTTTATCTTGATTTGTAGAAAGTGAACTCATTTAAATACTTATCTTTTATCTAGCACTTGACCACTGCTCATTCTTTTTTAAAGCACAAGTCCTTTTCAAAGAGTGTGATATAACAGCCATCCCCAACCCCCAAAAAATATGATTTTAGACTGGATTGAGAGGAATTGAGTACAAAAGGATAGAGCAAGAGGCTTTCTATAGTCTGATCTAATTAAAATGTACCTAGAATTGTGTTCTCTTGCTTGGAGAACTGGGGATACTCAGTCTGGAGAACAAAAGATTTAGGCATTACTTGTCAGGTTCATCCACTTTTGTTGTAGTCAAGTAAAGACTGAAAAATTACTTTTCAAAAGTGTTGAAAAAATGAGTTGTTAATCTATGGGTTGTATTAGGTAGAACCTTTGTTCATTTTCAACTTGGAAATTCTTCATTTTTTTTTTTGGTGACTAGATAATCTCTAAGAATTCTTTTAGTTCTACATTCTATGATAATATCATCAGTAGTGGAAACATTGCTTCAATTATAGCTTGCTATTATAAATCATATTATTTAACAAAAGGGGTAAATAGAGAATATAATGGAGAGGAAAACAATTAAAATCAAGAATTGAACAGGATGGATTCACTCATAAAAAGGAAGAGAATAACAGAATGGCCTTGAAAGCAGGGTATAACAATGTGTTCTTCAGTAGAAACACACATGAAACTTAAAAATTCTTTCACTTAAAGGTCTAGAGCAGAATTTGTTGATTCAGGTGAACTCAAAGAAGTAAGAATGGCAGTCATTATATAATACAAAGCAACATTAAATATAGATATGGTTTAAAAGGATAACCCCCCCAAAAAAAACACATTTAGATAATTTCACCAAAGTGGCAGCAATTCAAATTTTTTAGGGACACAACCAAAATAATTGTTTAGAGTTCTCAAGCTCTTTTGTGTTACAGACCTCTTTTGACAATCAAGCCTATGAACTCTTTTTCAGAAAAAATGATTTTAAATGTGCAAAAGAAAATATATATGATTACAAAAAACACAATTATCTTGAAACAAAGTCATCAAAATATTTTTAACATAAATTATTGGACTCCAAGTTAAGAAGTCCTGATATATAGGAAAATGTATATAGCTAAACACTGTCAGCAAAACAACATTTAAATTAATTTGGAACTGCAATAAAAATAAAGCAATGAATTTTAAGAATAACAGCTAAATATAAAAATAGAAAATCTGAGAATCAAATAAAGGACTTTTAAAAACAAAAAGTCACCCCAATTGAATTGCTAAGTAAATGAGGAATTTTTAATTGATAAAATAGATAAACCATTAAGCTAACCTGATTTAAAAAGGAAAAGAGGGAAATCAAGTTATCAACAACAAAAAATTTTAAATGTATCCTACAAAAATAAAGGAAATTATCAGTAATTATCTTGTATAAGTAGGTGTTTAAATTTCTAACAAGTGGATACTTACAAAAATATAAAACCCCCAGATTAATAGAAGAATAAATAAAGAATTTTAGTTACCCAATATCAGAAAAAGAAATTGATTAAGTCTTAAATGAATTTCCAAAGGAAAAAAAGATGGGATTGATTTATGAGAAATTTCTATCAAACTGTCAGAAATTACTAATTGTAATACCACATAAATTGTTTCCTGGAATAAAGATCTTGTCAAATTCCTTTTCATGTTACACATATAACCTTGGTACCTAAATTAGACAGAGATTAAACATAGGAAAAAAATATCTCTAATGAATATTTATTCATCACGTTTAATAAAACAAAGACTATAGAAATGTCTTTTAAAATTATAAAATGCTAAAATGCTAACTTTATGCCAGGAATGCAAAGGAGGCTCAATATTAGGAAAGCTATAGGCATAATAAGCCATATTAATAGTCAAAAATAATAAAAATAATAATGTTAGTTTTTTAAAAAAAATAGGTAAAAGAATAAATTGACCTTTTCTTTATTAAAAAAAAAATTAGTGAAATCTAAAATGAAAAGTTTGCAATTTTTTTTGTATTGTATAAACTCTAGAAGAATTTCCAGTGACACACAGGTGAAAGCAAGGACATCTATCATCACCACTCATTTTATACAGTTAAAGAAATGCTACCTATGGGAATAACACAAGAAAAAGAAATTGAGGGAATAAGCAAGGGCAAACAGGAAACAAAATGAACACTTTTTTGCAGATATATGATGTTCTATTTAAAGGACTCTAGAGAATTAACTAAAATTAACAAAAACAGTAACTTCTACAAAGTATCAGGCTATATAATAAGCCTACAAATTTTTTTTTAAGTGAAAGTCCTTGATTTTTATTCTTTTTTTTTTTTTTTAATTTAATAGCCTTTTATTTACAGGTTATATGCATGGATAACTTTACAGCATTAACAACTGCCAAACCTCTTGTTCCAATTTTCAACCTCTTACCCCCCCACTCCCTCCCCCAGATGGCAGGATGACCAGTAGATGTTAAATATATTAAAATATAAATTAGATACACAATAAGTATACATGACCAAACCATTATTTTGCTGTACAAAAAGAATCAGACTCTGAAATATTGTACAATTAGCTTGTGAAGGAAATCAAAAATGCAGGTGGGCATAAATATAGGGATTGGGAATTCAATGTAATGGTTTTTAGTCATCACCCAGAGTTCTTTCTCTGGGCGTAGCTGGTTCAGTTCATTACTGCTCCATTGGAAATGATTTGGTTGATCTCGTTGCTGAGGATGGCCAGGTCCATCAGAACTGGTCATCATATAGTATTGTTGTTGAAGTATATAATGATCTCCTGGTCCTGTTCATTTCACTCAGCATCAGTTCGTGTAAGTCTCTCCAGGCCTTTCTGAAATCACCCTGTTGGTCATTTCTTACAGAACAATAATATTCCATAATATTCATATACCACAATTTATTCAGCCATTCTCCAACTGATGGGCATCCACTCCGTTTCCAGTTTCTAGCCACTACAAAAACGGCTGCCACAAACATTCGCGCACATACAGGTCCCTTTCCCTTCTTTATACTTTCTTTGGGATATAAGCCCAGTAGTAACACTATAAGCCTACAAATTAATCAGATTTTCTAAATAGGCAAGAAAAAAAAAGAAACAACTTGAAAATGTAGAAAGAGAAATTCCATCCCAAATAACTAAATAGATAAAATATTTGTGAGTCTGCCTACCAGTCCATACATGGTGTATATGAATATAACTATAAAATAATTTGTAGAAATAGATCTCAAAAATTAACTAGATATTAAAGGCTCATAGTTGAGTGATGTTAATATCAATAAAAATTAAAATTTGCCCCACCAAAATTAATTTATTCAGTACTATTCCAAACTACCAAAATTTACTTACAAAGTTAGAAAAAATATATAAATTCTGTTGGAAAAACAACAGATGAAAAATCTCAAGGAAAAGAATGAAAAAATGTGGGAAGGAAGACTTAAGAATACAAATAGTAAACTACATTAAGTAATGAACATAGAAACTATTTGCTACTGGTTCTAAAAACATATTCAATCAGTGGAAAAGATTAGTTACATAACATACAGAAACAATTTAACATAAGAGCACAATCTGGTACTTCAGAGGCAAAGTCTACCTGTTTGATGATAACTGGAAAGAATTCTGGCAGAAATTAGATTTGGATCAACAATTTGCATCATATGCCACAAAAAGCTTCAAATGAATACATGACCTAGATTTTAAAAGTTATAACACATATAAATTAGAAAAACAGGGTGTTCAGGGAAGACTAATACCTCTAATGTGAAGGCTTATGGATCCCTTTCTGTGGGTTATTCATCCACTTTTAGTGTCACCTGTCACCTGTGGTTCCAAGGGCTGTAAGCTCCATGTAATGTGGCCACATCCAGCATAAAACCATCTTAGTGGATGGGCTAAATCATTTGGGGAGGAACCAACAGGTTTCAGATCCATCAGTGAGTTGGGTGATTGATGTCTCTCCCAAGCACATGAAGACTCCCCCAAATAGATTAGTTTTGTTTGACAATGCCAACTTGTTGGAAGGGAGGTATTTTTTTTAATTTAAAAGGAGTTAGAGTTGGGGTAGAGTGACATTAGTAAGAGTGATGCAAAACAAAACAAAACAAAACAAAAAACAAAGACAGAATATCAATGAAGCATTTATTAAAATGTTCAAAAAAACAGTAGAAAGAGAGTCCAGAGAACAACATAGACAAATTAAATACTTTAAAAATGTTGGATTGTGAAATTCAGGGCAGGATATACAATTCCATTTCTATTATTTGTAGGTGAAACTGTTCTTGTTTGTTGATCTTTGGTAACTTCAGAATTACCAAAAAATTTAAATAATTAAATGTGGTAATTAATAATGATGTGAATAAGGAATTTAAGTAAAACATGTGGCAAGCAATATTTTATTCTTGATATGTGGAAGATCAAGAAACTAATCCATTTAGGTCTACTTTGATCTGTTCATTTTCACTATAAATATTAAGATGACAAAACTGACTACACCTTTATACATCTCTGACTACCACTAAAACAAACGTCTGGCACCTTATGTCTCCTTTTTAATACTATATATTAAAATATTTAACTATTTTTATAAATTAATTTTTAATTTCATTGGTTTGATGAATAGAAATGTCTCTCCTTCTAATCTGACTATTCTTTAGGATTTTTTGTTGACTTATCATCCATATCACATACTTTCAATGTTCCCTAGTTTTCTTAGTTTCTGCAATCATTTCCCTCTACATTCTCTTGTTGGTAACTTCATTAACTCATGGACTTCTATAGGTTTAGTTATCATCTCTCTTCTGATGACTCACATAGAATGTAGATGACAGCTCAGCACACATCTTCATCTATAGATAGTTATATGTCTAGTTCCCATTTTGTCCAGGCTTCAGTCATACCTCACCAAATGACTAGATATTTCCAATTGGGTATGTCAGAGATATCTCAAACTTTACACATTTAAAATAAACTCTATCTTTTTCCTATATCAAATCTCCTCATTTTCCATACTTTCCTATTTCTGTCAGGCACTACCATCTTTCCAGTCTTCAAGGTTCAAAACTTTGATATTATCCTCATCTCCTTACTCTCCCATCATATATCCAGTCAATTACAAAACCTGGACATTTCTATAAATCTATATCTCTTACAACCAACCTTTTCTTCTTACTCACAGTACAATTCAGATCCCCATTACACCTCACCAAGATTATTCTGACAGCCTCCTAATTGACCTCCCTGCCTCAAATTTATAACAATTCCAGATTTCTTACATACTGGAGTCAAAATAATTTTTCCTAAAATTGCATCCGATTAGGTCACTCCCATACTCTAAAAACTTAGTGTCTTTTTACTGTCTCTACAATAAAAGATGAAATGCTCTCTTAATTTTTTAAACTCCTACAAAAGGAAGCCTCAGCACCCCAGTTTTATTGATATTCCTTCTCCCTCAACTGGAAATCCAGCTAACGTTGCCTTCTCTCTGTTCCTCATACACTATAAATATTAAGATGACCAAAAAATGACCTCACAAAGGTCATTCTACATATCATTTTCATGCCTTTTCACTGATCAGCCCACACTCTGGATTCAGGTCCTTCTTACATCTGCCTATTAGGATCTTTCTCTAAGGCTCAGCTCAAGCATCATCTCCAGAATAACATCTTTTCAGTGGGCTCCCTCTCATCTTGTATTTAATTACTATATATATATATATATATTTCACTTTATATTATTCACTTTATATATGTGTAGTGTAAATTAATATGTATACTCATTGCCTTTCCATTAGAATGTAAGCTCCTTTAGAAGAGAAATTGTTTTATTCTTTATACTTGTAACTCCAGGTCCTAGCATAGTGCCTGGTTCAGAGAAAACAGTCTAAATAAATACTTGTTGATTGAGTACTCTAACGATTCATTTTTAAAATAATGAACAAAATCCTGAATGCACCCACAAACATCTGGGCTGAACATGTCTTTGCTATACTATTCAGTAAGGACAGAGATAAACTGGCACAATGGATAGGGTATAAGTTCAAACCTGAGTTCAAATTTGTCCTCAAATACTTACTAGCTATGTAACCTGGAGCAAATCACTTAACCTTGTTTGTTTCAGTTTCCTTATCTGTAAAATAAGATGTAAAAGAAAATGGCAAGCATTCCAGTATCTTTGCCAAAAAACTACAAATGGGGTTAAAAGAGTTGGATGTGAGCAAGCAACAATAAACTTTATAATAGACCTAGCCCAGTGGGTTTGCATATAAAAAGAAGCCTAATCTTGAGCACTTCAAATCCAGCCAGCCCATGACAACACCAATGAACTATTCACCTTTGTCCCAGCAGCCTCTTCGTGTTGTTCCTTCCTATACCTCTAAATCCTCCTCTTCCAATTGCTGAAGTTCTCCCTTCTCATTCCCCCACTACCCGACTCCCCACTCCTTCCCCTTTCCCATATCTCCACTTGCCTACTCCCACACCCTCTCATTCCTCCACCCCCAAACCGAATCTCTGTATGAAGAAACAATCATGATAGTCAGGTTCCCTTCCAACCTAGCCCAGCCTATCATTCTTGGACTACTTCTCTATCTTTTCCACTATGTGGAATTTTTCAGCTCCCCTTTACCTATTGCTTTCCACTATTAGACTGTAAATTTCTTGAAAGAAGGGACTGCTTCTTTTTCCTGTCATTAGTCTCAGCACTAATGTCTAGTACATACTAAGCACTTAGTAAAAGTAAAAAGTTTTAACTGAGTTGTAAAGTAATTTTATCTCCCACCCATATGTACCTGCTGCATTATATTCCTGTTCTCAGGAAGTCATCTCATCCTCCATATTCCAGCATTCTATCTTCCTATGAACCTAGGTTTCTTCATCAGTAAATTGAGGAGGTTGAATTAGATGATTTTTAACATTCTATATTAATATGTTCCAACATTCTGTGTTCCAGTCTCTTCTAGACCCTTCTATTTTTTAAGCTTTAAGATTCTGATCTTCTTCCTTTACCTTTTCTCCTTTCCAGTTCTGATCCAATCCCAGAGTGACCTCATGATGGGCTCCAGTTATGCATTTCCAGTTAGTTAAGGACATCTCTACTTGGTTGACATTACAAACTGCAATATATTGGTAGCTCATGGCTAAGATTTCTTAGTTTATTGATAATTTAAAGATTATGCTAATAGACAAATGAGGTGCTAAGAGCTGATCTAGATATAGTATGTTTTTCCTTCAGGGGTAGCTACATTTTTTCAGAAGATTCTAAAAGGCCAGGGGAAATAGGCTCTAACAGTGAAATTTCAAAACTTCACAATAACTCAGGAAAAGAATAATTTTATATAGAGCAACATTTACGGTAACCATCTATTCTAAGTATAACACTAGTCAATCTATCAATAAACATAAATTTATTAAAGCCCTACTATGTATTAGACACTATGCTAGAGGTTATTGATTCTAAGTTAAAAATGAAGCAGCCCCTGCCCTCAAGTACCCTCTAGTCTTGCTTTCTCAATTTTCCTCCTATTAATACTATTACTATTAATAATAACAATGCTGCATTTATATAGTTTTCTGTTTCTGTGCAAGCTCCTGTTAAGCAAATCTCTTCCCAGTTTCTGTTCTCAAACTCTCTTCTCAATTTGCTATAACTTAGATTCAATTTCTATCCTTCACTTGAGGTCTTTTATTTCTTCAGTGGGGGGTTCCTTAAGTGCAAATCTAAAGACCCGTTCTATGTTTCAGCCTTTCTTCCCTCTCCAAACTGTCACAGAATCATAAAATGTTAGAGCTGGATGAGATCTTGAAACATAGAATACTGGAACTTAGAACAGAGAAGAGACCATAAGGGATTTGAGAATACAGAAAGTTGCAACATAGTAACATAGATTAGCTATCCAACCTCCTCAGTTTACTGAAGAAGAAACCAAAGTACAGAGAAACAAAAATTACTTGCCCAAGCACTTCATTAAGGGTTTCCAAACCATGGAGGTTAAAAATCCAAGGATTTCAACAAATACAGAAAATTAAATGTTTAAGAACAGTGAATTAGCCTCATAACGAAGATCAAAATTTAGACCTACTGGTTATTGCTTCTTTATGGTCAGGTCATGCTACAGGTCCGAGATCAGAGAGGAGAGTAGATATTCTGGAAATTGGTTTTGAGAAAGAGAGAGACAGACAGAGACAGAGAGACAGAAACAGAAAGAGAGGAGAGGAAGAAAGAGAGAGAGAGAGAGAGGAGAAGAAAGAGAGGGAGAGGGAGAGACTCCATTACACAAAAATAAAGGCTCATGGGAATATTACTGAAATTTATAAAATCAAAAAAGGACTACGAAAGATGAACATGGAATGATTCATCAATCCAAAATTCTAGCACTTGGGATAGCTCCCCTGAAAGTTTGATAAAGCAAATAAATGAAGTTTGACACCCTTGTAGAGAGTAGAATTAAGCAATTCAATATCCTAGGAGGTGATAGAGACTGGAAATAAATGAAATGTGACCATTAAAATAAAGAACTATATGCAGTAACATATAAAGTAATTCCTGAATTTGGTTCAAATGGGTTATAAATAAATTTATAATTAAAAGCTCCATGGTGAATGTTTATGGTTACCATGGAATGTTTAGATGGCATTTCTAATCTCTCAGATGATGTCATAGAAACAACTATCCTTGAATGGCCCTGTCAGAGATGGAAACCTTTATTAGTTGGATTATTTTGCTGACCCAAGAGACTTCTCAAGGTCTTTTAAATTGAAAGAATTGATATTTTCAGAAACCATTTAGATACTGTTGATATTAATGAACATTTCCTCCTCTCAGTAAGTTTCATTAAATGAAGAGGCAGGGTGCATTAGTAATACCAGATCTGACTGTTTTTAGCACAGCTAGAAAAAAATTGTATATTTGATTTAGACAAGAAAAATGCCCATGATAAAGAGTTGACTCACAGTCCTGCTGGTTTTGAGGTAAGCAAATGAAAACTCTGTCTACAGAGGGTTTTTTTTTTAACTTGTGTAATAAAATATGCTTGGATCTTAACCTAGAAACCATGAATTTCCACATTATTTTTCACTATTAATCAGTTCTTTAAATAATGCCACAAAACTGAAACATAACCACATTGGCTTTTTCAGGAAAATGCTAGCAAATATTACTGAACAAAGGAGACATGGTATGCAGATAATATCATGGCATCATGGAAAGTATATTGAGTTAGGAATCAAAGGACTAGAATTTTTGCTGAGTTACCCTACACAAGTGACTTTCTTTTCTGGGTCTTCCTAAGGCTACAAAAGATAGCTGATCTTGATGTCCTAGACTCCCTTTTCAGGAAGAATACGTAGAACATAGAATGTTATAATTAGGAGTAACCTTAGAACATATTTACAATATATTCTAAGATTTGTGATTTTATCACTTACAGAAGGCAACCCATTTAAAACTATAGATAAGTCAAGTCAAGGAAATTGTCTGGAGCTCAGAGATCTCTCAGGCATGATCCTGGAACCTAGCCTTCTAGTAGAGAGGGAGAATTTCTGAAACTTGAATTTAAAAGATTCATTTTAGTCACTCAGAGAAAAGCCAAGATTAGATATAAGTGTACCAGAGTATAATAAACATAGGAGACAGGGCAGAATAAAAAATAATTTTATCATTTTTCATAAATGCTAAAAAAAATGCCATGTATACTATAAAATGCCAATTTATAACATTCTATGAGTAATAATACTGGACAATAATCAAAAAATATTTTCCCTTGTCATTTCCATAAAAATAAGTAAAACAAACTATTTTAGGTCTGATTTCAGGTATGTATTCAAATTTTATCTAGTATCTTCTATTTTCATAAAAATTGTGGTTTTGTATTTTTTAAATTATTTTTACTAAACAAAATTGTCCTAATTTAGCTGACCAAAAATGTAGCTACTGAGACCTTCCCTGTTGTGTTTTGTCTGTGAAATATCCAAATGTCCAACAGTTATCATACAGCAAGCATGGACTCCAACTGCCCTAGTATAAGGTTTGTTGGGTTTTTTCCTATAATAAAGATTTCTTGATGTGAACGTACTCTGGAATAATAACTAATACAACTAAGTTTTCTGGGAAGAAATCCAAATAGGAATCCAAAATCCAAGAAATGAATCTTGAGTGACATGTCACCCTATAACTTTATAAGCTTTGAAAAGATCATTGACATTTTCTTGGTAGTGTTCTGCCTTGTGGTTTCTACAAAAGAGTTTTCTATCACTTAAAAAAATTTCATCATGTAGCTCCTTCTATATAGATTCATGAAATCATAGATTTAGACCTTCAAAGTATTTATCCTTTAGTATTTCTCTTATTGAGGGAATCAGAAATATAATTTCTTAGATTCTTAGAAATTTTTCAAATAACAAAAACTTTCAGCATTTCAAATATATTACTTTGAACAAATTTTAAACTAAATACAGTATCATGTTCAAATATAATTAAAACTTTTTTTTTCTAAAACCAACCAGTGTTACCAATTTGTCACATTTTTCTTTCCTGGAATCAATTCTTTCCTTTGAAATAAGGTCAATACCCCTTTCCTTCTCCCTCCCCATTTCCTTTTCCTCTTCTCCTCTCCTCTTCCCTTTTCACAAATAAATACTATTTAGAATACACAGGTTGTTAGTTTCATAAATGAATGTGTTTTCAGATGTAATATTTAATGTTTCCTCTGAAAAATTTTATGTTTTCAATGTGTTTTGATTATCTCTTGCAGAATATCCCATCCACTTAAGCCAAAACTTTAGATGAATTTTTTATAAGATCATGAATAAGATCATTTATTTGTTGAATTTTTATTGAATAGATATTGATTTGTTGAACAGATTGTTGGTAGATATGTTGATTTCTAGATAGTTGAATAGATATGAGAGTACAAGAAGCTTAGCTCAAAGGAGGGGATCATTACCAATTTGTTATTCTGTTATGCTAAGCCTCATATTTACAATCTTAATCTATCTTACATCTAAATTTGAAGTTTCTGGTCATTTCCCCAAAACGAGTTCTTCACTATATGAAAGAAGTATTATAGCAGATGGTAAATTTGTGTATCATATAATATTTTTTACTTGGATTCAACCCCTAACAACTTCATTAAATAGTAATTACTATCTGTTGAAAGGTTTTTTATTGTTGTGATTGTTCTGTCTGAATCACAAGAACTTCAAGCATATGATGAGATCCATAAAGCTAACTAGTTAATAATCCAATATACATGAGGGATCCACATTTATTCTAATTGTCTATTTTACAAATAAAGAATAAATATGTTTTCTTACCTGGAAAAATAGTTTCATCTCTACAATGTTATAGTTAGCTTACTAAGTATATAAAAACTATTTGGTTATCACTCTTGAGAGATTGAGAATTCAATTAAAGTACACCAATATCTACAAAATGCAATCAACCAATTAACCCATGAGCTTTTATTAAGCTCTTGTTATTTTTAGGAACTTTGCTAAATGTTAGGGATACAAAACCAGTCTCAGCCCACAAGGAATTGTTTGCATTCTAATGAGAGACAAAACATGTATATATATTTTAGGTAAGCCAACTAGGTAACCTTAGAGAGTTAGCTACTAGCCAAAAAAATTACCAGAAAAGATTTCTAAAAAATTGGCACTTGACCTGAGTCTTAAAGGAAACTAGGGATTCTAAGATAGGGAGACCAGTAAAACAGAATAGAGAGAGGAGATAGAGCATTATGTATTAAAAGAAGCAAGTTGTTATTTTTCTTTTATTTTCAAAGAGGACCAATTACATCATGGAATAATGTCTTAATTTGCATACGAAATGGATTTAAGTGAGACAGGGTTGTTAGCTTCAATCTCTTTTCTAGAATCATCAAAATCCAGTGGCAAGGCAAATGTCAAGATGACTGGTGATGGTTTGGGATGCACTGGATGACTTTGGCATCTTCAGTGTCTGGTCAAGCTCCACAGAATCTGCTTCAGCCACTTTCATGTCCATTGGAACAAACTAATCTCATCTGCCCAGTCCAGCAGAGAAAATTCGCACATGCTGAGAATTTGGCATCTGATTAAATATTTTAATGAGAATGAGAGTTGAAACTGACACCAAGTTTGAAAATCCAAATAACCGGAAAGAATGGGGATTCCCTATCAGATTCTCAACTCCATGAGCAATAGTATCTGAACTTTATCTTCTTCTCCTCCTTTGTCCAGTACCATCTCTAGTACTAACCTCTGTACACTATTGCTAAAGTTCATTGAATTAAATCATCTTTGGGAGAGCTCACAAGATACACTTTTTCATCATTTTCTTTTTTTTTTAATTCTTTAATCAATCATTACCAAACACAGACAGTATATGAACCATTCAATTTCAGTTATAGTATATGTATATATATAAATATATATATACATATATATGTATCTGTATCTATGTATATGTATATATAGATACAGATATATAGATATAAAACAGTATACTGCATATTCTGTCTGGCAGAAATTAGCTTTAGAACAACAATTTTGCTAGATATAGCAAATACTATATACCACAATGAACTCCAAATTGATATATGACTGATAAAAAGATCATATCACAGACAAATTATATTACATAAAAGGAAATATCTTTCACATCATAAATTAGGGAATTATGTTATTGTCTTTCACTTCTGAAGAGGACCAAAATGACATCACTATGTTCAGGTCAAAGTAGTATGTGTCTAATTGTGACTGATCAGGCCAATATGAGCTCAGAAGATCTATCACAAGTTAACCTCATATGAATTAGGGTTATTTAAGAAACATTTTTTGACCAAATAAGAGGTAGGATGCAGGAATTAAAATAGATTATAAAAGTTATATAAAATTGGGGGAAAATCACAAAATCAATGCAGTTAGAATTACAAAGAAAACAGATAACAGGGAAAAATGTTTGCTGTAAATTTCTCTATTTAATCCTTGGTATCCCAAGTTAGAGACAAAGATGATACAAATAAATAAGAATAATATGAATGAATTGTGAAAGGTACTCCTAAAAAGAAGAAATGCAACCTCTCAGCAATCATATAAAAATGTTTCAAATCACACATGCAAAAATTAGAGAAATGTAAATAAAAACAAATTTAAGATTGTACCTTATAGTATTTGAACTTGCAAAGATAAATGGGGAAAAAATAGAAAAGAGAGGGATTTTATTTGCAGGAGGGGAAGAGGGGCATAAATGGAGAGTGTAGGAGCAGAGAAATAGTGATACTTCTAGTTTCTTCCAAAAAAAGAACAAAAACAAAAAAAGAATGTCAATGGAATGTAATAAAATACCCATAAAAAAGATTGAAGGGAAGTTCATAATAGAGACAAAGTAAAGCAATATTAGAAATACATCCTAAATTTAATATATACTTTTAAAGAAACAAGCTATCTGCAATAGATTGATGATTTGATATACAAAATCCTTCTTTTCTATTCTTCATTGCATATTTGAATGTCCATTGTTGATGGTCACTGCTAGTATATAATTCCTTAAAAACTTATTCTTTGTTTCAATAGAGGGTCTTTCCCTTTTTCCTCCCAAATAATATAAACCAAATTTCATAGGGGGAAAATCTCAGATCACTTCTGGGAACAGTTCTAATTCTTTACCAAAGTAATAGGCAAACAAATCCAAGGTAATTTTGTCTCTTACATCAGTTTAGTAATCAGTTTCTGATTCATTCTTTTTGCTTTCCCTGATGAGGGCAGATACCCAGATATATGGAATCTCCACACTCAATTTGCAATCCCTCCCTGTTATTCCTTATAAAATTTTAGAAGTAAAATATGTTCCTTTATCAGAATCTAAAGTCTCTAACAATCCATACTTAGGTACGAATTGTTCCAATGTTATTTATTCCACTACCTCTTAAAGCAGCAGAACTCAGGGGAAAGCTCCTACCAATCCCTATCAAGTGGTCCACTCTATCTCAGTTTCTGTACTGGTATCATGTCGTTAAAACTTAACTTGAATATTTTGAAGCCAGATTCCCTCCCTCCAGAGGGATGCTTTTCAATGCCTTCTTATTTATCTTTAGACATATTACATATTTTTCAGATACAATTTGTTTTGCAATTACATATATCTCTATGCACTAAATTTTCTTGCTTTTACTTCTTTGTTAAAGGAAGAAAGCAAGAGCAACCTTAAGATTCAGAATACAGGTAACATCTAAATGACTTGGGACCAAAGTTCACAAAATTTATAAGACAATCCAGCTGGGCTGACAAAACATTAAGGCACAGCTCATATAGTTTTTATAAATTGCCCAATGTACAATTTAGCAAGCAACATGGTAGCTTAAATATATTTCATCTAATTAAGAGATGCAAACATACAACCTTTTTAGGTTACCAGAGAACCACTCAGAGGAACTGTCAAATCTTTGAATCCTATATATAACTTCAAAGGAGCCTTCAATACTCAGCTGGCCAGCTCCTGGCTCCTCAGGCTTTCACTCCATAATTCCCCTCCTCACTTCCAGCCCAAAGTGGGGCTAAGAATAAGGCGCTTGATTTAGAAAAGCAGTTTGTGTTTGTTTGTGTGAATCTATGTTTTGTCTACTGTGCTTCTCCCAGTTAGCTGATCAGTTTGCATTTCTCCAATCAATAATGATTTAGAGAGTTTTTAAAATTACTATAAATGACTTTAATTTCTTCATCTGAAAATCGTCTATTCATTGCTTTTTACCTCCTCCACTTTATATATGGTAAAAAAAAAAAAAATGAATCCTCAAAATATTAAATGACTTGTCCAAGATAACACAGACAGCAGATTAGAGCTAGAACTGCTTATAAACCCAGTGATTGCAAACCCACAATTCTTGTTAATAATTACACAATTACACAGTTGCTCCTATTATTTACTAAAGATTTGAATGAAAATATAGTGGAATGTTTATCTATAGACAACATGAGGCTGAAAAGAATGACTAAACTGAAGATTATAAAGTCAGAATCCAGAATTATATCAGTAGATTAAAACTAGTGGTTTTAATAGGGGCTTTAATAAGCTAAGGTCTAAATAAGCTAAAGTCTAAAATTTAGGTTCAAAATATAAATTGAATGAGTCCTGGATAGAGAACATATGTCTAGACAATAGTTCATGAGCAAATATTCTTGAATTTTTAGTAAACTAAACAGTCAATATGAGCCAATAAGGTAACACAGAAGTCAAAAGTCCAATGCAATTATAGGTTGGTGTTCAATTGTTTCAGTCATGTCCAACTCTTCATGACTCTTTTTGAGATTTCTTGGCAAAGATAATAGAGTGGTTTCTGGTTTTTTTCTCCAGATCATTTTATAGATGATAAACTGAAGCAAATAGGGTCAAATGACTTGCCCAGGGTCACACAGCTAGTAAGTATCTAAGATCATATTAGGAACTCATGAAGATGAGTCTTCCTGATTCCAAACCCAGTGCTCTATGTGCCACCTAGTTATCCACATATTTAGCCTAGAAGAGACAAAATTATGAGCAATATAATCACTATCTACAAATACCCAAATAGCTATTATATATAAAAAGGAAAAACTAAAACCAAAGGATGGAAATTATAAGGAAAAACAATTGGTTCAATATAAGAAGGTGCTCCCTAGCAAATAGTTGTCTAACAGTGGACTAGGTTTCCTCAGGAAGTAATGAAGCCACCTCTTCACGAAAGTATTTAAACAGAGGTTGGATGACTGACCACTTGTCAGGGATATAGTACTGAGAACTATGATTCAGTAAGGATTAAAATAGATGCCCTTTAGGACGGCTTCTAGCTCTGAGATTCTTTGATAATATCATGCCTTTGCTAGCCTTATAAAAAATTATAGTCACATAATCTTAACCATTTCTTCAAACTCATCTTTCCCAATTTTTCAGGCTTTCTCAAAGAACCTTTAAATATTATTCTCCATAAAGGCTCTTCTATCATTCATTCATTCATTTGCTTATTGTATTAATTCATTCATTTCAGCAGAAATTTGCTAAATATCTACTATACACGAGGCTGCAGATATTGCAAGCCAGGAACCTCTAACCTTAAAGAGTTTATAATCTAATATCAGAGTTCATTGTCATGTTCCAAAGATACCATTATGATGTGCAAACCCTCAGTGATGAGCAAAGCAGCTCTCCATTAAATATTCAAACCACTAAATTGCAAATCAATCAATAGTACAGAAAATTCTGGTTTTTGTCCAAACACTGATTTCCTAATTTATTGATGCTATCACATAATGTGCATATTTATGTGTGCATAAATATAAGCATGTAAAATATAAGTGGAAACTTTCTCCAAAAAATTTAATAGAAAAAAAATAAGATTTGGGGGCAGCTAGGTAGTACAGTGGATAGAGCACCAGCCCTGAAGTCAAGAGGACCTGAGTTCAAATCTGATCTCAGACACTTAACACTTCCTAACTGTGTGACCCTGGGCAAGTCACTTAACTCCAATTGCCTCAGCAAGAAAAAAAAAATTTCCTTCAAAATTGTTTCCGTTAAAAAAAATAAAATTTCCCTTAAGATAGCTTAGGTATCCATTTGAAACTTCAAATGGATTCATTATTATGTGATGAAAGATAAAATTGGAGCCTCAATTTTATTAATATCTCTGCAAACGTAATAAATCTCTGAACTACATTAGCAAAACTAAATTATTAGTGACCAACAATTAAATTAATTATAATTAATTTGCTAATAGTAATTTGCTAAATGGTAGCAATAATTGTATTAAAAATAAAATTATTAATATTCTCAATCCAGATGTTTGACAAAACTTCACCAAATGTGGATTTTATTAATTCTACTTGTACTTCTTTTTCATGATTAATCTATAGTGATCACAGTCAGTTCATGAATCTTAAAAAAAAGAAAAGTTAATCAATCTCAGTTCCTTGTTCAAATGATATAATTACTCCTGTCTTCCAAATGCCTAGATTTTATCAGGCTATTCACCTCTTCCATTAATTGTGGGGGGAAAAAAGCAGCATAGTATAGTTAATAATAGCCAGTATTTATTTGGTATTTTAAGGTTTGCAAAAAGCTTTACATTATTATATCATTTGATCCTCATAGCAATATTGGACAGTAGATGCTATCCTCATCCTCATTTTGTAGTTGAAGAAACTGAGGTAGTTTTAATTGACTTAATTGACTTTCCCAGATGCTATTCTTATTCCCATTTTTATAGCTGAGTACACTGAGGCAGAAAGATAAATTGACTTTTCCAGGATCATGCAACTAGGAAGTGTTTGAGGCTGTATTTGAATTCAGATCTTCCTAACTCTATTCTCTTCCCACTGCACCACTGTAATGTTCATCACTGATCAATTGGAACTGAATTGGATCCTCTTGTTGCCAAAGATAGCCACTTCCATCAGAATTGATCATTATATAGTATTGTTGTTGAAGTATATAATAATCTCCTGATCCTGCTCATTTCACTCAGCATCAATTCATGTAAGTCTCTCCAAGCCTCTCTGTATGCATCCTGCTGGTCATTTCTTACAGAACAATAATATTCCATAAAATTCATATATTTATTCACAATTTATTCAGCCAATCTCCAATTGATGGGCATCCATTCAGTTTCCAGTTTCTAGCCACTTAGTCCTTGGTCTTAATGGAGAAGTAGTGATGAAGGCAGGAGAGCCACCACGAGGCTGGTCAAAGATGGAATGTTTCTATTTCCAGTCCTCTCAGTCATTAAAATACCTCAGTATGATTACATCATTACAGCACACTAAGTATATGTGAACTAGAGAACCATTACATCACCATACTAAGTACTAAGTATATGTGAATAGAGAACCATCACCTCATTAATCACACTGAGTTAAAAACCCTGCTATATAAGTATCTTTGCTTCAAGTATACTTTTTTCAGAGTTCCCCAATATCTGCAGTCCTCTACATACCACCTAGTGGGCCTTGATAATGGGGTATCTTTGATGTCAAGAAGAATTGGATTCAAGTCCTACTTTTATTTGACCTTGAGTAAAGACAATCTCTCAGTGACCCAGACAACTTGAAGACTTTCTTAGTTGCAAAACAGGTGGGGATTATACCATCTAAACTAGTATAGTATAATCATAGGTCTGGAACTAAAACATGTCATTATCGAAATACCAGATCCCAAAAGCAAAAAAGTAAAATTTGTTTCAAGTATATGTCATATACAGGCAGCTCGGTAGAGCCATAGTATAGCATTGACCCCAAAGGCAGGAGAACTTAACTTCAAATATGGCCTCAGATATTTCCTATGGGTATGATCCTGGGCAAGTCACTTAACCCTGTTTACCTCAATATCCTCATTTGTAAAATGAGCTGGAGAAAGAAATAGGAAATCATTCCAGTATCTTTGCCAAGAAAATCCCAAATGGGGTTATGAAGAGTTGGATACAACTAACTGACCAAACCACAACCTAAAATCATATATAGTATTTTCAGATATATATGCAAATACTCTCTACCCTACTCCTCTATCCACCTATGGATGCAATAACCAGATACACAGTCCCTGCAATGGGGAGAACTTACCCTATGAAACTGAGAATATATGATAAGAGAAGAAAAGTCTGAGGCCATATATTTGAATCCAAACTCTGTTTCTTAGTGTCTGTATGACTTAATACAAGTCAATAAACTGACCAGTTACCTGGTAGATAGGATAGATCCCTTGAACAGCACATCTGATCTCAAGTCTGGTCTCAGATACTTAGTAGCTTTTATGATGGCTCTCTAAATATCACCTTGTACTTTCTGTGCATTTATGTGTGTAAGATCCTTGAGGACAGGCAAGAGCTGTTTCATTTATCATACTTGTATAACTTGTATAATGTGCTAATAGCCTAGCACATATTAGATGCTTAATAAATCAATATTGATTCGTTGCTTTTAAAAAAAAACAATTCATGTGAACACATCCAGCCATTCTGGAGAGCAAGTTGGAACTATGCCCAAAAAGTTTTCAAAATGCTCATTTTGCTCATCAAAATCTTTGATCCAGCAGTGCTACTACTGGGCTTACACCCCAAGGAGATACTAAAGAAGGGAAAGGGACCTGTATGTGCCAAAATGTTTGTGGCAGCCCTGTTTGTAGTGGCTACAAACTGGAAAATGAATGGATGCCCATCAATTAGAGAATGGTTGGGTAAATTGTGGTATAACAATGTTATGGAATATTATTGTTCTGTAAGAAATGATCAGCAGGATGAATACAGAGAGGATTGGCAACACTTACATGAACTGATGCTGAGTGAAATGAGCAGAACCAGGAAATCATTATATACCTCAACAATGATACTGTATGAGGATGTATTCTGATGGAAGTGGATTTCTTCAACAAAGAGATCAAACTCAGTTTCAATTGATCAATGATGGACAGAAGCAGCTACACCCAAAGAAAGAACATTGGGAAATGAATGTAAACTGTTTGCATTTTGTTTTTCTTCCTAGGTTATTTTTACCTTCTGAATCTAATTCTTCCTGTGCAACAAGAGAACTGTTTGGTTCTGCACACATATATTGTATCTAAGATATACTGTAACCTATTTAACATGTATAGGACTGCTGGCCATCTGCCTCCCTCCCTCTCTCTCTCTCTCTCTCTCTCTCTCTCTCTCTCACACACACACACACACACACACACACACACGCACACCAGATCACATATTTTCAGAATTAAAGAGGACATTAATGATGCTACATACAATGGAGAGTTTGCTGATTTCCTACTGTAGAAAAAAAAGGGTTTCCTTTTTCTCCAGTCCCACCCCCAATTTGCATCCAAAAAGGTTTGTTGTTAGACCCCAACTCGGGTACATAATTCCTATTACTTTTCCCTTGAAAATGTCATGATTCTGTGATGAGTTTCCAAACAATATTTCTTGTTCTAGTACAATAGATAAAAAAAAAAACAAAACAAAACAAAAAGATAACTGGAGAAGAAAAGTAACTAGGAAGGAAGATATCTTTATTTTGCATTAACATATGATTTGTGTGAAGACCCAAAGCTCTGGAAGTTGAGGAGATGGGACAGAAGGAAGATAGAGATAGAGAGACAAAGAGAAAGAAACAGAGAAAAAAAATAGAATTTATCTAATTCTGACAAATGAAAACTACCTCAATCTTCCTTTAGGACTCTGAGAGAAAAAGAAAATTTCTAGTTCCCCAAGCATATTCTGGGGCAGGAAGTGATACAATTTGCATTTTGCTTTAGGTAGGTCTGTCTTTTACTTTTTTTGCTTCTGTTGCCTTTAAGAATTGAACATCCAGATTTCCAGGTAAGATATACGGTATGGACTACTACTGACATTACTGCTATAGCTGATGGCTCTCAATCACCAAATCTCATCATCAAATCTCATCACCAAAGAGATTCTTATCCTGGAGCAGGAATTGAGATAGAAGTCACAACAAGAAAGCATCCTAAGTGCCTAACACTACCAACTATTGTGATTTCCATAGACTGTTGAGCTGAAGACATTTCTTTCATATCTTTTCCCATGCTTTCCTGTTATCGTCTCATCAAAAGATGGGATATCAAACATGTTACATATTTTAATTATTCCTTTTCTATAAGCTACAAGTCTATTATGTGTTTTAAGAATTCCTTTGCTACCCAAAGTTTTGTAAGGGATAACTAAAGGAGGTTTAGAAGATGCCTGCAGGAAGAAGGCTCCATATGAGGTGACAACCAATTTCCTTTCTTTTATTTTTACCATATTCAATAAACTATATGATGGGAAAGAAACAGACAAAAAGAATGGAAGAAAGAGAGGGGGAAATGAGGAAAGAGAAAAAAAAGAGAGAAGGAAGAAAGGAAGTGAGAGGAAATGAAAAAAGAAAACAGAGAAGAGACAGGGAGAATGATAAAGCCACAGAAAAATAGAGACAGAGACAGAGAGAAACAAGGAGACAGACAGGGCTACAGAGACAGAGACAGAGAACCAAAAGAAGCTGACAGAAGGGAGAGGAAAATACTTTCAATGTGAGAAGACCTATGATAGAGCTAACTTCCAGGATGAAGAGATTTAAATAACGTTTTCTAGTGAAAGTCAAAGTTAGAAGTGCACTGAAATGAGTTTCATTTTGATCCAGAAGGAAGCCTAGGAAAAGTCTTCAGTGGAAGCTCTAAAGAGGCCTTCAAAATAAAGAAAAGCTTTTCACTTAGGAAGTGGTACCTTATCCTTTAGAAATAATGACCTGAGGCTGAATGACACTTGTTAAAGAAGTTACAGAATAAATTTCTCTTCAGGTACTACTTGAACTAGATGCTCCCTGTGGTTCCATCTAAATCAGATTCTGTGGATTATAGGATCTCAGATGAAGAGCTAAAAGGAAATGACAAACCTCTTTATTTTAGAGAATTAATTCACTTGCCCAAGGTCACATAGGAATGAAGTGACAAAACCAGGATTTGAAGGCAAGTCCACAGAATACAAATCAAGGGTTTTTCCATTGTACTATGTTGTCTCAGAAAAAGGCACTGAGAGAAAAGATTTTCTTCTATTTTTCAATAATCTAAAATTCTATAACTTGAAAGATGAAGCTTATGGAAGGTACATAAAATAGGTAAATAAGTATATATATATATATAGATAGATAGATAGATAGATAGATAGATAGATAATACAAGTGACATTTCTTTGCTTTCCCAATTATATAAGAGAATTTTCTCTGATTCATTCTATATAATTACATGGGATTTCACATGATTAACAAGACATCTTTTTGAGATGAGTTCTTTCTTTGAGAAAGAAAAACTAACAAGTTTAACAAGATAGATAGATAGATAATACAAGTGACATTTCTTTGCTTTCCCAATTATATAAGAGAATTTTCTCTGATTCATTCTATATAATTACATGGGATTTCACATGATTAACAAGACATCTTTTTGAGATGAGTTCTTTCTTTGAGAAAGAAAAACTAACAAGTCCCTTAAAGCATGGAACCAGCCCTATTACTTTAACATCATTAGCAGAAACTAATATTCATTTATCAAACTATTTCCTGAATAAAAATGAAACAAACAACAAAAATTGAGGCTTCCTTAATGAGAATGGAAGAGTCAATAGGAAAGATATTAGCATATGGAAAATAGGACTTGCTTCAGCTTTAATGTAATCTATAGAATGAGGCATAGACAAGAATAAAAACTGACCAACAAACTTGAATCTTGATCTAAATTCTTTAGTTTTCAATTCAAGAAGCATATATTAAGTGCCTGATATATGCTAATAGAGGTTTATTTCCTCATTCTGTCTGTCTCATTCTCTTTCTGCTTCTGTCTCTGTCTCGCTGTCTCTGTTTCTTGTGTTCTCTGTCGCTCTGTTTTTCTCCTCCCTCCACCACCTTCCTCTCTTTCCCTCTTGCTCTCACTCTTGCTTTCATACTCTTTCATTATAATCTCCATTTCTTTCCTCCTTAGATCCCTATGTTCTATCCCTTCCCTTTGGCATGGTATGGTGAGGAGAGAAACATGCTTGCTCAAGACATTACCAATTTGTAGAAAAATGTAGAAAAATATTTGGAATTTTGAAACTTCAAATTCAAAGTCTTTCATGACTAGCTTCCCTTACACTTTTCTAATCTTACATTTACACTAAGTTGTGCAGTGGATAGAGCTCTGAACCTAGAGTCAGGAAGATCTGAGTTTAAATCCAGCTTCAGACACTTACTAGCTGTGTGAACACTTAATTTATGTTTGCCTCAGCTTTCTCATCTATAAAATGGCAATAATAATAGAATTTACTTTGCAGGGTTGTTGTGAGGCTTAAATGAGATAATTTTAAGTGTTTAACACAGTATGCTTAGCCCTTAATAAATGCCACATAAATGTTAGCTATTATTATTGTGGTGATGGTTGTTATCCCCAACTCCATCATGACTTCTGTGATTCCATGATTCTGACATCCTAGTCTTCTCTCAGCATCTGCAATGTCCCACCTCCAGTCATTTTTACTACTTGTTCCCTGTGCCTGGAATAGTTCCTCCTTCATCTCTGCCTACTATTTCTCTACTTTCCTTCAAATCCCAACTAAAATATTATTATGTACAGGAAGCCTTTCTCAATTCCTCTTAATTTTGGTGCCTTCTCTTGGTGGATTATTTCATATATATATATAAATTATATATATTCTATATATATATTCTCATATATATTAGATATATAATAGATAATAGAATATATTTTCATATATATTCTAAGATATATATTGGACATAACTTTGTTTATTTTTAAAAACTGCATGTTTTCTTAACCCTTGTTAGATTCTGAATTCCTAGAGAGCAAGGAATTTGGGTTTGGGGGATTTGGGAGGGGGTGGTGGTGTTATCATTGTTGTTGCTTTATTTTATTTGTATACTTGGCACAGAGCTTGATATATTATAGGCGGTTAATAAACGTTTACTGACTGACTACCTAGCAGAGAACATGTTTGATACCAGGTGTAAAATATATATCAATGATTATTTAAAGTTTAAATATGAATCAAAATCTAAGACATGAATTTTGAGTGAAATGTAATCACTGGCACTTTCTTGGTAATGTTCTGCCTTTAAGTTTACAAAAAAGAGTTTTCTATCACTTAGAAAAAAATATTGCCACAAAGTTACTAAAATCATATAATGGAAGCTCATAATTTTACATATGATCCCATTTTGTATTCTTCTTTGTAAACTGAAATGCTTGTACTATTGATGACTAAGTTCATAATAAAAAGAAAAAAATGTATAATGTCTCCATTTGTAAAAAGTTTATTGTCTTTTACTCATGTCTGTACTTAATTTCTTTTCTTCATTGGCCACCCAGCTACATGAACATCCATAATATGAACAGATTTTGACTATGCCCACTATTTCTGCTTGAGAGGAGGTGCTAACTGGTAAGCTGGGGCTTTTTTAAACTCCCTTTCCCAGTAAGAATCATCAGTACACAGAAGCAATCAGTACAGCTACAGTTGTGGTTCATCTGTTTTCCCTCCTGGCCCTTTGACAACTGACAACAAAACATTGAAACACACTTTGATGCAGGTAGCCACTGTAGCAATAACAAAATGTGTTCTGTTTCATATCTGAAAGGCTGAAGTGTTTGACTCAAATAACTCCTTGCTACCTAAGGCCAGAAACACATTTTTGCTGAAAAACCAAGAAATGATCCAACCTCCTCTTTCATAGAAATTAGAAAATAACTTCAACCCATTTAAAAAGAAAAATTCACTTCCTGATTTTGCTAATGTCAGGAAATGTAAAGGTCGCCTCAGGAAATTCCTTGCTTCACTCCCAAAACAATGTGATCTGGAAGGCTCATAAATCTTAAGGGACATCTGCTCTCTCATTATTTTGGATGAGCATGTAAAACAACTTATCAAGTCTCTCTCAGACATTCCTTTCTATCCCTCTATTTGGCCTCTTCTATCCCCATCCCCACTACCACTAAAAACAAACATTCTTAATTAAATAATTTCCTTTACTTCAGTTTATAGGCCTAATAGAATAGACTCTTAGACAAAAAGAACATAAGAGCTGGAAGAGATCTTAAAATACAAAATGATAGACTAAAAAATGCTGAATGACTTAAAATGACCAATAAAAATAAAACTTGTAGCATAAAATTTTAAAACATATATACAGCAGAGAATGTTAGGGATCTTAAAGACAATATTATCCAATCCCTTGTTTTATAGATGAGGTTATTTGTCCATGAATATACAGCAAACAATTGACAGGTTAGTGACTAGAAACTAGTAGTCCCCTGACTACTGGGTCAATCCTCTGAAGTACAAAGCACCAAGTCTCTAGTTGAATGATGCTCTCTCTGATCTCTTCTCCTCAAATTTCAATAGTCATGCCCTGTTTTAAGGACATATCACTGACACTGATCTCTTCTTATATGAAACTAATGAGCTTATGACAGTTCGTAAGTTAGTAAAGCAAAACAAACAGAAATCAAAAAGTACTAAAAGGAAGAGGCAAAGGATCTAAAGAAAGCAAAAGGCTTTCATGAGCATTAGAAATATAATTTCATACTACAGAATGATAGGCTAATTTTGAAGAAAGAAAATAAATATTAAGTGCTTAGTAGGTGCCAGGTACTGTGCTAAGCACTTTACAAATTATATTTCATTTAATCTTCACAACTTTAGGGGGTAGGTGCTAATACTATCACCATTTTACAGTTGAGAAAACTGAGGCAGACAGAAATTAAGAGATTTATCTGTGGTCATATAATTAGTAAGTACCTCAGATCTTTCTTAGTCCAGGCTTATTACTCTATCCACTATGCCAATCTTGTAGCCTAATAATGTAGTCTTCTTATTTATTCCTTTATGAAGGTAAGTTATTCAACTACTAGACAACATTGGTCATTTTCTTAAATGACTATCTTCCTTTTCTGAACTCTTCTTGTCCTATTTAAACTTTAAAATTCCCCATGCCAAACAAAGTACTCTCTGCATATAGTAGATGATGAATAAATCCTTGTTGAATGAATGGATGAATGAACAAATGAAAGAAGTCAGTATCATAAAGCCAAATTCAACTCAACATTTAATTTGGCTCTAATTTGACTTCTCATTATTTCATGTGTGTCCTAATGTAGTCTCCAAAACTCAATTTAAAAAGGAAACCAGGTATAGAATTTCTCTTTTCTCCTACTTAATACCTCACACTGGGTTGACACATGAATAATGCTTCTGGGTTCACCAAATCTCACAAAACCATATTTATTCTAAAATGTTAAATAATTCATACTTCTCACTGCTTGAGACTGGTCTTATCTATCCAAAATTAATATTTTACATTAATAATAACCATTACATTTGCTAGCATTTTATGATTTTCAGAGTTCTTCCAAATCCATTATCTCATTTGTTCTTTAAAATGATTTTTCAAGGTAAGAAGCGCAAGAGTCATCTCCTACATTGTATATATAAAGGAATTGATGCTCAAAGATGATAAGTGACTTGTTAGGACTATGATGTTGGTATGTTTGGGCATTTGCAAAATTCCTAACTCAATCTAGAAGGGGGAAAAAACTTTCCTAAAACTCAGCACCTATAAACGCAATATAGAAATTACAATTCATTTTTCTAAGTCTTATCACTAGTAGAGTCCAACTGATCTCACACTATAGGTTTTTTTAAAGGCATATATAATCAAATAATGTTATATGTGTAAAGGGCCTACAAAACCACTTAGAGATACAGAGGAGAAAAACGATATGTTCAAGGTCACACACACAAGGGGTAATGGCAGAAGAGGTATTAGAAACTGGAGCTACTGATTCCTAGTCCACTCTTTTGAAACAGTGTGACATGCAAACAAGTGACTGTGACAATGAACCAGAGTAAAGGATATCATCTTACTTGATTGAAAAAGTCACATGGTAAAAATGAGGCTAAACTGATAACTCAGATGTTTCCCTGGGATCTTTATATCAAGAGAAAGTAAAGAAATGCACCCAGCACCTTGAGTAGATCTCCTATGGAGACCTTAGGGGAGAATATGGACAAGAATTGTTGTGGCCACCCCCCTTCCTTATCCCAATGGGTCTAAGAAAATTGGGGCCTCAAAGCTCTAGCTACTCTTACATTCTAAAGAATCATAAAACTCCAGGTGGCTTATCTCAAATGCCTGGGTGTTGCTCACCATCTCTTGCCCTAGACTCACCGTTTCCTGACCCCCACCCTATCAGGACTAAGTCATGATCCTTTCCTGGAATTTCCATTCACCCAGTATTCTGCTCCCCCTCCCTTGCCTTTGTTTCCCTGATAGCTGTGAAGTAGGAGGGAAACTGTTCCCTTTACTGAAGCTGTGTTCCCTTTATTGTGTCCCCTTTTGTGATTTCAGAGATCAGGATCTCCCAGGCTCCAAAGAGTCTTGAGACAGGGTCCATCCTCCAGCATGACAGAAGTAATACTAGTCAGGGGCAAATCAACTCCCATAGAAATCCTAAATTCTCATTCAATTGAGAAATCTTGGTCTGATCAGCTCAGGCCATTCTAGCTCCCCTCCAGGATGCCCATATAACAGATTCCTTTAAATTCAACTCCTTGCAGATGGCCCAAGCAATTTGCTAAGACCCTGCCCACTATGCATTCTCTCAGTGCCAAAACTCCATTTCCCAACAGGACTCTGGCAATATAGAAGTCAGTCTCTTAGCAAACTGATTTCTATCCAACAATAAACTTTCATTTTCCAATTAATATTTCGGGAATAAGTGAATTCTTTCACTTTTAAACCTGCGGCCAATTAAAGGGGATTTTAACAACTCTCTCACTGCCACTAACCTCATCACCACCGAGAATGGAGGGATTCAAACCTCATCAGCTGGATCTCTAAACAAAGTCTCTGGAATTAATTGCTTGCTGCTGGATGTTTTGAGACGGAAGAGTTCCATTCAGCCAGCTAAGGGTCAGACATCTTTTGGACATGAGTCCTGTTCAACCGCTAGCCCAAATTCTCCACTAATAAAATATTAAAAACCTAATCTCTATCTTGCTTCAGTTTCTCTGCATTTACATCATGTGCATCCATGGACAAAGAGTGGTATAGCAGGAAGAGGACTGCATTAAGAAGAAAAAGACCTACCTTGTTTCCATCAGAGTTATGTGATCTAAATAGGTCCTTTAACTCTGAATCTGGGTGCTTCCTCTGGAAAATGAGAGAAATGATACCTGCCCTACCTGTAAACAGGAAGATGGAATCAATAAATTTTTGGCATCCCTCAACTATAAATCAGTGGTATAGCAGATATCTCACAAATCCCTATACCAAGGAAAGAAGAATTTCTGCTTCTCTATTTAAAAAGCGCTGCAAGCTAACCAAGTCGTAGAGTAGAGTCCCTCAAAAAGACATGGAAGCCATCATTACCAGATCACTTCTTTTTTGCTGATTTAGAAAGGTATCTTTCTAAAATATTCTCTCATTCAGAAGATGACAATTAGATTTTAAGCTCTGCTGTTCACCCAGACCCTATAGTCATACTATCTATATTAAGATCACTGCAGGTCCGATGCATTCTTGGAATATGGAAAGAAAGGGGGCTAATGCAACAGTCAGCGGGTAAGGTGATTTGGGGAAGAAAAACTGAGAGGAGATAGGGAAGTGTGAGACTATGTCTCACATTTTTTGAAACAATATCCATAGGACTACCACTTCTCTTAAAGAGTTTCAAGCAGTCAGGCATTAATTGAATATTTTTTATGTGCTACACACAGCAGGGGTTATAAAAGAACGGATTAGAACTTCAAGGAGGTTATCTGGGAAGATTAGACTCAAACACAAGAAAACACATTGCATAAAGAGGAATGTAACTAATTGCTAAATTGTGTGCAAAGACTCATAAGCATTATATTCTAGTGAAGGGGATACAAAAAGCCAAAGTAATCAAAAAAAGCTTCATAGAGGTGATGTGAGATTTGAACTCTTTTTTACAGGATGGATATAAATTAGATGATGGTGTTTAACATATATTGGATTACTTGCCATCTAGGGGAGGGATTGAGGAGAAAGGAAGGAGAAAAAAAAATGGAACACAAGGTTTTACAAGGATGAATGTTGAAAACTATGTTTTGAAAATAAAAAGCTTTAATAAAAAATTAGATGGTGGTATGGGGGCTAGGGAAAGAATGGGGGAAACATGACTGAAAGTACAGAGGCAGTATTTAGTACACTATATTTTGTTGCTATTATTCAGTCATTTTTGACTCCATGACTGCATTTGGTATTTTCTTAGTCAAGATACTGGAGTGGTTTTCTTCTTCACTTCATTTTACAGATGAGAAAATTAAGGCAAACAGGATTAAGTGATAGAGCTCAGATTTAAATTGAGAAAAAAGGAATCTTCCTGACTCCAGAACTTACACTGGATGTTTTATCTTATATTTGACTTCCAGGCCTATACACTGACCCACCTAGCTGCCCTGTGTTAATGAGACACTAACAAGATGAAACTTGGATTGAAAACCTGGTTCTTGCGCAAATCACCATTCTCTACTTTCAGAAAATGCCTTCTTCTCAGTCTCTATTTCCTCATCTGTAAAATGAGATCTAGGATTATGTGACTCTACTTCCATATAACTTTACATCAATGAGTGACCTATTAGAACAATCTTTCCTCTTTACCCCAAAGTAATATGAAATATGAGTGTTTGGTAAAAATAGGCCAGATTCTGGGAGAGCCTCAAAAGAAAGGAAAACTTCAAATATGATGGATGGAAAACAGGGAACCAACAAATATTCTTGAGGAAGGGAATGGAATGATAAAAACTGTGCCCCCTGCCTAATGAGTTGTAAAGACCTAGACCATCCTGAACTTCTAAGTTGCTCTGAAGATTTTTCAGTAAGAACAAAGTTATGTTTTCCTACTTGCTCTCTAATCACCTTTGCAACTATATATTGTATGCAAAACCTGTAACAGTAACTAAAACATTTTTTTCCATCGCTGGCCCTGGGGGCTGAAGGTTAAGGAAGATCTGCTCTTTTAACTGAGTCTTTTTTATTTTTCAAACACCCACATCTTCCATTTCAACTATTAGAAGTTTTCCATTTTCAGCAAAGAGGCTGAGATAGTGAAGAGCTCTCAACCGGTCTCTCAAGAATACAGTCTTTTCCAAAACCGACTTCCATATCTGTCTCAAAAGTGTTGCCCAACAGCCTGTCCTCTAACCAATACAATTACCAAAGCAACTGATTAATACTCCTATTTCTCTCAAATTCTAGTAGAACTCAATGGAGTCTTTAAATGGGACAACGAAAGGAAAAGACAAGAGAACAAATATAAAATGAGAATAACAATAATTTAACAAAGATGGAAGATGCTGAATCATTCGATATGTTGAAGTCAGTTCCAACTTTATTCTTTGTGATCTGCGGATGAATTCAGTTCTTGGATAATGAGGAGAGTAGGTTCCCTAGAAGACCCACATCTCAAGAGGCTAACCTAAATCCTTAGGTAGGCATCAGAACTATGAGCATCAGAAACACTGCTAGGCAAACATAAAGTGCCCTAAAGGCCATATGAGACATTAACTAAATGAAAGTCACTCTGGCTTCCTCAATTCTAAAACAGAGATGAGAACCTACTTTATAGGGTTATTGTGAAAACCAAATGAAATAAAATATGTTGTAATGTTGCAAATCTCAAAAGCCTTGTATAAATGTTGACCAGTCAGTCAAAATGCACATATCAGATCATTATTATAGGCCTGGAAGTCAAATATAAGATAAAATAAACCCTCAAGGAGCTCGCATTCTAATGGAAGAGATAAAATGTACATAACTAGTTATGTGCTTGATATATGCAGGGTAGCTGGAAGTTAAGTTCTGAAGAGAAGTCACCAGAAAATAAGAAAATCCTGAAAGGCACCGTGCAGAAGAAAGGACTTGAGATAAATGCTAAGGAAGCTAAGGAAAGTGTACAGGAAAGGCATAGGGAACAGAATGGGGGGGGGAGAGAGGGTTATGGAGTAACATGTTTGTAACCTAGCAAGA
This sequence comes from Sarcophilus harrisii, assembly GCF_902635505.1. Lineage (NCBI taxonomy): Eukaryota > Metazoa > Chordata > Mammalia > Dasyuromorphia > Dasyuridae > Sarcophilus > Sarcophilus harrisii. Next base: position 436,721,046 of record NC_045427.1, on the reverse strand, counting down.
GAGAGGTTATGGAATAACATGTTTGTAGACTACCAAGGTCAGTACATCCAGATCACAGAGTACTGAAGAGTGAAATAAAGTCTAAAAAGATTAGAAAGATAGAGAGGGGCCGGGTGAAAGACTACTTGAAATGCCAGAGAATTTTATTACTGTAGACTTATAGGGAACCAGTGGAGTTTACTGAGTGACCACAGTCACACCAAAACTTCAGAAAAAGATCATCTTTGACAGTTGATTGCAGGATAGATTGGAGAGGAAAAATATTTGAAATGTCAAGACCAAATTCAGGGATATAGCTAATAACTGCCAAATCTAATTACCTTATCTCAATCTTTTTTCCTTCTTAATTTCCTTGTAACCTTTGACACAATTAGCATTTTCTCCTTGATACTTTCTCCTGTCTTGGATTATTTCTCTCTTCTGTTTTTCTTCCTACTTCTCTGACCACTTCTTCTGACTTTGCTGAATCTTCAGATTATTATACCTAATTACCATGGGGGTCTCACAGGGCTCTGTGCTGGGTTCTCTTCTTCCTTTATGTTATTTCACTTGGGGATCTCATCAGCTCCCACAAATTATCATCTCTAAACAAATAAACCTCAAATCTATTAATCTAGCCCTAAATCCTTCTTCTGACTATCAGTCTTACATGTAAACACCTAACTGTATTGCCATGTACATCTTGAACTCAACATGCCCAAAATACAATTTTTTATCTCTTCCCTAAAAATCCTCGTCTCTTCCTAATTTCTCTCCATGTTACCAGTCAATAACCTTGTGTCATCCTCAATTCTGCATCCCCACATTCAATGATTTGCCATCCATATTTGTTTCTACTCATGCAATATCTTTCTTATAGTTACACCTTCCACATCTTGAATACAGTGTCCCTATGATCTTGAAAAATCCCCTCCAAAAATTTTGTAACAGAGAAATATGAATTTTTGCTTTTACGGGTGTTAACATTACTTTAATATAAAATTGGGATTAAGTATTTGGTTATGGGCTCTATATTATTATCTTCTGACTTTAGTGTGTCATCTTCAGATTCTGTAAAACTCCCCCAAAATTCCCATTTACTTTCTTATGCTGACCCATGATAGAATGAAACCATAATGGGGAAAGTTGTGATGTATGCTCCTTCTCTCCTCTGACATTGCCACATTCCTCATCACGCATCATGCCTGGACTATAATGGCCTCCAGATTGTCTCCTTTCTCTCTATATACTGCACTCCAGATAATCATCCACTCAGAAATCAAACTGATCTTGCTAAAGCTCAAGTCAGACAATGTCATCCATTCCTCCTCCGATTCAATAAACTCCAGAATCTGGAATTTCTTCTTGGCCTCTCTAACATCCTCCAAATTTCAGCTAAAATCCCACTTTAGGTAAGAAATCTTTATTAGTCTTTGTTAATTTTGATGGCTTCCTTCTGATACTATTTCTACTTTATCAGGTATATATCTTATTTGTACACTTTGAGAGTTAGTATTGTTTAATGCCTTTTGTGTATGATCAGAGCTCATCAGAGCTCACCAGTTATTGGCATATAGTAAGTGCTTAATAAATGAAGTTGATTGGACTATTTTTCTTTTCCTGAGGCAATTTAGGGTTAAGTAATTTGCCCAGGGTCATACAGCTAGGAAGTATTAAGTGTCTAAGGCCAGACTTGAACTCTAGTCCTCCTGACTTCAGGGCTGGTGCTCTATTTACTACACTAACTAGCTGCTCCGGCTGGGCTATTAATAATTATAATATTTTATTATCACAGATTTATTCATTGAATAAGCATTTATTAAGTATCTGCTATGTACAGTACATTGTCTTAAATGTTCACCTACTATGCATTCAGCATAAGTAGATACAGAAAGTTTAGGTAAAATACACTCACAATCCTGACTTCATGGATTCTATAGGAATTCTAAGGAGATAAGGTACACACATAGGCAACTATCATACAAACAATTAAAAAGAACCTAAGGGAGGTAATAAGGTTCTGTGTGAGATTTGGAGGGAAGGGTCATGACAGAGGAAGAGAATCAGATTAAGTTTCTTAAGTTAAAATTAACTAAATTAATTTTAGTTATCCTCTTATTATTTTTTGTTCAGTCATTTCAATTGTATCCAACTCTTCATAACTCTATTTGGGGTTTTCTTGGCAAAAATACTAGCATGGTTTACCATTTCCTTCTCCAGATGAGGAAACTGAGGCAAACAAAGTAAAGTGACTTGCCCAAGGTTACATAGTTAGGAAGTATCTGAGGTTATATTTGAATTCAGGAAGATGAGTCTTCCTGATACCACTCCTAGCATTCTATCCATTATACCTACCCTGCCTGCACCAGAATTTTATTCTCTACAAGCAAGGGATGAATTCACCAAGTGAAGAGCAAAGAGAAGGATATTCCTAACACAGAGAAGCTATATTAGTTTGCAAGCTAAGTCACAGAACTCCAGAATGAAACTTTGCATGGGGAACAAAGAATGAAGGTTGCTGGGAGACTCAGTCTTGAGAACTTGAGCTAATTTCTTTCTTTCTAAAAAGAGGCAAGGCAATATACCAGAAAGAGGATTCTCCTTATAGTCAGAGCCCCTGGTCTCAAGTTCCAGATCTGGCAACAATTAGCTGAGGTATCATAATATCCTGGAAAGAAACCTAGATTGGAGTCAGAATAGGTCTGTGTTCAAATTACTAATTTTAAATCTTGGCCATGTCACATTCTGAGCCTCAGTTTCTTCATCTGTAAAATGAGAATAAGACTTCTAATATTTACCTTGCAGGGTTGCTGGGAAGAAAGTATTTTGTCAAATATAAAGCACTACATAAATGTGTATGTTAATCCTATTCTCCATAGTAAATGAAGCCTGTGGATTCCTGAGATTGTTTATCTTTCAAAGAGACATAAGAATACTTGCTCTCTGGACTTCACAGACCTATCAGACCTATCATAAAAAAAGATTCTGGATATGAGAGTGTGTGTGTGTATATATATATATATATATATATATATATATATATATAAATACACACACAGTTCATCAGCTGTATGCTCAGCATAAACAGAGATAGAAAATTTAGGCAAAATGTGCTCATTATCTGACTTCATGGACTCTATAGTATGGTAAAGATGCCTACATAGATACATGTGTATATATGTATATGTGTTTAATATGTATATATAATAAGTATTGATATGTAGGTGTATATATATATATGTATACATATTATATACTATATACTTTTGAATGCAATTGTGGTTAAATCACTTGCCCAGGATCACATAACTAGTAATTGTCTGAGGCCAGGTTTGAATTCAAGTCCTAACTCCCAAGGCAGTGTTAAATCTACCTGCACCATCTAGCTACCCCTTGAAATGCTATAGAAATACCCCTTTGAAATGCTACAGAAATATGAGAGTCAACATAGCATCATGGAGAGCCAACCTCCATATCAAAAAGCCCCAGATTCAAGTCCAGCCTGACAAATGATCCTATTATTTACAGACACCTTTGGAAGAGTCTTAAATTGCAGAGAAAGGGCTTGTCTGAGAAGAAAGAGCTCCTTACTAGAGTTACTTACACCAAAGGAATTTCAGGGGCCAGTCCAAAATTCAAATGAAGGAAATGTGAACTCTTAATCAAAATTGGGTTTAAGCCTCTGATTAGACCTTGGAAAAGTAGTAACACCTCTAGGTATTCTCTAGACAAAATCACCTGGAAATGGAATAGAGAGGAGGTGATGGAAACAATATATCACTAAGCCATATTTGAAACTATCAGGCAATTATTCTAATTCTTAATGTAATTCTAGGAATAGAAAAACTCAAGAGTCTCAGTTGATTGATTGGAAGAAAATCCAAAACTAACGGTCCAAATCTGCCCTACATCGATACCTGATATTTACCTAACCTAAAATTTAATTTCATATACATTTGAAATTCGGCAATGAAGTGTGGAAAATGGAATTCCAAAGTTTAAATAATGCTATTTTAGCTAATTGCAGTTTATTTTCAAAATATGAGTATCCTAGTATAATGAATGTGTCAAGTGACTCCTTTTGTTCACATCAATAAAGAAGAAAAGAATATAAGCTATAAGCTTCTAGAACAATCTGAGGTAGACAGAAGTACATTCTCCATGAAACATTGATCATATATCAACTCCATGGAAGTATTAGTTGTTCTTAACCTGAGGACCATGAACTTAGGCAGGCTTCTTTTTTAATGTTGGACAATTGTACTTCAATATAATTGGTTTCCTTTGTAATCCTATGTAATTTGTTTTCTGCATTTAAATAATATTATTCTAAAAAGGAGCCCATAGGCTTCATCAGACTGCCAAAGAGAAAGGCCCATGACACAAAAAGAATTCATAATCCCTGTATTATAACTGAGTAAAACATTCTTTGCCCAGTGAAGTATCGGGGCTATTTCTGCATTATCTGGCAAAAGGACATTAATTACATGGGTATTTGTCATGTCATTCCTTTGTCATGCCAGTGTGGCAAGTACTAACTGGTATTCACAGGCCTCATTAAGTAAAGAAAAATGTGACAGTATTGCTACTTAATCTGGTTAATAGCAGACTCCCTCTAGAGATTCAAAAACTCCAGACAGATTTGTTTGGGTGACTTTTCGATTAGCTAGTTTACTAACCAATGGTATTTGTTGAGATGTTGTCAGCTAGTTTATTGGCCAATAATATTTGTTGAGACATTATTCTAGAACATTAGACTTAATCTAAACCTAGAAATATTTTGTAGAACTCTAATAGAATTTCATAATTAGACTAGATTTTAGATATCAATTAATCTAATCCCTTCACTTTGTAAATGGGGAAACTAAGTCCCAGAGAAGAAAAGGGATTGACTCATAGCAAATTAGTAAATGAGCAATACCTAGAACTCATATCTTCTGACTCAGTAATGTTGAACACAGGACACCCCTTCTTATTCTTCCAAAAGTCTCAGAAGGTCTTTTCTATTCCTTTTTATAGATTGGAAACTGAAAGGGATTTTAGAAAATATTTAGTCAATCCATCTCATTTTTCAACTGAGGATACTGAGATTCAGAGAGATTCAGTGATTTATCCAAGATCACACAGCATAACAGAGGTGGAATTAGAACTCAGATCCTCTCATTCCAGATGCAAGACTCTTCTCCAGTATTCCAGACTGCCTTTCAAAAAAGAAATTCTACAAATATAGAGATAGAGATAGCTATATACATATAGATGCATAATTATAGTCATATAGATAGCTATACACACACATAACTATTTTATACATATATACTTGTAGCTATATACATAGAGATTAATGATAGACACATAAATATAAGGAGATAAAAAGAGAGAGATGCTCATTTTTAGACATATTAATTTTAGTAAAACTAATTCATTTAAGTAATAGGATAAACTTTATGCCTAAAAAGAACCTTAGAAACCATCTTATTCTACCCAATCATTTTATAGATGAGGAAACTGAGGCCCAGTGAGGAGAAATAACTTGCCCGAGAGCCTCTCCACTGGGAAATCCAGTCTTCCTGACCCCCAAACAGATATGGACTTTCTAGGTAGACAACTCTTTTAAGTGGAGATCACCGTGTAGAAATGACTCTCTGGAAGAAGAAAGCATTAGCTGAAGCACTAAGCTGCCACCACCGGTGACTGTAAGTGAAACATAAGTCACTCCACACAACTTCACACACATACAGAGCTGGGGGTGAGGTTGCTTCCCACTCGCCTTCTGACATCAGACCCTTTCGATGTAGCTCACAGGACGACCAGCAACAAAATCCTTGGCGAGAAAATGAATCTCTTTCTCCCATCGCCTGCTGCCTTTCACATCACGCCCCCAGAGAAATCTTTCTTCATCCGACAAACAGTGAAGATTTTTTTCCAGGTCACATGATCCAGGATGGAGGGGGAAAATCCTACTTGGAACAGAGATGGCCTGTGAGTCTCAACAGATCAAGGACGATAAGGTGTGAGGTGGAGGTGGGGGGATTATATAAAGAATGTCCTCTGTACCACGGCAAACATCCCTCCACCAACTGAATGCTTCTCTTGAGGCAGCCATGAATGTGTCTGAAGGCACAGTCACAAGCCAGCTCAGGGCCACTAGCCGGACTTATTTTTATTTCACCACAGCCACCCTGGCTCTGTGTCTCATCTTTACTTTGGCGACTATAATGGTCTTAGTAGTTCAGAAGAAGGTAAGTCAATGGCACCCTCTCCCTCTTCCTGTCTTAACTTTTGTTGTGTTTTGTTGTGCTTTTGTTCTTCCTGGAGGTATTCTTTGAAAAAAAAACCAATAAATTATTTGAGATAAATAGTAACAACTCAGAAAGAAAAGAGGAACCAGATTCTGGCTAAATTGTTTGTTTGGCTGGGGCACATTTTTTCGGGTACTTCCTCAAATGTTTCAGAAAGTTAAGGGAGAAGAGCCCACAAACAACAAGTGCATGGTAGAAGTGAGGTTGCAAGGCAGCTTTTTAAAAAAGGTCCAAACACAGAACTCATATCATGGCAGGAAGCAATGAGTGTAGTCAACACAATATCATAATCTACTTGTTTTCTGTTCCAAAGACTTGGCCCTCAAGTTCAAAATAAGTCCATTAAATTTAAATGTTCCAAATATTAAATCCAAAAGTTGATTCCTTTCTAAGGACATAAACCAAGAGTGAATTGTCATGGCAAAAATTCCAATTACTCCCATTTCTCTGTCACATTAAGGGATTTTCTCCAAAATAACTCTGTGAGAAAAGCAGCATAGATATTGTTGGGTTCCCCCCCCCCCACCACTTTACTGATAAGAACCTATAAGACAGAGAAGTAAGATTCCCATGGTCACACCGATAAGGAAGGAGAGGCAAAGACACCCTTCACAACTGGTTTTACATGAATGCTCCAGTATTGGACCATCATAGAGAAAGAAGGGACTATCTGGAAGGCTCATTTTCAGGTCCATCCTTGAAAGCTCCCCCACTTTCCCCAGGACATCCAATCCACTCATCTACTCCCAAGAAAGTGCTTCTCAATAACAAAGTAGGTGGAATGTTCCCTCAAGACTTCTTCAAAACATTACAATGATCAATGGCGATAATGGAAGTTATACTATGTATTGGTACTACTACTATGAAACTTGAAAGCTTAAATGACCTTGGCATAATTATTTTAGTTTTCCTCTACTTAGAACAGAGAATGTTAGAGCCAGAAAAATTTTTGAAAAATGGAATGTTCGAAATTCAAAATATGCAGGCCGGAAAGGACATTAAAGATTACTTGGTTCAATCTCCTCATTTTATAGATTATGAAACAGGAAGGATAGATACTAAAAACAACTTGCCAAGGTCAAATCACTTAATCATGTAAAAAACAGGATTATAACCAGGATCTTCTGACTAAGTATAGAACTTTTATTTCATTTCAATCAAAGGCACTAAGACTCCTACATTTAACATGTAGGTAACCATATACAAATTACTTAGCTTCTTGGAGCCTCAGTCTTCTCATCTACAAAACAGGAATCATAGAATCTCAAAAGAGAACTTAGAGGTCATCAAGTCTCATACATATATTTAAAGAGAAATTCCCCTCCTCTCTGAAGAGAAGAAATATTTGCTTTATCTACTAACAGGGCTTTAAGAAAAGGGATTTGTAAACCCTAGTATGCTCCAAAACTGTGATGTACAAAACACAATTACTAATATTATTATGGAATTATAAAATCCACAAGCATTTAATAAGCTTCTACTATGTGTCAGAACACACTGTGCTAGTAAGTGAAACAACAAAGGCTAAAGTTAAACAGCCATATATATATTACATACATACAAAAAAAAGTGATGGGGGGGTGCAACTAATCACTAAAGTAGGAGCCAATAAAGTAAGTGTTGTTATTAACAACAGAAGAAAAATCAGAATGAAAAAATTACAAATTATAAGCCCAAAGCATGATTCTTGTAAAAGAATCTTCCTAAATATATTTCCTTAGTATTGATAAAGCTAAAAATCAAAGCAAATCACAGGGATGGTCAACATAACTTGGTTCATCACTTATTATATTAAAATGCTATTGAATTATTCAGAATTTTATGAACTATTCTACTTTTATTGCGCAGCACATAAAATACAAGTGGCCAGATATTTCATGATCTTTCAGGACAAAGGACTAAAAGTTTCTTAAAAACCAACTGCCTGTGGCCAAACATTATTGTAAGTTTTTGAGAGTTAAAAGCCCAAGCTAGATATAAAAACTCATTTCAATAAATGATTTTGGTGTATCTAGCTTTGTTAAAGGATGTAGTCAATCCCCAAAAAAGGTTACATTCTAATCTGTGAGGAAATGACACATTAGTGTTTACTTTTAAAGCAGTTTTCTTGTATAAGTTATTGATGAATGGTGGAATAATTAATGTCTATTTTCATCTAGCATAGTCACAAAAAGTTGAAGCAATCCTTAAGAAGTTCTTTTCCAATAGATTACATACATTACATACATACAGTCAGTCATATTTTACTAATGGATCCCAGATATTATAACATATAACAATGTAAACAAACAGGTAGTTTTCAAGAGAGAACTTCTAGTTGGGGATATAGGTATCCAAATGGGACAATGTCCCCAAATAATCCTGGTGTGGCTTCATTCCTGACCCTGTCTCTCTGCCCCTCCCTTCGTCCTTCCCACTCTGTGTGTATGTATATATGTATGTATGTATATACATATACACATGTGCATATATACATACACACATATACAAGTGTGCATATATATTGTTTGTATACACAATGCATATAATACATATGTGTACATGAGTATATATACAGACTACATTTATATACATATATATGTATAAATATATGCATATGTGTATATATATATACATATATATGTGTGTGTGTGTATTTATACACACAGGAAATCTGGCTTTTAAAAAAATCAGAAGAAGATGGAGAAAAATCATGGATATATAGCTATAAATAATCTGAAAAATATTCTCAGCTTAGAGTCTAAATTCATAGGAACTTTGAAAAGATAGAACTGAAAGAGACCTTAGAAAATATCAAGTAAGAATATAGAACGCTGGAATTGGAAAGAACCCTAGAATGTAGAATTTTAAGAACTAGAAGGAAACTTGGAATCTAATTTTTAGAGCAAGAAGGGACCTTAGAATCTAGAATGTTAAAGATGGAAGGGACTTTAGGACATGGAATGCTAGGATAGGAAGAAATCTTAAAGATTCAACTTGATAATTTTATAGACATAGAAATTAGAGATCAGGAATCAATACAATATTTAATAGCAAAAAGAGAACTACATCTTAAGTCACCTAATCTAATATGGCATTCTTTATACTACATTGTGAATTCTCATTCAAATCTATTGTAAACTTCAGTTCTTCTATTTGCTTCAATACAGACATTTACTGAGTATGGTTATCTTATTTCCCAGAAAGCAAAGTAGTAGAAAGGTCTTTAAATTAAGCCTTGTGCTCTCTGTTCCTTAAGCTTACTTTTCTATTTGGAAGTATAAATGCATTAGAAAAAAATGATTATATGACTGGACAAAGTTTTATTTCCTTCCCAGAGAAGTGTCAGGCAGCTGCTTAGCTGAAGGACTCTTATAGGGACAATGCAATAAAGTCCTGGCAAACTTGAAATGCTCATTCAGAGGCTTATAGACTAACAGAGGAAAAAATAGGTTATATATATGCCTAATTGTAGAAATCATGTGTATAGGTAACAATACCCTCAACAATGTATATAGGGAGTCAAATTCACACTAATTTCCTGAGGGGTTCAAAGGAATGAGAAATCTGCAATATGAGCTAGAGAGTTCAGGGAAAGCTATATAGAGGAATTAAAACTTGAAATCATAGTTTTTGAATAAGCTTTCAAAAAAATGTAGACATGGGTAACTGACCAATGGCGTATTCATTAATTAATATATATGGGTGTGTATTCAGAACAAGGCAGGGAATACCTATAAACAAAATATATAATAAAAATTTTATGAACATAAACTGGACTACTAGTATTAAAATGTATTGTACTATATTCTCCTCTTTGAAGAAGAGGCTTAGATAAAGAGATGACTATCCAGGTAGACTTTGTTTTTATTTTGTCTAGAGACACTAGTGGAAGTGAATATAATCCCTACAATGAATCCAAGAGCAGAGCTAACCTCAGCTATGTAGATAGTGACTCCAGCCTAACTTATCTTTAATTCAAGTTTATACCATGTTACACCATGTAACATGGAAAAGGAATGATCTTCATAAATTAGGACCCAAAAGCTGCCTTGTATGTCCTCAGCTGGTATGAACTGAACACCTATTTCTGGATCCCTAGATAGGGATGGGGAGGGGTCATATGATGGGAAAAGACTACTAATTTTCTAGAAGTATGACTATTTGCAAGAAAGAAGTTTATGGAGAGGAGGTGGGGAGGGAGATTGAGATTGACCCAGACAAATATGGAAAGGATGAGAGAGGCAGAGATATTGACCCAGAGAAAGAGATTGCTATAAACAGGAAGTTTAAGTTGGAGAAAAAAAAAAGAAATATTGGCAGAAAGGCAGTCAATTACAAAAAGCCAGAGCAATTACTAGCAAAAGACTGAGAAGGAAACCAATCTCCTAATGAAGGAGACACATAGTGTTTTAAGGAAGGAAACATTGAGAGGTCTGGAAACCTGAGTTCAAATTATAATAATTCTCATTTAAGGTTACCACTTTCCTGAGGAAAACCCTGAGGTTGGTAGTGTACAGTGTAAGTATTCTCATTCTTATTTTATAGATAGGGAAATTGAGGCTCAAAGAGATTTAAGTGGTTTGCTCAGGGTCATATGGTATTTTCAGACCCAGAGCTCTTACTTCTTTGTTCTTTTCTCCTAACTTAGTGAATAAGCTGTCTCTTCCCTTCTCTAGGCCTCAGTTTCCTTCTCTGTAAAATTAAGGGATGAGCTGGATAGTCTCTAAAGACACTGCCAAAGTTATCACTATGCTTCTTTCTATCATCTAGGACATTACTTGAATGGAGTAAAGAATGGACAACCATTAGCTGCTGGCAGGGAGAACATAGCTTTTACCTTGGACAATACATGCTAGGTCATGTCTGGAACAAGGGAAGCCCATTGCTACATGGTTCCTAAGGTGCCCTTAGAGATGTCATGATACACTAAAGAACTGCATTGTCCTCCTATAAATGCAGATAGGCTCTTCCTATTCTTGCTCCATGGCTTTCGTTGGGCCAGAAGAAGAAAGGATTATTATTAAAGGGGATAGGGCAAAGAGGCAGAAAGGTATTGGTCTTCTCGTTTTCATTTAGACTGGGTTTTAAATTCTGATTTTAGACAACTTTTTTGTTTTTGGTATAATCCAGCTAGTGGTTTCTCTCAAAACTAATTCAAGTCACTTTGGTCACAGAGGGCTGAATTCATTCATCACAGAGATCCCAAACTGTCTCATAATAATTGGTGTGCTGCTCTTGCTCCAGTGCTGTTTCCTTAACATCACATTTTCACAACATTTTTCAGTGATACCAACTATATCCCACATAGAATAAACATCAATTGTTAGAACATGGGTTCCAAACACAGATTTTTCTTTTTGGAAGAAACTAGGCTCTAAAAAAATAATACTGACATATCAAAGTACAAACCTAAACTTGATAGTATCTCATCTCTTAAATTGGAGTAATAATTGTACCTTCCTCATACAATTGAGATGATCAAATGAAATAATGCATAGAAAGCACTTTATAAACCTTAAAAGACAAAGTAAATATTATTGTTGTTGTTGTTATTTTGTCATTGTTATTAGCTAAGGATGAACAGGAAAGAGATTGGGTCAATTTTTCCTGTGATATCTCCTATAACCAGTGGTTATATCTGATAATCTGATTCAATTCTCATCAAAAAAAAAAAAAAAAGAGGAAGCACTTGAATCTAATTGCTTCTTTCTGCAATTGGAGGTATTGAGCCAACTATTACAGTATCACTGCTATATCCTAAAAAAAGAGACATCACTAAAAAGTAACTTTAAAGTCTTTCAAGTGACTAAAGCCTATAGAAATAGAGTTGGAACATATCTTCATCTAGTTCATCTCTTTCACTTTTTAAATTAAGGAAATGGAGGCCTAAAGAACTTAAATGGTTGGATCAAGGTCATATAGGCAGGAAGTAATAGATTCAGAATTTGAACTGAGATTCTCTGACTCTTATGGACAAAATGGCTTTCTTCAGAGTGGCTGTTTTCTAGAGAATATAGCCTCACCAAGTAGAAGTTGAGGAGTGAGGCTGCAGGAATAGAGCCACCTAGTTATGGGACTGGAGGAAGAAGTAGGAGTAATCACAACACATGAAGCTGGAGTATTATCAGTCAGAAGTCTGGGAGTATAGTGGCAATGAAGGAGGAAGTATTTCCCCTTGCTTTGCCTTCCTATGTGGAGACCCTGGGAAAAGCTCAGTTTGCCATCTGGGAGTTTCAGTCCTATTGTCTTGCATTAGATTTCAGAATAACACTCGAAAGGAAGCCATATAGGGAATCTTGATACAATAAGTTTTGAGCATCATTTTGTGTAGTCCAAAGGTGTGAATGAATTACATTACTAAGACAAAGGTGACCTATGCTAGTGATTGCTCTGACTCTAATACTCTGTAATCCTGGGTAAACTATCTCCTTTCTCTGGAGCTTGGTTTCTTCATTAAAAAATGAGGGGGTTAAACTAGACAAATGCAAAGGTTTTGCTTTACTTCATTTTTAGTAGGTCTAATATTCTACCTGTTGGGTTCTAAGGTTCATTCCATTTCTAGATATTCATAATTCTAGGATTCTTCACTGTGATAAAACATGGGTATCGATCACCAAAATAAAGTCTTAATTCATCCCTTCATTTATACTAGAAGTAGCTAAGTGACTCAGTGGATAGATTAATGAACCTGCAGTTGGGAAGTCCTGAATTCAAATCCAGTCTCAGATACTTAAAAGCTGTGTGAGTGACTCTGGGCAAGTCATTTAACCTCTGATTCAGTTTCCTCATTTGTAAATGAGGATAATAATATCTCCTATATTACAACATAGTTGTAAGGATCAGATGATGTAATATTGACAAACTACATATGTGCCTGGCACATAATAGGTACCTAACAAATGCCCATTTCCTTCCTCCTTCCCTGAAGATCTTAACTCAAAAGTTTACACTGTGATCATGGAAAATCACATCATCTCCCTAAGGCTTTGTTTGTTCATCTGTAAAACTGGGGGTGAGGGGGTGGGGAATACTTGCACTACAATTTCACAGGTTTATAAGGCTCTTGTAAGGACTTATATAGGACTAATATAGAACTTAAAGTGTGAATTGTTATTATCTTCAGCATGAGAACAGATGACCAATGGCCCAGTTGATCCTGAAAGAACAGGAGATTGAATGGGATGGTCTTTGACCTTTTCATTTTTATCAATTAGAAATTCCTTTAGATAAGAGACAAAGTCATATGCATTGTCTAGATCCCCTCTACCTTCAAAAACTTCAGTACATACTCTAACTCATTCCATCTAAGTCTCCCAAAAGAGGAAGAATGGGAGCACTTAAAGAAATTGACTCAGTTACAAATTATATGTTCTTTGAACTGTGACACATAATGAGTCAACAACCATGCTCTAATAAAATTAGCCATCAGAGTAAAATTCCAAAATTCTCTATTTGCTCTTCTCATAAAGATGGTGGAAAAAAGCATTGTATGGTGACATTGACAACATCTTTATGCTAGCCCATTACTTCATTTTTCAGAGTAAACTAAGGTCCAGAGAAGGGATGAGTCAGCTTAGTCATTAAGTTATGGGGAGAAAAAAGTGGAGTTAGGAATCTGGATGTCTGAATCTGAAAATGCTGCATGACCCTGAGAGAGCCATTCAAACCTCTTTGAGCCTCAGTTTCTTCATCTATAAAATAAGAATGAGAATATTCACATTGCACACTGCCTATTTCATAGTACCTTTAAATGCTATAAAAATGTGAGTTAGGTAGCACCCTGTCTAGAGTCAGGTAGATCTGAGTTTAAAACTGGCCTCAAATACTCATTAGGTATATGATCCTGAACAAGTCATTAAATCCTCAGTTTCTTCATCTGTAAAATGAGCTGGAAAAGGAAATGGTAAAACACTCCAGTATCTTTGCTAAGAAAACTCCAAATGGGGAGTTGAACATGACCAAAACAATTGAATAATTATAATTTAAACTCAGAACTTGTGATTGTGATTTCCTTCCTTTCCTTCCTTACAACACTATATGAAAGGGAATTCTGTAGAATCAGGTCATACATCTGCAACAATGAATGAAAGTCCTTAAGAGACTGGGAGATTTTTTTTTACTTCATTTTAAATTTTTTTCTTTTGTTTATTTTTACTTTATTTTGATGAAAACAACTTGAATCACAAAATGTTAGAATTAGAGCAAAACTTAGATTATAAAATATCAAAACACAAAACATAGATTTGTCAGAGCTGGAAAGGCCTTTGGAGATTATCTAGTCAAAATGCTTTATCTTATCTGTGGACAAAGAGACACCAGAACCTTATGATTTAGAGCTGGGCTGGATTTGAGGTGTTATCAATTTGCCTTATAAGTGAATCAGTGACAGAGTTGTGCATCCTATGATTCCTTCTAAGAACTTTCCACAAAACCACATATAGCTGTTTAAGACTGTACCTCCAAAAAGCCCTTCCTTATTCAAAAGCAAACAGGTTTAAGAGGGATAATAGATTAATCCCGTCCTACAAGTGTCCTGTTCATATTAGATATATAGTAGGCCTTTGGGAATTGAATTAGGTTTACTTTCTCAAATATTAGCACCTTAAAAATGAATAATTTATCAGAGTACAAACTACCATCTTTGAAAGAGCAGGGTTCTGACAGAATGATAGGATATAGAGTAGCTAAATAAGAAGTTAACTTATTGTGCTCAGAATTAGCTAGAATTTCATTCACTGTCTACCTACTCCAATGCACTAATAAAAACGAAGTGTCATTTACTTATAACATAATCTGCTTGTTGCTTCTAAAGACTTCCAAAAAGAAATATATCAGTTGGTAAAGTTAGCTCATAAAATTATAGACTCTCTAAGAATCTAAGGTTATCTAGTTTACATTTTTGTCTCCTGCCTATATTTTAGGGAGGAGGAAACTAAGGTTCTGAAGGAAGAACTTATGAAATCATAACCATAATTATATTACATATATGTGTGTATATAGATGTATACTTAACAAGCATTTTTCCTCTCCTCAAGCCCCCTTATTTGAAAATTAAAAAAAAGATAACAAAAATGAAACACTTATAACAAATATACACAATCAAACAAAATAAATCCTCCATTGGTCATGTCCAAAAAAGTATGTCTTATTACCCATAGTTAGACCTTCCCCTGCTGTCAGAAGATAGGTAGCATTCTTTTGTTATTAGTCCTCTGAAATTAGGGTTGATCACTGTGTTGATGAGAATTCTTAAGCCTTTCCTTTTTCACAGCATTTAGGACAGAAACTTACTATCTCTTGAAGCAGTATGTTGCATTACAGAATATCTTTGATTTTTTTTTTTAAAAAGACCATCCTTTTATATGGTAGACCTATAACTTACTCACTAATAATACTAATTCTATGTATTGGAGCTACATACTGGAACAAGCCAGCTCCTTATTCCATAGGACAGCGCTTCAAATAGGTAAATAAAATGTTTTACTTTTAGTCTTTTCTAATCATTTTTAACTGTGTTTAGATATCATCATGGACAGGGAATGGCTAAGTAGCATGGTCAAGGAAAGTAAAAGAGCTGTATAAATTCTACAGTCAAATCCCTTTTTTCCCAAATACCTCCTCCTTCTGGGAAATACCACCTGAAAATTCTTTGCTTCATTTCCTTTCAAGAACTAAGAATGACAACCTCAGATTCTAAATCCCAAACTTTCCCTTACCAATGCTTAATTCAACCAAAAAAAGTTTTTATATCTCTTATTAATGAATCTCATACAGGAAGCACTTTATAGGATTTTCAATTTGAAATTCAGGTTTTGATCCATATGGGTCAAAACATATGCTTAATTCCCTCTAGTAGTGAAACCCATAACTTCGTAAAGATGTTAAATTGGAGCACAGACAAAGGAAAGTGATGAGGATGATGAAGAAATTTATAAATGTCCTTTCTGGTTTTAGGTGTATGATCCTATAAAATTGAAGGAAGTGGGAACATTTTGTATTCATAAGGTTATAGATCTAGGGCTGGAAAATGATCTTAAAGGGCATTTAGTCTAAGCTCTTCATTTTGCATATGAGAAAAACGAGGATGAGGAGGCAAAGTCCAAGGCTATGCAGATTGTAAATATCAGAGGAAAAGAAAAGAATGCCATAGTGGTAAGGGTAGAGGTAGGGCAACAGTATGTGACGGTTGTCTTTCAGTATTTGAAGGGCTATCAGGGCAAAGAGAGATTCTATTAATTCTGCTTGGGTCCAGATGGCAGAACTAAATACTGAACCAGAAGTTGAGTTGTAGAAAAACTGATTTAAGCTTGAAGCAAGGAGAAAAAAATTCCTCTGGCCATTCTCCAGTTTGTCAATGTCCTTGCTAAGTCACAGTCTGCATTGTTAATAGGAGAATCCACATTCATCAAAAATTGGATCTTTCAAGATATCAGAATGAGAATCTGGGTGTTTGCTATTCAAATGTAAAATGAATTACAGTGAGTTCCTCTAAATCAGAAATTTTCCTATAGAAGCTAGATGCCTTCTTAGGGATTTAAAGAAGAAATTCCTGCTCAGATA
Source organism: Sarcophilus harrisii (assembly GCF_902635505.1). Taxonomy (NCBI): domain Eukaryota; kingdom Metazoa; phylum Chordata; class Mammalia; order Dasyuromorphia; family Dasyuridae; genus Sarcophilus; species Sarcophilus harrisii. Next base: position 436,704,226 of record NC_045427.1, on the reverse strand, counting down.
AGGGTTAGACTACATAGTTCCTGAAATTACTTCCAATTCTGAGGGGGTTTTTTGAGTGTGTGTGTGATTCTGTGAATTCTTTAAGAGTTAGCAAAGTTTTAATCTAATGTCTACATTGCTAGTGACAAGCCTCCTTAAATACGGCTCTGCTGATCATTAGCACAGATGAGCCTGTAGTCATAAGTGAGTGGGGCTTGATTTTTACCAATTTTAGAGTACAAAACTTAATAATTTTCAAAGAGTGTAGCAGTTTAATTTTTTTTTTTTCATTTTGATGGCACTTACATTAATTTAAGTACCTCGGGGGAAAAAAACTGTTATCTTTAGCAAGAATTAGCAAGTAAAATTGGAAGCTACCACTTATCCTTTACACACATATACCCTCTTAGCATCCACACCCCAAGTAAGTTCCTTCCTTATCCAACTCAGCCCTATTTACCCTAGAGGTCCAATGTTTAGTGTCCTCAAGACTCCCATGAGGGTTTGATGATAAAGGTTTCCTCTCACTGTGAAGAACTGAACTTTCTCCCTTTGGGTTGGTATCCTAAGGTGTCTGTTACAGGATCAAAGTCTTGGGGGTCAACTTTCTTGCTCAACGGAATTTGTCTTAATTATTTCTTGTAATATCTTTATAATATAAATTACAAAATCGATTTGAGGGCATTGCAGGCCTAGGGGATATTTTCTATTGCCTGGCCTAAGTCCCAAAATTGCTCATAACAGCTCTGCCTACATTCAGATCCTTGCCAATTTATCAGAGTTTGTGTCCCATTAACTCAGCATCTTTAACCTCACAATCACCTCTGAAACGCAGGGAGGCAACAGTGAAGGACATTAGTGGTAGCCAGGAGGGACAGCCTAACATAATAGATTTCGGACTGATCAGGTCCTGATTGGAATATACTCATATTTTGGACAATTAAAGGATTCATATCAGGAAGAAAAAACACATTTGAAGAAAGATATAGTACTTTAAAAGAAGCAAGTAATATTAAGTTTGAATGACATCCTTCATTCCTGGCTTCTTTTTGTTCCTTCAGGAACCCATCCCTCAGCCATCTGACAGTTTTCGCCTTGTAGGAGGTAAGACTTTGAAATTAATAATGAATGTTTCAGTTTCTTGACTTGTTATAAAACTTTGTTGCTTGACTGTCAGAGTAGAAAAAGTGAAAATCTTCAACAAAACCATATTCTGGTTGGCCTACTATGCTTGGGGTGGGACTTGAGGGGCCAAAGAGTAAGAACTCCCACTAATAAACAGCCATTTCTAGTGAAAAGATCGAATTTATAGTCATAAAATAGAGGTTTTGAGTCCTGATTTTGCCACTTCTAATCATGTCACTTCAACTCTAAAAGTCTCACTTTCCTCTTCTGCAAAAAAAGATACTTTCTTCATATACCAACTGTTAAAACACAAATGCTAATACTCAGAGGTGTAGAATGAAAGTTTATTCAATAGCAAGTTGTTAGATGTTCAAAGCAAAATCAAAGTCTAAAGGACTAGATAATATATAAATAATTACAAATATACAAAATGGAGATAGAGACCAAATATGATGAGCAGGTGGAATATTGTAGTGGGGCACCCTGGATAGAGGGGTCAAGGACCAGGAGGAGAAATATGGGAAAGTACCAAAATCAAATCTCATCAGCTTCATTGTTCTGCCAAAGATAATAAAATAACAGGGCCCAATGACCAGAGGATACTTGAGTAATGTTGACTTAGTCCAAACACTCTTCTGTTAAGGAAACTATTCCTCTACCAGTGTCCAGAAGTCCTTTGGGGTAGTCAATGCAAATTTATCATATCTAACATAGCAATTCTTCCAGAATACAAATTCAACAGCATAAGGACAAACCTGTCTCTCCTTTGCAAAAGAAAGATAAAAATAGTTACAGGTAACATTTAGTATTTTATATCTATCATTTCATTTTAAACTCACAGCAACCTTTTGAAATAAGGAAATACTGTTAATCCAATTTTATAAATTAAAAAACCAAGACCAAGAAAGATTAGATAGCTTAATACATTCATAATAGTGCAAGAGACTCACACCTAGCACTCCTTATTCCTAGACCAGTTCTCACCTCAATATGCAAACTCTGTGTTTCTACAAGGTGATTTAAATTCCACTTATTTTTTGCCCCACGGCTTTTTGTATTTTTAAATCAGTTATAGCCAGTTCTTGGCCCAAGAAATCCCACTGATACATGGATGAGCAAGTATCCCACTTAAATATTAAACTCCAAGAAGGTTTTCTCTATGTACTAAGGGAGGAAAAAAACCAAAGAACAATCCAGAACAAAATAAAAGCACATCCATCTTCCACTACAGTTTTATTCAAGAAAAGTATATGTAATGAATTGTCCTATTTGCAAACCTGAGAAGAGAGGGGATTTACCACTCAAATGGAACCCACTATGGTGAGCTTATTATTAGATCTTGCTATGTCTCTTTTCAAAGCAGAACATCATTATTGGGAATGCCAGGGAACAGACGTAAAACCCTTTAGGGAACTCTAGACCTTCACACTGATGTAAATTTTCTGCCCACACAATACTCAGAAACAGCAAATCTTGAGCACCTCCACTGAGGTAAGGAAGTTTTTGTTCATATGAAAAAAAGAAAAAATATGATGAAATGTGATGAACCATCATTACAGGAAAACCACAGAAAGCAGAAGCCAAATATGCAGTGAAAGGATTTTCTGTGTCCCAATAGAATCCAACCCTGTCCCCAGGCAACGGCATACTACTTAGAAGAAAAGAATACAAGAGGTCAAAGAAAACTTAAATCTCTAGTAAAAACTCAAAAAAGAGATGGGGATAGTAAAACATACATAAGGATCACTGAATGTGTCATATTAACTAAGAAAACCACATATTAACATTATCTACATCTCAAATTTTTGCTTGGGCTGCTGTTGGGAATGTTGTGGGCAGCCTCATGTTTAACACCAATGCCTTAAAGCATAGAATATCAGATAATAGACTATGAGAACTGATGGGTTTCTTAGACTATGAGAGCCAAAAGTAACCCCAGAGCAAGCTATATTAGAGATGGAAAAAACCTTAAATAAATACATCAGAACACAGATTATAGAAAGCTATGGAAAGGATCTTAAAGTATATAATGCTAACATAATGCAAAGATATAATAATTATATAAATAATATATAAAGTATATAAAAAGCAGAGAGGGGCCATAGGATCACAAATTAAACCTTAAGAGTTTATTTGACCCAACTCTCTAATTGAAGTGAGGATCATAAAATGTGAATAACTTGACCAGCTTAATACAGCTAGTAAATATCTAAGGAATCGTTTGAAATCAAATCTCCCAAGTTTTGTCTACCCACTAAGTAATGCTGCATATAGAATCTTAGAGACAGAAAATGTCTTAAAACAAAGAAAATCAGAGCTGAAAAAACTTAATTGTGAAGGAGGAATGTAATGTAGTAGAAAGTATAATATATTAAAAGTAATGAAGGATCTGTGTTATTAGCTCATCTGAACAATAAAGCCTGTGGTATCTACCTAATGGAATTGATATGAGAAGTAAATGAAATAATTTACATAAAGCACTTTGTCAATATATAAAGATCTATAATTATTAATGTTGCTGTAACTGAAAGGAACAAATAAACATCAAAGACAGAAGAAATCTTAGAACTCCGAATGTTGACCTAGAAGCAGGCTTAGAACATTGAATATTAAAGCTAAAAGAGATCTAGAAAAAAAAAAAAAAACATGTCAATACTATAAGGGTCCCTTAGAGACCATGTAGTCTAACTCCTTTGTATTATTGAGAGAGATTACAAATCCTGAGCTAGAAGAGACTTCAGATCACAGCCCATCCCACTAGTTCATTTTTTTAAAGGAAGGACTGATCCCAATGACTTGTCCCAGGTCATATGGTCAAAGGTAGATTCTAAATGCCTCTGATCCCAGATTCAGTATTGTTTCCATTATCCCAGACAGAATAAATAAGGTGAAGAAAAAGTAAATCGCTAAAATAAATAAATAAATAAAATAAGTAGAAATTAGGAGGTAGTAAGTTAATATATTCCTTTGTATAGTTTAGAATTGGAAGTAATGTGAGAGATCTTCTTGGGGCCTTTGTTATTGTTGTTGCTGAATTCTTGCAGTTGTGTCTGATGCTTTGTGATTCCCTATGGGAAAAGATACTGGAGTAGTTTGCCATATCCTTCTCCAGCTCTTAAACAGATGTTGGAAACTGAAACAAACTAAGGGAAACTAAGGATTAAGTGATTTGCCCAGGATCATATAACTAATAAATCTATAAGGTTGGATTTGAACTCAGGAAGATGAGTTTTCCTGATTCCAAGATCAGTAATCTATCTATTGTGCCACCTATCAGACCCAGAGAAAGTCTAAAGGTTTTTTTTTCAAAATAGTATTTTATTTTTCCAAATACGTGCAAAGATAGTTTAACATTCAACTTTGAAAAATTTTGTGTTCCAAATTTTTTTGTCTCTTCCTCCAAGACAGCAAACAATACAACATAGATTAAATATGTACAATTCTAAAAAATATTCTCATATTTGTCATGCTATACAAGAAAAATCAGATCAAAGGGAAAATATGAAAAAGAAAAACAACAACAACAAAAGATTAAAATGTTTTGATCCACATTTAGTCTCCATAACTTTCTCCTTTGCAAATCTATTAGAATTGCTTTGAATCAACCTATTGTTGAAAAGAACCAAGTCCACCACAGTGGGTCATCACAGAATCTTGTTGTTACTTTGTACAATGTTCTCTAGGTTTTTCTCACTTCATTTAGCATCAGTTATGTAAGACTTCCCAAGACCTAGGATTTCTTAAAGATTACTGAATTAACTTGGACTAAATTCCAAGAACTTGTTTTTTTTTTAAACTATTTTGATAAACATTTCAACAGAATCAATTTCTCTTGTAATCCTATGCATTTTTTACACATTTAAAAACATTAATATGAGATAGGGTTCATAAATATCATAATTATCATAAATATCAACAAATTGCAAAATCAGTCCTGACACAGAAATAAAAGATAAAGAATTTCTGAACCAGAATAACTCGTCATTTTACAGATAAGAAGAATAAAACCCAGGTTGGTTAATCAGCTTGTCCAAGATCACACAAGCAGCAAGAGTGTGGATATCTTTAACTCCAAAATCAACACCCTTTCCACTACATTTCCTTCTCTAAATAAGTCCTAGAGCATATAGTCAAGTCCTAATATAGTATATAAGTCCAAGGCCACATGATATTTACAGGAAAGATGTTTAGATCCTTTATTCTACTTTCCTCTTGAAGACTCCTCAAGTTTTCCATGAAAGAATAGATCATTCTAACATATGTAAGTCTAGTACTATGTACCCTTTAAGGTCATTCTCTCAGTTAAGTTACAGACACCACCTGGTGGTATCCAACGTAACAGGGAAACTTGAAATAGCACAGAATTAAATAACCTTTTAATGGAAAACAGAAGCTCCATTTCTCTAGTCATCACCTTCCAACTTAATAGGTAATAGAAACTGTCTTTACTCATCGCTCTCAGGACAGGACTAATACAACCCGTCCTGACAAGGGTAAATATGAGATTTCTACAAAGTAGCACCTTAGGTCCTACCAGGTTTTGACACTTGGAGAGTGTATTATCTGTCTGCCAGATCTGGGGTTGATATATCATTATAAAAGCCTGATTATTCCTGATTTGTACCTTGGCAGGATCTGGTGGTTGGATCTGAAATCATCTGCTGGCAGACTAGATAGCATGAGCTTTTGAAGGTTGATTAAAGGCTTATTTTCCAGACTTCTTTAACTTTCTTTTCAGTGTAGTAGCATAGTCACAACCAGGGACAAGAGATCATTATTTCTTTTGTTAAATCTTTTTTTTTTTCCTAATAAGAAGGCTTTTGTTTAAAATAGATTTGCTTGAATCTCTATATTCTGGAGTATTAGATTTTCCATAAACAGAGTCTAAGTGGCTAAAATGTTCCCAGTTTTTTACTTGAGACTGTATAGGTCTGAGGACCCTCTCAGCTCTAAAGAAATGTGAGTAGCAAAAAAAAAAAAAAGTGAGTCCTTCTTAGTGGTATACAGTAAGTGTAACACTTACTTACTTTAACACAATGTTTCTTACAACCATCTCTGACACCCTATTTCTAGGGTCTGCAACCCAGTCCAGGCCCAGTTAAAATGTCAGAATAAGTAATCCAAGAAAAACAAAGTTTGAAATTTAAGGGCAAGAAGGAGAAATAAATGAGAAGATGATGAATTTAGATTTTTTTTTATTTTTAAAAATGTGGAATTTTGAAATTGCCCTGGAATATGCAGGTGATATGGTAGGAACAAAACTTGAGAGGAAAATATGTAATTGGAAATTATCCTCAGAGATAATTATGAAATTCTGATGATGTCACTGCCTAACTCAAAACTCTTTGATTGTTAACCATTATCCACAGAATAAAGTCCAAATGCTTTAATACAGATAGTGGGGGAGATACATTCTGAACATACTTTAATATTTAATCTACCTTACTAATACTATTTCCATACAATAAAAAAAAATCAAGCCTTGATTTGCAGCAGTGTTTATTGAATTTCAAGGTATAAATGCTCACACTGAAATTTTAATAATAGGCTTTTACAAAGCTGACTTAAGTTGCTCTAATTCTGATCTTTCCCCACTTTGCTCAATGCATTTGCCTATGAAAAGAGAGGCTGAAGACAAGTCATACTGAACCTTGGTTATTTACTGCAGAGCATCTTCCCCAAAATTCAGGTTTCCCCTCCTCCCCAATAAGTACCTTATGTTCCAATATGCCAGATTCCTCTTTATAGTCCTCACATAGAGACCATATCAATCAATAAGTATTAATTTAAAAAAGTATTAATAAGTACCTATTACATGGGCATTGCATGGGATAGTGGATAGAGAACTATCCCAAAGCCAAGAAGAATTGGGTTCAAGGCCAATCTCAGACACATATCTGTTCTATGACCATAGAGAAATTAATTTAACTTTTCAGGGTTCTAGACAACTCACTAAAATATTAAGCTGCAAAGAAGGTGTCCATCTCCATTGAGAGAGGGAGTTTCCTCACTCTCTACCTCAGAGAGATCTCTATACCAATGAAATTTGACTATGTGTCAAGTACTATCCTAGATTTTGGGATTATAAAGACATAAATAGCACAGTACCTATCAATTTATCTTTGGAGGGAGGAAGGGGAAAAACAATAGGTAACCATAAAAGTATATGGAAAATAAGCATGTGCAAAATATATATACTAAGACTTTTAGGATAAATATGAGGTAATTTTGTTACAAATACACTAATACTTATTTCCCTCTTGTTATCTTTGCTTATGCTTTCTAGCCTCATACAAATACCCTCATCACTCCTCTTCACCTCTATTTCAAGACTCAACTAAAGATGTACCTTTTTGATTAAGCCTTCTTTAGCCATTTCTGAGCTATACCTTCTTTAAATTTCTCTAGCTTTCCAAAGTCCAAACAATATAATTCATCCCCTGTATTACTTTTTTTGTTTGTTTGTTTTGTTTTGTTTTTTTATTTAATAGCCTTTTATTTACAGGTTATATGTATGGGTAACTTTACAGCATTGACAATTGCCAAACCTCTTGCTCCAATTTTTCTCCTCTTTCCCCCACCACCCCTTCCCCCAGATGGCAGGATGACCAGTAAATGTTAAATATATTAAAATATAAATTAGATACACAATAAGTATCCTGTATTACTTTGTAAATATGAAGTCTCAGAATTGGAACAGATCTTTTTCAAAAAGATTGGTCTCATCCCCTATCCCTCTAAAATATTTCAACTGGTAGCAATGAGAGGTGAGGAAGAATAAGGGACCTCCCAGGACACATTTGGCAACAGAAAGTTCATTGTCTCTTGAGGCAATCTAGTCTGGTCCATATCTAAACAGATCTAATTTATTAGGAAATCTTTAAATAAAAAGTTTATCTCTCTACAATTTTCAACACACACACACACACACCACACACACACACACACACACACACACACCACACACACACACACATACACACATACACACACACACCCTGAGACCATGAGATTTTTGAAAAGAACCTTCTTCCCTCTCTTGCATAGTCTAATAAAAGCATTGGAGGAGATAAATCCCCATGATCTTTTTAAGCCTTCATTGTCTCCAAATCTACTTTTGTCTGTGGGGTGTGTGTGTGTGTGTGTGTGTATGATTGTGTCTATGTGTCCATATTCTAAAAAGGGCGGAAGTCTCATTTCCAACATATATTTGTCCCTATAATCATCTAGCTCCTAGGATAGACCTGGGCATACATTAAGTGCTCAAAAATCTATTGATAGAGCTCAGTTGTTAACATCTACATGGAAATGCTGTCTACCAGCATTTTCCTTATAGGGCTATAGTTTCTTGGAAACAGGTATATCATACAATAGTATAGATGGCACCAGAGGCAACCAAATAAATCTATCTCTCAACCATTTGGCTGAGACCCTTGTCAATGTCCTTCAATAGCAACAAAATTAAATGGGGGTACTGAGGAAAATTTGTCATATTTATTCACTAGGGCCAATATTCAGAAGGAGTTATGAGACAGAAGGAAAGAAATTACATTTGGCTTTCTGGAGAAACTTCAGCACAACACCCAATTGCCCCAAAATCAGTCTGTCTGGGCTGTTCATATATGGCAGCCTGAATCTAGAAGTTGGCAGTTAAGAGGGATGTGCATGGTCTCTCCATGGTCAAATCTACACTATGCTTTCTCCATGTTCCACCCTTGACTCTCAGATTTTGTAGTCTCATTTTAAGGGGATTCATGAGTTCCAGGCAAACTAATTCACCTTTGACTTTCCCTCAAGCAAGAAGCTTAAAGAAGGGTGGTTAGTGAGTTTGTTTTGTTTTTCCCTTAAACTAAAAGGAAAACTATCAGAACAGAAATCTAAAAGAGGTTAAAAATAGACGCTGGCATTTGAGTTCAGGAAGTATGAATCTTAAAGATCCTTTCTCCCCATCCCTGGCTTTCTCAGAAGCACAGCTGATTTCACCAAAACAGATAGACAGACAGAGACAGAGAAACATACAGAGAGAAGGAAGAAGGGAAAGAGTGAGAGGAGAGGAAGGAGTAGAGAGTGAGAGGAGAGGAAGGGGTGAGACAGAAAGAGAGATAGAGAGAGGGAAGGAAGTAGGTAGGAAGGAAGGGAGGTAGGGAAGAAAAAAGAAAGGAAGGAAGGAAAGAAGAAAGGGAAGGAGGAAGGGAGGAAAGGAGGAAGGAAGGGTGGGAGGAAGGGAGGAAGAGAAGGAGGAAAGAAGACAGGGAGGGAGGAAAGGAGAAAGGGAGGGAGGGAAGAACAGAGACAGGGAGGGAAGAAGAAAAAAAAGAAATGAAGGAAGAAAGATAGACAAGAGTTAATATTTAAGAAAGACAAGTCCAGACATGTCAGGCTTCTGATATATATCTTTAAATTCTCACCTGCCATAACTGGTACTACCTCAGTCAAAGTGGGGTGAAGATGTTTTCATCAGCTGAGGGAGTAGTTGTTCTGGGTGTGATACACAGTTTTAGGTCTGGAGTGCATATCTTATCTTCCCATCTAATTCATTTGTAAGGTGTGCCTGAGAATAAGGTTATAAGAGTTGGTGTCTGGTCTCTAAGGTCTCTTCTAGGTCTAAAAAGAAAGGTCAAATCACAGAATCACAAAATGTTAAAGCTGGGAGGGATTTTGGAGTAGGTCCATTTAATCAAAATATTCATTCTATCAAGAAGTATTTATTGAGTATCTACTATGAGCTATGTGACCCTGAGTAGGTCACTTCCCTCATTTGGATCTTTACTATCTCATCTATAAAATTAAGGGTTTGGATGACATGATCTTTAAAGATTTTTCAAATTCTACTATGATAAATTCATAGCATTATCCCAGGTACCCTGTAGGTTACAAAAGAAAACAGAAGCATATTTCCCAGTTCCAAGTATGGTAGTGAATGTATTGCCGTCCCCTTTTAACAGATGAGGAAACTAACATTCAAAGAGATTAAATGACTAGTGCCAAAGCAGGGATCTGAATCCAGACCTCCAGATCTGGAGGTCCCCAACACTCTTTTCATGAATTCATTTAAAATAATTATTAAATTTACTTTATTTTATTATTAAATTAAAAATAAATTATTAAAATATATATTACAATAATTATATTTAATAGGGATAACTAGGTGGCACAGTGGACAGAGCACTGGGCCTGGAGTTAGAAAGACCTAACTTCAAATTAGACCTCAGACATTTAGTAGCTGTGTGAACCTAGACTATTTAACTTCTTAATTTTGGTGGCTCAAAATAACTCAGATCTCTTCTAATTGCTCTGCTAGCTACTAAATCATGGGAATAAATTATGAAAACATAATTTGATTTCCTCAATGTTAAGTGCAATGATGGAACTTCCAGTTATGTTCACAGAAATCCTGGTGGGGAGAGAAGGGGAAGAATAAGCCAGACATGCTTGAAGATTTTCTTCCAATTGCACATGTTTAACCTATATTGGCTTGTTTGCTGTCTATGAGAGTGGAATGAGGGGGGAGGGAAGGAGAAAAATGGAAATAAGGTTTTGTAAAGGTAAATGTTGAAAACTATCTTTACTTATATTTGGAAAAATAGAATATCTTTTTTTAAAGTCAAAAAAAAAAAAAAGAACAATTAAGCTTTGGAGCAAGTCCTCAACACTTCAGAAAAAAAAAAAAAAAGATTCACTTCCTCTTTAATATATTAAATTGATTTTCTTTTGTGCGTGTAACAGTGATTTTTTTTTTTTACAACTTCCACAAAAGTTCCCAACACTGTCCACTGAATACTGAAGGGGTGAAGTTTAAATCTTTAATTCTGACATTCAAGACCTCTACATTCTGGTTCCAATCTAGCTTTATTCATCCCCTTCATTTGGCTATGTCCCAACCTAAGTGGACTACTAGCTATATTGTCCTTATGAACTTATAGATTCAGACATAGAAAGCAATTTAGAGGTTCATCACTTCAAATACAGTATAAATGCAATAATCTCCTAATTGTTCTATTTTCAGTTTTCTCTTCAAACTCTTTCTGTGTGAAAATTCTATTCCTAAAATATGACTTTGCTTATGTTACTCCTCTGATCAAAAATGGGTCTCTATCTCCCCCAACTGAAATGATTTTCCTTCCTCTTCCCCAACCCTAATGTCCATCTATTGAAGTCTTCTCTCTCCCACAAGATTTGAATTACACCTCAACCTATTCTCTGACTCAATCCCACCTCAGGAGAAAGGAATCAATCAACATGGATTGATAACAACATTTATTATATACCTACTAATTGAAGCACTGTCCTAGGAACCTTTTTGTTTTCTCATAGTCCTTTTCCTTAACTTTTCCTTTGTACTCATCTCACTTGCTCCTAGAATATAAAAATTATCTGTGTCTTCTTAGTTCCTCTTCCCTCCTTTGAATTTAGAGCAGGACTCCTTTCCTATTTCTTTGTAACTTCAGCATAGTGTATTCTTTACAAATAGATGGTTAGTAAATATTGAATGAGTGAGTGGAAAAAAAAAAAACTTGAACTTATAGCTCACAGAACATAGAATTTTATAACTGGAAAGGAATTTAGTCTAATCCCTTCTTTTTACAGATAAGGAAACTGAGACTCAGAGCAAAAAAAAAAAAAAACCAACATGTACAAAATCATACAGTAATGGTACCCAGTTCCATTGACTTATAATCTAGAATTCCATTAATACTACCTTTGCTCAATTATATAATGAGTCAGTATTTATAAACCCTAACAACTTTGGTAGGGTGGCCAGAATAGGTCAATCAGTTAATGATCACCATTTGACTGACTAATTATTCCCACCAGAATGGTTTAACTGATTTGAATTGCATGTAGACATAACAGTAACTGAAATCCAAGTTCTTCTCCTAACCAAGAAGTGTATAACTTCAAGGCCCAAGTCCTGGGTCTAAAGGTCCAGAGAAGCAATCAGAGTCAAAGCCAGAAATCTAACAGAATTTTATGTGCCATCATCCTTCAATCCCTTCAGCCCACTTGAACTTCTAAGTAACTGTTCACGCTGATCCATCAGTTTCAGGTCAAAATTATGGGGGTGGGGGGAAAAGAAAGGAACAAAAAACTGATGAGTTAAAGGTTACAGACTTCTTCAGAGGGTGTCACCAGACATATACTCATAGAGCCATTAAAACACAAATGTCTGAATCAGCAAATATCAGAAATGAAAGGAATCTGAGGCCCAAGGAAGCAATATCTTCAAGTTTCATTAAATTAAATATGATAATTTGATAAAATTATTTTAGTACTAAGACTATATCTCAGGTTAATATGACTTCATGAATAGTAGCAACATTTATTTAGATGAAGTTTATTTATACAAGCTTTTTGTTGTTATTTTTGAAAACAAAAAGCATAATAGCTATCCAATCCCACAAACATATATTAAGTGTCTGGTATTTTCAAAATAAGATGTAAGAGACTGGAATACAAAAAAAATATATATTGCTCTCAAGTTTATTTTCTACTAATAGAATGGATATATGAAAAAAAAAATAGATAAAAATAAATTTGATGAAGACCCAAAGGATAATAATGGAGAGAAGGGTACATATGTGAGAGATGTTGTAAAGTTAAGTCAACAGAACTTAGAAATCAATTGGAAATGGGAGGCATGGGAAATGTAAGAATTTAGGATGATTTTGATAGGAGTACTCTCATTAGAAATAGGGAAATTTGAAAGAGGAAAAGATTTAGGGACAAAGATGAAAGTTTTGGTTTTTGAAATGTGGAGTTAAAGTTGCTAATGAGACTTCCAAGTGAAAATGTTTGGTAGGTAAGGTAGTACTGGATTCAGGGGAGAGGTTATGACTGGTTATGTAGACAAATAATGTATTTATGTACTTATAATGTCAACTCATGAGAAAAGATGAAATCACCAAGGAGAAGAAGTAGATAAGAAGAGGGTCCATGACAAAATATAGAAGGACACTCTGATGAAATAGGATGAGTAAGGAGATGGAAGCTTCAGCAAAGATGACTGAAAAAGAGCAGTCAGATATATAAAAGGAGAATCAAAAAGGAGAGTGTTATGGAATTCAAGGAAGGATAGAGATTCAGAATTTCAAGTTTTCTACTCATCAATCCATAAGTATTTATCAAAAATTTACTATAAGTGTGGGAAATAAGAAGAAAAAGTAAATAATAATAATAATTCCTGCCATCAAGAATTTTTTATATTCTAATGAAATCTCTCTTTCATTCACTCTCTCTCTCTCTCTCGCTCTCTCTCTCTCTCTCTCTCACACACACACACACACACACACACACAGGTGCATACAATATATATACAAAGTAGATACAAGATAAGTTTAAAGGCGAAGTCACTGTCCTCCAGAAGAACTGGGTAAAGACTGGAACAAGAGCTGAGTCTTAATGGAAACCAAGGATTCTAAAAGGCAGAGGTAGGAGGAAGATAAACAAAACACAGAGCTTAAAACATTTAAAGGAAAATCTCAGCAAAGTAATATCTCTAAAAAACAGTATGACAGATGTAGAATCCAATAAGTGACAGAAAAACTGGTAGAAGAAAAACCAAAGACAATGGCTTTTACAGAATTTGTGTTCTTTCAGAATCAAAGTAAGTAAACTTTAAGAACATGAACAAGAAGAACAAGAATGGTACCATTGATACTACCATTTCCAAAAACCATTGTCTTATTACTCATGGAATTCACAGAAACTTAAAATTAGAAGAGACACAGTCATCCCATAAAATTTGAATAAGAATCTCTTATCTTATATCCAAGTGGTCATCCAGCCTCTGCTTGAAGACCTTTAATAAGGAAAAATGTGACCACCACACTAGCACCCCAGACACCCCAGAATCAGCTGGAGTCAGGATAAGCAAAAATCCTTAGTCTTTATTCTTGGTCTTTAGATGCAGGATTGAACAGGATGGAAACAGAATCTCCACGACCACCTTCTTCCTCTTCTACCGCCAAAGTGTAACTCTGTCTTACACCACCACCTAGTCCCTCCTACAATCCTCTATATACACCAATCATTGAGCCAGCACAGGATAGTGGGAAGGACCATTTTCTAAGCATATGCATTGTCTAAGCATAAGTATTGTCCAATCAGTAATTAGTCCTAAGAGCTTGAACGGACCTCAGGGCAAGACTCAAGAGTTTCAGCCCTCTACAGAAAAATATACTAACTCCTGAGGATTCCCATTATTTTTTGGAAGAACTCCAATTATTAAGGTTTTTTTTTCCTTTCTTTTATCAAGCCTAAATTTTTCCCTTGGCAACTTCAGCCTAATTCTTCCCCTTAGAACCATGAATGAGAAATCTAATATCTCATTCCACATGAGATTTCAAATTTTTGTAGATAATTATTATATTCCTCCATCCCCCATCCCAACTCAAATCTCCTCTTCTCTAAGATATAGTATTTTAACAGTTTTCACATGGCATGAACTCAAGGTCCTTCATCATAGTGAGTATCTTCCCCCTTAAAGCTTTCTGGCTTATCGGTGTTCTTGCTAAACTGTATTTCCAAAAAAGTAATAAGAATAATAAATTTAAGTCTGCAAAACATACTCAGGAAATGATTCCAGAAAACTTCCCAGAAGTTTTGAAAACAGAGATCAAAGTACTAATGGATAAAATTGGCAGGTTGTTAATAAACAAAATTCAAGTTTAAAATTCTAAGGCATTTTGATAATAAGTTTGACATTTTCACCACTAATTTTGCAAGTGAACAGAAAAAGGTTTTGAATACTGAAGAAAAGTCAGTTGTAATAAATCAAGATTGCTTCAAATCAACAATAAATCAGAATGTAGAATAGCTGAAAAAATAAAGGATCCATCCCTAAAGTAACATCTTTCAATGATGAAGCTATTTATCCATGAAGAGATCTGAATATTAACCTTAAAAAAAAAGAAAACCATTTAAGTTGTTTCTTTGAAAAACTTAGGGTGAGGGTATTTAATTTTCAGTTACTACAAAGAAAAAATAACATCCTAAAGGCAATAGTGCAATTATCATGAACTAAGCAAAGAAATCAATTATCTAATTATTCAGATTAAGAAAAGGCTACTTTTTTAAAAATCTAATTGAAAGTTAAAAGAAAAAGTAAAGAAAAACTATTAAGAAATAAAAGAGTACAATGGGGCTAAAAAACTTAAGGGAACTGAAAGAGTCAAGAGAAAGAAAGGGGGGAATTGATTTGATACTTTATGAATGATAAACCAGTCCTCTTACAAGTAAATCACTCATTTCAGCGTGGCATAGGAAGAAGGCATAATGGTAACTTGTTCTGATGGGGAAAGGGAAAGACAAAATAGGGAGAAGGAAGAATCCTAGAAATGAAATTCTATCCAGTCCAGATGTATTTGTAAAAAATGAGTAATAATTTTTCAGACTCTCAAAGTATATGAGAGGTTGTTAGAGAGTTAGGTAAGAACAATGGAGAAGAAGGGATAAGAGGCAGGAAATAAAAGAATGATCTTTCATTCATCTCTCTCTCCCTCTTCCTCTTCTATTCCTAGAAGGGAAAAGGAAATAATGTAATTGAAATGTTTCCATGGTGGGAGGAGGTAGAAAAGACACAAAAAATGTATGTACATTACAAAAAATGTAATAGATGCACTGGGGTGAATGGCACATTGAAATGCTTACAGGACAACTCATTCTGAACAAAGGTGGCAATATGGCACCTTACCTCAGGAGAGAAAATATAAATGTGTACTGTCCTCTAGGGATGACAAAAAGAACACGGTGGGATGGAGTAAGGTGAACAATGGGAGGGGTGCATGCTCATGAGAAAGGTATGGGAGTCAGACCTGACTCAGAATATAGACTGATTTCTCCAATCCCAATTTTTTTCTTTCTTGAGTTAATATTTCAAGGAGTAGGATACAAAAAAAAGAATCCACAAATTAATAATAATAATGAAAGAAAAAAATAAAGGAAGGGAAAATAAAGGCAACATCTCAAAATGTAAGAATTCAGGAATGGAATAGAGGACCAAATTCAATTATTTTTGTTTTTCAGAAGCCCTACCTTTCATGAGGGACACATCAAGAATAAAAAAAGAAATATATTAATATATGACCATTAATGAGAAAATAAAATTCAGAATAAACAAATAAAGATAGAAATAAGAGGACAGAATAAATGAATGTTTCTCAGAAAAGATTGCCACGAAAGAGTATTGATTAAGTTAAGAGATTGATGGGAAAGAGTGATAGAGGAAGATTTGGAATCATAATCTTATCCAAATGAAGAGGAGGAGGAATCAAAAGAAATTAAATTGGAAGGGAGAGAGAAAAATTAGCAATAAGTAAATGCTAATAGCTAAAAGCTGTGAAAGCCCAGATACTGAAGCTTTTGGTTATCAGCACTTTAACTGCAAGATGGCATTTATTGAGAAATATGAATTAATTAACTTCAATGAGATTAAGGACAATTCCAAGGATAGCTGATCCTAATTAATTTTTCTTGTATGTGTTATAGAAATAATTGCTCTACTGATGGTAGGTATCCCATCACTTCTACCTCCCCCAACATGTTGCAAATACCATGCTGTATTATCTGAAAGCATTAAATGACTTCAAGAGAAGAAAATGATTTTAAATATCTATTCTATCATCCAGTAAAATAGAGAACACAAAGGCTTGTACCTAACAAGGGAGTCTTTTTTTGTACTGATAAGATAAAGACTTCCTTTGAAAAATACCAGAAAAAACTAATACCAACTCTGTAATTGGAATTAGCATATTGAACAGCTTAAAAGAAAAGTAGTTACTCATAAAGATACCTCTGAAAATTATTGGTTTCAAATAATCAAAATTACATATCAACGAGTTTGACTAAATATTCAGAGGATAGAGTTAATAGCATATTTACTTTAAATTATCTCCCATAAAAATCTTATATGTAAGATATATGTTATTTACACAATTTCCCAATAAATAAAAGATCAAAGTATATGATAACATAATTTTCAAAAGAAGAAATGTAAATTATTTTAAAATTCTCCTAATTACTAAAAGAGAAATGTAAATTAAAATAATTATTTGAATTTTCACTTTCATGTGTTAAGGTGATAAAGATTTTAAAATATGGAAATAATCAATGTTAGAGTGTTGCTGGAAAATAGGCACACTAATATACTGTTAGTAGAGTTACAATTTGGATCCTGTTCTAGGAAGTAGTTCAGTTTTATCTAAGAAAAGTCACTTTATTTTTCTGATCTTTTGATCCAATAAATCTAGAAACTGGGCATATACTCCAAAGATATCAGATTCAGTTCTATCACTTACCAAAATATTCAGAGCATCACTCAGGGGTGATTCTGGTCAATATTTAAGAACTGACTTTCTGGAGGGAAATATATGTGTGATATGCTATTTTTTGGGGGGGAGAAAGAGGATTTTTCCCAGGGTCACACAGCAAATAAGAGTGTGAGCCCAGGGTCACACAGCAAATAAGAGTGTGAGGCCAGATTTGAACAAAGATACTCCTGACTTCAGGGGTGTTGCAAGATATAATTCTAAGTTTAACCTGTATTATTAACATCTTCCCTTCATTTTCTTAAATCTAGACAAAGAATAATAATTCATACCTGAATTTTTAGGCAATTTCTGAGGTATAAATGTTTACATTGAAAATTTAACTATCAATTTTCATAAATTGACTTCAGCATACTCCATGATCTTTTGTGGTAGGAAAAATGGGAAACAAAGTAGGAGCTCATCATTTGGGGAAGAATGAAACAAAGGATGGCATGTTAACATAATGGAATAATATGAAGCTATAAGAAATTATGAATATGAGGAGATCTGAGAAATATGTAAAGTATCATATGAGCTAGTACAATCAATAAAGCAGAAGTAGAAGGCGATAAACACAGTAAGTATGGTGATAGAAAGTAAAACATGAATTGATTACAGCTAAACTCCAATTAAGCAAAATGTCTTGGAAGACAGTTGAGGAAACATACTCTTTGTAGAGAGGCAAGAGATACAGGTGTCAAATGCTATAATACTGTGCAATATGACTGCTATATTTTACCTATTTTCTCTGTTTCAAGAATGGGTTCTATTTGGGATGCATATTAAGAAGTGACTTTATAGTAAAAAGCAATTTTTAAAGATCATCTATAATCTTAGAGAAAGCAATTTCAGTTGGGTGATAATGTCTGAATTTCTTGGGTAATGAGAAAATGGAGGCAACAAGTAGAAAGAATAATTTATAGGTGTTTCGCAATATGAGGAAATCTAGTATACAATGATTATTTTAAATGATTGCAGGGTCAAAGAGATTTGTTTCTAGGAATGAGGAAGATTTGAGCATGTATGTAGGCAAGCAGAAAGAAGTTAATGGGTGTGTGGGACGGGTGCTCGGCCCCTTTCCCAAATTAACCAGTTAGAAACATCATCAAATACAAAGCGAAAGCATTTATTTAGTCCCTATAGGGAGAGGCCCAGACACACACCTGGGAGGCCTCCCAGCTCCCTGGAGTAACCTCATAAACTTCTGGCTTGTTGAGATGTAAATAGCAAAAGACCTGAGCCTTTTCACTGGATAGACAAAAAGGAAATAACCATCACAGACCAATGTTCACCAATGTTGTCTGCTTCTTGTGGGTCATGTCACTTCCTGAAACTTAGGGTCTGACTTTTTAGAGATCATGTGACTTTCTGCAACCCAGGGTCCAAAACCTGATCTTCTGGCTCTGGAAACAGTGATTTTGTGACTTAGACCTAGTCTCATAAATTGAGGAAACTTCATCCAATCAGTCCCATTCATAGGGAAAAGAAAGAAGGAGAGGGAGGTGAGAAGAAAAAAAAGAGAAAAAATGAGGAGAGAAGGAGAGGGAAAAGAAGGAGGGAGAAGAAAGTACAGGGAGAGGAAGGGAAGAGAGACAAAGACAGAGACAGAGTCCTGCCAGAGAACACGTGAGAGAATGCCGTGAAAAGAAGTTATTAGCCTCTGCAAAGGAATGGACCATGTACTTCTTCAGAAACAGGAGTATAGAATGAAAGGATAACTGAAAGTGTCAATAGATTTGAGATAGTGAATCCCTTATCCTCATAAAATGTAAAATGGCTTATAGTTCTTTGGTGATATCACTATACTTGATCATAAGAGCTGTCCTTGTTTTTTCCCATTAAAGAAAAGTCTCCCTCCCTACTGCATTGTAAGCAATGTGTCAACATCTTTTTCCTATCTCATCTTATCTAGACATAATTATGTATTTATTACCTAGAAATCACTGGAATTGGTTAATGGTGAAATGAGAAAAAAGCCACTCCCCTGATATTGAAAAAGAAATTGTCATACTAAATCATATGTTTTGGAGGGTAATCAGGAATGTATATGTTGTTCCCAAAAGTTGAGATAAGAACTTTTAGTATTTTTTTTCTTTTTTGTTTGTTGGGGTTTTTTGTTTTTAGGAAATTGCTCATTGGACTTCTTAAGTATCCTGAAGAAGCCCCTTGGGACTGAGTCATCAGCATATCTACAAGGTCAGTAACTGAATTCCCTTTATCTAATCCTCTAAATTCTATCTGGTTGTTCTTAGGTGATTTCAGTTATGTCTAACTTTTCATGACCCCATTTCGTATTTTCTAGGCAAAAATACTGGAATAGTTTGCTATTTCCTTCTCAAGCTCATTTTATAAATGAAGAATTGAGGCAAACAGGGTTAAGTGAATTGCCCTGGATGATCTAATATCTGAGGCCTGATTTGAACCTAGATCTTTCTGACTTCAAGCTTGGCATTCTATCCACTGAGCCACCTAGCTATTTGCCTAACTTCTAATGGTCATTTCCCTATTTAGTTACTGAGGAAGGAAGCAAGGGAGGAGGGAGGGAAGGAGGGAGGGAGGGAGAAAAAGAAGGAGGGAAGAAGGGAGGAAGGAAGGGAGAGAGGGAAGAAGGAAGAGAGGGAGAAGGGAAGGAAGGGAGGGAGGGAGGGAGGAAGGAGGGAAGAAAGGAGGGAAGAAAAGAGGGGGAAAAAGGAAAGAGGGAGGGAAGACCGAAAGAAGATGGAGTTATTAAGAAATTATCATGTCAATTCCATCCTAAGCCTAGAGACAAAAAAGCAATACAGTTCCTGACACTGAGAAACTTTTTTTTCTTTTAAGGGGAGATAATACATATTATAAAAGGAAATGGTAGCCAGGGAGTTATGCTTTGGTTTGAGATGTCAGAGCAATGCTAAGTGGAACCTAAGACAATAACGTGACACATCCTCTCCACCAGTGATAGTAGTATTGATTTGATTATGACTGCAGAGTTGAAGAATGGCAGGGAAGAGGGCATGGCATTCATTGTGGGGAGGGATTGGAAGCGCAGCAGAGATAGCCAGGATATAAAGTGAAGTATGATTGGATCTGGCTAAATATGAGAGAACAGAATGACCAGATTGAGAGTTCCATATATGAGTCAAAGAATTGTTGAATTTTATCATGTTTATATGACTTTTGACTATCTCCCTCATGGCTACTAAAGCCACATATTCAATAGAATGACTATCTTTAGGACTTTTTTTGTACTAGTAAGATGTGTTTAATATATTGCAAACTTCTGCCTTTCCAATTGACTTCTTAATGAACAACCCCAAAACCTTTTTGCATATTGCTAGATGCTTCTGTCAAGAGACAGATGTTTCGAGGAAATATTAGAATGTGCTGCTATTCCAAAGCCTAAGTGGAAGAAAAATCTAACATTAGCTATAAATCTCCTCATTAGCCATGGTCATCTTATTTTCCTTTTTAAATTTGTTTTTGCCAGTAATTTAAATCTTACCGTTAGCAAGTGACTTGCATTAGAGATCAGTGAGAAATTTTTACTTTCTGTTATAAAAGAGTAGCATAGTAGCAGCGGCAATTAAAACTACTAACTTTAGCCTCTGTTTTGAAAATTAATAATAATAATAATTAGCATTTATATAGTACCTGCTATATACCAGCTAGTAAGTGTCATGGGCCAGATTTGAATTCAAGTCTTCATGCTTACAAGCCCAATGCTAGATCCATTATATCATCTAAAAGTCACTTTATTAGTGAAGTCTAGTTTTTACAAAGTCAATCTCAGCAACATGATTATAGAATCTCAGAGTTGGGGGGTAGGGGAAAGGAGGGGAAAAATTGGAACAAAAGGTTTGGCAATTGTCAATGCTGTAAAATTACCCATGCATATAACTTGTAAATAAAAAGCTATTAAAATTTTTTAAAAGACATTGAACCTTTTATAAAATGAGAATGATCATTTTTTCTTACAAAAATAAAAAAGAATCTCAGAGTTGAAAAAGACTCCAAAGATGATTTGGTCCACTCTGTACCTGAAATCTCCCCATGACAATTAAAAATAATTTTAAAAGAGATAACTTTAATCAAATGGTTACCTGAGGAAAAATCTTTGTATCAAATATTTCTGATAAGCATTAGATATCTAAGCTGTTATAGCTATTTCAACTGTGTCCTACAATTTGCAGTTTTCTTAGCAAAGATACTGGAATGGTTTACCATTTCCTTGTCCAGTTCATTTGACAGATGAGGAAGCTGAGGTAAACAGAATCAAGTGACTTGACCAAGGTCACATGGCTAGTAAGTATCTGAGGCAAGATTTAAACTTAGGTCTTCCTGTCTCCAGGACTAGTGCTCTATCCATTGTGCCACCTAGCTAAGAAATACATGATCAAAAGTCATTTCCCAACAGATAAGTAGTCAAAGTATGTGAACAAACAGCTCTCAAAAGAATAGCAAATTATTAACAACTATATTAAAATGTTGTCAAATCAAAACAATTCTTAGGTTTCACTATAAAGTGAATATAATCACTATAAAGTTGGATATAAATGCAACAAATTGGAAAGATGACAAAAGATAAGAATAGTCAATATTAGGAGGATTATGGAAAGACAGATATTAACATATTCTTAGCAATGCTTTTAAGGGGCTAAACATTCTGGAAAGTAATTTGCATAAATGATTAAACATCTCATGCCCTTTAATCCAGAGCTTCCACTTCTAGGAATGTATCAGTGATAAAAAGAAAGATTCCATATATAGATTCCATTGAAACTAATAGATGCACATAGATTGGAGAATAGCTAAACAAATCATGATAGATTAACATAATGGCATATCATTACTGTTTTATAGGAAATTGTAAATACAGAAAAACATGGGAAGGCATGAAATGATGCATTGTTAAGTAAAGAAAACTATATATATGACAACAACATAAATGGAAACAACAATAAAATAGAAAGTGAATGTTATGAAATTACAATAACAAAACTTGGCCCCAAAGAAAAGCTATGAGAAGGAAGCTCTTTCTTTTCTTTACAGAGATTGCAGAACTTGGAGTCATGGAGTACTGCATATGATATCAGATATTTTTGATGTTTTGTTATGCCAAATTATTTTTTCTTTCCTTTATTCTTTATTATAAGAAATAGATCTTTGAGAAGAGAGGGCAAAGATACATTGGAAACAGTAGCTGATGTAAAAAATAAAAATATCAATAAAATTTTATTTCAATAAGAACAGAAATTCCCTCTAAACCATCCCTGAAAAGCAGCCATCCTATTTGAAGACTTCTACTAAAGGGGAACTTATTAGTAAAGGGGAATTTATATTTCCTGAAGCAGCCCATTCTAACTTAGAATAGGTTTTAATAGAAAGGGTTTTGTATGTGTTTTCCCCTATGTCAAGCCTGTGGCACTATGGAAAGTGTGCTTTGAAGTTCAAAGACTGGTTGAAATTCCAGTTCTGCTATTTACCTATGAAACTTTGGGCAAGTTACTTCTTATACCTCATTTTCCTCATTTATAAAATAAAGGCTTTGGGCTTGTACTCTAAGCTACCTTCCTGTTCTAAATCTATGATTCGAAACTATGATCCATTAGATGAAACTACCACTTATTGCTAAAAGTTCTTATATAGGGGACATCCAGAATAAACTGTATATGTAACAGGAGGACAAATTGGATGGTAAAGATCCTCAGCTTCATGACATATAAAGATCAGTTAAAGGAACTGGGATTTTCAGCTTGGACAAAAGACTTAGGAAAGAGGAAGAAGGTATGGAAGTATCTTACAAGTATTTGAGAGAGTATCATATAGTTTTTTAGACTTGTTCTGTTGTATACTAGAGGGTGAAATAAAGAGCAAGGAGTGCAAAATGTAAAGAAACAAATGAAAGTTTGATATCAGAGGGGAGAATGATAAGAATTAGAGCTAACCCTATATGAAATGGGCTACTTCAGGAGGAAGTGGATTCTCCTTTACAAGGAAAGGAGGTGGGACTTTAAGCAAAGGCTGGATGACTACTTGATGAGTGTGTTTTTTTAATGTATGGGTAGGACTGGATGGCCACTAAGATACCTTCCAGGTCTGAGATTTTATGTTTCAATGAGTCTTTGAAATATTTATAATTAGCCTGATAATCATAGTAAAAATAATAAAAAATAATATTTCTATGGCTATTTAAGGCTGGTCAAGTATTTTACATATGTCACTTAATAATAGCACTTACTCTCAGGGTTGCAGTGAGAATTATCTTTATTTTACAAATAAAGAAGTAAAAGAGTGTTGCCAAGTGCCTTGCCCAGGGTCACACAACAAGTAAATGTCTAAAACAAGATTTGAATTCAGGTGTTCTTGATTCTAATGTTTTATCTATTATCTAACAAGCTTTTTCTAATAGAGATCCTATACCTACAGTGTTCTCAAAGACCCCCAGAGCCTTGATTATCCTAATTACACACTCTTAACAGATAATTCTAGACCTTTTCCCAAATACACACAACAATTCCGTTCTTTTATGTTTCTCTTTCCAGTTTCAAAGCCAATAAACAGTTCCAAATTGACCTGGAACAAAGATGGAATCCTCAATGGCTTTAGATATCATGATGGAGATCTGATCATCCAATCTCCAGGCTTGTATATCATCTATTGTCAGTTGCAATTTTCTGTGCCAAGTTGCCCAAACAATACTATTGACTTGAAGTTGGAACTTCTCATCAATAACCAAACAAAGAAGCAAGCTCTGGTTACCGTTTGTGAATCAAAAACAAGAACAAAGAAAATCTATACCAACCTCTCCCAGTTCTTTCTGGAAGATCTAGATGTCAACAATACCGTGTCTATCAAGGTTGAAGAATTCCAATATGTGGATACAAATACCTTCCCTCTTGAGAGCGTGTTGGCAGCCTTCAAGTACAGCAATCTAACTGACTGATTCTAACCTCCTTTGGTCCTTGGAGAGGAATCATCAATTAATACCACACATCATCTATAGCTTTTCATAAACTAAAGGGGGAGAAAAAGAAATCTTTTCACTGGAGACCTTTGTCATTAGATTAAAACCTTAAACAGTACAAAACATATGCCCAACCCACTTTCATTCATCACTCATTCTGTGATGATATGAGAGGCTCTTGGTGGAACTTTTTTTCAAAAGAGATAAAAGAAATTTCAGTCACACAGCAGCCCACTCTCCAAGCATCCACACCTAAAATTCCAAATCAATGAAAGATCAATCAACCAAGAAAGATTGGGCTACCTGTCCCTATAGTCTGACTTGGTAATAATGCCCAGAATATTATAGTAAATGGCTGGACTGGGCAGGAAATCACGTGGTTTGAAACAAATATCAGGGAAGATTCTCTGTAGTAGAGTACTCCAATGCCAAGCTAGGTCCATGGAGTGGAGGAAATGTATTTAAAAACAAGAGATGATTAAAAGGAAGACTAATTAGATGGGATGCTTAGTAAACTATTAACTAAGGCCTATATTTATTCTAATTAAGAACAACCATATCAAGCACATGTAATCATTAGCCTCCTGCTGCCTCAAAACATGAAATACTATACTGTCAATGAACATTAGCTGGTAACAATGACTATAGTTCATGACAATCATAGAAGCAGCAAATGACTGCTGCTACAGATGCCTGGAGTGTTTTCTCTTGTAAACATAAGAGAAATAGCTGTATATGTTTTGGACCTTCACTTCTCTTAGTGTCTGTGCTGATACTAATTCCTGCATGTGCTTTTCAGGAAAATATTAGATGCAAATGTAGGCAAATATGTTGAAAAGGACAGAGTAGAAATCTTAATATTTGGAAAGCCATGGATGGAACTTGGACAAGTTCCATCACTGTGATCCTGAAGATAATAGAAGGAAATCCTAAGTGACTACAATAAACTTCACTAGATAGGTTGGAGCAAGAAAGACTGCAATAAATACAAGGCTCATAAACTTTCTTTCTGTACCCACCCAGACATCTGGGGAAAAGCATATGTTTAGATAGATAAACAAAGGGGAAGTGGCTTCATGCAGTAGATATATTCCTGTCTTGTTGTACACAAATTAAAGTTTGATAAATCAAAATCTTTCTTCCATTGATTTTCATCAGAACTTCAGAGATTTTTGTGACTTTCTTTGGGCTTTTAGTTTCAGTGTTCAAACTTTTGATCATTCTGTCTCCCTCACCCCAATTCAATTTCTCTATTAAGCAATAATCTGTAAATATTTAAATACATTTTGGAATATCCTTATTTCATAATCACTATCCTTACTTATATCATTCTAAGGTTATTAAGCACCTCCATATTCATCTCATTTGACCCTTACAAAGAATAGAAAGCCAAGCTCCAGAGAAACAAAATTTGTCTAAAGTCATATTGGTTACTAAGTGTTAAAAGTCAGGAAGAAAACTTGAGTCACGATTCAAACTCCAGGAATTGTCAAGAATCCTGTGACATATAAATCATCTTTACTAAAAGAACTGATGGAGGGAGAAGGAAGCCAAGATAACAGAGAACAGCCAGAAAGTTGCCTAAGCTTTCTCCAGTTTACCTCAGGAACAATATTAAATCAAGCCTCTAAAAGAATTCTGGAACAAATGGATTCACAAAAAGATAAAAGTGAATTTTCCAACTGAAGATAACTTAAAAGGACTTCAGAAAAGGTATATCTCAGGTTAAAATGGGAGAGTAGCCCAGCAAAAACAATGTTCAGGCAACCCAGCAAGAGATCGGTAGCCACAGTACATATCAGCAACTGATGCCCCAAGGTCCAGGCTCAGCAGGAAATCAGCACAGCAGATCAGTTGTGAGGTCCAACCCTGGCACAGCAGACAAACTGCCAGCTCTGGATTCAGGGCACAATGAGCATGACTAGGCTAGTGCAGTGGGTAAGTCATCACCCCCAGAGGTCCTGGTGCAGAAAACCAGTGACCTGACCACTGACCCTTAGTACAACAAGTTTGGGCCAGTGCCCCCTGTAGCCCAGAAGCAGAGATCAACTTTTTTAAATGAGCAAAAAACAAAAGAGTCCTGACAAGAGAAAGTTACTATGGTGAAAGGGAAAACCAAAACACAAACTTATAAGATGACAACAATGTCAAAATGCCTATATGCAAAGCCCAAAAGAGGAATATGAATTGGTCTAAAGTCCCAAAAGTCCTCTTGGAAGAACTCAAAAAAGATTTTACAGATCAAGAAAGAGAGGTAGAAGAAAAATTGGGGAAAGAAATGAGTTATGCAAGAGTATTATGCAAAAGGAGTTAATAGCATAGAAAACTAAACTCAAAAATAGAAGAAAATAATTCCTTAAAAACAGAATTGGTCAAATGGAGAAGGAGGAATCTAAAAATTATTACTTAAAAATTAGGTTTGGGCAAGTGGAATCTAATGACAATATGAGACATCAAGACATGATAAAACAAAATTTATAAAGTTTAAAAAATGGAAGAAAATGAGAAATTTCTCATTGGAAAAATAATTAAATGGAAAAAAATCCAGGAGATAAATTTAAATTATTGTACAATCTGACAACCATAATTTAAAAAAAAAAAGCCTGGAAAGCATATATCAAGAAATTAGAAAAGGAACCTGATATCCTAGATCCCAAGAGTAAAATTGTCATTGAAAAAAATACATCAATCATCCCAAAAGATAATTCCAAGGAATAGTAAAACCAAATTCCAGAAGTATCAGGCCAAAAAGAAAATACTGCAAGCAACAAAAAAGAAACAATTAAAATATCAAGAAGCCACAGTCAGAATTACACAGGACTTAGCAGCTTTTACATTAAGAGATCTGTGGGTTTAAAATATGATGTTCCAGAAGACAAAAGAGCATGGACTACAACCAAGAATCAATTACCCAGAAAAACTGAACATAATTTTTTAAAGGAAAAGATAGGCATTCAATAAAATAAGGGAATTTCAAACTTTCCTAAGAGGATATGGATATAAGATGACTTTGATGTGATGATTTTTTAAAAAAAATTAATTAAGAGGTAAACAAAAGGATTGCATTGGGAGAAAGGAAATGGGATCACATAAAGAGACATAAGACCTATTATAGCATAGGAAAAGAAAAGATAGGGTTAGTATCATTTGAATCTTACTTTTATCAGATTTGACTGAAAGAGGAAAAAACTGATATACTGAGCTGTGTAAAGAAATCTTTCTTACCAAATAGGGACATCGGAAGGAGTGAGGAGGAATAAGATGAAAGCAGAGAAAGAGAAAAGGAGGGGGAGAATAGGATGGAGGGAAATACATAGCTAATAACCATAGCTGTGAATATGAATGGGATTAACTCTCCCAGAAAATTGAAGCAGAGAGCAAAGTGGATCAAAAACCAGAATATTATAATGTGTTTACAAGAAACACATTTGAAGCATAGAGATACACACAGAGTAGAGGTAAAAGACTGTCAGAATATATTCTGCTTCAGCTGAAATTAAAAAAAAAAAAAAAAAAAAACAGTGGGAATAAGCCTGATCTCAAGCAAATCAAAAGCAAAAATAAATCTAATTAAAATAGATAAGGAATAGAACTACATCTTGCTAAAAGGTACCATAGAAAATGAAGTAATATCAGTACTAAATACATATTCTCCAAGTGATATAACATCCAAATTCTTAAAGGAGAAGTTAAATAAATTACAGGAAGAAATAGACAACAAAACCATGCTTGTAGGGAAACACTGACCGACCTCTTTCAGAGCTTGATAAATCCAACCAAAATATAAACAAGAAAGAAACTAAAGAGATAAATATAATATTAGAAAACTTAAATATAATAAACCTCTAAAGAACTTTCTAAAGAAACTTTCTAAAGAAAACTGAATGAAGGCAGAAATTAATATACCTTTTCTCTCAGTGGCACATGGGACCTACAAACAAACAAAAAATTTGACCTTGTATTAGGGCATTAAAAACTTCAAATTCAAATGCAGAAAGGCAGAAGTTTTAAATGCATTCTTTTCAGATCATGATGCAATAAAAAGTATAGGTAATAAGTGGTCCATTGGAAAAAAGTTTTAAAATTAATTTGAATTTAATCTAATACTAAAGAATAAGTGAGTGAACAACAAATCATGGAAATAATTTTGTCAAAGAGTACAACAATAATGAGATGACATATGAAAATTCATAGAACACAGCCAAAGCAATACTTAGTGGAAATTTTATATCTCTAAATGATAAAATGAATGAAATTAGAGAAATAACAGATCAATGAACTGGGGCATGCAATTGAAAAAGCTAGAAAAAGAAAATTAGAAATCCCCAACTAAACAGCAAATTAGAAATTCTGAAAACCAAAGGAGATATTAAAAAAAAAACTGAAAGTAAGAAAACTAATAAATAAAACTAAAAGCTCTTTTTATGAAAAATAACAAAATGTTTTAGCTTTAACAATAAGAGAAAAAAAGAAATAAGGAACAAGAATAGGTGATGAAGAGACAAAGCTATCATTCCTTGCAGATGGTGTAATAATGTTTAGAGAATCCTTGAGAATCAACTAAGAAACTTCTTGAAATAATTAGCATAAACTATTGGCAAAAACTTCTGGGAAAATAGGAAAATAGTATGACAGAAACTAGGCATGGACCAACATCTCACAACATATAGCAAGATAAGGTCAAAATGGGTATATGATTTAGATATAAAGGGTGACATTCTTAGCAAATTGGGAGAGCAAGAAATTATTTTTCTGTCAGGTCTATGAAGAAGTGAAGACCAAGTGAGATAGAGATAGGGATACTTTTGATAATATCAAATTAAAAAGTTTTGTACAAATAAAACCAATCCAACCAAGATTAGAAGGAAATCAGAAAGATGGGAACAATTTTTAGAGCCAGTGTTTCTGATAAAGGCCTCATTTCTCAACTATATAGAGAACCAAGTCCAATTTATATGAATACATGTCATTCTCCTATTGGTAAATGGATATGAACAGACAGTTTACAGATGAAGAAATTGAAGATGTCTATAGTCATGAAAATAAATGCTCTGACTCACTATTGATTAGAGAAACACAAACTAAATAGTTCTAAGATATTACCTCATATCATATTGATTAATATGACAGAAAAGGAAAATAATAAATATTGAAGAAGGTGTGAGAAAATCAGGCACTAATGTATTATTGGTGGAGTTGTAAACTAATCCAACCATTCTGGAAAGCAGTTTGGAAATATATTCAAAAGGCTATAAAAGGGCTATAAAACTTTGATCTAGCAGTACCACTACTAAGTCTATTATCCCAAGGAGATTATAGAAAAGGGAAAAGGACCTACATGTACAAAAATATTTATACAAGCTCTTTTTGTGGTGGCAAAGAATTGGAAATCGAGGGCTGTCCATGAATTGGGAAATGGTTGTGATAAATGAATGTAATGAAATGCTCGTGTTATAAGAAATGATGAGCAACTGTGTTTCAGAAAAACCTGAAAAGACTTGCATGAACTGATGCTAAGTGAAGTGAGAAGATCTAGGAGAACACTATACACAGTTACAGTAGCACTGTGCTATGATCAGCTATGATTGAGTTAGCTCTTCTCAGCAATACAATGATCCAAGACAATTCTGAAAGATTCACAATAATAAAAAAATTGCTATCCATATTCAGAGATAGAACTGTGGAGTCTGATATAGATTAAAGCATACTGGTTTTGTTTGTTTGTTTGTTTTGTGGCTTTTCCTTTTTGTTCTGTTTCTTCTTTCAAAACATGACTAATGTTGAAATATATTTCTATGACTACACATGTATCAGATTGCTTGCCATCTTGAGGAGTAAAAAAAACAGGAAAAGAGAAAAAAATCTGGAACCCAGAATCCTATAAAAATGAATACTAAAATCTATCTTTACATGTAATTGGAAAAAATAAAATACTATTAAAATAAAATTAGTGAATTCTCATATGAATAGTAAATTTTTTTGTATTTCTCTGAAGTGTCAAAAAATCAGTCTTAAAAGTACAATATGAAAGAGGCATCCTTAAAGGAAATTTGTGTAATAAAAGATTTTAGTGGACGCGAATTTAGGGTTATGCTCAATGGACAGCTCAACAATGTAAGTGAAAGCCAAAAAAACTAATGTGAACTAGGGCTGCATTAGGAAGATGGGATAGGTTAGCTGTACATGTAAAAAATAACTATTTAATCAGGACACTGATAAGGGCAAAACTCTCCAAAGGAGGGCAGCCAGGATAACTAAATACTTTGAGTTTATGCCATCCAGAATTGACTAAAAGAAACCTGGGATGTTTAATTTGAAGAAAAATAAATACAGTAGGGCTATAATAGTAATTTTCAAGTATTTAAAGTTGTCCAGTATGTGAAGGATTAGATTTGTTCTATTTGATACACAGGGAATGTAACAAAAAATATAACCTCACTTCAGTTTTTAAAGTTTCTCTGAGGAAGAGTAGAGGAATAACTAACCTGGATACTGCTCTAGATATTGTGAATAGAAGGAACATCAGAGAACAGAATAAGGGAAGAATTAGGAAGATGGGGAATATTTTGGGTTGGAATGGGCCAAAGAAGAGTTCTCTCATGGCTTCTTATTTGAACTAGTTATTCTTGTTAACTAAGTGCTGAACTCAGGTTGTGGAAGAGTACAAGGGTTACCAATTTCCTTTAAATTTTGGTGCCCTGATATAACTCCAGTCCTTTTACCTTTGTTAAGGTTCCATGACTAAAAAAAAAAAACTTTTGAGTAGGGAATCAGGAGAGAGAAAATGGAATAAACAGGCACAAAATACAGTTAGCAAGAGTAATCGTGAAAAAATTTTAAAAAGCTTTTCTAAGAAATACTTCATTTCTCAAACATAGAAAACTGAGTCAAATTTATAAAAATAAGAAATATCTTTGAATTAATAAATGATCAAAAGATATGAACAGTGTTCAGATAAAGTAATCATAGCTATCTATACCCATATGAAAAAATGCTCTAACTCACTATTGATTGGGGAAATGCAAATTAAAACAATTTTGAAGTATTACCACATACATATTAGATTAGATCCTAGGATAGAAAAGAAAATGACAAATTTTGGAAGGTATG
The DNA here is from genome assembly GCF_902635505.1 of Sarcophilus harrisii. NCBI lineage: Eukaryota > Metazoa > Chordata > Mammalia > Dasyuromorphia > Dasyuridae > Sarcophilus > Sarcophilus harrisii. The sequence continues at coordinate 436,672,762 of NC_045427.1, read as the reverse complement.
TGAGGGGAAATGACACATTAACCTACTGTGTGAACTGATTGAACCACTCTGTGGAACAATTTGGACTATGTCCAAAGGACTAAGGAACCATACATACCCTTTGATCCAGCAATACCATTATTAGACTATATCCCAAAAGAGATTTTACAAAAAGGAAAAAGACCAAGTGCACAATTATTTATAGCAGCTCTTTCCTGAGGGCAAGGAATTGGAAATCAAAGGGATGTCCAACCAATTGGGGAATAGCTGAATAAATTTTGGTATGTAGTTATGATGGAATACTATTATGCTATAAGAAATCATAAACTCTCAGAAAAACCTGGAAAGACTTCCATAAGCTAATGCAAAAAAAAAAATGTATTGTGTGCAAAGTAACAGCAATATTATGGGATAATCAGCTGTGAATGATATAACTATTTTCAGCAATACAATGATTCAAGGCAGCTCTTAAAGGACTTATGCTGAAACATGCTATTTATATATAACTGATAGTGTCTGAGTGCAGATTGAAGCATTTTAACTTTTTTTAAACTTTTTTCTTGAGAATTTTATTTTTGTGCTTTGTTTTCTTTCACAATATGAATGTTTTGCATGGCTACACACGTGTGACCTGTATTGAATTGTTTGCATTCTCAATGAGAGGGAATGGGAAGGACTGAAGGGAGAGAATAGAACTCAAAATAAATGTTAAAAATTGTTTTTACATATAGCTGGAGAAAAAGTAAAATATTAAATAAAAAATCATGGGAAAAAAAACCAATTCCATGCCAAGAAAAATAACTTTATACCTCCTTTCCCATAACTCCGTGGATCACAATATTGTCCCTAGGTACAATTGGTTCACTATATTTTAATAGCCTTTCATTTATTTCTACATTGCATTCAGAATGTCCTTGTTTTCCTATTAACATATACAAATAACATATTCTAAACAGCTAAACCCAGAGAAGTTTCGAGTTCCTTTTCATCCTGTTTATAAGTATGTCTCCTGGATATGCTAGAAATAGAAAATGAGAACAGATTGCTTTTTTTTTTCTTCAGAAGAAAAAAAATTAAAGAAAATTATATTTTCCCTTCCTTGTATGTGTGTCAAAAATATCAGAAGCCTGAAAAAAAAAAATCAGTGATCTTCTAGATCTTTCGGCACATTGCTACATCCCTCTAAACTTTTTAGAACATTAGCACAAGAAGGAACCTTAAATTATTTACTTAAAGAGTAAGAAACATCAAAGCTTAAAGAAAACCTTCAAAGAAAATGTCAGAGGTAGAATATAGAATGTGAGAACCACTACTAGGTCTGTATCCCCAAAGAGATAAAAAACCAAAAGGGAATGTGAGAAAATAGAATGTTATCACTGGAAAGACAATAGAATGGCAGAAGTGAAGAAATCTCTGAACAATGAAATTATTAAGGCTGTGGGAGGAATGACAGAATGTGAGAACATGGAATATGAAAGCTAAAAATGTTCTTAGAATACAGAATGCGAGACAAAAAAAGAACATTTCAGCTGAAAGGAATTTAAGAAATTGCTGCATTAGCCAAATTTCAAAGGACAAAGATAAAGCCAAACCCATCTTAATTTAATACAGCAAGATTTTTTTGAAGGATATGAAAACCATATGTACATATTCATATACAGGAGAAGAATATAAAAGATGTGATCCTAGATACAGTACCACCATCCAGAGTACTTGCTTTGGTCTGAAGTAGGGAAAGGAACTTATTACTTCCATTATTCTATACTACTACTATTACTAGCAATTCCGCACTAGAGGAAAGATGGCAAGTGGGAATCCCAGGGAAATACCTTGGAGAGAGATTGCCCAGTGATATAAGATACAGTTGTGGCAAGACAAAGACCCTGGGATACTCCAAGCTCATTGTTGTGGAAGACACCGCTAAGGGAACAAGGTCCAGGGAGGTTCCTGTCCAGGGTACTTACTAGAAGGTTTCAAGACACCCAAAGCATATAAATAGCCTTCACATTAATTGCCATGTGGCAAAAAAATTTAATTCTCCTTGGTCAGTTTCTCTGAAAGAGAGGCAGTTCACCTCCCAAAATACTGGCCTGTTGTTCTGTATCTCCCAATCCAGAGGAGGAAAGGGATGAGGGAGAAGGGATGGGTATAATGTAAGATAGTAATATGCTGTTCCCTCACTCCTCAGATAAGCAAGTCATCTGTGATGTGTCCAATCAATCACTAAGCCTATATAGCTTGTGAGAAAATGATACAAATAATTGAATAAGCAGTTTTAAAACAAGTTCTGAATGGCATATAGGTAATAGAGGAATACAATATTTCATATTGAGTTAGATATGAGTTAGATATCCAAGGGAACTGGATGCTTCTGTTTAAGTAAACCCAAAATAATTTCTGATGCTTCTATTAGTAGATCAACTGAAACTAAATACTAGAGTTGATAAAATTCTTTTATAGTCAGAAGCTGCTTTCATGGAAATTCACCAATCTAGCTGTCATTCTATCTATTTGTAGTATTTTTCGTCAGCTATAATTGGCCTGAATTAAACATTTTAAATCAATGTCTCATTTTACAAATTAGCAACCTGAGGAACAAAAGACATTATTATACATGGCAGAATAGTACATTAGAAAATAGACTAGGTTTAGATTTAGCAGACCTGAAACTAATCCTGGATCTGTCATTAGCTTTGAAACTTTGGGCAAATCCTTTCTCCTCCAAACTTAAGGGGAAAACATAGCATTTAATTGGGGCTAGTTCTGATTGTCCAAAAGGCTGAATCAGATAAATACTTAGGCTGGTGAACCTTGAATTGTCCAGAGTGGGAAAAAAGCTGAGACACATTGAGACCCAGTCCCAAATGGAAGCCATAATCAGAGGGGAGGGAGTCAGAAAGTGAATGATAAGAAAAATAAAGGACAAAAAGACTAAAATTACCAAATATTTTAGGGAGAAGACTTTTCAAAAACCTTGATCATAAACAGATGAGTCAACAGGAAAAATAATAACAGAAATAAATATGGTTTCCAATTCTAGTACACACAGTCAGGTAACTAAGAATAAATGCTGCAAAATAAAGAAAAATGATCTAACATTTGAAGAGACAGAGTAATTTGTGGAATTTGAGGACAAATCCCAAATGCTATTCCTGAATGTTTTAATAAAGTAATTAGAATTATGAGAGAAGTTATGTACTACATAGCAAAAATAATGATTAAGAAAAAAATTGAATCTATGATGACAAATCTGGCCAAAGAAACAAAAGACAGAACAATAGATTGGAAATGCAACACATAGAAATTAAAGAAAACTTAGAGGAGAAGCAATAATAATAATAAGAGAAAATATACTCAGTATGCAAGCAAAACATATTGAATTAAAAGTACAGAAACAACCTAAGATCTCCCCAAAGAATACCACAAGACAAAAAAACCTTAAAACCATAATGAAAGAAATAAGAAAAGCCAATTGTTTATAACTTCTAAACACAGAAAATGAAATACATATTGAAAAAGTTCAGAGATTACCCGTAGAAGGAAAAAACCCTCCAAGATATATAGTGTTTTAATTTAACAATTCAGTTCAAAAAAGGAGAAGGAACTACAATGGGATGTCCCAAGAAGTAATGGAGCTGAAGACAAACCCTATATAAGCCTATCCTGCAAATTTGAGCTTAACTATACAGGACAAAAGATAGTTGTTCAACAATAAAGGAGAATTTGAGACATTTTAAAAAAGAAAATCAGAATTGAGGAGATTATTTGCCTCTCAAAAAACCCCCAAACAAATCTATCTGCCGAGGGAAAGTCAGAAACTGTATGAGCCAAACTACAAAACACTTTCCACACAAATAAAGTCAGATCTAAACAATTGGAAAAATATCAAATCCTCTTGGATAGGTCAAGTGAATATTATAAAGATGACAGTACTACCTAATCTATTTATTTAGTGCTAAACCAATCAAACTCCCAAAAAACTATTTTACTGACCTAGAAAAAAATAACAAAATTCATCTAGAAGAACAAAAGGTCAAGAGTTTCAAGGGAACTAATGAAAAAAAAAATCAAATGAAGGTAGTCTAGCTGTACCAGACATAACACTATATTATAAAGCAGTGGTCATCAAAATGACTTAGTACTGGCTAAGAAATAGACTGGTTGATCAGTGGAATAGGTTAGGTTCACAGGATAAAACAGTCAATAACTATAGCAATCTAGTATTTGACAAACCCAAAGACCCCAGCTTTTGGGATAAGAATTTACTATTTGTCAAAAACTTCTGGGAAAATTGGAAACTAACATGACAGAAACTAGGTATTGACCCACACAACACCGTATAACAAGATAAGGTCAAAATGGGTTCACAATCTAGACAAAGAATGATATTATAAATAAATTAGAAGAACATAGGATAGTTTGCCTCAGACCTGTGGAAGAAGGAATCTGTGACCAAAGAAGAACTAGAAATCATTATTTGTAATATTCTCTTTAAAATGTAATGTTCTCTGGGAGCAGGTTTCTTGGGGTGCTTCTGGGAGCATCCTGCCTTTCAATTCAATAATCACCCCAAATGCATCCAGGAATTAAAGTCCAAATCCTTTATTGTCTCTTTCCAAGTTTTGTCTCCTTCACTTGGGGCTCGGCTAGTTTTTCTGGAGGCCTTCTGGATCTTGCTTTCAGTGTTCTCCACAGGACAGCCTTCCACCTCTTCTCTGTTTTCCTTAGTTCTCCCCAACTGAATCCTAGTTGAGCCTCCTAGCTTATATATGCTCTCTTAAAGTTGTGAATCTTGTGGAACTATAGTAAACTGAACTAGCATGCTGTTAAATACCATGCTAAATAATCCTTGTCTCTATCAATTCCACTGAACCTAGCACCTTGTTTCAAGTTCTGGCCCATAACAATTATTGATCACAAAATAAACAATTTTTATTATATTAAGTTAAAAAGTTTTTGTACAAACAAAACTAATATAGAAAAAAATTAGAAGGGAAGTAATAAACTGGGAAAACATTTTTACATTCAAAGGTTCTGATAAAAGCCTTATTTCCAAAATATATAGAGAATTGACTCATTTCTTCAATTGATAAATAGTCAAAGGATATGAACAATTTTCAGATGAAGAAATTGAAACTATATCTAGTCATATGAAAAGGTGCTCTAAATCACTATTGATCAGAGAAATGCAAATTAAGACAACTCTGAGATACCACTACACACCTGTCAGATTGGCTAAGATGACAGGAAAAAATAATGATGATTGTTGGAGGGGATGCGGGAAAACTGGGACACTGCTACATTGTTGGAGGAGTTGTGAATGCATCCAGCCATTCTGGAGAACAATTTGTAACTATACTTAAAAAGTTATCAAACTGTGCATACCCTTTGATCCAGCAGTGTTTCTACTGGGCTTATTATATCCCAAAGAAATCTTAAAGAAGGGAAAGGAACCCACATGTGCAAAAATGTTTGTGGCAGCCCATTTTGTAGTGGTTAGAAACTGGAAACTGAGTGGATGCCCATCAACTGGAGAATGGCTGAATAACTTATGGTATATGAATGTTATGGAATATTCTTGTTCTGTGAGAAATGACCAGCAGGATGATTTTCAGAGAGGGCTGGAGAGACTTACATGAACTGATGCTGAGTGAAATGAGCAGAACCAGGAGATCGCTATACATGGCAACAGCAAGACTATAGTTCTCTTCAACAATGACATAATTCAAACCAGTTCCAGTTGGTTAGTAATGAAGAGTCATCTACACTCAGAGAGAGAACTATGGGAAATGAGTGTGGACCACAACACAGCATTTTCACTCTTTCTGTTATTGTTTGCTTGCATTTTTCTTTTCCTTCTCAGGTTTTTTTTTTTCTTTCTAGATCCGATTTTTCTCGTGCAGCAAGACAACTGTTCAAATATGTATATATATATATATATATATATATATATATATATATTGTATTTAACATATACGTTAACATATTTAACATGTATTGGATTATCTGCCATCTAAGGGAGGAGGTGGGGGGAAAGAGGAGAAATTTTGGAACAGAAGATTTTTCAAGGGTCAATGTTGAAAAATTACCCCTGCATATGTTTTATAATAAAAAACTATATTAATAATAACATTTAAAAGAGAGAAAAACTCAAACAATAAAAAAAGGAAGAATAAATGCAAAAAAGGACAGTAATAGCAACAATGAGACAAGAAACAGACGACTTAGAGACTTCTTTATTAATGTAAACAAAGAGACAGAGGTGAAGGTGAAGTAACAGTGAAGAGGCAGACCGGGGGCATTATAGATAGAACCCAGTCACTCCCTAACTACAGATAAATATTTCTTTTGTAGGATTACATTATAATATAAGAGGTTGCATAAAGAGGGGAGGGGAATAAAAAAAATAAGTGATGAACCAGAGTCAAATCCAAGGTTAGCAATAAAGGAAAAGTGAGCTCTCTGGTCTCAGAAAAAAAAAAAAATACTGAGGTGTTGCTGGGAACGAAGGAAGAAAAACTGAAAGAGGGAAGAAGGGAAGGAAGACCTTACTTTGGAAATGGAAGTGTATTCCACTGATGAATCCTTCTGTAGGTGAAAAGATGATGACTGAAGGAAAATAAAGATCTTATATATTGGATTTATCAGAGATTTGGTACTGTTTTGGGAGGGAAGAAATTAAAACCTTTTGAAGGACTGGGAGAGCACTGACAAAGCAAGGAAATGTTCAAATAAAAACATCTTCTACCAAAAAAAGGTCAACAACAGAGGGTACAGATCAGTGGTGGGCTGCAATCGGGGATATGGAAGGGAACGTACCTTATCATGAGGGCAGCATCCCCTCTGGAAGTGAAGCATAATGGAAAAGAGGAATCCATGAAGTAAGCCCTACAAGGCATTGACTGAAAGCACATAGATGAGAAAGCCTGGAATGGAAAGTTTTGCCTATAAAAATAATATTGAGAAAAGAGAGAGACCAGATAATTATAGAGGTCATTAACCAGGTAATGAAGGTCTGGAGTAAACAGAATAACATGGATTAAGAGAAAGAGGTTTTTTTTTTTTTTTTGAAAGGGGTACAAAAAAGTGAAATTTAAGAACTAAAATCCAGGACCAGCTGAAAGGGAGAAGAAGAAAGGGAACTATAAAATACAAAGAGATCTGTGGTGAGGGGGAAAGATTCATTGGGAACAAGGCAACTTTAAAAAAAATTAAAGTAAAGCAACTGAAAGAACATAATACTCGGCCTACAGCAGAAAAGTGAACTGAAAACTGAAAAGCATTTGCACAAAAAAATTAATGCACCTACTACACAATAGAGCAGTGGTTGCATGGGAAAATATCAAATGTCTTTGATAAGAGTTTAGTATGCAAGATATGTTAACAATTAATAAACATATTTAAAACTAATAGCCATTCCCCGATAAATAAGAGGAAGGCCAAAGGATATAAATAGTTCTCAAGAGAATTGCAAAATATTCAAACCACATGTAAAAAATGTTCTAGGTCACAAATAGGAGAAATATAAGGTTAAACAACCCTAAGGTTTCACTTCATACTCTGCAATTTGGCAAAAATGACCAAAAATAGCAACAGTCAATGTTGGAGGGGTTGTAGGATATATTAATACATTCTAAGTGAAGCCGTGAAATGGCATAATCATTTTGGAAAATAATTTGGAATTATACAAATAGTGATTAAAATGTTCATAACCTTTGAACTAGAGCTTCCCTTGCTCTAAGGAAGTAGATTTTTTAAAAAGTCTTCATATATTACAAGTATTTATAGTAGCAATTTTTGTGATAGCTAAGGATTGAAAACAAAGTGGATGCTCATCAACTGGGGAATGACTAAATAAATTGTGATACATGAATATAATGAAGCTGTTTTCACTATTCATTGTTTCCCATGTACTCTATAAAACAGTCTGATTCAATTTCTCACTAACATTGTGCTGAAACAACTCAATAGGAAAATCCCAAATAGATTAGTATTTGTAATAAAAAAAAAAAAAAAAAAAAAGCAGATGGAAGGAAAAAGGCAGGAGAAAGAATAACTGTTTGGCTGTTTAGCCCCTAGCTTCACACATCCAAAGCATATTTCATTATGGCCATTACTGTGTCATTTCTAAGGAACAAGCTTCAATGATTGCCAAGCACTAGGCTATTAACAAATGACCAGTTTCCCAGGCAGTTATGTGAATATCAAATGACTTTCATTATGGAAGAGCCTTTGGCTCAGGAGCTTTTCAAATACCTAATTTCAGTGACAAACTAATTTGATCTCCTTCATTTCCCAGGTTCTTTGCTAAGGCCTTATTAATGCATTTAGCAAAGACTGAATGGGATATAAAGTAGTAAATTCCATATCAAAATTCTCTAGTAGACACTATATTAAAGTTAAGATCATTGATCAAATACATCTCATGTCAGTTTTCCATCTTTTCTAAGTTTTTTTCCTGCTCCATGTCTCTGAACAAATTTCCAAACCAGCTTTATTTCTGCTCACAAAATCAGATTTTGGATGAATACTATGGCCCTGGAATATAACTAAAGATAGGTATCTTGGCCCATCTCATTTATCCTTCACAGTGGAAAATCCAAATCAGCAGTTCTATTCCTAATCCTACATGCAAACAACACCCTAGGTTTGAAAGTTTAAAGCACAATCACAATATAATAGAAAATAAATACTGCAAAATTATACAGAACAAATAAAATGCCCCAAAAAGAACTCTTTTGCAGAGTGGAAGGGTCACAGACATGAAACTTTGCATATATTTTCAGATTTGATTTTGCTATCAGTTTTGCTGATTGTTTTTCCTTTTTTAGGAAATATTCTTTATTATGAGAGGTGGCTCTCTAGGAAGGAGAAATGAAAAAGATATGGAGAAATATGAATAATAACAAATGAAAATTATCACTAAAAAGCATTTTTTAAATTTTAAATAGCATGAATCCTTTTTTTTTTTCCCATTTATTGTTGTTGGCTTTCCCATGTGTCTATCTCATAGGTAAAATAGTTATACTTATGTTCAAGCTTAAATTTTTAGGCCACGACTAAGAGCTGAGAGAGCCCTATAAGAGCATGTATTCCAACTCCTACCTAATGAGAGAAATTATTTTGCTATTATATTAATACCAATTATTAAATTGGGATCCAGGCTCTTCTCAGTTTCTTCATTAAGACTCAATCTTGTTAAAGTCAGTCTCTGAAGGGCATAACTTATTGAGGAAATTACCCTATTACCCTCAAGGAACATGGTCTCCAAACTTGGGCAGGATTCCACTCAACTAGGAGACCTAATTTCTGCTTAAAGTCTAAGCAGAATCCAATCTGGATGAGTTCCTATCTGGGGCAAAGGAGCGCCTATCTGTACATTTCATTAGAGTTGGGATGACTCAGCTCATAAAGGAGATACCCTTCCTTTGTCCAGACTGTAAGAGGTGGCTGAGTCTCATGATCAAGTCACAATCTTAAAAAGAGATCTGTCAGCTCTCCTCGTTATTAAATGTCCACCAATCAGGATTATTTTCAGTTGTCAAAGGAATTCCCTTTAAAGGGTTATTTAAAGTTATCACATTCTTCATGGATCATCTTTGGTTGATGAGAGACCACTAATCATCAATTTACTGATTATTAGTTACCCTGATTAATACGTTGTTAATTACCCAGGAATTCTATCTCTTGGGGTTATTTCATTCCTTTCATTGTCTAAGGATTTCCCTATAAATCATTCCCAAAAAGAAGTCCACCCAACCTCTATCTGAAGACTTCAAGTGTTCATTGGTATCTAGTGTTATTGGTATCAATAGATACCAATAGACTGGTATCTATTCCAGTGTCTGGAATATAAAAAGTGCTTTACAAATATTTAATTAATTAATAGGTAATTTGAATTGAGTCCTATGAATGACTGAATTCATAGTAACCTAAGGCTATCCAATAGAACTAACAAAATTTTGTCACTGGTTAGCTGAAGTCATAGAACCAAGAAGAAAAAAAAAATGGAAGAAATTAGAAAAAGCATTAAAAGTATAAATTTAAATCATACATGTGACCCCTAAAGATTCAAGTTCAAGTTCAAGTCTCATTTTAGACAGAAGGAAGTCAAGACCCAGAAAGACTGTTTTTTTGTTTTTGTTTTGTTTTTTTTGCTCAAAGTCTTACAGGGGGGTGAGTAGCATAGCTGATAGCTGAACATGGATCTTTTAACTCCAAATGTGTGATTCCATCCATTCTACCATACAATAGGAAGTAGAAATAGAAATATTCTCTAAACTCCCATCTTGGCATAGAATTCTATAGTACTAAAATCTAGGCAGTATATTCAGGTTTCACTCAGTAACTTAGTTTTTGATCATGCCTTACTATGCTGTAACACTTGTAGTCACTTACCCTTTAAACTGGACCTTGAAAACTTCCTCTGAAGAATTCATCTTTCTACTGATATCTAATCTCTTTCCAGAGAGGAAATGAGACATTCCAGAGTAAATAAAAGCTTCTCTTCAGCTCTCCACTCTGACAAGGAAACCTAAACCAAGAGCTCCATCTTGCAAGTGTCCACAGCCAACAGTGTCACTGTCCCACTGCTTATGAACTCACAGGGTACTGGTTCCTTCTCATCCAGGGTCACATCTCTGCAGCACAGCTGGGTCTGGCATTTTCCATTAGCTGAGGTTCACTCAGTCTCCCCAGATTTAAACCCCGACTCCACAAACACTCTGGGAGTTGAAAGTCTATGGTTCCTGCCTTGAGGCTCCAGCCACACCCAGGTAGCCCAAGAGGTCCTCACTAGGTGTTTCTGGAGAGCTAGCTGAAAGATGTTTGCACTTCAGAAGGAATAAACCTAGCCCAGGGTCTTTCTTCAGATCTTGTTGGGTTGTATCATGAGGACCTCTGTTCTTCCCCAAATCGCCTTGATTTTCCACCAGTCTGTGTTCACCTTGAGACACCAATTTGTTTTATTTAGGAGAGAAATCAAAGAGCTTGAAATTTATCAACCTACTCCACATATTTCCAGGATTCTCCCACCCTAATGTCTTGAGAAACACATTGAAGAACCGTGTGATTGACAAGTGAAACTGCTACTTTTTTTTCCTTTTAAATCTTGAGAAAGAAAATGCTTGGTGGAAATTGTGGAGAATGTGCATAAAAATGAAGAATACGTTTCCAGATCCTTTTCTTTTGTGCTTCTATCACTATTGTACACAATTCTTTAAACTGATGATAGAGATGAACTACATAAAGAAAGGACTTGGAGACTGGAAATCATGACTGGCCAGACACTTTAAAATAACAATAACAACAAAAAAAAATGGTAAGACATTCAAATATGTACTGAAAATCTACCATGTGTAATATATTATGCTAAATCCTAGAAACACAAAGACAAAATTAGAAAAAAAAAGGCCTTCAAAAAGCTTCCAGTAAAGGGAGAGTGGAGTGGCCATTTGGGGAAGGAGCACATTACAAATAGAGGAAAGGATGAGCAAAAAAAAAAAAAAAAAAGTGAACAAAAAGAGCCAGCATCACTTTATTTTTTTTTCTTTTTATTTATTTATTTTTATTATTTTTTTTTTTTTACTCAATAGCCTTTTATTTACAGGTTATATGTATGGGTAACTTTACAGCATTGACAATTGCCAAACCTCTTGTTCCAATTTTTCCCCCTCTTACCCCCCCCCCACTCCCTCCCCCAGATGGCAGGATGACCAGTAGATGTTAAATATATTAAAATATAAATTAGATACATAATAAGTATACATGACCAAACCGTTATTTTGCTGTACAAAAAGAATCAGAGTCTGAAATATTGTACAATTAGCTTGTGAAGGAAATCAAAAATGCAGGTGGGCAAAAAATATAGCGATTGGGAATTCAATGTAATGGTTTTTAGTCATCTCCCAGAGTTCTTTTGCTGGGCGTAGCTGGTTCAGTTCATTACTGCTTCTTTGGAAATGATTTGGTTGATCTCATCAGCATCACTTTATAAAAAACTACAGGTCATGTCACATGAACCCTCTACCTTTTAACTTAAACTAAGGTTTAAGTAGACTTAACCTTACTAACTTTTAGGAAAGCATTGGAAAAAATCTTTAATGTTGTTCTTGTCAAAAAAGATGCTGTTTTTTAGGTTAGACAAGTAGGTCGACTTCAGAATTGGTTGAATTGCCAGAACTTAATCATTAGGAATTCAATGTCAGCTTGAAACATGGTCTCCAATAGACTAGAGTACTACAAGAGCCCATGATTGTCTGTGAATTGCTTAATTTTTTTTCTCTGACAAATAGCATGCTTATACAATTGATAGACAATACAAATTTGGGGAGGAATAGCCAACACATTGAAAGCTGTGAGATCCCAAAAGAACTCAACAATCTAGAACATTGGGCAAAATCTAATAAGAAGAAATACAGTATAACTCATCAGCATTTTTATGTATTACCAACAAAGTCCAGCAGTAAGAGATACAAAGAGAAATTCCATTTAAAATAACTGTTGATAATAAAAGATTTAGCAGTCTACTTGCCAAGGCAAAGTCAAGAACTATATGAACACAATTACAAAACACTTTCCACATAAATGAAGTCAGATCTAATCTCTTGGGAAAATATCAAATGCTCATGTGTAGGCTGAGCTAATATAATAAAAATGACTATGCTACCTAAATTAATCTACTTGTTCAGTGCCATACCAATCAAACTCCCAAGAAATTAGTTCACAGAGCTAGAAAAAAATTAACAAAATTCATCTGGAATAACAAAAGATTAAGAATTTCAAGGGAATTAGTGAAAAAAATGCAAATGAAAGTGGCTTAGCTGTACCAAACCTAAAGGTATATTCTAAAACAGTAATCATCAAAACCATTTGGTACTAGTTAAGTTGATCAGTGGAATAAGTTAGATTCACAGGACAAAATAAGTCAATGATTATAGTAATCTAGTGTTTCAAAAACCTAAAGACTCCAGCTTTTGGAACAAGAACTCAGTATTTGACAAAAACTTCTGGGAAAGTTGGCAGTTAGTATGGCAGAAACTAGGCACTGATCCACACCTAATATCATATACACCAAGATAAGATCAAAATGGGTTCATGATTTAGACATAAGGAGTGATATTATAAGCAAATTTGAAGAATAAAAGATAGTTTACTTCACAAATCTGTGGAAAAGGAAGGAATTTGTGGCCAAAGAAGAACTTGAGTACATTAGTGAATGCAAAATGGATAATTTTTATTATATTAGATTAAAAACATTTTGTACAAACAAAATCAGTGCAGACAAAATTAGAAGGGAAGCAATTGGCAAAAAAAAAATAATTACATTCAAGGGTTCTGATAAAAGCCTCATTTCTAAAAGCCTCATTAGAGAATTGACCCAAATTTATAAGAATTCAAGCTATTCTTGATAAATGGTCAAAGGATATTAACAATTTTCAGATGAAGAAATTAAAACCATTGTTAGTCATATGAAAAGGTGCTGTAAATTATTATTGATCAAAGAAATGCAAATTAAGTCAACTCTGTGATACCACTCCACATCTTTCAGATTGGCTAAAATGACAGGAAAATATAATGATAAATGTTGAAGGGAATGTGGAAAAACTGGGACATTAATGCATTGTTGATGGAGTTATGAACTGATTCGACCATTCTGGAGAGCAATTTGGAACTATGCCAAAAGGCATACAGAAATTCAGAGAGGGAAAACTCAATGTGGACCACAACATAATATTTTCATTCTTTTTTGTTGCTGTTTGAATGCATTTTGTTTTCTTTCTCACTTTTTTTCCTTTTTGATTTGATTTTTCTTGTGCAGCATGATATTTGTGGAAATATATAGAGAGGAATTGAACATGTTTAACATATATTGGATCACTTGCCGACTGGGAAAGTGTGTGAGGGGAAGGGAGGGAAAAAATTAGAACACAGGGTTTTTGTAGGGGTGAATGTTGAAAATTATCTGTGTATATATTCTGAAAACAAAAAGCTTTAATTAAAAAAAAAAAAGAAGTGTAGTAGAGATGGCTATGTATTGTCTTATAGGAAAACCCTAAAAAAATTCAACTTCACAAGCCTAAGATGGCATAGTTATGACTAGATAGAGAGTAGACCTAAAAATAAATCTACTTTTGTTAAATACAGACTAAGTGTCTTGCACTATAATGTCCAGGTGATGGTCAGAATATATTTGGGACTTGGTATCCCAATTTAGTAAAGATACTGATAATCTGGAAAACTTCCAGAGGAGAGCAACTAGATGGTCATTTCATTCATTAGCTAGTATATTATTTAGAGTAGGTAGGAATCTTAGAGATATTCTAATCTAAAGTCTTCATTTCATTTTTAAATTTTTTTTTCCAAATTTTGAACTTAAACCAAATAAGATTAGCATTTCCATATATATGTGTGTGTATGTATGTGGACATGTATGTATATGATTATGTATATATATATATATATATGATCTGTATATGCATATAAATTACAGATTTACATGAAACTATAGATCTTTTATGTAGATTGCTTTTCTTTTAAATATATAGTGCATTCAACACTATATATTCAAAGCCATCTTACTTGTCTGAATCTTTCTGGCCTTCCATCCTATTCTATCCATTTTTTATTAATATTCTAGATGCCTTTTTTCCTACTTTATTCTTATCTCCTCTTTCCCTTCTACTCACCCCCACTAGAAGAAAAGAAAAAGCAAAACAACAAAGTCCTTGTAACAAATGTGCATAATCAAGCAAAATAAAATTCTATGTTAGTTGTGTCCAAAAATAGTTTATTTTGTATCTTGAAACCATCACCCCTCTATCAAGAAATAAATAACATGTTTCTGATGAAGAAATAACATATTTCTTCATCTGTACTCTGGAATCATGGATAGTCATTGCATTGGTCTGAGTTCTTAAGTCTTTCAAAATTTTCTTGTCTTGATAAAGTTGCTGTATGAATTATCTTCTTCTACCCTCTTTACTCTGCATTAAAACTCTCTTTTCCTAGGGTAAGCAAACAGTAGCTCAGGTCCTGAAAAGCTTAATAATTATCCTGAGGTCAAGTCGTCTTAAACAAACAAACCAAAATTTAAACCTTGCTTCTCTATATGATACATATTCAACACAAAATATATTTCATATGCTATATATACTTAGTGTCATATATATGGGTCATGTTTTGTATAATTTATAACATAAATCACATATTCAATCTATTATACATTTTTATATGATATATTCTGGATATGATATATTTGTATACCTTTGGAGTTATATTCATTATATCAAAATAAATTCATGACACATATAATACATATATTTATATATATATGTCTATGATATAATGAATATATCATGTATTCTACATGTGATATAGATAGAATACATCTAGAATATATATCCTATATGTTGAATATGTAGAATATATAACACATAGAATCTACAGACAACGTATTGAAAACATTCAACATACACAAAAATATAAACAGAATGAATCTTTTAAAAAAAGATTGATTTTTGACATTCTTTTATTTTGAGTTCCAAATTCTCTTACTTCTTCCCACTTCTCCCCCACCTATTAAGAAAGCAAATTATATATAATATGTATATCATATAAAATGTATTTCCATATTAACCATGTTGTTAAAAAAAAATCCTATCCTATCCTATGCTCTTCCAATTTATTTATAATCTCATTCTTTATGCCTAGATCATGGACCCATTTTGACCTTTTCTTGGTGTATGGTGTTAAGTGCAGATCAATGCCTAGTTTCTGCCATACTAATTTCCAATTTTCCCAGCAATTTTTGTCAAATAATGCATTCTTATCCCCAAAACTGGGGTCTTTGGGTTTGTCAAACACTAGATAATTAAAGTTATTGGCTATTTTGTCCTTTGAACCTAATCTATTCCATTGATCAACTAGTCTATTTCTTAGCCAATACCAGATGATTTTAGTAACCATTGCTTTATAATATAATTTTAGATCTGGTACAGCTAGGCCACCTTCATTTGATTTTTTTTTTCATTAATTCCCTTGAAATTCTTGACCTTTTGTTTTTCTATATGTGTTGTTATTTTTTCTAGGTCATCAAAATAGTTTTGGGAAGTCTGATTGGTATAGCCTTAAATAAATAGATTAGTTTAGGTAGTATTGTCATCTTTATTATATTTGCTCGCCAATCCAAGAGCATTTAATTTTTTCCTGTTGGTTAGATCAGACTTAATTTGTGTGGGCGCGTTTGTAGTTTTGCTCATAAAGTTTCTGATTTTCCCTTGGCAGATAGATTCCTAAATATTTTTATACTATCAGTAGTTACTTTAAATGAAATTTCTCTTTGTAACTCTGACTGTTGGATTTTTTGGATATATAAGAATGCTGATGACTTATGTGGGTTTATTTTATAACCTGCAACTTTGCTAAAGTTATGGATTATTTCTAATAGTAGAGTCTCTGGGGTTCTGTAAGTATACCATCATATCATCAGCAAAGAGTGATAATTTGGTTTCCTCATTGCCTATTCTTATTCCTTTAATCTCTTTCACAACTCTTATTGCCAAAGCTAGAATTTCTTATACAATATTAAATAGTAATGGTGATAGTGGGCAACCTTGTTTCATTCCTGATCTTATTGGGAATGGTTGCAGTTTGTCCCCATTATATATGATGCTTACTGCTAGTTTTAAGTAGATGCTACTGATTATTTTAAGGAAAAGTCCATTTATTCCTATACTCTCAAGTGTTTTTAATAGGAATGGATGTTGGATTTTATCAAATGCTTTTCTGAATCTGTTGAGACAATCATATGGTTTTTGTTAATTTGATTATTAATATGGCCAATTATACTTATAGTTTTCCTAATATTGAACCAGCCCTACATTCCTGGTATAAATCCTACTTGATCACGGTGTATTATCCTGGCATTGATTTTCTGTAGTCTTTTTGCTAATATTTTATTTAAGATTTTAGCATCAATATTCATTAGGGAGATTGGTCTATAATTTTCTTTCTCTGTTTTCAACCTACCTGCTTTAGTTATCAGTACCATGTCTGTGTCATAAAAGGAATTTGGTGGGACTCCTTCATTCCTATTTTTCAAATAGTTTATAAAGCATTGGGACTAATTGTTCTTGGAATGTTTGGTAGAATTCACATGTAAATTCATCTGGTCCTGGGGATTTTTTTCTAGGGAGTTGATTAATAGCTTGTTCTATTTCTTTTTCTGAAATGGGACTATTTAATCAATTTACTTCCTCCTCTGATAATCTGGGAATCCTATATTTTTGGAGGTAGTCATCAAGCAAAATTTTGCTTAGGTTATCAAATTTATTGGCGTAAAGTTGGGCAAAGTAACTCATTATTTCTTTAATTTCTTCTTCACTGGTGGAAAGTTTGCTCTTTTCATTTTTAAGACTACTAATCTGGTTTTCCTCTCTCCTTTTTCTAATCAGATTTACCAAAGGTTTATCAATTTTATTGGTTTTTTCATAAAACCAACTCTTAGTTTTATTTATTAGTTCAATAGTTTTTTTTTTTTTTTTTTTACTTTCAATATTATTTTCTCCTTTTAATTTTAGAATTTCAAGTTTAGTAATTGATTGGGGGTTTTTAATTTGGTCTTTTTCTAGCTTTTTAAATTGCAAGCCCAATTCATTGACCTTCTCTTTCTCTATTTTGTTCAAGTAAGCCTCTAAGGATATAAAGTTTCCCCTTATTACCGCTTTGGCTGCATTCCACATATTTTGGTATGATGTCTCACCATTGTCATTATTTTGAGTGAAGTGATTAATTATGTCTATAATTTGCTATTTCACCCAATTATTCTTTAAGATGAGATTATTTAGTTTCCAATTACTTTTGATTTTATTTACACCTAACTTTTTGTTGAATGTAGTTTTATTGCATTGTGATCTGAAAAGAAATCATTTACTATTTCTGCCTTCCTGCATTTAATTTTGAGGTCTTTATGTCCTAATATATAATCAATTTTTATGTAGGTTCCATGAACTGCTGAGAAAAATATCTCCTTCTGTCACCATTCAGTTTTCTCCAGAGATCTATCATATCTAATTTTTCTAATGTTCTATTTACCTCTTTAATTTCTTTCTTATTTGTTTTGTGATTTGATTTATCTAAATCTGAGAATGCAATATTGAGATCTCCCGCTATTATAGTTTTGCTGTCTATTTCTTCTCGTAACTCTCTTAACTTCTCCTTTAGGAAATTAGATGCTATACCACTTGGTGCATATATATTTAATGCTGATATTGCTCCATTGTCTATAGTACCTTTTAGCAAGGTATAGTTTCCTTCCTTATCTCTTTTAATTAGATCAATTTTTGCTTTTGCTTGATCTGAGATAAGGATGGCTACCCCTGCTTTTTTTGACTTCACCTGAAGCATAATAGATTCTGCTCAGACTTTTATCTTTACTCTGTATGTATCTCCCTGTTTTAAATGTGTTTCCTGTAAACAACATATTGTAGTTTTCTGACTTTTGATCCAGTCTGCTATCCGCCTCCTCTTTATGGGGGAGTTCATCCCATTCACATTAATGGTTAAGATTACTAATTCTGTATTTCCTGCCATCCTAATATCTCCAGA
The DNA here is from genome assembly GCF_902635505.1 of Sarcophilus harrisii. Lineage (NCBI taxonomy): Eukaryota > Metazoa > Chordata > Mammalia > Dasyuromorphia > Dasyuridae > Sarcophilus > Sarcophilus harrisii. The sequence continues at coordinate 436,654,177 of NC_045427.1, read as the reverse complement.
TTATGCTTTTCTTTTTCTTGCCCTCCTTCCCCCCTTCCTTAGTATTAAACTTATTGGTCCCACTTGCGTCCCAGCTCTCCCTCTTTAGTATCCCTCCCTCCTCCTTTGAATCCTTCCTTTCTTGTACCCTTCCCTTATTACTCTTTTTCCTTTTCCCTCCACTTTTAATGAGTTGAGAGAAGATTCTCTGTAAAACAAAAGTGTCAATTATTTCCTATTTGAGCCAACTCTGATGAGAGTAAGATTCGCACAATGTTCCTCCCCCTCTCTAAGTTCCCTCAGATATGATAGGTTTCCTTTGCCTCATCGTCATTAGTTTCCCTCTTTTTATCTCCCTTTTCCCTTTTTCTGACACTATACCCTTTCCATTTCTACTTCCCTTTTTTATGCTATTATCAGTGCATATGCCTGCCCCCATCCCTCTGTCCCTTTTTGAGACAGACCTTTCCTGACGTTATTCCAAAATATCTTCTGCCAGAAAATTATTACACTTCAAATATTTGTGCATTCTGATACTCCAAAACCAGTTCAGAGACTTAAACTGATGTTAATCTGAGGGAAGCCAGGAAAAATTCAGAAAAAGACTTCTCTACTCTCTACTCTCTGCCATCTTGGCTCTGTCCCTTGCAAAGCAGTGCTGTAACATAAATTTAGAAAAAATAAAGTAGTATTATTTTCTCTACGCTTTCATAATATTCAACTTTTATGACTTCACAAGTATTTCAATGATTATTCCTGATCTTATTTTTTTTTTCTGTCTACTCATTCTTGTCTTTGCTTTTAAGTGAAGTTATTTTCCAGATTCTTTTCCAAGCCTATGGACAGTAAGTAATTTTATCTAAGTAATTTTATCAGATTCCATTATTTATATTATCTGATAATTTAAATTATATAAATAATTTCTAAAGCTCTGTCTCTGCCACCAGAATGTTTCCATAGTTTCAGTCCTATGTTTTTATCATTTTTTTTTTCTTTCTGGAAATTCTTTCTTTACTTTAAATCCAAGATTTCTAAAATTTATCATTTAATTCTTTTTACCTGCTTCCCACTTCTAACTTCACCTTTAACATATCTTTTGCTAAGGATACTGCCATCCCTTCAGATACCCAGGCTTGTAACCTTGGAGTCATTGCTACCTCTTTTAACTCTTTCTATAATTTTACTCAGTATCATCAATCAAAATGGGTCCATTATCTAGGCATAAAGAATGAGATTATAAATAAATTGGAAGAACATAGGATAGTTTACCTCTCAGACCTGTGGAAGAGGAAGGAATTTATGACCAAAGAAAAACTAGAGATCATTCTTGACTACAAAATAGAAAATTTTGATTATATCAAATTGAAAAGTTTTTATACAAACAAAACTAATGCAGGCAAGATTAGAAGGGAAACAATAAACTGGGAAAACATTTTTACAGTCAAAGGTTCTGATAAAGGACTCATTTACAAAATATATAGAGAATTGGCTCTAATTTATAAGAAATCAAGCCATTCTCCAATTGATAAATGGTCAAAGGATATGAACAGACAATTTTCAGATGATGAAATTGAAACTATTACCACTCATATGAAAGAGTATTCCAAATCACTATTGATCAGAGAAATGCAAATTAGGACAACTCTGAGATACCACTACACACCTGTCAGATTGGCTAGAATGACAGGAAAAGATAACACGAAATGTTGGAGGGGATGTGGGAAAACAGGGACACTGATACATTGTTGGTGGAATTGTGAATACATCCAGCCATTCTGAAGAGCAATTTGGAACTATGCTCAAAAAGTTATCAAATTGTGCATACCCTTTGATTCAGCAGTGTTTCTACTGGGCTTATACCCTAAAGAGATACTAAAGAAGGGAAAGGGACCTGTATGTGCCAAAATGTTTGTGGCAGCCCTATTTGTAGTGGCTAGAAGCTGGAAAATGAATGGATGCCCATCAATTGGAGAATGGTTGAGTAAATTGTGGTATATGAATGTTATGGAATATTATCGTTCTGTAAGAAACGACCAACAGGATGAATACAGAGAGTATTGGCGAGACTTACATGAACTGATGCTGAGTGAAATGAGCAGAACCAGGAGATCATTATATACCTCAACAACCATACTATATGAGGATGTATTCTGATGGAAGTGGATTTCTTCTAACTTAGTTTCAATTGATCAAGGATGGACAGAAGCAGCTATACCCAAAGAAAGAACACTAGGAAATGAATGTAAACTGCTTGCATTTTTGTTCTTCTTCCCAGGTTATTTATACCTTCTAAATCCAATTCTCCCTGAGCAACAAGAGAACTGTTCGGTTCTGCACACATATATTGTATCCAAGATCTACCGTAACCTATTTAACATGTATAGGACTGCTTGCCATCTGGGGGAGGGGGTGGAGGGAAGGAGGGGAAAAATCAGAACAGAAGTAAGTGCAAGGGATAATGTTGTAAAAAATTACCCTGGCATGGGTTCTGTCAATAAAAAATTATTAAAAAAAAAAACAAACAAACAAAAAAACACCTTACTTCCAAACCCCATAATAAACCTCTTTTATCAACCTAAAAAAAAAAAAAAAAAAAAAGGAAAAGAAAAAAATTACACTAAAAAGGATGAATCTAAGGAAGTTAAATATAAAATGGGGAAGGAAGGGTAGCCTTTGTGGGAATTAGAGAAGAGTTTCCTATAGAAGGCAGTGCTTGAGGGAAGAATAGAGGGAATCTATAAGATACGTTAATTCTGGATAGGGGATAAAGCCAGTATAAAAGTCCAGAAATGAGTACAAGAAGCATGATGTATCTAAGGAAGAAAAAATTTGCCAGTTTGGCTGAATCATAGAGTACAGAAAAGCAAGTAAAGAATAATGAATTTGGAAAGATAAACTGAAGTCAGGTTGAAAAGGGTTTTAGAAACTAAACACAAGAGTTTACATTTTATCCTAGAGGCAATAGGAACTCATTCACTATGGGAATGACATAATCAAATTGTGCCATATGAGGATTAACTGAAGATATTTAGCCTTGAGAAGAGAAATTATGGGAGGGAACTTGATAATAATCTTAAAGTATCTGAAGAGCTGCCATATGCAAGAAGGATTAATTTTAATTTTCTAAGTCTCATGAGACAAATCAAGGAGTATAGGTGGAATTAAGTTGGAAAGAGGCAAATTTATCCTAGATTTAAGGTAAAACTTGCTCAAAAAGTGATATGGGTTGACTGAAAGTAATATTAGCCTTCACTAGAAGTCCTTAAGCAAAGATTGAATTACCACTTATTTGGTAGGTGAAAAAGCAAATTCTCATTTAAGTCAGATCTGATTTGAACTACATAGGAGGCTTCAGAAAACCACCCCTTTCCCCTCATATTCTGTTTTTGTTAGCTGACCCAAGCCCCTATTCTTACTGGTGCAAAAGTTGGGTCCTACAGAAAGTATGTGACCTGTCCAAGGTTACCAAGTGGCAGTCAGAATATTATGCTCTGAATAAAAAAATTATGGCCACCTCCTTCCTTGCCATTAGAACTGGGAGAACTGAGTCAGGAAAAACCTTGATGCTCCAACTCCCCTTCACAATACACAATAAAGGATACAAAAAAAAAAAAAAAAAAAAAACATCCAGGCGTTCACCACTTTGACTCCATCCTTGTCCAAAACTATCCTGGAATAGAATTATGTTATCTCATCTCCTACCTAAAAACCTAAGTTATGCCCTTGTTAAAGTCCCTTTCTATCCAAGAATGGTCCTCCTCCCTTGTCTGACAGGGCCTGAGTCAGGTTGTAAATCTCCAAGTTGTAAATACCAAGTTAACTCCTCTTTCCCTGTTCTCTCTCTGAAGTAAAGATAACAACACCTGCATAATGTTAGAATAATTGCATTCTCAGCTTTTATATCCTGCTTGCAAACCCTAATTAGCTAAAACTCTATATAAGTTCCCTGCCTCAGTTCCTCAGGACTGAATGCTTTGGACATGAGTCCCACTTGGTCACTTAGCCTAATCTCTCCACATTAAAGATTAAAACCCAATCTTTGTCTTGCCTCAGTCTCTCTGGTATTACAGAATTAGAGATGGGAATCTCCTGATTTCTAGCTCCAGGGGACACTTCTGTGTTCAAAAGAGTAAGAAATGGAAATGATAGAGTCCATTCTATCTCCTTAGATTGCTCCATGAATTCCAGAATTAGGAATCTGAGAACATTAGCTAGGAGAGCACCTAGGGCCACAGCCTTTTCAGAATATGTAGAGGGGTGGGGTCTGAATCACTCCCTATGTTGTGCCACAATTCTCTTTTATTGTCCTGACTCAGTTTCCCTGAATTGTTATGCCTCAGTTCCTAATTGTTCTGCTCAACCACCCTCCCTCCTAATCATGATAATCCAGATAAGGAGAAGGACCTATCTTAGACATCATCAGAGTACCTCCCTCACCCTGTCAAAACCAAATTGATAGTCCAGTATATATATATATAGATAGATAGATAGATATAGAGAGACAGATAGATAGATAGATAGATACATGCCTTTGAGAACTCACATTGTTGGCTGGATTCTTGGAGACAATAGTCTCATTCAGCCCTGGGACCAAACCATGGGTCCATTTGGTCCATGGGTCCCAGTAAATCTCTCCCTTTCAAATAAAATATTATAACTCTCTAATCTCTATCTTGCTTCAATTTCTCCGGCATTACATTTTGGAAACCCCAGCAAGATATTAGAAAATGAGAGCAGGATTAAAAATTAGAGAACTTCCAGTCTCTGCCTTGGGTTTGGGGTAGTTGAAGAACTGGGTTCTTGGCCTGGAGGGGCTGGCCCTCTGGATTTCTCCAGAGTCTCTGAGAAAGAGAGTAGTTTTCAGCCACAGCCCATTGATGGACACTCCATTTCAGCCACTGGAGAGTAAGTCTGGATGTTTTAGGACATAATCTAATCTATTTACCTGTTCTATCTGTGCTAGCATCTGGATTCTCAGAATAATAGAATGCCAATGGGCATTAAATTCTGAGAAGGGTATCATTCCAGGTTGCCCATCTGGTCTGATCTGATTCTGAGGGCCTTTGTGAGGGCACTCTCTGGTTATATGTGTTTAATGTTTTGTTTAATGTTGTAATTGTGCAGTCTATGTCTGTGTGATCTGTGTTCTGTGTGACTTGTCTGTCTGTCTTATTGGTTAAGAGCTCTGCTAAAAGTTTAGGAACAATGATTAAGAATTATTCAACTATGCTTGCTATAGAACTTGATTGTGGATTTTAAACTTTTTAACTTATTGGACTAATTTCAAATAAAACTGGCACTTGGGTTTTTCCTTGAAGCAGTTTAAAATTCAGGCTTGGCTTAGGCTGGGCTGGGGAGATAGAGCCTCTGGAGGACAAAGGAGTTTATGCTAATTGCTTTGAAACTTGGGGAAAAGGTTTTGGAGAAAAAAACAAAAGTATCCTTTTGGGCAGTTGTTAAAATGGTTTACTGCCAGCTAGATTTGGTTATCTTTTGAGTATAAGATCTTAAGTACAGAAGGGGGTTACATGCCTCTAAGTAAAGTATGTTACCCTCTGAAACACTCTGGGTAATTTGTTAAGTTATGCTTTAAAATTATATATGTTATGCTTTATAAGTTATGCTTTAAATCCAGCTCTGCTGGACATGTAGGTTTTATGAGTCATTTAGCTAGCCATTGTATTGTGAATCTTAACAGTTTTGAAATCAATTTAGGAGAGACTAGAAGGAAAATTTGCATGTGGAAAAAGGTTGAGTGGGGTAGAGAGAAATGGGATTTTTTGTCTTCAAAGGTGAAGGTTCAACTTACCTCCCCACTGCTCTCTGCTACTTTAGGAATGGAGCATCTAGTTAGAAAGGTTGTAGGGTTGGGAATTGTTTAAGAAAAAGAAAGACAGGAAAGTTTTTTAATGGAAAGATTTCTGTGGGGGGAAAATTGAGTGGGAAACGGGAGGGAATCTTTTGTCCAGGGGTACAGTTTAGCTTGCCTTCCCTCCCCTCTGCCTCTTTGGAGGCGGAGTGGAGGGGGTTGAGGGAAAGGTAGCCATGTGAAATACCCTTCCCCCAATTAAGCCTGAGATAGAAGGAAGGCCATGTGGAATCCTCTCCTTTCCCCCTCCCCCACTAAGTGTGTTCCAGCCATTTTTATGAAGTTGTAGCCACCTGGAGGAACAAACTGTGATTTCAGCTAATTGACTATTTGTTTCTTTTGATAGATAATTTCCTTGGTTAAGGAATATGGTCATAAATGTGATCCATAATTTAGTAGGGCTATTTCTAAAAGTTTAGTTGATATTTTTAAGAATCTTTCAGATTCTCATATGTGGTATTATTAGAATATTCTATATAAGTTTTAATTGATTGTATTGGATCATCCTGAGGTCAATTAAAGGGCCTCTGAAAATATAGGGTTTTTTTTATCCTTTTGAAAATTTTTTTCTGTTTTGGAGAATATGCAATTTGGGATATTTGTCTATGTACTGGATATTTTAAAAGCAAAGTGGTTTGTATGTATAACGTTCACTTATGAAACATTTACTTAAATATGAAAAATGTGAACTTAATGGGACAAATTTCTTACTGTTATCAATATAAGGTTACAGTAAATATCTGTTTAGGATTTATCTGAAATTTTGGTTAATGAGATTTGTTATTGGGAGTAAAATTTCTTGGGCTTATAGTTAATGCTATTTGGGAGTTTTAAAGCTCCACCCTCTGATAGTTAGTGGGACAATTAACTGGAGTAAAAATGAATTAAAGCTATTTTATCCTGTATGTGCTGAAGGTTGAGTTTTAACTGCTTTTATTGTTACAGTCATGTCCCTGCATTTTTTTACTCCTTTGACTGATTTCTATAATCAGAGCAATGGCCAATAGAAACTGTTAATGCAATTCAATTATGTCATACCTTGCTGTTTCCAATCTGGTTATATGTAGTCATTATATTCTAAATACTTGGACAAATAAGCCTGGTCATCTATCTGTTATTGGATATTGTGTCTATGATATTCAAGTGTTTTTAAAGGACAATTAAAAGTGGTCTTCGAAGCCTAACTGCTGTTTTGTTTATTGGGAATACAGCTGACAGCCGTTTGCCTGTCCTGTGAAGAAAACCTGTTAAACTGCCGGCCAATCTATTTTGGCCTCCCTGCATTTTGTAGCAGTCCTTGTGGACCAGTCTTTCTCTCTCAGACTGTTCTAACCTTTATTTGTTAGATTGGGGGAGGAAGGGAGAGTTGTTTTAGATTTTGGTCAAATTACAGACATTGACTTGCTTCTGGGACCTAGATCAGCTTTTAATTGTCAGCATGCCAAACCACATCCATCCCCCTCCCTGGAGCGAGGGTCTCGGCCCATCAGTGCAGCTTGAAGCAGTTTTTGAATAATGAGACCATTGCCCCTGCTCCTACTGTACTTTGAACTGATATGGGGAAATTGGGAGTGATTGATGAATGACTGATTAGGTCATCTATTACTATGTGTGTAAGATTTGGGATGGAAATGTTAAAACTGTGTAACTATTGCTGTATGTTTGAGGGATTTTTACTATACTAGTCTGTTATGTATAGGAATTTTGATTCACTCTTGGGATTTATATGTGGAATGGTTATTTGATAATTCTTTTCCATGAGAAAAAAAGGGAAGAAGAGATAGGAAATTGGGGAAACTGGATTTTTCTTAAAATACCTGAAAAATGGGAACCCCTAGTTCCTATTCACTTTGCCTTAGGCACTTCTACCCCACCCCCTATTTCACTAATTCAGATTGAATTGGAAGTCCTTTAAACAGTCCTTTTCTTTTTTTTTTTTTTTTTTTTTGTCCTTTGTTTAAATTTACTGGACTATGATTTGCTGATTATGCTTTAACTTTGAAATCCCTTATTCTGTTGGAATTGCCCTGGCAGGCTCAGGTTTTGGGATAATTTTTTTAGAAACAACCAGAAATCAGACACCTGTCTTAGGACTGGCAGTCTCTCTGATCTGTTTCTCTACTCCTGCAATCCCAGTTCCTTAATTAGTATTTCAGCATCCTCAAAGGACCTTGCAGTTTGATATCAAGCCTCTAAAAGTTTGGGGTTACCTGCCTTGGTCTAACTGTGCTTAATCTCCTCAGAAATCTGGATCCTTTCTGCAGCCCTGTCTGTTCCTCTGGGCAAGGACAGGTAGAGCTACTCCAAGTCTCACCCTTTTCCCCTGGAGAAGGCTGTCCCTCTGAATGGGCCTTGAGCCCTTGAGCCCTGCTGCTCTATAAGCAGAGGCTGAGTTAAATGCACAAATGACTGCAGACCTAACTCACAGTGAACTGTCCATCTCAAACTGGATTCTCTGGCTGAGGTGGTGGTCCATCTGCAGAGGACTGCAGAGGACCTTACATGCTTGCAACAGGGAGCCTTTGTACTGCTATTAACTCTGGGGTTATCAGGGAGAGACTTGTCTTTGCCATAAAAATGCCTTGCATTTTTCTAGTTTTATTTTGGTTTACTTGCTTTACATAGGGTTGATCAAAATTAGGGTGTTAAGACCTAGTTATCTAGAGGAAGGTAATTCAATGATTTGAATATTCAGAAGAGAAAGTGTGAAATGTTGTACCACAGTTCTTTTATTGTCCTGACTCGATTTCCCCAATTGTCCTGCTTCGGTTTCCCTGAATTGTTCTGCCTCAGTTCCTAATTGTTCTGTTCAATTCTGTAAAACCACCCCTCCCTCCTAATCATGATGATCCAGATAAGGAGAAAGACTCTCTATCTTAGACATCGTCAGAATGTCCAGTGCCTTTCCCAATTCTGTAATCTCAATTTATCAGAGTACCTCCCCCAACCCTGTCAGAACCGGATTGATAGTCCAGTTCCCACTCTCAGTGCTCTGATTCCACCCCTGCTTCTACCCCTATAGTTGAGCCATGTGTGTGTATGTGTTTTATATATATATATATATATATGTCATTGAGAACTCACATTTCTGGATTCTTGGAGACTATAGCCTCATTCAGCCCTGGGACTAAACCATGGATCATGGATCATGGATCATCCCTTTCAAATAAAATATTATAACTCTCTCAGCTCTATCTTGCCGCAGTTTCTCTGGCATTACACCCTTGCCCTTTTAAAGTAATGGTTATTTAAATGTCTCCAACCTTATTCTTGGAGAAAGCAAAAGGAACCTTTTCTGTCAAGGTAAAAGGGAGGGAGAATATATATTCTTTTAGATGAAGAATATTCTTGAAAGTTTTCTCAGTCTTAATCATTAACTAGCTTGACCCCTAGGGCATATGCAGATCACAAAACAAAAACAAACTTCTTGTTTGGAAGGATCTCATCTTCCTCCAACTTGGACTTGAAGTCTTTCTAAATAATATCCCTAGAAAATGGGCTACCACCTCCACCTGAAGATTTCCAATGATGATGAATCCATCATTCAATCAGTAAACATTTATTAAGTACATACTATGTGCCCAATACTGTGCTAAGCACTTAGAATACAAAAAACAAAAACGACAAAAAGCAAAGAATAGACCCTGCTTTTCAAGAGCTCACACCATTTCCTAAGAGAACTTTTGGATACCAATAATTAGGGCTTTTTCCCCTTTCTGTTTGGTTGAAATCTATCTAACAGCAACTTGCTTCTAATTCTTCTACATGTACATATGCAGAATAAGCATGGATCCTCTTTCTTGTTAACATTTCAAATACTTAAAGGCAGCTATAATACCATCCCTTATCCATTACTTTAAAAAACCTAGTTTCTTCAATTAAGATTTTTGAAAAAGTTTTATTTATGTTTTATTTTTCTATTACAAACATTTATCCATTGCCCCCCACACACACACTCCATGGGAGGTCTCTTGTAACCAAGTAAAACAATGATGTAAAATAAACAACATAATGACCTTATTTGCAGGTGCATACAATATTCCACATCTGGAACACTCCTCCATCCCTTAATATTTAATTTTTTTAAATGAACAAAAATCTACTTTTCACTGCTCCCATCTCCTACCCCATTATGAAAATATGGTGTGGTTTTCAGTCCTCTTACCATTCTGATTTCCCCATCTGAATCTATTCCAGTTTTGTAGTCCTTTCAAAAATGTTGTGCTGAGGACTAAACACAACAATATTCCAGATTTCATCTGACTAAGGAAGAATATGATTGGGCTGTCATCTGGGAATGGAGATGGTATTTGAAAAATGGTTCTTCCTTTTTCCTCTGTTTGTACAAAAAAGAAGGCCCATTTCAAGGGCACTATTATAAAAATAAAGTCAATATAATACAGACAAGTTTTGTTTATTGAAGCAAGATAACTACTACTTTCAGCCAAAATCTGGACAAAGGTAAGAAAAAGATAATAAACTTTAGAATAATTAAGTTTCCAACAAATCAGAAACTATGGGCACAGGAAACAAAGGGGGAAACTTTTCTAGATACAAGGATAAAACTTTAATAGGAGGGGAAAATTTAAACCTTTTGCTATCTATAACAATGAAGAAATTGCATGTGAGATTAAAGAAGATAAAGAAGAGGAACAATGAAATAGAACATCTGTAAGCCAGGAATAATATCACTTCATCAGAACTCACAAAAGCTAATACCCCTAAAAAAGGAATAGACTGCCTCATACAAAAGGAAGCTTTCCACTAATAGAAATATTCAGGTACAAATTAAATGATAATTTCTTATAATATTCTTCTCTAAAATATAATATTTTCTGTGAGCAGGTTTCTCGGGGCTTTTGGAGGCAGCCTTAGTTTCAGTTCAGTGTAATCACCCCAAATGCAGCCAGGAGTTAAAGTCCAAATCCTTTATTTTCTCCTTCAAAATCTTGTCTCTTTTCAGGGAGCCCCATTCCAATCCTGACCTACACAATAATTACCCAACGAGTCAAACAACTCAACAGCTGTAACCACCTCAACCTCCGCCGACACCATAAATCAAATTATCTCTATTAACAAACTAAGCAACAACATACTAAAAGCCACCATATTACCCACTCAACTCTCAGGATATTCCTCTGTCGCCATAGCAGCAGTATAACCAACCACCGACATTCCTCCCAAATAAATCAATTAACATACATTTAACCCCAAATATTGTAAAAAATACAATTAACCCCCAAAACATACTATTTAAACTCACAACAATCGCACAACCCAACCCCCCACTAACCACAAGACTTAAGCCCCATATATGGGAGAAGGCTTAGAAGCAAAAGCCACAAACCCAAAAATTAATAACAAGGACAATATAAAAACAAGCATCATTTCCATGTTAGTTTTAGTATGGACTCTAACCATAACCTATGACATGAAAAACCATTGTTGTAATTCAACTACAAAAACTAATGACCAATCTACATAAAACCCACCCCCTTTTAAAAATTATCAACCACTCTTTTTTTTTTTTAATTTAATAGCCTTTTATTTACAGGATATATACATGGGTAACTTTACAGCATTAACAATTGCCAAACCTCTATGTTCCAATTTTTCACCTCTTACCCCCCCCCTCCCTAAATGGCAGGATGACCAGTAGATGTTAAATATATTAAAATATAACTTAGATACATAATAAGTATACATGACCAAAACATTATTTTGCTGTACAAAAGAATCAGACTCTGAATTATTGTACAATTAGCTTGTGAAGGAAATCAAAAATGCAGGTGTGCATAAATATAGGGATTAGAATTCAATGTAATGGTTTTAGTCATCTCCAGAGTTCTTTTTCTGGTATAGCTGGTTCAGTTCATTACTGCTCCATTAGAAATGATTTGGTTGATCTTGTTGCTGAGGATGGCCTGATCCATCAGAACTGGTCATCATCTAGTATTGTTGTTGAAGTATATAATGATCTCCTGGTCCTGCTCATTTCACTCAGCATCAGTTCGTGTAAGTCTCTCAGGCTTTTCTGGAAATCATCCTGTTGGTCATTTCTTACAGAACAGTAATATTCCATAATTTTCATATACCACAATTTATTCAGCCATTCTCCAACTGATGGACATCCATTCAGTTTCAGTTTCTAGCCACTACAAAAGGGCTGCCACAAACATTCAGTGCACATACAGGTCCCTTTCCTCTTTATAATCTCTTTGGGATATAATCCCAGTAAGTAACACTACTGGATCAAAGGGTATGCACAGTTTGATAACTTTTTGAGCATAGTTCCAAACTACTCTCAAAATGGTTGGATTCAGTTCACAACTCCACCAACAATGAATCAATGTCCCAGTTTCCACATCCCCTCAACAATCATCATTATTTTTCCTGTCATCTTAGCCAATCGAGCAGGTGTGTAGTAGTATCTTAGAGTTGTCTTAATTTGCATTTCTCTGATTAATAATGACTTGGAGCATCTTTTCATATGACTAGAAATAGTTTCAATTTCATCATCTGAGAATTGTCTGTTCATATCCTTTGACCATTTTCAATTGGAGAATGGCTTGATTTTTATAAATTAGAGTTAATTCTCTATATATTTGGAAATGAGGCCTTTATCAGAACCTTTGACTGTAAAAATATTTTCCCAGTTTATTGCTTCCCTTCTAATCTTGTCTGCATTAGTTTTGTTTGTACAAAAACTTTTCAGTTTGGTATAATCAAAATTTTCTATTTTGTGATCAGTAATGATCTCTAGTTCTGCTTTGATCATAAAGACCTTCCCCTTCCACAGGTCTGAGATGTAAACTATCCTATGTTCCTCTAATTTATTAATGATTTCATTCTTTATGCCTAGGTCATGAACCCATTTTGACCTTATCTTGGTGTCTGAGGCGTTAAGTATGGATCAATGCCTAGTTTCTGCCATATTAGTTTCCAATTTTCCCAGCAATTTTTATCAAACAGTAAGTTCTTATCCCAAAAGCTGGGATCTTTGGGTTTGTCAAAGACTAGGTTGCTATATTTGTTGACTGTTTTATCCTTGAACCTACTCTATTCCACTGATCAACTAATCTATTCCTTAGCCAATACCAAATAGTTTTGGTAACTGCTGCTCTATAATATAATTTTAGATCTGGTACAGCTAAGCCACCATCATTTGATTTTTTTCATTAATTCCCTTGAAATTCTTGACCTTTTGTTTTCCATATGAACTTTGTTGTTATTTTTCTAGGTCATTAAAATAGTTTTTTAGGATCTGATTGGTATAGCGCTAAATAAATAGATTAGTTTAGGTAATATTGTCATCTTTATTATATTTGCTCGCCCTATCCAAAGAGCATTTAATATTTTCAATTGGTTAGATCAGACTTAATTTGTGTGAAAAGTGGTCTGTAATTTTGCTCATAAAGTTTCTGATTTTCCCTTGGCAGATAGATTCCTAAATATTTTATATTATCAGTAGTTACTTTAAATGGAATTTCTCTGACTGTTGGATTTTGTTAGTGATATATAAGAATGCTGATGACTTATGTGGGTTTATTTTATAACTAGCAACTTTGCTAAAGTTGTGGATTATTTCTAATAACTTTTTAGCAGAATCTCTGGGGTTCTCTAAGTATACCATCATGTCATCAGCAAAGAGTGATAATTCCTTCCTCATTGCCTATTCTTATTCCTTTAATCTCTTCTCAGCTCTTATTGCTATAGCTAGCGTTTCTAATACAATATTAAATAGTACGTGATAGTGGGCAACCTTGTTTCACTCCAGATCTTATTGGAATGGTTGCAGTTTGTCTCCATTACATATGATGCTTACTGATGGTTTAAATAGATGCTGCTGATTATTTTAAGGAAAAGTCCATTTATTCCTATACTCTCAAGTGTTTTTAATAGGAATGGATGTTGGATTTTATCAAATGCTTTTTCTGCATCTATTGAGATGATCATATGGTTTTGTTAATTTGGTTATTAACATGGCCATTATATTGATAGTTTTCCTAATATTGAACCAGCCCTACATTCCTGGTATAAATCCTACTTGATCATAGTGTATTATCTTGGAGATGATTTTCTGTGAGTCTTTTGCTAATATCTTATTTAAGATTTTAGCATCAATATTCATTAGGAGATTGGTCTATAATTTTCTTTCTCTGTTTTCAAGCCTACCTGGTTTAGGTATCAGTACCATGTCTGTGTCATAGAAGGAATTTGGTAGGACTCCTTCATTCCCTATTTTATCAAATAATTTATATAGCATTGGGGCCAATTGTTCTTTAAATGTTTGGTAAAATTCACATGTAAATCCATCTGGTCCTGGGGATTTTTCTTAGGGAGTTGTTTAATTGCCTGTTCTATTTCTTTTTCTGAAATGGGACTATTCAAGCAATTACTTCCTCCTCTGTTAGTCTGGGAAGTCTATATTTTGGAGGTAGTCATCCATTTCACTTAGGTTATCAAATTTATTGGCATAAAGTTGAGCAAAATAACTCCTTATTATTTCTCTAATTTCCTCTTCCTTGGTGGAAAGTTCTCCCTTTTCATTTGTAAGACTACTAATTTCATTTTCCTCCCTCCTTTTTCTAATCAGATTTACCAAAGGCTTATCTATTTTATTGGCTTTTTCATAGAACCAACTCTTAGTTTATTAATTAGTTCAATAGATTTTTTACTTTCAATATTTTAATTTCTCCTTTTAATTTTAGAATTTCAATTTAGTATTTGATTAGGGGGTTTTAATTTGGTCTTTTTAGTTTTTTAGTTCAAGCCCAATTCATTAATCTTTTCTTTCTCTGTTTTATTCAAGTAAGCCTCTAAGGATATAAAATTCCCTCTTATTACCGCTTTGGCTGCATCCACAAATTTTGGTATGATGTCTCATCATTGTCATTATCTTGAGTAAATTATTAATTGTATCTATAATTTGCTGCTTCACCCAATCATTCTTTAAGATGAGATTGTTTAGTTTCAATTACTTTTTGGTCTATTTCCCCCTAATTTTTTGTTGAATGTAGTTTTATTGCATCATGATCTGAAAAGAAAGCATTTACTATTTCTGCTTTCTTGCATTTTAATTTTGAGGTCTTTATGTCCTAATATATGGTCAATTTTTGAATAGGTTCCATGAACTGCTGAGAAGAAAGTATATTCCTTCTATCTCCATTCAATTTCTCCAAAGATCCAACATACCTAATTTTTCTAATATTCTGTTTACTTCTTTAATTTCTTTCTTATTTGTTTTGTGGTTTGATTTGTCTAATTCTGAGAGTGCAAGGTTGAGATCTCCTACTATTAACAGTTTTGTTGTCTATTTCTTCTTGCAACTCTCTTAACTTCTCCTTTGGAAGCTGAGTGCCATACCACTTGGTGCATATATGTTTAATATTGATATTGCTTCGTTGTTTATGCTAGCCTTTAGCAGGATGTAGTTTCCTTCCTTATCTCTTTTAATTAGATCAATTTTTACTTTTTGTGATCTGAGATAAGGATGGCTACCCTCTTTTGACTTCACCTGAAGCATAATAGATTTTGCTCCAGCCTTTTACCTTTACTCTATATGTATCCCCTGCTTTAAATGTGTTTCTTGTAAACAACATATCGTAGGGGTTCTGACTTTTGATCCAGTCTGCTATCTGCCTCCTCTTTATGGGGAGTTCATCCCATTCACATTTACGGTTAGAATTACTAAATCTGTATTTCCTGCCATCCTAATAACCCCAGATTGTGCTTTACTTATTCTTGCCTCCCCAACCCTCTTTCCCCTTTTAAACTTATGTACCCCTCTTGTATCACGATACTTATCCTCTTTATAATCCCTCCCTCCCCCCTTTGAGTCTTTCCCCTTCCTTCCCTTATTACTCTTTTTCTTTTCCTTTTCCTCTCCCCGTTTTTAATGAGGCGAGGAGAATTTTCTCTAAAACAAATGTCAATTATTTTTCCTTTGAGCCAACTCTGATGGAGTAAGATTCACACAATGTTCCTCCCCTCTCTAAATTCCCTCAGATATGATAAGTTTCCTTAGCCTCTTTGTGGGATGTGGTTTCCCTCTTTTTATCCCTCCTTCCCACCTTATTCTGCCATCATCCCTTTTCCATATCTACTTCCCTTTTTATATTATATCAGTACTATCAAATTTTCATGTATTTTTTGTATATCCACAACAGAAATACAATTCTCAAAGTTATTTTACCTTTTCTGCATCTCTTGAGGTTCTATTCTTGGAGATCAAATTTTTTGTTTAGTTCTGGTTTTCTTCAGAAACAAATGGAATTCATTTGTTTCATTAAATCCATCTTCTTCCCTGGAAGCAAATGCTCAGCTTAGCTGGGTAGGTTTATTCTTGGCTGCATCCCAAGTTCTTGTGCCTTTCAGAATATCATATTCCAGGCCCTTCTTTCCTTTAATGTAGAGGGCAGCCAGATCTTGGGTGATCCTTATTGTGGCACCTCGGTATTTAAATGGGTTTTGGCTGCTTGTAAAATTTTTTCCTTAATCTGATAGTTCTGAAATTTGCCACAATATTCACTTGGGTTTTTATTTTAGGGTTTCTTTCAGAAGGTGTTCGATGAATTCTTTCAATGCCTATTTTACCTTCTGAGTTCTATTACATCTGGGCAGTTCTCTTTGATGATTTCTTGTAAAATAGTATCTAGGCTCTTTTTTTCCATCATAGTTTTCGGAAGAGTCCAATAATCCTCAGATTATCTCTCCTAGATCTATTTTCCAGGTCTGTCATTTTAGCAAGTAGATAATTCATGGTTTTTCCAGTTTGTCATTTTTTGGTTTTGCTTGACTGATTCTTGCTGTCTCAATGCATCATTAGTTTCAATTTGTTCAGTTCTAATTTTTAAAGAATTATTTTCTTCATTAGGTTTTTACTTCTTTCTGTATATGTCCAATTGAGTTTTGAATGTATTGTTTTGGTCTGTGGATTTTTTCCATTTCACTAATTTTTTAGTGAATTATTTTCTTTTCAATTCACGATCCTACTTTCTTGCGTGTTCTTTGTCTTTTCCAATTCCACGGATCCTACTTTCTAGTGAGATTCTTTATTTTTCAATTCACAATTCTTACTTTCCTGTGATTTTTTATTTTTTCAATTCACCAATTTGCACTTCCTGGGAATTTTTAACTTTTCAATTCGTATTTCAGGAAGTTGTTGCTCTCTTATAAGGCTTCTCTTTCCTTTCCCCATTTATCTTCTAACTCTCTTTTGAGACTTTTAATCGTCTCTTCTATGAGGCATTATGTATAAGGAGGACAGTCTGATGCATTTTTGCTGTTTGAGGTCTCTTCAGGTTTGCTGACCTGCTCTTTTTCTGCATAGAAGCTGTTGATCGTTCTTTTCATCTTTTATTCATGTTTTAAAGCCTTTAGGGTAGGTCTCCTAGAGCAAGGGGTTACCAGCTTCCTCTGCAGAGCAGGGAAAGATTTAAAAGCGATTTCCGGCTCCGAGTATGGGAGTGCTCCGAGTGAGAGTTTTCCCTTCCCCAACAGGAAGTGGATTCAGCACTGGCCGAGCTATCAAACGGCTTAGTAGGGCTGAGTGGATTATCGATTGCCCTAGGCTGAGAGACTAAGTGGTGAAAGTGTCACTGCCCCAGGCGGAGCCTCTTGTGGGACTGTGGTATTAGCAGCTGAGCCCAGACAGCAGACCGCCTGGAACTCTGCCCCAGTGTCTCTGCCCAATGCAAATCGGCCCTGGAAAAGCTCTATGGCCCCAAGCCGAGCTCCCACTGCGCAGATTGGAGGGTAACCTGGGCTGTGTCCTCCTGCCGTGCAGGATCACAACTGCCCCAAGGAAAAGCCCTTACTGCGGGTTGGGGCTGCGCGCTTGTGCTGAGATCTGTGCTTTCACCCTCGGTTTGAGACTCTCCTCGAGACCTAATTTCTCTCCCGTCTGCCCGATCTCCCCTGGCCCCGGAACCAACCTTTTTGGCGAGACTGCAGATTTTCTTGACCGGTGAAGTTGTTCTACTTCTTATCTTCTAATTGTAGCAGTCAAGACTATTTTTGAGGCTCGATATAATATTGATAAAGAGGGTAAGAGAAGAGCTTAGAAAGTCGCGTGTGTCTTCTCCGCCATCTTGGCTCCGCCCCTATCAACCACTCTTTTATCGACCTCCCCCCTCCATCTAACATCTCTGCCTGATGGAACTTTGGATCTCTATTAGGAGTATGCCTAATCATCCAAATCCTCACAGGCCTCTTCCTAGCAATACACTAGAGGCCTAGCTCTCTTCTTGGTTCCGAGAGCTCCTGCCGCTAGTCCTTTGCCTCTGCCAGCTTCAGCCTCCAGCCAGCACAAAGGTGAAAGATGGAATGAATCTGTCTCCTCCTCCAAGACCTTCTAGTGGACTCGTGTTCCTGGCCCTGAAAGCTTCTTGTTTATATGCTGTACACTGAGTACACATCAATCATTATATCACTAGGAAACCATTATTAAATCAATGCTAAACTAGATTTCACTACTGTCTCCTCAATTCCACTTAGCACCTTATAAGAATCCTAACAATTTCTCATCAGAGACATTACAGAGAATTTATAAATCAGAAATAAATTTATATGAATTATCTTCTGAAGCAGGTATTATTTATTTTGTGTGTTATGTCACAAACCTCTTTGGTAATTTGACAAAGTCTATAAACCTCTTCTCAGAAGGCTGTCCTTAAATGCACAAAATAAAATAAATGAGCTTATTAAGAAAACTAATTATATTGCTAGACAGTTATAAAAATATTTTTTTAAAGTTACAGACCACAAGTTAAAAGTCCATATCCTAAGGTTTAAGATCCCATGATTCTAAGTGAATAGGGATTTCTACTATTTTCATGTATGATGGCTACTTATCTAAAAACTAAAGGATTATCAAGTTTAGTCCTCAAGTCCATAAATCAGAATCCACATAAAACCAATATTGTTTTTGAGCTATACAAGAGATTTAGATGCTAAATTACTAATGGTAAAGATATTTCCTATTAGGAAGGCAGTAGGAAGATTAATAATTAATAGCCAACTTAATGCTGAATAAAAGACAGGAGTAACCAGACAATTGGTTAGTAAACAAGCAATTATTAAGGACTTACAATACTAAACTTACTATGTTAAACACTGGAAATGCAAAGAAAGGCACAAACTTGGTACATCTTAGATTTTCACACTCTAAAGGAGGCCAAAAAAAAGTAAATAAATAGGTACATAAAAGATATAGAGAGTAAATGGAATCTATGACAATGAATGGAAGGCAATAGCACCAAAGGATTATAAAAGACCTTCAGAAGATCTTGAATCTTGTAGGTAGTGACTAAAAAAAGTACAAGGCAAAAGTAATGGAGAAGCATGCTCTAGGTATGAGGAAGAGTTATTAAAGGTTCAGAGATAAGTGATGGAACTGCAAAAAAAGCAATATTGCTGGAACATAGGATGCATGGGAGGGAGGTAAGTTTAAGGAATTAGAAAGAAGAAGGGGGCAGCTAGATGGCACAATGGATAATGTACCAGCCCTGGGAGTCAGGAGAACTTCAGTTCAAATCTAACCTCACACACTTACCACTTCCTAGCTATGTAAAATAAACATGGGCAAGTCACTTAACCTCAATTGATTCCCTAAAAAGAAAGAAAGAGAATAAGCATTTATATTATTGTCTGGTTTTTTTTTTTTAAAACAAAAAAAGAGATTTTTTTTTAAATTGTGAAAATATTTAATTAGACAGTGGAATTTGTATTTAATTCCCAAAACAAGAAGAGATGATAAAAAAGGGAAAAGGACCCACATGTGCAAAAATGTTTGTAGCAGCCTTTTTTGTAATGGTAAGGAACTGGAATTTGAGTGAATGCCCATCAGATTGACTAAGTAAGTTATAGTATATGAATGTAATGGAATATTATTTTATATAAAAAATGATCAGCAATATGATTTCAGAAAGGCCTGGAGCAACTTGGATGGTAAGGGAAGTTAGTAGAACCAAAAGCACATTGTACCCATTAACACAAAATTACTTGATAAACAACTTTGATGGACTTGGCTCTTTTCAACAATAAAGTGATTAAAGCCAATTCCAATAGACTTATGATGGAAAGAGTTATCTGTATCCAGAGAGAGGACTTATGGAGACTGAATGTGGATCAAAGCATAGTATTTTCACCCTTGTTGTTATTTGCTTGATTATTTTTTTCTCTCCTTTTTTTTTTCTTTTTGATCTTGATTTTTCCTGTGCAGCATGATAAATGTGGAACTATGTTTAGAGTTGCACATGTTCAATCTATATATTACTTGCTTTCTAGGGTGGGGGGAGGTAGGGAGAAAAATATGGAACACAAGGTTTTACAAGGGTTAATGTTGAAAATATCTTTGCATGTATTTTGAAAAATAATAATTTATTATAAAAATAGTATTAGGGAAACTCAAAAAAGGAAAGAGTTTTGGGTAGGAGAGAAAATGATAGTTTTAGACATGTTGGATATAAAACACCACTGAAATATCTAGTTCAAAATATCCAAGAAGTCTCCTCTTGAAGATGTGTGACCCTGGCTCTATGTGACCTTTGAGCAAGTCACACTTAAGCCTGTTTGCCTCAGTTTCATCTGTAAAATGAGCTGGAGAAAGAAATGGAAAAACACTCCAAGAAAACTCCCAATGTAGTCACAGAATCAGACACAACTGAAATGATTTTATTAATTGAAATAGTATAGAGCAG
Source organism: Sarcophilus harrisii (assembly GCF_902635505.1). NCBI lineage: Eukaryota > Metazoa > Chordata > Mammalia > Dasyuromorphia > Dasyuridae > Sarcophilus > Sarcophilus harrisii. Next base: position 436,633,627 of record NC_045427.1, on the reverse strand, counting down.
AAAGAGAAGTGTATTAGGGATAGAGCCTTGGACAACTCCCATGGTTAGAGGATGTAATGTGGATGAAAAACCATCAAAGAAGCAAACATACAGATAGGAAAACCATTAAGAAAACAGTACAACAAAAACCTAGAATGGATCACCTCCAGGAGGAGATGATCAAAAGTATTAAATGCTATGGAGAGATGAAAAATCAGGATTGGGTAAAGGCCATTCATTTGGCAACTAAGTTTTTTGTTGGCTTTGGAATGAGTACTTTCAGTTGAACAATGAGATTAGAAACCAGTTTTCTAAGAGTTGTTAGAAGATAGTGTAAAGAGAATAAGTGAAGACACCTGATATAAAAGGCTTTATCAAGAAGTTTAGACACAAAAAGGAAGAGAATTATAAAATGATAAGTAGCTAGAATGTTAGATCAAGCAAGATTATTTTTAAGAAACATAGATTTGGAGAAGATTCTGGGAAGGTGGCAGAATAGGTTAGAAAATTCTAAGCTCTCTAGATTTTTCTCCAAATGTCTCCAAACAAGACAAAATGTTGTTTAAGGGTAAATGTAGAACATTATAAACATATTAAAGTTGAGGCAGAACAGTAGTCCTCAGAACTCGAAAAAAGATACCACACAGAGGTTTGGTCATGTGAAGTATAAACACCTGGAGGCTAATTTTGCTGAAACAGGGTGAGCCTTTGGGTTGGGAGGTAGTATCAGCCATAGGAATTTTCTTTTTTTTTTAATTATAGCTTTTTATTGACAAAACATATGCATGGTAATTTTTCAACATTGAACTTTGCGAAAACTTCTGTTCCAACTTTTCCCCTCCTTCACTTCACCTCCTCCCCTAAATGGCAGGTAGTCCCATACATGTTAAATATGTTAAAGTATATGTTAAATACAATATATGTATACAGGAATTTTCACCTCCCAGACACTGTGGGAAGTTGGTATCTGAGTCAGTCTATTGGAATTGACTTGAATTACCTCATTGTTGAAACAAGCCAAATTCATCACAGTTGATCATCACATAATCTTGTTGTTGCTGTATATAATGTTCTCTTGGTTCTATTCACTTCACGTTGCATCAGTTTATGTGAGCCAAAGACTAATTTCAAGGGACTCAATGAGGATAAACAGTTTATGTTTTTATATGCAAACCATATATAAAAGATTTCATTAGTAATTGGGGAGTTTGAAACAGAGACTGGGGTAGATCTCAGTATGATTCTACAAAGCAAAACTGTGTAGGAAAAAGTTTTGATTCAGAGAGGAATTAGATGGGGGAGGAGGGTTGGTGGTTCTGGACATTGTGACTGGGTTAAAGTGGATATAATACATATATAGCTAGAGAGATATAAAAGTCATCTAAATTTAGGGGAATAAGTTAAGGGTAGGATATTTAAGGGTGTATAGATTAATGGGAATGGGATAAAAAGGGAAAGAAAGGATAGGGAAAACAATAAGGGAGGGATCTTTGAATGGAAAGTAGGTTAAATAATAGCAAGGCAAGATGAGAAGAAATAAAGCAGAGGAGTCAACAGGGATAGGAAATAAGAGATACATACAAACAACAATAATGATCAGGAGTAGCAATCATTGATCTCAGAAAAAGTTAAAGCTGAAATAGATTTGATCAAAAGAGAGAAATAGGGAAACTATATTATATGTCAGTCATTGTTTTAAACTATTTAAAATAATTAGATAGAATAAGGTTAGAATATTGCTGTGATGTAGAGAATGACGAGTTGGTAGATTTAGAAAAATATGGAAAGATTTGAACTTTTAAAGGAAGATGTTATTAACCTCAGAGAAATAAAGGACAAAAAGCATAATAAGGCCTTACATAGAAGTATAAGACTATATATATATATATGTGTATGATTATATCTATATCTATATATGTATACAAATACATATATAAGTGTCTATGTATAAATACACAAATACAAATATATATAAATATATTCATGCTTAATTGTAGCCTTCTTGGTGGCAGTTGGCAGGATAAGAAGAGGGGAAGAAAAAGTAACAAGCACACAGTAGAGAACAAAAGATAACTAAGAAAAGATGGACAATTCTGACCACAATGTTTAGTATTTATTATATAAGTTTTCTTGAAGTAGATATTTATTGTCTTGTATTTTGAATCATCTCTTAAGTTTCTGTTATGCACGTGGCAATTTTTTCTTCTTCTTTTTTGCCTTTTTCTAGTTTGTATTTAAGTTTTAAATAAATATATTTTCAAAGATAAAAAAGAAATGTAGATTTGTCTATTGGCAGCAGAACAGAGAAATAGAGACTGACGATAAAAAAGAGAGATTGTGGGGGCGATTTGCAGGAAAAGTAAAGAAGAGATGGAATGAAATGGGATCAAGAGTCATGTAGAGGTCCTAGTAAGATGAAGAGCTTCTCTTCATCAGATAACAGTGTAAAAGAGATAGTGAGTCTGAATGATGTGAAATGAGGAGGCTGGGAGAAGGAAGTACTCTCTCTGGCAAGCATTTTCAATTTTTTTCAGTGAAGTAAGAGCTTAAGTCTATTTGCTGAGAGGATGGTAGACAAGTATAGAGGGTACTGCAAGGGTTTAAGGAGAAATAAATGTTTGGAACAGCCCTTATGGAAAGTGGAATTGAGAACCAACAAGGAAAAAATCAGTTATCTGCTTTGTTTCAGTGAAAACCCGATTAATCATAGAGAAAAAAAATTGTAGCAATAGCTTTTCATGATTCCTCATTTCCTCCATTTCCTCCATTCTATTCAGGAACAGATAAAAAAGGAGTCAAAAGGTGAGAGTAATCTCCAGTGAAGCATGGTAAGGTATGACTATCAATAGGATAAGGGTACAAGGAATTTCAGGATAAAGAATAACTTTGAGGTGAATTGGTTCATCAAAGGGTAAAAACTAGGGAAAGGGGAAAGTAGCAGCCATTGCAGGAGTGAACCAAGGGGTAGAGAGAATTGAGGACACACTGAAAAAGTACAGAGTGAAGGTTCGTAAAGCATAAGGAAAGAGGGAATGATTGAAGATGATCAACAGATTCAGGTATTTCAGAATCCTTGAACAAGAATGTAGAACATCTATAGCAAGACTAGGGGTATGACAGTCTTTTAGCTGAGATTTGTGAAGGAATAAGTCATAGGAATTGAGTAGATTGAGGAAACCAGAAGTTAGCATATTTGCAGGAACATAATGTATATCTGAAGTGCCTTTATATGAGGACAGAAAACAGAGAAGAGGGAACAGAACTCCTTAAAGAAGGAAAGAGAATGTCCTGGGAATTGATAAATATGGTCAACAGGATCTAGATTGAATGATAAATTTGAATCATGTAAATCTCCAAGCAAGGACAGCTAGGTGGAGGCTAGGTTCAAGCCAAGTTTCAGATACTAACTAGTTTTGTGACCCTGGGTAAAGGCTCTTAATTATTTGCTTCGGTTTCCTCATCTGTAAATGAATTGAAGAAGAAAATGTCAAACCACTCCAGTATCTTTGCCAAGAAAACCCTACCTGTAGTCACCAAGAGTTGAATAAAACTGAAACAACTGAACAACAAATCACAAATGAAGAGATTGCTTAATGAAGGTGATAGAAGAACAGTCTGAAAATGATGAAATGAATTCCTCCCCAAAGATCATGAGTCAAGAGTAAGGGAGAAAGAATAACTAGTAGTACTGCTAAGAATGACAATGGAAATGGTGTCTTCAGGAGGGATTCAGGTCTTTAAAAGGGTCAGAAAATGGAAGTCGCAAGAAACAGGATCCAAATAGAAATAAGTGAACATAGCAGCCTGGACTCCTAATGTTTCTATATTCTGTCTAGGAAATGTTTCATCATTTCATGGCATTAGTAGAAATACAAATAACACAACTACTTCTTCCTTCTTTTCAGCCTTCCATTAGGATTCTGGGAATAGAGATTTTCTCAGTTTTATTATATTCCTTCTACTGTTGTCTGAGAGTTCTCCAGTGAATGTTAGTATTGAAGACAGAAGTGCCCTTAAGACAAGAAGTACTATTTCATGCCCCCCATTTGAACCAATTGAACATATAAAGAACAAGAAATTTCTTAAGGAGGTGTGATTACCCAAGACAAAATATAGAAGATGTGAATTTTCAGTCTCCACCCAACTCAATACTCATTTTACTACTCGGGAAACAGATTTAGAAAGAAGTGACTGACTACATAAAATCATTCTACTAGTAAGTTTAATAGAGGCAGAAGATCTTCAGACTCAAAGTTTAGCACCTTTTCCAATGTACCATAAAAGCTCATGGGTGCACACACACACACACACACACACACACACACACACACAATAATCTTGGCTGATTCAACAATATCATTATGGAAGTTGATGTGAGAAATTGGTCTAAGTGTGAACTACCTCCAAGAAATTTCCTAAATCTCTGACATGAGCTTCTTTGTCTTTTTCTTCAAGAAATTAAAGTTGAGGGGAGAGGGAGTTTATTCTTTAATTGTGGGTTTTAGTTAATGGAGAATAAATGTGTCTTGTCTCAAACTTCAATTACTTGCTCAAAATAATTTGTCAGGAATTCTCATTTAGTGGTTTATGTCTTGAATACCATGTATGTGTGGATTTCTTTTTTCCATTGGCTGGAAATATCTTTTCCAAAATGATCATTTTTATGCCTGCAAGTACTGCAGGGTAGTAAGTATTCTAGCTGTGGAATTCTCTGAGTCATTAAATAATAAATGCATTCAGCTGGAAGTTAATAGAATGATAAATGTTAGAATATCAAAAAGTCTTAGGATGTCAGTTTTTTTTTTTAATGCTAAGGCAATTGGGATTAAGTGACTAGGAAGTGTTAAGTGTCTGAGACCAAATTTGAACTCAGGTCCTCGTGACTTTAGGGATGGTTCTCTATCCACTGCACTACCTAGCTGCCCCTAGGATGTCAGTTATTATGTGCCATGATAAGATGTCTAAAGTGGAAGAGGCCCTAAAAAACTAACTAATAGAATACATCATTTTGCATATGGAGAAACTGAGACAAGAGAGTGATTTTCAGGGTTCATTCAGGAAGGAGTGCTGGGTTTATACTCAGAGCAGTGAAAGAAGCAATATTTGAATCCTGCTTCTGCAGGATTTTGTAACTTTCGTGACCTTTAGCAACTCAGCCTCAGTGGGCCTTAATACTCTCTCATCTGTAAAATGAGGGATTGAATTGGCAGTCACCAAGGTTCCACCCAGTTCTGAGACCGATCCCATGATTTGCTCAAGATCTTATCCTGAATTAAGTAGCACAGCCAACACTAGAACTTGGGTCTCTGGATTTCTAGTTCTGGTCCCTTTCTACTGCACCATATTGAGAGTTTCAAATAAATTAGTCAGGAAGAATTATTTTCTATCTATCCCTACTAAACCTACCTTAAATATTATGTTATATGGGCAGTTTATTGCCCCAAATTCCTGTGGAAGCAATTGTTAGATTCTTAGATTTTTCTCAAAACAACATAGGATTGTTTCAGAGACTAGAAACTTAATTCCCAGGGTACTCATTTAGTTCACAATTCACAACCCATAAGCTGAGAGCAAGCTTTATGTGGGGAAAATTGTGTTTTTCCATGCTGAGCTATGCCATCTGACATCAACAGCAGACTAGGGAATAATTAGAGAAGAGCTGGACCAATTTAGACCCTGACAAAAGACATGGTGTAAGACTGGAAATTTCATTAAACAGGGTATGGAGCATATCTTCAGCAAGGCAAAGGGTTATTATGGATCAGATTCTGGCCTTCTCTCATTCTCAGATTTGGAGATTCACAATCAGTAAATCAAAGGTTTTCAAGTGCCTTGACAATGAAAACCAGGAGTTTTTTTTTCAACTCCCCCTAGGTCTTTCCTTCCTTCTTATCTTTTGTCTTGCTCAAAAGCTCTAGAATATATGACAGACTTCTACTCCACAGTAAAACAGAAGAAAAGAAATGTAGCCCAGGGAATAGAACCATAAATACATTAAAGCAAAAAACAGGATAAAGTGTATTATCATACTCTACTCTCCTATTTTTAACTTGATTGGTATAGATGTGCCTGAAAATGCTAACTCCCCAGGATAACAAGGTAAGAAAATCTCTGCTGATTAGTATTTTACACCTTCACTCATTGAATAAATATTTAATAAGTACTTTACTCAACTCATGTTGTTCAACAGTGTAGAAATATAAAAATACAGATAATGATATATAAAGACAATCTGCCCTCAAATACCTTACTGTTTGGTTGGAAAGATAATATGTATGCATAAAGAATTATAACACAAATAAATGTAATAAAGAGATTCCTTTTTGTTCAGTAATTTCAGTCCTGTCTAATCTTTGTGACCCCATTTGAGGTTTTCTTGAGATACTTTAGTGGTTTGACATTTCCTTCTGTAACTCATTTTACAGATGAGGAAAGTGAGGCAAACAGGGTTAAATGTTTGAGGTCACAACTGAATGTAGAAAAAAAAAAGTCTTCCTGCCTCCAAGCCCAACACTCTATCCACTGTGCCTCCCAATTCCCCCAAAAGAATCATAGTGTGATAGAAAAATAATACATTAAAGAGTCCAAAGTATTGGGTTCCAGTCCCTATTCTGATAGTGTGTAATCTTGAAAAAGTCACTTTCCTTTTTCAAAGTTCAGTTTCCTGTTTGCAATAAAAAGGTTGGATTTCATACTTCTAAGGCAGTAGTTCTCAAACCTTTGTTCTCAGTATCTTCATGTTGTTAAAAAAAACTATCGAACTGTTCAAAGAGTTTTTGTTCACATGGGTTATATTTATAGCTATTTACTATATTAGAAATAAAAAATAATTTTGAATTTGTAGATCCTCTGAAAGGGTTTCAGAAACCCCAACAATTCTTTGGACTACACTTTGAGGACCACTGTTCTAAGGTCATTTCCAGCTATAATTACCCCAAAATGCATGTAGGATAGATTGTATAGAATGAAAAGTGAAAAAAGCAAATGGTATGAGTGGAAGAAATTATCTTAAAATAGCTGTAAGAATCTCCTCTATTCAAGCCACTACTTTCATGTCTTACCTCACTTTTTCATCCATCACCATTCACATATAACAAAGCTTTGTTCCTACCTCAAAGTCTTTGTTCCTTCCTCTGCCTAGATTGCCTTTTCCAGTCCTAAATACCTATCCAGATACTACACATCTTTAAAATCTTATCCGAAGTGCCTTTCTCTCTATGAAGCTTTTCCTCATAATTCCAATCATCTCTGTCCTTTTTTACTTTCTGACTTTATATTACAGTTGCTGCCCATATCACCAATCATGGCACTTGGTCATATTAAATCTTGTTATATTTTACAAAATTGTTATATTTTAACTTTTAATATTCTCTATCATGTGCTTGTCAGTCTTCCTACTCTTCTACATAAAAAGGAACTTAATAAGCATTGTTTAAATTTTGTTTAAAGTTCTGCCTTTGTAATAAGAGATTGAAAATAGGGATTTTTAAAATTATATCTTTATCTCTTATCTCACCTATGGCAGTAAAGGTAATTCAACAGGCACTCAATTCTCAGCTGAGGGCAAGGGAACTTGATTTCAAGAAGACCTGTTAGCAATACAAAAAGTATTTGTTCTACAACTACAGACCATCAATGACCATTTCAAAAATATGACTGGTATTTGTGAAACTGATATTTCTTCAGTGACTTTTTGCACTTCTTTTTCCATTTGGCCTATTTAGATTTTTAAGGAATTTTTAATTTTAGTTAATTTTTGTGCTTCATCATTAAGTCAGTTCTGTTTTTAAGGTGTTATTTTCTTCAGGGTTTTTTGTCTCTTTTACAAAGCTTTTAATTTTCTTTTCAAAAATTTTTTGCATCCATCACTCTCATTTCTTTTTTCAATTTTTCTTCTACCATTCATTTACTTCTTTAAGTCTTCCAGAAATTTTTGTTAGCCACAGGTCCAATTAGCATTTGTCTTTAGGGCTTTGATAGAAGCTGTTTTCACATTGTTTTTTCTTCTAAATTTATGTCTTGGTCTTTCCTGCCACTATACTGGAGTGAAGCATGGCTATATGCTTACTCCCATGCTTTTTAGCATGAAGTTTTCAGATATGTTGTCAGAAGCCTTTAATGAGAACAAACACAGCATCAAGAGGAGCTACCTTGCTGATGATAAATAATTTAACTTGAAAAAGCTACAAAGCCAAGATCAAAGGAGAGTTGGTGAATGGTTTTTTGTTTGTAGATGATTGTGTACTCAATGCAGCCGCAGAAGCCTAAATGAAACAAAGTATGGATCTATTCTCTGCTGTTGATGCTAATTTTGGTCGAAACATCAAGAAAACATAGGCTCCCCACCACCCAGCACACATCATTCACATGGAACCATCAGATACAGCAAATGGAAATATTTTGAAAACTGTAAATAAGTTCACTTACTGTGGCAATATACTTTCCAGAGATGTACATATTGATAATGAAGCTGATGCAAGCATTGTCAGAGCTAGCTCAGTGTTTGGGAGTCTCTGAAGGAAAATGTAGAAAAGAAAAGATACCACACTGACTACCAAACTGAAGGGCTACAGATTTCATTGCTGCATGTCTTTGAAATCTGGACAATACACAGGTACCATGCCAGAAAATTGAACTTCTTCCATTTGAATTATCTAAGGAAGATTCTGAAGATCACCTGGAAGGATAAAGTATTAGAAAATGAAATCCTTTCTCAAGCTGAATTGCCATTCAAACTCTACTGCGAAGAATGCAATTGGCCACATTGTTTGAATATCAAATATATGCTTTCCCCCAAAAAAGGCTATTTAATGGAGAATTCACACAGGGCAAGTACTCACATGGTGATCAGAAGAAGATAAAAAGACACTCTCAAGGCCTCTCTGAAGAATTAAAATTGATTGTAAGACATGGGAGATGCTGGCAAACGATATCACACACCCCTCCAAGTATGCCCTCATCATTTGCTGTGTTCCATGAGCAGCAGAATTTCAGCAGCTCAAAAGAAATGTGAGGTGTGCAAATGTAGACATTTCTACCACAAATGTTCATATGTACTATTTATGTCTGACCTGTGGTAGAGCATTTCAATTTTCTATTGGTCTGACAATCCACTTGATGTATTGACTCCAACATAATTATGTCACTTTGGTCCTCTTCAAGAAGGAAGGACAAGTAACCAAGTAGGTTTGTTCTAATCAAGGTCTTATTTTTTCTACTCATTTTTCCTGCCTTTTTCTTCCCTTTGAAGTTTGGTTCTGCTTACCTGGGATTAAAGAGGCACTGTGTCAAGCTTTAGGCATTTTCATGTTGCTGTTTTCAAAGATAATTCTGAGAATCTGCAAGTTTTCAGTGCTTTCAAGGTGGTCTCATCCTGGGAAAGATACAGCCTTTACTCCCGCTTTCTACTCTGATCCTTACCTGGGAATGGTCCCAGATCTCCTAATGTTAGTGGCCACAAACACTAGTACTCCTTTTGTCCCTGGAATGGTGCCCAATGCCCCTTGTGCCTTATGATTGATCGCAAATACTTATCCCTTCTCCAGAACTGCAGACTAGAACTGCTTATGGACAATAGAATTGACAATCAGGATTGGCTGCACCCAATGCTAGCAAAGGATTCCCTTAATCTATTTCTGACCACTTGTCCATATATCATAGCACCTCTTGGCTAAGAACTCCTGAATTTGCTGCAACTACTATCATAGCTACTTCTAAGAGCTACCATTGGTATTCTTGCCAAGCTCTGGGCCTGTGTCCATATCAGTGTGGCATTTTTAGTATCTCCTGAGTTGTCTTAAGCTAGAGAAAATGTCTTCCTTCGATATTTTGTCAGTCCTGCCACTTCAAAATTTGACATTAATTTGAAATTATTTAGAAGGGAATGTTGCAGGAGTTTCACTGAGCCCTAGAGCCTGTACTCAGCCAGCTTGGTTATGAGACTTAAGGTCATTTACTTTTTGTGAAGGGCAATTTCCTCCCTCAAAAATAGAAATTTTTGGTGAAAGAGAGAGCCAACCTTAGAGTGAGGAAGAAAGGGTTCAAGTCTTACCTCTGATCCTGCTACAGACAAATGAATTGTTTATAAGTGGGTAGTTTCCTCAGTCCCTATATGGGTGAAATCACAGATCTGGACCAAAAATAAGTCCTCCAATCTTATAAGCATGTTAGTAGGATCAAAAGATGATCAGTGCTTTTTAAACCTTAAAACATAAGGTGAATATTGATTGATATTTTATTGTTGTTATTGTCAAATAAGATCTGGAATGGACCTCTAATTTCCTTGGTATCTTCCTTGAGGAGGACATTCCCTCTACCAATGCAGGCTGGCACCTTCTCTAATCTAATCTGCACTGCTTTCTCCTGGTTTGGCCCTAATTCAGATGACTGTCAGCCTGCCATGTGCCCTTGGAATATCTTTTCTTTTCACATCAATAAATTACATATAGATGAATCTCCCCTAAGTGTGAGCTGGACTTCTTTCTTTTAAGTCCAAATGAACTCATAACAGTTAAAATAAATCAAAGCTTCTTAAACTGTGGTTTGTGACCCATACGGGGTCATGTAACTGATTGTGGGGGTGATGAAATTATGATTTACTACCAGTAAATATTTGATTTGTGTACCTATTACATACACACACACACACACACACACACACACACACACACCCTATGTGTGACCTTGGGGTCACATAAAAATTTCTAGGATGAAAAAGGGTCACAAGTGTAAAAAGTTTAAGCTCTGAAATAGGTCCTTTTTAGCTCTCACATTCTAAGATAGCATGTGTAATGTGTTTTGAAGCCATAACATGCAATTGAACTAGAGTTATCATTTTTATATGTTTTATATTCACCAAAGCGATTATTCAGTCTCATACATGGTGTCCTCCTTGGATTATAAAAGCTACATTTTGGAGAAAAAAATGTCTACAGTCTTATCAACATGCAAGACAGAACAAGTCTCTTCCTAGAGTTATTCTGGATAATCCTTCAATTCTTGCAATACTTTTGTTAGAGTAACTATATCATCAAATTTCTAGTTACTAATGAAATGAATTCATGCTAAATTGTTCCAATCAGGTGGCCTGGTAAGGCTGAGGCAAGAGTGTCTTCCCTCTGTCTATTTGCCTTTGGCTACATGTGTTTCTCTGTTGTTATCCATTGGGGTTTCTCAAATTCTATATTTTTAAAAACATTTTTCTGTTCCATAATTCATTTGGTCTCATTCATCCTAAGGAAAGCAAAGAAAACACCATTTTATTTAAAAATAAATGGTATTTCTGGTCATTAAAATTCAAACCTAGTGAATGATCACTAGGTTTTTCATGCTGTCAAAGTCCAAGCAAAATTAGATCCTAAGACTTAGAAAAAGAAACAGGGCCATGGATGATGGATTCTTTTTTGCACCAGACTTTATAACTTAGATTTCATGAGTAAAAAAAAATCTTTTTCAGACAATTGGACATTGATCAAAGTAACTGACTCTTTTCTGGAGCCAACCTTGAACAGCCAAAGCAATCAATGTTGCTGCAAAACTTTGCAAGTGTTCATTTGAGTATCCATTCATTTTCTCTCTCCTATAAACCCCTCCCTCATTAAATTAACTGCAAAAGACAATAGACAATTTCATAGGCTGAGACTTAACTAGTATAGGATGTCCAGGACTTTGTCCAGGGAGCCAAAATTTAAATGATTTTGATAGCACCTACTTTAGCAATGTGGAAATGACTGAGCTTAGTAAATAGTTTTCAAGAATAACTAGTTAAAAATAGGAGTCATTGAATTCTTTTCTGCCATCTTATCCCACCAACATCACACCCCAGATGTCCTTTATTTTGTCCTCACTCAGTCTTCTCTCATTATCTCCATCCAGTGGCCTCTCTGACTGCCTCTCATGAATCATTGTACTGTTTTATCCTACTATGGATCTTGTGTCCTGGAACCAAAGGCCCATCCCCCCAACCAAAATAAAGTTAATTTAAACTTTATAAAAGTTTATAAAGTTAATTTGAGGATACCTTTCATACTACCAGATCAAGTAGTATTTTGTAGTGTTTGTATCAGGCGACAGAATTGTTATGCATGCTTCCCAAAGTTTCCTGGAATGGGAACCTTGTTCATCACCAAAAGCAATATATACCATGGTGCTGGACCATGAACCCCAGACTGGTAGGTCAAAGAATCCAAAGTCAAGTATCAGTTCAGAATTTCCTTTATCTTTTAGTGTAATGAATCATTTCCTCTCTCTGTACCTTAATTTCCTCATCTAAAATAAAGATGGATTACTAAAATGATTCCGTCCAACTTGTAGTCTTCCATACACACATATACAAAAAAAACATATTTTTCGTGTATATATGTATATGTTCATGTAGTCTTTCCTTGTACTTTAAGATTGCAAGCTTCTTCAGAGCAAGAACTGTTTCACTTTTGTCTTTACATCTGTAGCACCTAACATAGCACTAATATAGAGCAAATACAGCTATTTCTATCTTCTATATAAAGTGATTTCTGACTAATATTTTAGGTCTCTAAAGCTTACCTCTTGCTTAATATAGTGCTCTATAAGGATGAAGAAAAGGGAACAAGCATTTATTCAGTATCTACTAACTTTGCCAAACATCCAGTTAAGTGCATTGCAAATATTTTATCATTTGATCCTCACAATAAATCTGAGATAGTTATTATTATTTCCACTTTAAATTGAGGAGACTGAGACAGAGAGATTAAGTGACTTTTCTAGCCTTACACAGCTAGCTAATGTCTGGATTTGAATTCAGGTCTTTTTGACTCTAGGACCAGTGCACTATCCACTGTACCATCTAGCTGCCAGTACATGTTTGTTGTAGATATAGATTAAATAATATTGATAACATCACCCTAAATAACCATAAAGCTTTATAGTTTATATCTTGACATGTTTTTAATTAATCTCCACATTTTTTTGTTTAAAAACTTATGGAAGTATTCATGTTAGATACTATTCTCCCTTTTATAGATGAGAAAAGAGTTTTATAGAGTTGAGTTGATAACATCAATGGGAAAGAGCAGGCAGAAGAACTGAAAATTCACACTACTCTCTCTAGCACTGAGATCTCACCAAGTTAGCATGAGTCTACTTTTTCTCCTCCTCTGGGGAAGATATTCCTCTGGAAAAAAAAGGCAACCACAGAAACCAGCAGTGACTGAGTTTATAGAAAAAGAGTTAGTGCTGGGTCACTGCTATAATTATCCATATTAAACAGTCCCAGATAGAATACAAGACATATGCCACTCAGGTTATGAATCAGAACTTATCTTTCCAATGATGGATTTGACCAGTGAAGGGATAGAATTAGTAACCATGAGTAGAAGTCACAGAGATACAAGTCTCATTTCAAAAAATGTAAATGGCCTAACAACTAGAGATATCCCAAAGTAGAATGGGTTGTCTCAGAAGATAGTCAGTGACCCAACAACAAAGAACTTCAAACAAAGAATGGGCTGGATAACCACTCATTGGAAATTTTGTAGTGAGAATTAATGATTTGAATATGGGTTGGACTAAGTATCCTCTTAAGTTCCTTTCTACTATAAGATTCTATGATTCATCTTCTTAAATATTAGGAAAATGGAAATGTTTCTTTCTGCTAATGATTATGTAGTATGAGATGTCAATTTTAAATCCTGCCACTCTTGGTTTTCACCTTTCTCTTAGCAAATTAAAAAAATAACAAATAAACAAAACAAAACCATTTCTACTGTCTAGTTCTCTATTGTCTTCCTAAAAAGCTCTCTAGCGGAAGGAAGGAAACAATACTAGATATGGGAATCAAGAGAACTAAGTTCTCGACCCATCTACATGAGATCCTGGTCAAGTTTCTCCTCCAATTTGGATCCCAGTATTTTTTCTAAATAGTATGTCCCCCCTTCCCTATAGTCCCCCCCCAAAGCTATCTCTGTTTATTGATATTTTATGGATCAGAACTCTATAAGCCAGAGCTCACAAGCTCCCACCAATATACTTATTTTTATTAGTCAGCCAGAAGACCTATATAAATCAGAACAAAAGTAATGATATATATAACATTCCGTCTATTAACCTAAAACTCACTCTATCATAAATTCAATATCCTCAGTGGGATGGGTAAATATGCACAGGAATCACATATAAACTTATGGATAAAAGATATGATCAAGTTATACCCATGAAGGCACAATTCATTCTGACATTAGGAAGCTGTCAGTGCTTTCCAGTGATGTCATTGCTCTGCTTATCAAAGATTTTGCTCCCTGCTAAGAGTTTTTTCAGGTATTCCACCTGATATTCAATTCTCTGGGTTCCTTCAGAGACCCAGAAAACTCTGTTCAATATTCACTGAAATATTCTATGGTGAGTAAACTTTGCCTCTGAAGTGGGATGGACCACAATTTTCTTGGTCAGTTTTTTTCAGTCATCTCCATTATTAATAGATAATGTAGTAGTACTGTGCCTAGTATGCTTCTCAAAAACAGGAAAGATCTACAGCTCTTTTTGGTCAGCTATTTTAGCTTCTTATTAGGTCTTAACTATAGTCTTAAATTAAGGAGCTATCTTCAGGGCTGCTTGCTGATCTGGTTACTATTTATTCAATATTCTCTCCCACAAAGGAGAATTATAGCTCTTTTAATCAGTGACTATGAAGTACTTCTCTGAGACAGGCTTTACCAAAAGATAGCAAATATTCAGGCAATCTCTATCCATTATTCCTAATTATGCCAAATTCTCTATAACCAAGCAGAATAAGTCTTCAAATATTTGAAGATAGCTATCATATGTCCCTAAGTTTTCTCTTGTAATTGACTTTTTTAAAAATATGATTTCCATTTGCCTCATTATTTTAGCCTCTTTTCTTCAGATATACTTCAAATTATCTATGTCCTTTCTAGAATATGGTATTGGGGCAGCTAGTTAGCACAGTGTGTAGACCACCAGCCCTGGACTCCGGAGTACCTAAAATATGGCACTCAGTAGTGAGCATATCACTCCAGATGTGCTATTACCAAGCTCCAATATTCTAGACTTTCTGTGTTCTTGACACAAATGCATCCTAGGATAGTATGTTTTTTTGACTGCCATGTCATACCATGAACTCCTATTGAATTGTCAATTCAATAAAAACTCCAGATCTTTTTCACAAAAGCTATTCTACTTTGACAATTCCCAGAGTCTGTACTTGTGAAATTGATTTTTTTAAACTAAGCATTGAACTTCATATTTATCTCCATTGAATTATATCTTCTTAGACATTACATCATTCTAGTCCTTTGAAATGTTTTGGATCTTAAATATCATGTGTTAGGTCTTCCTTCTTCTTTGTATCATTTGCTGATTTGACTAGAATATTTGTCAAATAGTTTCATTCAAGTGATTGTTTAAAATGTTGAACAACACATAGCCATGGACAGATTTCTGGAGACCTCCGTTAGACATTTCCCCTGGCAAACCAGCATTAACCCATTAATGACTACTCTTTCAGCATAGTTGTTCAACTAATGGTATTATGTCTGTTCTTACAACTATATTATTATCTAGTCCATATTTCTTCATCTTATCTAAATTTAGCATGAATGACTTTGAAAATACTTTGATGAATTTGAAGTATATTTTGTCTATAGCATTCTCCTCATCTACCAACCTAGCAGCACTGTCAAAAAAAGATGAAATTTCTCTGATATGACTTGTCCTTGATAAATTCATGTTGACAGAATGATAACTGCTTCCCTTTCTAAATATTATCACTTATATAATGTGTGTCATAATTACATATCACCTTGATGAAAATTATTAGCTTCACTAACAGGATTCCAGAAGTTTTACAAACTACTTCTTTAAAAAATAACATATAGCAATGTTTACTATAGACTCTAGGACCTATTACTAACATTTTCTTGAAGGATTAAAATCTTATTTATTCTGGATCTACGTGAGCATCTAGCAATGCTTTGAATATTGTGACTCTCCTCTGACACTAACTTTGTAACCATCAGCATGCCACTGCCTTAGTTGAGCTTCAGTTACCTCATCTGTAAAATGGGGATAATAATACTTTTAATGTTTACCTCACGGGGTCATTATTATAATCCTATTAGATAATATGTATGTATTGTACTCTAAGTTACCTCCTTCAATTCTAAAAGTATTTATACTGATATGTTGGGTTTACTACCCCATGTTCAAAGGTATTCTGTAGCTCTAATCTGATGAGCCCTGACTGCTTATCTTTAATGGTCAACCAGCAGTCACAATTAGCTTTATTAAAGCAGTAGTATTTCTAGAAATGAAGAAGAAGAGAATTCTAGGTATCAGGTCAGCCAATGAAAATTCTTGGACTTGAAAAATTAGTGCAAGTAACAGCAGTGTCACTCAATCACTGAGTACATGCAGGGACATAAGATATAAAAATGGAAAGGTAGTCAAGAGACATAATATAAAGGGTCTAAACAGAAGAGTTTGTATTTGATCCTGGAATTTATTGAAAAATGGAGTGACATGGTCAAAGTTGAACTTTGGAAAAATATATTTAACAGATAAGTTGAGACTGGAATGGAGTGGAGAGAGAGACTTAGGAAGACTAATAAACAGGCTATTGAAATACTACAAGTAGGAGGTAATACAAGAATGAACCAAAGTGGTAGTAGTTTGAGGGAGAAAGAGAGATTATGTTACACACAAAGAATCAACATTATCTGGTAATTTATTGGATATGGGGTGGGGTAAGTTTTCTACGTCATACTCAAGCAGTGGTAACCTAGCTCCAGGTTACAGAATTGTAGCAGTAAGGGATTTATTACCTCCAACATAGTCCTTTCCACCTGTAAATGACTAACTTTTGATCCTAAATAGACTTCTTCAAAATATTATGAAGGACATCAACATGGTCACCATAAGTTTTCTTCTTTCAGGTTTGTTTTATAGGTAATGGGGAGCCACTGAAGGTTTTTGAGGAGAGATACGACATATAAGAAATGATAAGGAAGATAAAGTGGCATTGGGATAAAGAATGAATTTGGGGAGGAACAGAAGCTAAAGGCTGAGAGATTACTTAAGAGACTCTTGCAGTATATAAAAAGTTAAATGGTAATACAAACTAGGATGGCAATAGTGCTAGAGGGAAAGAATAGAAAGTCAAGAAAGAGCTATCAGGGAAAAAAAGAGAAAGTACTAAAGAGAATAACATTGTGGGAAATACAGAGTGAGTAATCATAACCACAAAGGTTAATGGGTTGAACTTAATCATAAAATAAAAGAAGAGAGCAGAAAGGATTAGAACCCAGAATCAAATGCTATATTGCTTACAAGGAAAACATATGAAAGAAAAAAAAATATACTTAGAATTAAAAATAAGGTTCTGGAAAATGGTGAATAGAAATAGAAAGAAATATATATATTTCTCAGCTATGAATGGTACCTTAATTAAAAAGGAAAGAAGGCAGGAAGGAAGGCAGGCAGTCAGGAATGAAGGAAGGAAGGCAGGCAGGCAGGAAGGAAGAAAGGAAGGACAGAAGGAAGAAAAGGAGGGAGGGAGGGAAGGAGGAAGACAGAATGGGAGGAAAGGAGGGAGGGAGGGAGGGAAGGAGAGAAAAGAGAGAGAGGGAGAGGGAGAGGGAGAGAGAGAGAGAGAGAGAGAGAGAGAGAGAGAGAGAGGGAGGAAAAGAAGAAGGGAGGAAGGAAGGAAGAAAGGAGGAAAAAAGAGAAAAAACAAAAACAGACAAACAACAACAACAAATGTGAAAAATATGCTGAGATCTACATTCAGTCTCCATAGTCCTCTTTCTGATGCAGATGGCTCTCTCAATCACAAGTCTAATGTAATTGGCCTGAATCACCTCATTGTTGAAAAGAACCAAGTCCATTATATTGATCATCACCTAATCTTGCTGCTGCTATATACAATGTTCTCTTGTGAACAAGAAAGTTTTCAAAGAAATAAATCAAAGTTATCAATAATCATATGACAAATAGTCTAAATCACTAGTAGAGAAACGCAAACTCATTCAACTCTCAGGTACTACTTCACATCCATCAAATTGGTTGAATGGGCAAAAAATGGAAAATGACAAATGTTGGAAGAGAGGTCAGAAAATTTTAATGTGCTGTTGATGGAGCTATTAATTGGTCCAACCATTCTGGAAAACAGTTTGGAACTATCACCCAATAGTCATTAAACAATACATTGTATATGCCTTTTGATTCAGTGATAATATACTCCCAAAGAAATCAAAGAAAGAGGAAAAGGCCCCATTTGTACAAAAAATATTTATTTATAGCCACTCTTTTCCTCTTCCTTCTTTTTCTCAACATGGTTATGGCAGAAATTTATTTCACATGGTTATACATATTTATATATGCCTTCTCTATGGGTGGGGGGGGGAATAAAATAAAATTGAATTATAAAAAGGAATATAAAGTACAATAGAGAGTATAAATAAAGAATTCATACTTCATAATAACTGACAAGATCTTGTAAAGGAAAAGGTAAACTAATTCCATGACTAACTAGTTCCATGACTAACTAGTGATATTGAAGAGAGGAATAAATACAGATGAAGTTCTGAAGAAAGAATGTGTCATTTAGAGGTCTTGGGAAAAATCATTTTGGAAGAGAAAATAATAGGGAAATCAAGGGTAACCCGATTCAAATATGAGGAAGAACTAGGCAACCTGTTGGGAAATTAAAAAAAAAAAAAAAACCCAGAAAGCAAGACAGAAGGGGAAAAACCCAAGTTGCTCTAATAAATCTGATACTGAGCTATTAGGATTAGTGAAAGCTGGAGGTCAGGACAAAGGCAGGTCACAGCATTTGGAAGAGGTGCCTCTGAAATTAGCTTCTATTGTGGGGAGAGAGAAAATTCCACTTTTTCACTAATTAAGGGATTGAAAGGAAGTTGAATCTAGATATGAGGAAGAAATCAGAATGGAGAAACCATACAAAACAAAGGGACTCAAAGAAAGCCAGTACAATGTTGTAAAGAGTGCTGGAGAGTCTGAGGTCCTAGATTCAAATTCTGACACTGCCAGTTATTTTCTGTGTGATCTGGGGAAACCTTTCCCCTTCTGAGTCATATAGCTCCCAAAGATTCACTAAATATAAAATAAGAGGGATTGGATTAGATAACTTCTAAGGTTTTCTTAGCTTTTAATTTCTATGATCCTATGTTAGAGTAGAGAGAGGTCCTAATGAATTGCATTTTAGAAGATCATTCCCAGATTCTTTCAGAGATTTACTTTGACCTGAATCTACACTTCAAAATTACGTTTTTGTTGTTGTTCAGTGGTTTTCCAGTGACGCCCTACTCTTTGTGAGGTCATGTTAGGGGATTTCTTGGCAAAGATACTGGAGTTGTTTGTTAATTCTTTCTCCAATATGGGATTAAATGATTTGCAGAGGGTCACACAGCAAATAAGTGTTTGAAGCAAGATTTGAACTCAGGAAGAAGAGTTTTCCTGACCCAAAGCCTGGTACTCTATCCCCTGAACCCTATTCTGAATTTGGAACTTGTCTGATTCTAAGATTTTAGAATCAAAATAAAAAGAGGAGCATTGCCTCACATACCCTCTTTGTCATCCATAGATAATTAGGCATCAAATACAAGAAATCACCTAGAGGAGTTAGAGAGGCAACCTTGAGGTTATATGGAGCTAGCTTCAAACCCAGTCTAGACATCTCCTAACTATGTAACCTTGGGAAATCCCTCACTCAGTTCTGTGGACAACTTCAGGAGACTTAATCTCAAATCCTGCTTTAAAAAAAAAAGAGCTAGAGGAGGGTCCTATAACTGAAAGAGAAGTGACAATACAGAGCCTTGGGATAGAACCCATTTAGAAATTTTAAACCTGCTCACAAAGTGAAATAGTGAGCTATAGCTTTAAGAATTACCTTAGCTGAATGGAAAATGCCTCTTATGAGTCTCACACTGATGTGAAAAATATTTCTTCAATTGATTAGCATCTTAAGATGCTAGAGGAGTAGGGGTAGTCAGTAAAAAAGAGCATGGCTAGAGAAAAGATTGGGGAAAGAATCCCGGGCACCTGGGCAGCCTCTCCCACCCAGCCTTCCTTCCTTTTTAACCCCCTGCACTATTAATAAAAAGGAGGAAAGGAGAGCAAATCCATGAGAAGGTTCCTCTGAGGTTGCATCTTCCTTCCTCATGCTAACTTTTACAACCAATTCTGTAAAAAGGGGTGATTTCCATAGGAGAGATCATTCATTCACTCACTTTTTCCCTCCCATGAAACTACTTTGCTTTTCATTTCTTCCAGAATAATTAGGATAGTTAAATAGTAAATAGAATTCTGGACTTAGATTCAAGATCTGAGTTCAAATGTGATCTCAGACACTTACTAGCTATGTGATCCTGAGCAAGTCATTTAATCCCATTTGCCTCAGTTTCCTTATCTGAAAAATGAGTTGAAGAAAGAAATGGCAAACCACTCCATTACCTAGAATCAAACAAACATGACTCAATATTGAAAATAAAAAAAAGTCAAATGTAGTGCTCCATACACCCAAAAAAGACATTAAAGTGAAGAAAGGGAGGTAGGAAATATACCCAACAAAGAAACCCTCCTGAAACAAAATCAAAACCTAATATGGCTAAAAGTTATTAGAGTAACAGGTTTGGTTCCATATTCACCATGCCAACCAGCTGTCCTTAGCTTTCCTCATTGATGGAGGTCAATACCCTGGACCTCATGAAAGAGAAGGGTAGGGGAGCTAATGAGAGCAGAAGAGACATGTGATCTCTTTAGTGCTTTTGGATTACAGTTTTAAAAGAAAAGATGCACTATTCCAACCTCTCCTCACATTGCTGAAAGGAAAAAAAGACTCTTGGAAAAAGTAGACTTCAGAGGACTCAGCTGTCTTCATGAAATTCGTTTTCTCAGCTTGCTATAATAGGAACTTTGAGAAATTCCCCCCTTAGGTGAGATCTGGAACTCACTCTTTTTTTTCTCTTGATTGAGCTAAGATATCTTGCTCCCAATGAGAGAGTTCTTTCAATCTGTATTGTTTGGTAAACATTGTCATATGTTCACTTTCACTGATTTCTATTTTTCTATCAACTTGGATAAATGGGTTTCTTTGCTATTTTCTACATATGTTCATTGTGAAGATGGTATTTGATGTGAAAAGAGTTACTCTCTGGATATCAAGTTTGGGGGTCACTTTTCCCATTAATAAATAGAAATCAATTATTTAGCTGGAACCTAAAAATTAACTCTTCTAGACAGGTGATGCCAAACAATTATAAAGAAGAGGTACTTACCTATATGTAAAGATACTTATAGACCACATATTATTTTAGAAAACCGCAAATAAACAGTATTTATGCTTTATTACATTTTAAAATTTATTCTGTTTGAATATTTCACAATTATATTTTTAGTCTGGTTTGGGCTATACTTGCAAGTATTTACAAGTATTACAAATCTGCTACCCTAGACTAGCACTATTAAAGGGAGTAGATAGATAAAATTCTTGTCTGGCACCCCCTCTCTCTGATAAGAGCAAAGTAACCACCCTGTGGCCCCAACTTCCTGCTTTACTTCCTGACAAGAATCAATGAAACTCTCCCTCAGAGAATATGAGGAGCGGGGAAAGGGAGCAGGGCAAAGAAAACTAGGATTTTTTTTCTTCTTTCCCTGTGAGCCACACAATAAATACTCTTCACTCTGATTAAGAAATAGAAAACAGGACAAAGAAGTAAGGGAATAAAAAAGACGAAAGAGAAAGGAGCAGGTTATATAAAAATGCAGAAAGACACAAAAAGAGACAGAAATACAGAGGAACAAAAATGTGGCAGGAGCACATAAAGGATAAGTTGAGAGAGAGAACGAGAGGAGACAGAGAGATAGAGAAAAGGAGGAGGAGGAGAGGAGGAAGGGGGAGGAGAAAGAGGAAAAGAAGGAAGAGGAGAACAAGAAGAAATGTTCAGAAAGGAATAAAGGAGTTAAGGAAAGGGGGAAACAAAGAGGAATGAGAAATAGGGAGGAAAAACAAAAAAGGATAATTGAAAAACAGAGATGGGAGAAAGAGAAAAGCATAGGGAAAGAAAGAAGACAGTAGGAAAGGAGAGAAAAGTAAGAGGGGGAGAGGAGGAAAAGGAAAAAGAGACACTAAAGAGGCAAGAAATAGGGAAAAAGGAAAAGGAAAAGATATGCACAAAGGAAGGAAACATTGAAAGACAAGAAAAATAAAGATCATTTTAATTAAAGAACCTACCACCCAAGATCATTGTGCCACTGTGCTTAATAAATGTTGAAGTGGTCAAATTTTATTCTTTGGCTTGGTCTCATAAGATATCTGGTCCTAGAGATGATAAAAATCTGCTTAAATTAGAACCTCCGATTCTCACTATAAAAACTCCCTTCTTCTAGGTGAGCTATGTTTAATAATCCCAAGATCTCTAAAGGTTTAAGGATTGGGGCACTTAAATATCTGTAAAGAGTGATTATTAATCAGTAAAATTAAGGAATTTTAAGCAATACTATCTTTTAATAAAAGATAATTCTTTGAAATTGACCACTCAAGTATCATTTGTACCAAAACTCATTTTGATAACTACATTCTTTCTTACCTGCTCTCTGTCTATAGATATTTGTATTTGTCTCCTCTTTCTTCATAGGATCAGAGATCTAGAGTGGGAAGGGACTACATAGGTCATGTAGTCCAACCCCCTCTTTATGGTGAAAGAAACTTAGATCCAGAAAGGTTTAAGTGACTCACTGCCCAATGAGATCACACAGGTAGAACTGGGATTTGAATCAGTATTTTCAGGCTACAATTTTAGTGTACTTTATATTACACACACACACACACACACACACACACACACACACACACACAATCTTCTTTCCCTTCTGCTTCTTCCTCTTTGATCATTTTCTTTTGCCTTCTGTATCTTTGTCTATTTTATTTTTCTCTTTTTCTTCCTCCCCATTCTCTTAACCTTATTAGTATGTATTATATTTATTGAATGAATTGTCCTTGTTCTTAATGTTAAATATTTTTGTATTCCTTTGTCAATAGAAAAACAAGAATAATTCTCTAGATCTGTCTTATTCACAAAAGTGGAAATGAGTTCAAGGAGCATCTAGTCCAACTTGTAATTGACCAGGAACTCCTCCAACATCCCTGACCAATGATTCTGTTTCCAGCATCCTCTGCTGGAAGACCTCCATTGAAGGTGAGCCCACCACCCTTTGAGGAATCCCATTCCACTTTGAGATACCATACTCATTAAAAATGTTTTCTCTTTCATTCAGCTAATATTCAGCCTGTCTATACTTCAACTCATGGGCTGCTCATTCCCTCTCTGGGGAAAATCTAAACAAGTTTCATCTGGGTACAAAAAGGTACAATGAATACTAGAAGATATTAGTCATTCACCACCACTATCACTCCAAGATCTTGTAGACTTCATATTTAACAGCCTAATTCCTTCAAATTAATCTCTTAATGCCCTAACCTCCTTGCCATCATTGCTACCCTCCTCCACAGGAATCTGTTTGTCAATGCCACTTGGCTTCTGCCTCAGGCACTTCACTTACTGGAATCATTCCTATGAACTGTGGCAAAAGGATTTCAGCTAGGATGTTCCCCGCTCAAAGCAACTTTCAGTAGCCATAGAGGCATTCCCAGTTTTGTCTGATACTGCCTAGGGAAACTCCTTAGTGACATCATGGGCACCCAAAGTAGATATTATATGGGCTATTTTTAAAAACTATGCAGTCAAGTCTAACACTCTCACTCTTATGGGTAATATGAAGTAGGGTTTTTCACAGATATGTTGGATTCTGTAGATAGTAAGAATAGATTTCTTAGCCTTATTGCCTACTTTTAACACCATCATCATCAATTCCCTAATTCTTGTCCATCCCTCAGAGTCGACTACTACCACTCATTGACAACAGTTTTGAATACCAGTAGAAAAATAGAGAGACAATGTATACTAGAGAAACAGAAAGACTTCTGCTATTAAAATCTAGTTGGGAATAATACTAATGATTATTCAATTCAATTCTAAAAGCATCTATTAAGTACTTACAATGTGTGAGACTTTATGATAGTCACTTAATGTTTCTGGGACTCAGGTTCCTAATCTGAAAAGAAGAGAATTGGACTAGATGTTTTATAAAATCTTCCAGTTCTAAATCTATGACCCCATGAATAGAATCTGTTGTACACTAAGGAAACAAAAAGAAAAGAAAATCCCTGTCCTCAAGGAGGTTACATTCTACTGGATTATGATTAAAGTAGTATAATTTATGTTTTACACAGCATTTAGTTTACAAAGCACTTTCACATCTATTATTTCATCAGACCCTAAAAATTTACTTATAAAGTAGGCCAAGGTGATCCCATATCATTGTGCAAAGAGCAATATATTCAGAGTCAGAAGATCTAAATTTGGACCTGAATTTGGTTCTTTCCTCACTTCTTGTTGTCTGTAAAATATTAAATTGAGCATTTCCCTATCGAGGCCCCAGTTTCCTCATCTATAAAAGAAAAAGGGGAGGGTGACAGGAAATTGGACTAGGAAGAAATCTAAAATTCTTGTAAATCTAAATCCCATAATTCCCATATGATAGTTGAGTAAACAATTAAAGAAATTCATCCAAGATCACACATAAGTGAATAGAGCCAAGACTAAGTAAGTATCATTTTACCACACCAGACTGCACTTAAAACAAAAACATTCCTTGAGGACAGCAAATGTGTTTTAGCATTATTTTGGTTTGGATTGGATTTTTTGAAGACTAAGTTCCTCTTACCTTGCCCAGGCTGGTTTCTCACTGATGATAAGCACAGAAGCTTTGACCTGCTCCATTTCTGACCTGGAATGACTCAATTCTCCTCCAGCAGGCTGATAATCCCTTCTGCAGGAATACACCATATCATGTTGGTATCAGACTTTAACACCTAATTCACTTTAGTTCCACAGAAGCTCAGAATTCCAAAACTTTGCCAAGAGCCCCAACCTCCACTATTACTAGACATGATTGCCATGTGCCACCATTCCCAGCTTTATCAAGAGCTTCCCCTTGGCCAAGCACCCTGTGCTATATGTAGTAGCTTAATTGAGGTCATCTGGCCCGGAAGCACGATAGAATCTTCTCAGAGCCGATTGTTAAATTTTTAATGTGAGCATATACACCTCAAAAATGGCAAACACTACAAATCGGGCTTGTTTTATTGATTTTACCGATTTGAGGAAATGATGAAAACAATTTTAATAGTGCATATTAAACTTAAAAATCTACTGAGCTTGTTAAGAGTGCCAGCTGTTAAACATTTACCAGCTCACTACTGATCTAGTTCAACCACTTCATTTTTGCAGAAAAAACTAAGCCCCAGAACAGTAAAGTAATGAATCACAAAGGAAGTAAATTGCCAAATATTGAAAATTATGAACAGCATCATATGAGGATTTGTAAGCTTCAAGGTGTAAAACAATCTAGTTGGGAAAACTAGGAATACACATTAAAAGTCAAATAGAGACAGAAAGCAGTAAATAATTATGAGTCAAATGAGTAATAGATATTTCAGGAATTCTAGATAAAGAAATATGAGGTAGAAAGGTCAAGAAATGCTTCATGAAGGAAGTGGAATTTGAGCTGGATTTTAAAGGGTGTATAGAATTTGAGAGAAAAGAAGTCATCTTCTAAATAGAATCACAGAACGAGCCAATGCCATAAAGGTAGACATGATACCAAGGCAAAGAGCTCCTTATAGGAAAAAGTAGTCTCAAAGTTTCAACAGATAAGGTGCAGTGAGCTTTTTGAAGGTTTAAAATACTAAACTAAAGAATTTTAACTAATTCTGCAGATCATATGGACCTATTGAGATCCTTGAATGCAATATGAAAAAAAAAAAGGTTTTTAATAAGATAAATATAAAGGTAAGATGCAGAATGGATTTGAAGGGGAAGAGAATGAGGACAAGGGGACCCAAATGAAAACAAACAAAAAAGAGCAACTCTTAAAATAATCTAGGCTTGAGGTGATGAATGTTTGGACTACAATGGAGATTGTAGAAATGGAAAGAATGGATGACCTAAGAGGTAAGGAGAATTGATAACATGAGGTCTGATTGATTCTGGTAGGTGAAGCAAAGGAAAAAATCCAAGCTGACTCTAAGACCATAAAGAAATGATAATACCACTCTCAGTAATAAGGAAGTCACAAGCAATTACGGAAATATGTTTAGAAGAATTGCATGCTTTAACCTATTATCAAATTGCTTGCTGTCTTAGGGAGGTGGGGAAGAGGAAAAGAATAAAAAATTGGGACACAAGGTTTTGCAAAGGTGAATATTGAAAACTATCTTTGCATGTGTTTGGAAAAACAAAATACTATTAAAAATTTAAATTAAAAAAAAGAAAGTTACAAGGAAGATCCAAGAGACAAGTAGTATACTACAACCTAACAAGTACTAGACTGAGACTTAGGCTGAGGTAGTCCCTCAGCCACCGGTAACTTGACATAACTTTAGAACAGACAATTTCACTTCTATGAGATCAGAGCTAGGGACTCAAGTTTGAGAGTCATCAGCAATAGTCATAGCTAAAGCCATGAATGTGGTTGAGATCACCAATAAAGAGCAGAGTGAGTGAATAAGATTAAGGATTGATTCTTGAATAACACTTAAAGTTCAGGAGTAGAAGGAGCCCAGAACCCTGGAAAGAATCAGAAGATGTGTGATCAGAGATAAAAGAACTAGGAAAGTTCATTACCAAATATCAAATTATGCAAAGACTTCATAAAAATGAAGGCTGAGAAAACACCCCACCTACCAGAACATCTACATGACTGATTTGGGGAGGGAAGAAGGGAAGGTGAGAAATAGCAAAAAAAAAATAAATAAATACTGGAGATTTCTTATATTTTGGTAGAGTTTGATGATGGAGGAAGGAAAAAGGATAAGATACTAATATATGTTCTTGATATAAGAGTATAAGGTCAGGAACAGCTCTGATGTCTTCTTTATCAGTTTCTCAGAGAAAGGGACTACCCCACAGCCATTTAAATATTTCACTAATTCCATCAGGTACTTTCCTTATTCTTTTTCCTCCTCCTAACTTGACATTTCCGGATGTCAACATGCCTCATTAGCTAGTCATCCCAATGGAATCACTGATATTTTCTTATCATGAAACCTCAAGTAGAGCCAATACTCATTTTTCCATATAAGCAGTGGCAGGGAAGAGATGAGACAAAATAATAATTAATAACAATAAACAATAATAATGGGTTATATTTATATGGAACTTTAGAGTTTGTAAAGCTCTTTATATGTATTATTTAACATTAAGAAACCACTACTTGGCTCAAGAGATTAGGAGATTTAACCCATTCCATCTCTCAGAGACCTCTCTCCCCTAGATTAATGTATGTATTCCAAATTGGATAAGTCTGATCTCTGATTTTAAAAAATAATAAAGTTAGGTTCACTTTTCTCAACTCTTTCTCTTTCTATGTCCCCCTCCATAGTACCTAAGTGGGAAAATTTCTTAAGACTGAGGTTTAGACATATTTAGAATGTAGGTTCCAAAACTTTCTCAGTTCATGGAGATCTTACTTTCTTAGTAATTTTTTCAGGGCATCTCCAGACCAAAAGAAACACTTAACTGTTCCAAATATTATTTATATCCAAATAAATTAATCAGTATGTCTTTAAAAGTTGGTAACCCCTTAAAATTATATACATAAACTGAAAGAAAAATAATAATTTTTTATTCTTAATCACAGATAATAATGGCATGTGGATCTAGAGTATATAATAATAATAACAACAATAATAATAGTTGGTGGGAGAATAGTCTCTTCTTGAAGCATAACAAAATGGCATAACTGTGTTAGAGTCAAGGTATAGTGTGTCCAGCTATAGCTGATCAGATCAATATGAGTTTTGAATGCTCTACCACAGGATGGGCACAAATAGTCCATATAAATATTTGGAGTGGAACTGTCTTAAATTTGCACATCTCATATTTCTTTTGAGCTGATTAATAATAATAATAGCTAGTTTTCATATTATTCCTTAAAGTTTGGAAAGCACTTTACCTATATTATTTCATTTTTGTCTCATAATTCTTGCAGGTAATTCTTGCATTTTTCAGATGAGGAAACTGAGGCAGAAGGAGGTTAAATGACTTGACCAGGTACATGTAGCCAGTAGAATAAAGTTCGAGCTCATCATTTTAACTCCAGATACAGAAACCTATCCATTTGGGCACCTTGCTGATGAAAAGTGAGGAGGAATGAAAAGTACTCAATATATAATATGAATTGGGAATGGGGCAAGGAATTATTTTATGCATTCAAAAGAAATACTTAACACAAAACATTTACAAGTGGGCACTGACAGAAAGACTTAAAATAGTGAGCAGTACTTATTCACTGTTCAATCATTTCAGTCGTCTGATTCTTCGTGACCCCATTTGGGGTTTTCTTGGCAAAGATGTTGGAGTGGTTTACTATTTCCTTCCCTAGTTCATTTTGCAGAGGAGAAAAGTGAGGCAAACAGGCCTAAATGACTGGTCTGACATAAGACCTGAACTCATGAAGACAAGTCTTTCTGACTTCAGACCCAGCAATTCTAGTTGCTCATTTCTGCACTATCCTGATAGGCCAGACAAGGTCTTTGGGTCATCTTCTCATTGGTAATCATATTCTTTTGAGAGTTCTGGAGTTATTTGTTGGAGAAGTCATCTTCTTGTTACCAGTCAGCTCTCTCTAGTGGACCTCCCCTGTAGCACAATATTTGGCACAAAATAAGTGCTTAATAAAAGTAGATTGAATGAAACAGGTTCTTTGAGAAAGTTTTATTTAGCCAGTGCTGTAAAGTACTAATGTTCAACAAAGCATAATATCTCCATTTTTGTTTCTGGCATAATTTAAGTGTAATATATTTTTTAAAGACAACCTCATTGGTATTGCATCTGAAGCACCACTGATCTCCCTACAATTCTTAAGAAGTTATTTTGCCAGGAGCTAAGTAGGAGGAAAGATCTACAGAATTGTTCACATCCATTTTCATTTATCCTACAATACTCAAAAAATCACAGCATCTTCTATCTTTAGAGTTAATATCCTAGAAATTATCTAGTTCAGTCCCCTGTCTTATGCATGAATTCTTTCTAAGATATCTATGACAAGGGTACACTTCCCATGGTGCAAAGTAGCCTAAAGCACAGCTTTAATTTTTAAGAATTTTTATCTGCCTATTTAAAAAAGAAAGAAAGAAAGAATTCAAGCCAGAAAGGGACCAGTCCCTTTACACCATTCCTTTTACAGGCATTTCTTTATTCATTTTTGAAATTTTGAAAGGGCTATATTCCCCATATAAGAAGTATGAGAATTACCCCTAAAACTTTTTAGCATTTGAGATCTCCAGGGCCAAAATATGATCCAGATATAACCTAGTCCATCACTGTCCTATTAATAACCGTGGCAACTAACACTTTCCATTTCACTTTTTGTTACATTCTCTCTGCAGGTAGGCACTAATGGAAAGGATCATCAGTTTAAAAAAAGAGTTTCATGGGAGGAGAAATTAGAATTGAATATTGAAGACAACTAAAGATTCTAAGAGTAGACTAATGTATTCTTTCAGGAATTGAGTGTAAAGGGAAATACAGATTGCGCCACTGACGAAGCAGTGTGTGTGATAAGAAAAGTATTAGAGGGGCAGCTAGGTGATGCAGTGGATAGAGCATCAGCCCTAAAGTCAGGTTCAAATCTGGTCTCAGACACTTAATACTTCTTAGCTGTGTGACCCTGGGCAAGTCACTTAATCCCAATTGCCTCAGGGGGGAAAAAAAGAAAAGAAAAAGAAAAAGAAGAAAAAAGACAAATATTAGACTGCAAAAGAGAAGACCCAAGATACAATTTTGGTTTTTTCATTAACTGGTTATGTGGTTTGGTCCCCTCTCTGGGCCTCTTTGCCCTATTTGAAAAATGAAGTACCTATTGCTTCCAGCTTGAGTCTCTTATTTCTTTCCCTCCAGTAGATCCAGGTCTGTCGCAGGGGGTCCAAGGAATACCAAAGTGGAGAATGAAGAAGAAATGGGATAAATCTTACGGTTGGGGCAAGGACAAGGGAGAATGAAGAGTAATTTAAAAGATTGAAGGTAGGAGGAAGATGAGGATAACTGTGTTACATTTCATCTATAGTTAGCCGCTGCCTAATTTTTTTTCTAAATCTCCAGTCACCTTTACCTTACCATTCTCTCCCAGACTGAATAATAGCTTCCTCATCCCCATCCTGGTAGATTGCTTTCATGTTGCTCCCTCCTTCTGGTGTCATAATAATAACTCACATTCCAATAGCACTTTAAGGTATACAAAAGGCTTTCCCAAAAACAATCCAGTGAGAAAGGTATTGCAAATATTATTATCCCTCTCTAGTTCTGACATTCCATGAGTCTATGAAGCCCTCCCTCTCTCCTTACCTCACCCTGCTAGAATCTGTAACTTCCTTCACGGCTCACCTTAAGTCTCTTAACAAAGCTTATCAAATCACCCTCTACTTGCTTAGTCCCTCTCCAAAATCATTTCAGGTAAGTTTTGTAATCATTTATCTGTGTTCATGATGAAATAGAGCATAAGCTACAGATAAGTAGACAGCTAGCCTGGAAATCAGCAATAGCCAGGTTTATGTCCTAGTTCTGTCATTTAGGTAAATCATTTCTCTTCTCAGTGGCCAGAGCTATTCTTTAAGATAAAAAATTATATGGTATATGAATATTATGGAATATTATTTTTCGGTAAGAAATGACCAACAGGATGATTTCAGAAAGGCCTGGAGAGACTTACATGAACTGATGCTGAGTGAAATGAGCAGGACCAGGAGATCATTATATACTTCAACAACAATACTATATGATGATCAGTTCTGATGGATGTGGCCATCTCCAGCAATGAGATGAATCAAATCAGTTCTAATAGAGCAATAATGAATTGAACCAACTACACCTAGCGAAAGAACTCTAGGAGATGACTATGAACCACTACATAGAATTCCCAATCCCTCTATTTTTGTCCACCTGCATTTTTGATTTCCTTCACAGCTAATAGTACACTATTTCAAAGTCCGATTCTTTTTATACAGCAAAATAACTGTTTGGACATGTATACTGATATTGTATTTAATTTATACTTGAACATATTTAACATGTATTGGTCAACCTGCCATCTGGGAGAGGGGATGGGGGGAAGGAGGGGAAAAATTGGAACAAAAGGTTTGGCATTTGTCAATGCTGTAAAATTACCCATGCATATAACTTGTAAATAAAAAGCTATAATAATTTTTTAAAAAAAGAAAATACCAAAAATAAAATAATGTGAAAAAAGTAAGCTTCAATCTATAGCCAGTATTCATCATCTCTCTGTAGGTGGACAGAATTTTAAAATATGTTTCTTTTGGAATTATCTTGATCAGAGTAGTTATCTTTCATGGTTGATTATTGTTACAATATTCCTAATACTATGTATAATGTCCTCATGGTTCTCACTGCATTTTGCATTAATTTATATTAAACTTCCCAAATTTCTTTTTCTGGAAAAAAAGATTAAAAGTTATGGAATAATCATTGGTCTGTAGTGATAGAAGGGATTTCATAAACCAGTGAAATTACAAGTCTAGGGGGAAAAGCAGGAAGAGAGAAAGCATGGCATAATGATTTGGCACCAGGTGCCAAGGAGTAATGGGTCTGGAGTCAGGAAGTCTTCTCTTCTTGAATTCAACTCCTGCCTCAAGACACTTACCAGCTGTGTAATTCTGGGCAAGTCTTAACTCCTCCTTACTTTTTCATCTATAAAAATGAGCTGGAGAAGAAAAGGTAAATCTCTCTAGCATTTTTACCAAGAAAACCCAAATTGGATCACAAAGAGTAACATACAACTGAAAAATGATTCCAACAACAACATAGTATAGTGTTTAGACAGCCAGCCTCAGATTCAAGAAAACCTGGATTCAGGGTTCTACCACTAACACATACTGGTTGTATGACCCCCACAAGTCACTAAAAACCAAGCAACTCCATACAAATATAAGTTGCAGTTTGAAGGAGTTTCCTCAACAGGCACCGAAAGTCTAGACAAAATATCAGATATTAAAAGTATCCAAACCACAAAGGATGTTGTCCTTCTTAAACCACTTGTCTAATGTAAGCTGGGCTTTCTTTGCTTTTCTCTAGTTTCTTTTTCTCTGAAAAAAAAAAATCACCTTTTGTCTAGTAGAAAGTGTATTACAAGGCCTGCAATGAAAGGGATCAGATCTCCTGTTGGATGTTTACTAATTGTGGGACCTTAACTTCTGGTTTTCTCATCTGTAAAATGAAGGGGTTGGCGGATGGTGTCAAATTCCTTCTAGCTTTATATTTATTTTCCAATTATCCTTTCCAGAAATATATACCAAAAAAGTCCTGTTTTCACAAAGATCTCATAGCAAAGCTTTTTGGAGGCAAACGATAGCCAGCAAGCAACAAGAACTATTAATATGAGTTGAACATTGTATATCACCTCCCCCAAGGTTCCACTTATAAATTTATAAACTCTTCTGCTTTATCAAATAGACCTTAACAAGAAGGGAGCCATATAAATGAAAAAGTCATCATCGGGCTAAGACACTTTTTTGTCTTAGTTCTGAGCAAATTCTAGGCAAAGAACTTTTAAAAAAATATTGCTGGGGTGGGGCAAGGCAGGATGGGAATATTCTAAGCCCCAATATCCAAAGGAAATATAATATACGGGGGAAAATATTTGATTGATGTCAAAAGACCTGAATTCCAACCCCAGAAATGTTCCCTAATAGCTGTGTGACTTAATAAGAAGTCACTTTCCCTTCTCTGGGTCTCAGTTTCTTCCTCTGTAAAATCACATCTGGAAGGGACCAGATGGCCTCTAATGCTTCTTCCAGCTCTAAATGTATAACCTATGAGAAGTTTCAAGATAATATTATTCTAGTCTTGGAATATTTTGCCTCAGCAAGGAGGTTACCATAGCAACAGGGAAACATGTCAAAGAAGAAGGGAAGGGGAGATGAGGAAGCTGCTGCCTTGATGCCCAAATTAAAAGATGTGTCTCCTCAGCTGCATCCGGTTCTGTAACTAATTAGATACTATCACAGCTCACCTCACCTCCATCTGCGGCAACTACTACCAATCCTTTGTCCAGGTCTAGTCACTACTGAGTGAACCTGATTGTCCTGCCTGCTGCAATTCATTGCTGAATCCCAAGATCGAGGCATACACCTGCCATGCAGGATGGAGAAAATGGGACTGAGGGTCTTTGGCTGCCTTTCAGAGAGCACAAATCATAGCAAAATGGAGATGAAGCTGGCTTACTTTGGAGATAGAATCCCCATGCTTTCCCATACTCCTAAGAAACTTCCTATGCTGTTCAATTTTTTCTAAATTCCTATCATTTGGTTGGGTGATTTACACATAGAAGTACTTGTTGTTGTTTAGTTGTGTCTGACTCTGTGACTATATTTGAAGTTTACTTGGCAAAGGTACTGGAATGGCTTCTCCAAACTATTTAACAGATAAGAAAACTGGGGCTAACAAGATCATGACTTGCCCAGGATCACACAGCTAGTAAGGGTCTATGGGCAGATTTGAACTCAAAAAGAGGACTCTTGCTGACTTCAGACCCAGCACTCCATCCACTATGCCACCTAGATACTTATTTTTCATTCATTCGTCCACCCATTTCTTCTTGGCCTAACCATTCCTTGAGCCCTTCCTGCTCCTGGCTTCAGGTTGGTTTCATGATCTTTCCCCACTTCTTCACTCCCGACTTTTTTCAGGCACCAGAATTCCCAATTGTGGCTCTCAGTGTCCCATAGAATCTTAACCTTTATAACACTTGCTAAGAATCCCACCTCCAAAAAAACCTATACCCTAAAGGGCTACAAGACCAATTCAGTGCAATTCAATAAGCATTTACTAACTGGAAGGGGAAGAATGCAAAGACAAAGCTACAACCCCTACCCACAAGAAGTTTGCATTTTGTGGAAGATATAACATGTCTTGAACATGTCCTCTATTTCCCACCACCACTTTTCTCATTTGCCAGTAG
Organism: Sarcophilus harrisii; assembly: GCF_902635505.1. Taxonomy (NCBI): domain Eukaryota; kingdom Metazoa; phylum Chordata; class Mammalia; order Dasyuromorphia; family Dasyuridae; genus Sarcophilus; species Sarcophilus harrisii. Next base: position 436,599,541 of record NC_045427.1, on the reverse strand, counting down.
TTCCCTAGTTCTAGCAAAGTTCCCATTTTCTTTTCTCTGCTCCTCATCTCAGACTAAAGAGATAAAAGTGTCAGTGACAAAATTGACAGAATTGAACTTGACATTCATCCATCTCCAAGCTGTGACTACTATTATTTGTCCCTAGTCCAGGGTTCATCATCTACTCCCTGCCAGAGGGTCTAAAAGCAAAACAAAGATAAGGGAAGTATCTTTTTCCAGCAGGGCAAGTGGTTTTATAAATATAACAAGTACTTTCTGACATCACAGTCCCTGAGCAAAACCAGTTACAGTTTCCTCTTGAGGTCATAAGGGTATACTTTGAGAGTGTCTCTACTACCCTTGCCTCTGGACCTCATTCCAGTGTTTCTCCTATTCCAGTTACATCTAACTATTTAATACCAATAACAAGGGGATGTTTACCTCAAAAGCATATAACAAGAAGTACAAACTTCTTCCAACAACTTGACAACACAATCTTTCCTATTTAATTTGTTCTCTGGGAAGAATAAACACAGTTTCTCCGTTAACACTGTAACTCATGTCCCAATGTAGCATTGCTGCTGGAAGAGCAGCCCTTAGCCACTAACTCCCTAGTGTTTCAAAGTTAAATTAGTGACTCCATATCCCACTCCTAAACATCCAAATGATTCATTCTCTTGACTTTGAAATTCAGAGTCACACCCTCTGGTCTCCACCTAAGCTTAGGGCAAACACAGCAGAGAAAAGCCAAAACTTATATTCAGGAGCCACATATTGACTTCAGATAGAAAAAACCCAAGAGCCCTAACCTTATAGTAATTCTCTCAACACAATAACCTCAGATAGAAAGAAGGCAACAGAAAAGAATCTGCCTTAGGAAAACAAATAATATCTTTTGAATGACTCCCCATTCTGGCTAAGCAGAAAAATCAAAGAGACTCTCACTTGGGCAACAGATCAGACCAATAAGAACATTTTCACATGATCCAAAGTCCACATGGGAAAAGTCAAGCACTCTGCACCTGCTCATAAGGGGTGAGCATATTAGTCAATCTTTCTCACATTTGCCATGCAACTTCAGTTTCATGCCAGCTCAAGATAAAAGGGGCTCAGTCCCCAATACAGAAACAATTTCTAAATTAGTGCAGAATTATGGACTCCTGAGTCATAGGAAAAAATCATTGCATTATCATGACACTTCTGAGCCAAGCTCTATAAAAATATTCTAATTCCTTTCACATTTCCTAGCACTCCCCAATTTTAGCATGATTAAAAAAAAACAACCAATTCATCTTTTTTTAATATAGATTTTTAGTATATAATACAAGCATTTTATAACAACATTGCATAATAAAAAGATGATTGCTCATGAAACTGCAAATTATTTTGACTCACTGCTATTCCTTTTAAATATATAATAAAGTCATCAAGTGAATTTTTTTTCCTTTCCTCCTTCCTCCCCCAAAATAGGGGGGGGGGCTTATCTAGCCTTATATAGCTATCTACCTTTAATCACTGAATGGGCATGGCCTCAGAAAAACTGAGACCTCTTGAAGATCTTAGCTTAAAAAGGCCAAGGTCTCCCATTTTATCCAGAGCCATCTCCAGTTGTCTTGATCTATATCTGGCCACTGGACCCAAATGACTCTGGAGGGGAAAGTGAAGCAGGTGACCTTGCACAACCCTCTTTCACTCAACTCCAACTCACTTGCATTTCATGACATCATCTATCTGATGTCATGGTCCTCTTCGACAACAAACAACAATAGATATATACATGTAAAATTATTCTATGCATATTTCTATGTATCAGTTCTTTCTCTGGATACAGGTAATATCTTTCTTTATATGTTCTTTATAGTTGTCATTCTAAAAATATATTGCTATTATTAGGTATGATTTTTTTCAATTCTTTGATAACGCACAACATATATACTATTCAAATCACACACAGGAATTCTACAGAATCCATATTTTATTAGCCCAAAAGGTAAGACTATATTATCTAACAGATGCTAAATCTAGGGACTACTGAAAACTATAGTGTATTTTTCTAAGTAGACCCTTTTTAAAAAAAAAGAATCTTTCTGAATGAGCACCATATGTGAATAATTTACCCAAGATGCACATATAAATGAATAGACATGGTCCACATATAAATATATTTGAAAAATGAATCTACCAAAGGGTCTATGAAACAAAAATGCTTAGGGGCTTTAAAACCATAATCTAGCCCCGCTAAAGGGCAATAGAGATATGTGATGGCCAACCATGTCTTGCTTGCTTGCTTGCTTAACACCTTAAGAACTGACAAATATAAAGAATTCAGAGAAGCATGAAAAGATTTATTGCAGATAGAAACAGACATGTGTAGATATAGTGACTATAATAATGTTAATGAAAGCAACAATAGCAGCAAAAAAAAAAAAATAAAACTGAATGCAATGTAATTCTAATCACCAACTTTGTATCTATAGAAGAGTTGAAAAAGTGTTCTTCCTTCCCTTGTTGCAGACAGGGTCCTAGAGATCTGGAATATTGCATATGTTGTCAGACATGATAGATATACTGGTTAATTTCACTAACTGCTTTTTTCTCCTTTCTTTTTAATTTTTTTTAATGGGATGGTTCATTGGATTAGAGTTTTAAGAGATATATTGGGGAATGAAGGAAATATAAAAACAAGATATAAATACATTTTTAAACAATCAAAATAGAATTTACATAAAAGTCACTATTGACACATAAAATTGGGGGGAAGAGAAGGTATCTAAAGTAAGAGATAAGAGGACAACTCAGATGTTACACTGATATTCATGAAATATTTAAAGAAATAGAGAGTGGCTTCCATTGCTTTGGATGAACACTTTGTGGAGGTATCATGAAAGGACACAAAGAATAATTGTACTGGATGAAAAGATGCGGATGGATGAGCTACAATAGGCATCCACAGAGAGAGTAGCCATAAGAAAGAGACTCTAGGTCCATTAAAGTATTGAAGTACCCATTTCTCCAACTCTACTCATTCACTAATATTTATGGAGTGATAGAATGGTGAGAAAAACATTAAAATGAGAGTTAGGAGACCTGAATCCATATTCAGGCTGTATGACGCCAACTGGCTCTATAACATTAGGGAAGTTTATTCAACCATCTGAACCTCAGGACTTCTGTTCAATCCCTTTGTGTATGTGTGAGAGAGAAGGGGGGAGCAGGGGAAAAAGGGGAGTAGGAGAGGGAGTAGGAGAGGAAGAAAGAGAGGGGAAGGAGGGGCAGGGGAAGGAGGAAGAAGGGAAGGAGAGGAATGAGGAGACAGAAGGGGAGGAGAGAGAAGAGGAAAAGGAGAGGTAGGAAGGGAGAGGAGGGGAGGAGGGGGGAGAAGGAAAGAAAAAGACTGAAGGAAGAAGAGGAGGGGAAGGAGAAGGAGGATTTATGTTTTCTCAGGGAAATAACATACATAAAATATAAAAGTGATATATAGATATATATATATATATATATATAGAAACATATAAAAGTAGATAAAAATACAAAGTAATTTTTTACAATTACAAAGTAAATATGAGGTAATTTCAGGGAGAAGGCACTAGCTTCTGGGGTGGTAGCACTTTAGTTTTAAGAGAAATAGGGATTCTAAGAGGTAGAGGTGAGGAAACAATATAGTTTAGGCATGGACAACAGCATGTACAAAGGCATGGAGAGAATTGATGTTGTATTGGATATGAGAAATAACAAAGAGGACACTGTAGCTGAAGTGAAGGGTATATTAAGAGGAATAACATATAATAAGTCAGCATATTTAGGCTAGTGCTAGACAGTGATGGAGAAATTAAAGTTAAGAAATATGAAGACATTTGACCACAGTCCCATAGGAAGAATCAAAATCATAATGCAAACCTAGTTTCCTGACCACATTTGATATTCTTTCTACCACGTCACTTCTCATTGCACCACAGTTATGAAAATAATTTTTTGGCCCAGTTCTTTAATCCTTAGAAAGGCATTCTATTTATCTTCACTCCATCCCCCAACCACCAGGACACTCAGCAGAGTAGCCCCTGATTTATCTCTGAGTTCCTGCAGTACTTTGATAGTTTCATGATTCCATGATCTCAATGACATGAGTACCTCCTCCAAGAGTATAGATGATAACCTGCCCATTTCTGTTCATCCTGTATGTTTTTTTTTTTCTTTCTATAAAAGACTGTGTAAGGACCCATAGATTTTCCTTTAAGTCAGGAGCTCTTAACCTAGACTCCATAAACTTGTATATTTAGTGTGTATATATATATGTGTAGGTATAGACACATTTATATATGTTCACTTAAGTTTATAGAAATACATGTGCATAGACATGTGTTGTTCAGTAGATTTTTCAGTTCTATCTGATTTTTTTGGCAAAGATATTGGAGTCATTTGCCATTTCCTTCTCTAGCTCATTTTACATATGAGAAGGAAGGCAAACAAATCCAAGTGACTTACCTAGTATCACACAATTAGTGAGAGTCTGAGACTAGATTATATGTATTCATATATATATATGTATATACATGTATGTATATGTATGTATACATGCACACAGGGAAGGGTGGTATAGAGGATATCTGGCCTCAAACAAGTGATATAAGCAAATCATTTAACCCTGTGTTGGAGAAGAAATTGCCCAACTTTCCTATCTGTAAAATGATCTGGAGAATGGCAAAGAAAGGCCAAGAAAAACCCAAATGGGGTTATAAAGCGTAGAATATAATTTAACATATATACACATGCATGTATATATGCATATTATATATATACACACGCATATACATACACACAAGTTCATGGAATCTAAGTTGAAAATTGCTGGCTTAGAGGAATATGTATATGTAGGTGTATATATATATATATGCATGTGGATATGTACATGTATGTATATATATTCATGCAAATATGTATTGTGTAGTTGTATGCATATACATAAAATTTATTTTTATTACTACATTTAAGTATAATTGGTTTGTTTTCTAATCCCATGTGTTTTAAATATTTTAAAATGTCATCCTGAAACTGACAGTATTTTGAATATAGACAGCATACTAGTTTTCACTTTTTTTTTTTAGTTCCAGCTTTCTTCCACAAAATGATTAATATGGAAATGTTTTACATGACTGAACATGTATAACCTATATCAGATTGCTTACTATCTCAAAGAGAGGAAAACAAGACAGGGCTATTAGAATTTGGAACTCAAGACTTTATTTTAATACTAAAAATTATTTTTTTACATATTGGGAGAAAAAGTAAAATTTTTTAATCATCCTGAGAAGCATTCTATAGATTTCATCAGATTGCCAAAGGAGTCCGTGACCCAAACTCTTTTATTATTTGTCCTTTAAGAACCTCTTTTAGAATTTCCCAGCTAGCAGCACTTAAACAAAATATTTGGTTTTCTCTTACAGTAGGATTTGCCCACAGTCTTTTACAATCATGTGAACAAGCACTAATTAAGCACCTAGTTTGTCCCATGCTAATTTCTTTAAATCTTCTCCTCCATGTCTCTTGAACAATGTGTCATCTTTGGGGATGTAGGGCACCCTGTTTACCCACCTCTTGTCTCTCCATTGTTCTGAGTTATTGGCAATTCTGATTCTCCTTTGATTATTGAATTACTTGATTTTTGTTTAAACCTTACTTCATTAGGCCTGTCTTGTTTTCTCCCATCCCCAAGATTATTTTATACTTATTTTTTACATGTTTTGTATTTTCTTAACTTGTGTGGATATTACTTTCCATAGTAGAATGAAAGCTTTTTAAGGCACAGACTGTATTGTTTTTCCTTTTATGTTCCCAGTGTTTTGAACAGTGCCTTGACTTTTGTCATTGTATTGTTGTTGTTTAGTCATATCCAACTCTATGTGAATTCATGAATTTTTGTCTAGGCTAGTTTTCTTTGTAAAGATACTAGAGAACTTCACTATTTCCTTCTCCAGTGTGTCCCCATTTTACATATAGGAACTGAGGCAAATAGGAAGTAACTGACTTGCCCAGGATCACATAGCTAATAAGTGTCTGAGGTCAGAATTGAACTTTGTTCTTACTGTTTCCAGGCCTGGTACTCTACCTATTACACTATCTGGCTAACTAGAAGATATTTTTTTTAATGTTTGTTAATAAATTGATTGATGTGCCAATTACTTATAAATTACAAAAAGGCAAGTAAAATTGTTGATTAAATATGATTGATTTTTATTGATGTACATTATTTTATATGTCAAATTTAGAATATAGTAAAATTGTATTCATCATGGGTTGTAGGTGAATTGTATATGGCATTGGTGCTTCTAGAATAATTTATATGGCAGTTCCTTTTTACCCACTGAATAGGAATTTTAGAATAATTATATTAATATAGATAAGTATAACTGTTCTTTTCTGTAATATAAATACATACATACATACATACATATATATTATATATATATATATATGTTGCAGATTATAACTTAGTTTGTAGAATGTCATGTTCTTGATAGGTTTGGCTTTCTTAAAAAAATAAAAATTTGTTTTATCATGACTTCTAGAAATATACTGTGGCAAAAACAAGAACTATGCATATATACATATATGGTTAGTTTGGCTTGTGGATTTGCATAATCTTTGCAAAATACAATATGGTCTATATCAGAGCTTCTTAAATTTTTTCTACTCATAACTCTTTTTTGCCCTGAGAAATATTTATGTAACTCCAGGAATATTAGTATATAAAATGGATATACAAACCAAATTTTACTGATAAATCATAATTTTATGACTCCCCCACATACATTCACTTATAAGATCTTAAACAGAACTATAGCCTCCAGTTTAAGAAATAAAAAAAATTTTTGGATCAAACCCATAAATAATTTAGCAACATATCCAGAAATCTTAAGACTGAAAATATTTTTATTTGTACTCTCCCAAATGTGCACTGACTCTACCTGTATTTCCCTTTTTCTTTCACTGCCCCGCTATCCTAGAGTGTCCCCCTCAACCAAATGAAGACAACAAATGCAATGTACCCAGAGCTGTGTCTCAGTTTGAGAATCCAGAATTCCAAGAAGATTAAGTATAAAGGGACTATGAAAATAACCTGTTACACTTATTGTCTGCAGAAGAGAACCTTCACTGAATCTGTCCTAGGATACACCATTGTAGAGTAGAAGTGACCTTGGATTTTTGAAGATCAGATCTAGAAGATCTGAGTTTTGTCAGATCCTGGAAAACTAGAAAAGTTTTATATTTGGGCCCAGTGAGGGATTGTGCTTTTCACTCCAGGATCAGCCTAAGTAAATCTAGCACAGATCTTTACTAGGATGGCCCCAGGATAATAATTCAGTAAGCCTATGATCCTATTTGGAATGGAAATACTTGGGACATTCAGCATATTACCAATGTTGACTAATATGTGAGCAATTGTATAAAAGACATCATTGATGTCCAGGAAATTATATAGACTGCACAATTCATCCCCTCTTTCCAGCTTGGAAAACCACAAGATTACCTTGAAAGCATTTGGTGGGGTGTCTTTTGCAAATTTACAGAATGAGTAAGAAACTTAAGAAAATCCATTCATAGATGGACTACGATCTGAATTGGTAGTAAATGTTTTTGCATATATGAAATTCCAAACTTATCTAAGTATTTCTGGAAGTCAATTCTTAAAAAATTTTTTTTTCAAAATGATTTCATATATTTTTGCTGACCTTACTGTATTTACTGAATAATAAACTCCTAATTTAAGCCAAGGACCATATCGCATCTGAACTTTGTATCTCCCTTGTGCTTTATATATAATCTTTTGCATAAAGTAGATGTTTAATCAATGTTGTTGCACTTTTAAATCCTTTTACCTGTCCTATCTTAAATGATTTTATTCAGATAATGTATATACAATATTTTGCAAACCTTAAAATGCAAGATAAAGTGCAAAGTGAATTTGACTTATAAATAAATAATAGGTTAAGCAATAATAATAATTATTATTAGCTTATCTTTATCAATGAGGAAAGTCAAACCAGAAAGAGGAAATGTCTTGCTTGGACCTAAATAGTGACTAAGTTTCCCAATTCTCAGTGTTGTTTTATAAGAAGTAGAGTGGGTTAAATAGTTTATGTGCTTGGAAGCCTGATTTTTAGGTTTTAGAAATGAATAAAACTAAAATGAAAGTTGGCTCCAACTATTTATTTAACTCACAAAATAAGTTTTGATGTTTTATGAAGCAATATTCCAATTTCTGGGTAGAAAACCTCCGAGTCAGGAAACTTACCAGTTTATCATAACTGAAGAATGATGTTTAACATGATTCACAAGGATGTTATTTATAAATAAACACATAATCAATCTAAAATTCACACAATTCTTTTTAAGCCATATGGCTGATAACTATATCTTGATTTACACCTGTTTGCTGAACTCCAATACTGGAGTCAGTTGACCCTTTAATAAATAATCACCCAAAAAGTTACTGAATTGTAGTAATAAAGCAGCTGCTAAAGTTTCATAATAAAAAAACAGAATCCTCAAACTTAAGCTTGCCTTCCTCCCCCAAGCTGTTCCTACTCACAGTTTTCCCAGCAGTCTTTCCTCCCCTCAATTTTAATGATGCATTCATCACATGAGTTAAAGAATATTGAGTTAGAGGGGATATTATTATTATTTGTTATCATAATCTAACAATAACTTATCCTATATAACACTTTATATATAGTTACAAATACAAGTAACCTTATAGACATTATTTCAGTTGATTAAATACTGTCATTTTAGAGTTAGGAAATTAAAATTTCAACAGAGGAGTGACTTGACCAAGGTCATACAGTATATTAGTGACCAAGGAAAAGTGAAACCACAGACCTCCTACTTCTAAGTTTCCTACATTATTATGATGTCTTAAGAGTTCCAAAGTAGGGAGCTTAGGGAGAATCTAAGGTTAGGTACATTTTTGTCATCTTTCAATAAATTGCCTCTTGGTGATATATGGAGTAAAGGTGGGTGGCCTAAGAACAAATTCTTTTCCAAACAACTTTAAAATAATGCTTCAAAAGAAATTGTAATGCAAGAAAATCAACAAAATGACAGAGTGAAAACAATTTTCTAGCATAAGACAACTTTCGTTAGAAGGAAAGTCCCAAAAAAATGAGAATAGAATATAAACTATACCCCCTGTAAGCCAGCAATACGTTTTAGAAGTGACGGAATTAGCAGCAGTGGCTTCTTGAACTCTCAGCCCATAGATGCTAAGGGGATCAAACAACTAATCAGAAAGAGAAAACAAAGTATTCTTTATTGGGAATGTGCAGGACTTTATTGCACTGATCATACAGAGTTCAGATCACAGTCTCAAGGTGAGGAGGAGCATTAGCAGGAATAGGGACACTGGTCATAGTGCCAAGGAAGAATAGAGTACACTCACAAACCAGCACATAGTCCAGGAGAACACTAAGTTCACCTCTTCTTAGATTATACCACATTGGAAGAACTGAAAACTTATAGACCTCAAATGAAAACAGCAATATAAGAAAAGCTGTGTCTTGGATTAGTGCCCACCTCACCCCAGAATCAGAGCTCAACTTACTATGAAGTTAAAAGTCATGAGATAGCCTAGAAAGTGGGCAAACAACAAAAGAAGAACCTGATCATAGAAAGATACCATGGTGACAGTTGAGGTCAAAATACAAACTCAGTACAATGAAGTCCAAAACAGCTACACAAAGACACAAAGAAAAATGTAAATTGATCTCAACAGCCAAAAAGAATTCCTAGAAAAGCCCAAAAAAGGATTTTAAAAATAAAATAACTGAGGTAGAGGAAAATTAAGAAAATAAAGTAATGGAAGAAAATAATGAAAAAAATCAAAATCTTGGTAAAGGAAGCATGAAGGAAATATTGAATAAAATAATACCTTAAAAGCAGAATAAAAACAAAAATACACTAAAGGTAAGAACTTAAAAAGTAGAATTGGCCAAGTAGAAATAGAGGTTAAAAAAAAAAAAAAAAGCTCCATTGAAGAAAATAATTCCTGAAAAAATAGAATTGGGCAAGTTAAAGCTAATGACTCCATAATTTATCAAGAAATAATAATAATAAAAAAATACAAGGAAAAAGTAAAATATCTTATTGGAAAAACTGACCTGAAAAATAAAAAGAAGAGTTAATTTAAGAATTATTGTTCTAACTGGAAGCCAGTTTAAAAAAAACCCTACACATCATCTTTCAGGAAATTGTCAAGGAAAACTGCCCTGATACTTTAGAATCAGAAGATAAAACAGGAATATCATATCCAAATTCCAGGGTCAAAGAGAAAATATTGCAAACAGTCAAAAAAAACCAATTCAAATATCATAGAACCATAGCTGGGATAATACAAGAATTAGTAGCTTCTACACTGAAGGATTAGAGGGATTGGAATATGATATTCTGGAGGACAAAGGAGCTAGGATCACAACCAAAAATAACTTGCCAGTAGAACTGAGTATAGTACTTCAAGGGGAAAATTAGATTTTCAAGCACCTTGATTAACAGAAACAGATAGAAAATTTGACTTTCAAATATAAAACTTAAGAGAAGCATAAAAAGGTAAACAGAAAGAGAAATCTTAAGGAATTCAGTAAGGTTAAGCTGAATACATTCCTACACAGAAAGATGATGCTTGTAACTCGTAAAAACTTTATCATTCCTAGGACAATTAGAGTATACAGTGAAATAAGGTATAAGTATAAATTGACTATGATGAGATAGTATAAAAAATAAAAGGTGAGAGAGAAGAATGTACAGAGAGGAGAAGGAAAGAAAGAAGCAGAATAGGGTAAAGTATCTCACATAAAAGGGGCACAAAAGAGCTTATAAAATGGAAGGAACATGTGGAAAGGGGACAGACAATAATTGGATCTTAATCTGTTTGAAATTATTAAAAGAGATAATTCATAAGACATTCCCAGTCAGTTGAGTATAGCAATCTATTTTATTCCAGAGAGAAGCAGAAGAGGAAATAACAAGCAGGATGCTTTCAGAACACTATGAAGACTTACAGAAACTGATGAAAAATGAAGTAAGCAACACCAGGTAATAGCAATACTGCATGATTAAACGTGAATAACTTAACTAGTCTCAGCAATACATTGATCTAAGATAATTTTGAAAGACTTATGGTGAAAAATGTTATCCATTTCCAGAGAAAGAACTGATAAAATCTGAATGAAAAAAATATATTATTCTTTTAAACTTTATTTTTCTTGGTTTGTTTGTTCATTGTTATTATTCTATCTTCTTTGGCAATATGACTAATAGGGGAATATGGTTTCTAGAACTGTCATGTATAACCTACATCAAATTGCTTGCCTTGACAATAAGAGAGGTAAGAGAGAAAGAAAATTTGGAACTCAAAATTTTAAAAGTCAAATATAAAAAAATTGCTTTTACATGTAATTGGAAAAAATAAATGGATTGGTACTTTACATATAAAATGATATCATGAAAGTTATAAAATTTTAAAGTTTGTGAAAGAAAAAACATTCTAAAATCTGTCAAAGATGGATTTTATGGCTGTTTAAGCCATTTTCTTAGAGATTCTTGACCATTAGAATTTCCCCACCAATCAGAAAAGCCCAGTCCCAAGCAATATACAGTTTATATTTTATAGTAATCAGGAAATGAAAAATGAAAGGCTACATAGCTTTCAACTAAGGTTTTTGAATTACTGATAAAAGAAAAGTATTGTGAGACATCTTTGGGGGAGATCTGTTTTCTGGCAGAAATGAAGACTCTATCTCTTTATTTGGTTAATAATAAACAAAGTGATCCCCCTCAACTGCTTTAATCACTAATAATTGAAGATGCACTTCCACTGTAGAACTAGCTACAAGTTCTATCTCCTTGAGGAATTATGATTATCATCTACATTAAGTCAATGATTCTAAAGAAATGAAGCATCTTAGACCAAGGATACCATAACAACATTAATCCTTAAGTTTTGTTATCTATCAAAAGGTCTTTGTACTATAGGATTCCATAAGGTTGAAGGGATGATGGAGGTATTGTGGTCTGACCTCCTCATTTTGAGAAAAGATGAAATTGTTGTGAATCATTGGTAGATACTCATCAATCTCTCTGAAAACACTCTCCCCCTTCCTTTCAGGTTAACCATTTTTGAAGTTTACAAAGTTTAAAATTTAAAGTTTACAAAGCACACAGGGATTTTACTAATACTAACCAGAAATTAGATTTAGAATCTTTATTACCTATTATTCAGAATGATATAGTCTTCAGTAATTTTCCATGAGTGGGAAGGAGAAGTGTAAAAGAAGAAGGAATTCTTTTTTGTTGTTGTTGTTGTTGTTGTTGTTGAGGCAATTGGGGTTAAGTGACTTGCCCCGGATCATATAACTAGGAAGTGTTAAATGTCTGAGGCCAAATTTGAAGTTGGGTCCTCCTGATTTCAGGGCTGGTGCTCAATCCCACTGCAATAACCTAGCTGCCCCTGAAGAGTCATTCTTAAAATATATCTCAAAAACATTTCTAGATAGAGGGGCCAAACAAAAGCCAAAAAGACAGTTATGGCCCATTTATCCAGGTTCTCTAAGTCAATATATCTTTGTTTCATTCTTTGGACTTTTTAATAATCTGCTATCATTTTAAACAGAGAATAAGTTCAGAAAGGAAGTGAAAATTTTATATAAGCACATCATTTTTACCAATAAACACTGAAACCATTCTACAAGTCCTAAGTCACCAAACCAGAATAATAGAGGAATGGGAGTTGTTATATTCCTCTCTAACAAATTCTCTATTTCACTTACTAAAGTAGATATTACCAATCTTTTCCTCTCTTCAAGTCTCCCATACCATATTCTTCTCTTAACCTTTCAAATGAGGACCTGGTCTCACACTTAACAGAGAAATTTTAGTCTAGTCACTATAAGTTTCTTCTTCCCTTCTCTACATCTCAAAACCCTTTGATGTTATCCCTTATTTTCTCTTCCTTTTCTCCAATCTCTGATGATTATATATCCTTCTCAATAGTCAATGCCTGTATATGTACCTTTGATCTCCTTCCCTCTCAGCTCTTCTAAAAAATTGCCTCCAATCTATACTTCAGTCTTCAATCTCCTTATCTAATAATTCCTTCCTTGTTTCCTACAAGAGCCCTCACAGGACCCTATTACTATCCTTTATCATATCAATTATCATCTTAGAAAAAAACCTCACTGAACTCTTTATCTATTCATATCTCTCAGTCCTTTTCTTTCTGATTTCCCACCTTGCTCAATTGAAACTGTTCTCTCCAAAGTTTCCATTGTTCTTTTAAGAAATAAATCTCATGACCTTTTCTCAGTTTTCTTCTTTCTTGATCTCAAAAAGAATTTGATATTCTTAATCTTTTCCTGGATATTCTCTATTCCATGGGTTTTCTATACTATGGTTTTTTGATTCTTCTACCTTCCAGATCACTGACTCAGTCTCTTTGGCTACAACCTGGCCCATAATCATGGAATAGGATTCTTTCTTGGGCTCCCTCTTCTCTTTATGTTCTCTCTTGGTGATTTTATCAGCTCTCATGTAGTCATATGACTCCTTCAATCTTTGGATCAAAGATTTGCATGAAAGCATAGATAGCATGTTTTAGCACCCTTGCAAATGGTACAAGGCAACAAAGGATATCTTATTGGTAGAGTAACAGAATCAGGAAGCAAAATTATTTTGACAAACTGGAACAATGATTGGTCCAAGGTAACAAGATGGGATTGAATAGGAATAAAGATAATATCTGTTTGTATTTTTATTTTTTTAAATCAATAGACAAGTATAGCATGCACAAATACAGAAAAGGGGTGGAATCAATTTAATAGAAGCTCCTGGTTGGGTTTTATTGTTGTTGAGGTTTTTATTTTGTTTTGTTTTAAGACCCAGGGGTTTCAGATGAGTATCAGTTCAATATGAGTCAATAGTGGGACACAGAAACCTCCCCAACCTCTAAAAAAAAAAAAACGTAGTTTGCATGATTCAAAATAGAATGCAGATGTTAAGGGAGAGGGCAGAAGAATGCAGCTGTATCACCATAGTTGATTTTAGACTCTATTTGTGTTGAGACATGCACTATATTTTAACAAAGAATTTGGTTTTTTTATAATTATTTTAGCCACTGGGGACAGAAATCTTTTTTAAAAGTATCACCTAGATCTTTTTAATCTTACAAGAAGATACTAAAGAATTAATTGAGGGTATCCTGGGGAAGAGAGATTAAATACATTGTGTTGCTCTGAAGACACAAATGTCACCAATCAGTAGCAGTTACAAAAAAAGGAGTCTCAAACATGAAGATGGAATCACTGAGAAACTACTCCAATATGTATCTAAATAAAAATCTTCCCCTACAACAATACTTAAAAAGTAATCCCCCAGCCTTCACTTAAAGGTAGCTAATGAACTAAAACCACTACCTCCCAAGGTAGCTTATTCTGCTTCTGAATACCACTAATCATTAAAATGTACATAGTAATAATGCCTTGAAACATGTCTCTCAACTTATACTCATTATTACTAGTTCTTTCTGTGGCAAAGTAGAGTAAGCTAATACCTCTTTCCTAGGACAATCCTTTGGATACTCAAAGATGGCTATCATATCCCCCCTAAGGTTTTTCTTTTCTAGATTAAACATTTTCAGTTTCTTCCTTATGCTGCATGGTTTCAAGATCCTTTATCATTCTGGTCACCCTCCTCTGGAAGCTTTTTATCTTCTTGATGTTCTTTCTGAAATGTGTTACCCAGAAATAAACACAAGAGCACAATTGTGGCCTGGTCAGGGCTGAGTACAGCTGAGTCATAATTTTCCCTTAGTCTGGATACTCAAGTCAGACTAATAATGTATTAGCTTTTTTAAATCATCATCTCACACTGACTCATATTGGACCACTAAAACAGACACATGAACTTCTGTCTATCCTATGAACAGAAGTTCATAGTTTATCTGTCTAACCACAGCTTCATCATCTGGTTCTTCTGAATTTCACTTTTAAAAAAAAGTTCAAATGTAAGATTTTGCACTTTGTCCATATTACCTTCCATCTTTCTTAAATTCAGCTTAACATTCTAGATTATCAAAATCTTTTTTAGAGCCTGATTCTGTTATCCAATGTAGTAACCATGCCTCCCAGTTTGGAGACATCTTTCATTCATGCCTTCATTTAAATTTTTGGGTCTTGAGTCCATCTGGTAAAACTAGGGATTTCCACTCAAAAATTCACAAGTTTTTTTTTTTTAATTCCTAAAATAAATATAATTACAAAGGAAACTAGTTATAGTGAAAATAAATATTTGATTTTCCATGTAAGTACATGAACTCCCTCATAGCTATCCCTGCTCTAAGTCATTAATAAGAAACTTTAGCAGCTTGAGCTATTGAAAAATGCTAAGTGTAGGGTTGGAAATTCCTCATCATTAGAAATATGTGAGCAAGAGCCAGATGATGGCTTTTCAGGTATACTATCAAGGGGATTTTCATTCATAAACTGGTCTAGAGCAGCGGTGTCAAACTCAAATAGAAATATGGGTGATTAATACAAAAGGATCCTTGCAGCCACATATTAACTAAGAAAACCATGTGCATTTACATTTCTCTCCTTTTATTAATATAACAATGCATAAAAATCAGATAGGAATTATATTTTAATCTTGTCCAGGATATACTCAAAGGTATTGTGGGCTACCTTTGGCCTGCAGGCCTTGTTTAACACGTCTGATCTAAAGGAATTCTAAGATCCCTTGCAACTCTGATGAACTCTATCTCTTTGATAACTCTTCATATGCTTTTAAATAATCATCTCTAATCCCTTCACACCAAAAACCTTTCTAGAACCTTTATCAGCCTCAATTACCATGCTATAATAAAACCATCAGGTACCTAAGTGGCACAGTGGGCCTGAAGCCAAGAAGAATCATATTACTGAGTTCAAATCAGACCTCGGGTACTTACCCTATTTACCTCAGTTTCTTATCTGTAAAATTAGCTAGAAAAGGAAACAGCAGATCACTTCAGTATGGGTCACAAAGAGTCAGACAATAGTGAAAAAAAAAAGTGATTCAACAGTAACAATGAAGCCATGCCATTGGAACCTGGCCAATTATATAAGATTACTTGTTTCCATGCTAAACAATCCCAGATTGTGATGTTTTCAAAGTTCTTATATCTATTTTTTATAGTTCTTCTGCTTCCTCTATTACTATTAGACTGATTGCCACCACTTTTTCCCCAATTCAATTGAACAAATATTTATTAATTCTGATCTGACGTGTTTCTAATTCTTAATATGTGTGACTCTAGCAGCCCTTCCCCATTTCTAAATTGCTGTTTTTAATCTTTTGTGATTTGGGAAATCACAGAAGTTAAAGAGTGGAAGCAACAGAAATCTAATCCTACCCTTTCGTTTTGGAATGAGGAACCTAATAGTGAGATAAAATAACATGTATAAAGTAAATAATAATAATAAAAAAAAAAAGAATAAATGATAGCCAGTCTTTCCTTTGTCCTAGTCAGACCTCATCTGTATTGTCCTGGTCAGACATCATTTCTGAGTGTTCCATGTTACAAATGACATTGATTCAATTTGTTCTGCTTGTTCCTAAAGGATGAAACTAAAACAGTGAGTAAAGTTGAACAGAAGCAAATTTTAACTCAACTCAAAGAAAAAGTACCTAACAATTTAGATATCTAAGACTGGAATGAGATGACTCTAGACCTTGACTTCACTCCTACAAGAGCCCACTAGCAAAAAAGCTGGATGGCCACTTGGGCTCTATGGGGAAGGACAGCATGACAAAATGGAAAGTTATAGTGGTAATCAATATCCTTATGTTCAAATTCCAGCTCTTCCATTTCCTATCTTATGACTTAAGGAAAGTCATTTAACCTTTTGTGTCCTAAGTTTCCTGATCCTATAAATGAGGAGACTGAGGTAGAGGATATTTAAAGTCTCTTCAGATTTATATTTATATTCCTGAATTGTAAAAGAGGTTCTTTGGCCTCTCTTCAGCTCTTGACACTATTATTGCTCATCCTTTTCTCTTTGACACTTTTTTTTTCCCTAGGTTTTTGTAACATTTATTTTTCCTATCTTTCCTTTTCAATATTTTTCTTAATTTTCATCTAGGTCAATCCTGCTAACCATAGGTGTCTCCTTAGCTTCTTTACTGAGTCCTCTTCCCCTTCTAAGCTAGTTTGCTTGGTGACTTAATAAGCTCTCATAGATCCAATTATCATCTCTATTCATACTGTTCTCTAATCTATTTGTCCTAGTACAGATTTTCTTCATACT
This sequence comes from Sarcophilus harrisii, assembly GCF_902635505.1. Classification (NCBI taxonomy): domain Eukaryota; kingdom Metazoa; phylum Chordata; class Mammalia; order Dasyuromorphia; family Dasyuridae; genus Sarcophilus; species Sarcophilus harrisii. Next base: position 436,582,232 of record NC_045427.1, on the reverse strand, counting down.
TACAATCTTGGAACTCCAGCTGCCTACTGAATTTCTTAAATTGGATATGTCACAGGTATCTTAAACTCTACTTGTCCAAAAACGAATTCATTATCTTTTCCCCTTCCTCAAACCCTCCACTCTAATTTTTCCCTATTGCTATTGATACCATCATCCTCCCTGACAACCAAGCTCCCAGCCTAGGTTTGATTCTTTTCCTCACTCTCTCTCACCCACACCACATCCAATTTATTACTAAATTCTGCTATGTCTGTTTTCACAATTTCTTTCATATGTTTCCCCTTCTTTACTCTTCCCATGCTACCACCATCGTGCATGCTTAGATTACTGCAGTAGCTTTTTTGTAGGTCTCCCTGATTCATATTTCTTCCCCATTCCATCCTCCACATTCTTTCTAAAAAGGTTTTTTTCAATCAAATGAAGGTGGCTTAGCTGTACCAGATCTAAAATTATATTAGAGAGCAGCAGTTACCAAAACTATTTGATATTGGCTAAGGAATAGATTAGTTGATCAGTGGAATAGATTAGGTTCAAGGGATAAAACAGTCAACAAATATAGCAACCTAGTCTTTGACAAACCCAAAGATCCCAGCTTTTGGGATAAGAACTTACTGTTTGATAAAAATTGCTGGGAAAATTGGAAACTAATATGGCAGAAACTAGGCATTGATCCATACTTAACACCGTACACCAAGATAAGGTCAAAATGGGTTCATGACCTAGGCATAAAGAATGAAATTATTAATAAATTAGAGGAACACAGGATAGTTTACCTCTCAGACCTGTAGAAGGGGAAGGACTTTATGACCAAAGCAGAACTAGAGATCATTACTGATCACAAAATAGAAAATTTCAATTATACCAAACTGAAAAGTTTTTGTACAAACAAAACTAATGCAGACAAGATTAGAAGGGAAGCAATAAACTGGGAAAATATTTTTACAGTCAAAGGTTCTGATAAAGGCCTCATTTCCAAAATATATAGAGAATTAACTCTAATTTATAAAAAATCAAGCCATTCTCCAATTGAAAAATGGTCAAAGGATATGAACAGACAATTCTCAGATGAAGAAATTGAAACTATTTCTAGTCATATGAAAAGATGCTCCAAGTCATTATTAATCAGAGAAATGCAAATTAAGACAACTCTAAGATACCACTACACACCTGTCAGATTGGCTAAAATGACAGGAAAAATAATGATGATTGTTGGAGGGATGCGGGACAACTGGGACATTGATGCATTGTTGGTGGAGTTGTGAACAGATCCAACCATTTTGAGAGTGGTTTGGAACTATGCTCAAAAGTTATCAAACTTTGATCCAGCAGTGTTACTACTGGGATTATATCCCAAAGAGATTATAAAGAAGGGAAAGGGACCTGTATGTGCACAAATGTTTGTGGCAGCCCTTTTGTAGTGGTAAAAACTGGAAACTGAATGGATGTCCATCAGTTGGAGAATGGCTGAATAAATTGTGGTATATGAATATTATGGAATATTACTGTTCTGTAAGAAATGACCAACAGGATGATTTCAGAAAGGCCTGGAGAGACTTACACGAACTGATGCTGAGTGAAATGAGCAGGACCAGGAGATCATTATATACTTCAACAACAATACTATATGATGACCAGTTCTGATGGACCAGGCCATCCTCAGCAACGAGATCAACCAAATCATTTCCAATGGAGCAGTAATGAACTGAACCAGCTATGCCCAGAAAAAGAACTCTGGGAGATGACTAAAACCATTACACTGAATTCCCAATCCCTATATTTATGCACACCTGCATTTTTGATTTCCTTCACAAGCTAATTGTACAATATTTCAGAGTCTGATTCTTTTTGTACAGCAAAATAACAGTTTGGTCATGTATACTTAATGTGTATCTAATTTATATTTTAATATATTTAACATCTACTGGTCATCCTGCCATCTAGGGGAGGGGGGGGGTAAGAGGTGAAAAATTGGAACAAGAGGTTTGGCAATTGTTAATGCTGTAAAGTTACCATGCATATATCCTGTAAATAAAAGGCTATTAAATAAAAAAAAAATAAAATAAAAATAAAAGGTTTTTTTCTTTAGCACAAGTCTGACTGTGTTACCTATCTATTTGATCAATTCCAGTGACTCCCTATTTTACCCAGGATAAAATTCTCTGTTTGGTTTTTAAAAGTCTTTTATAACCCAACATCTTCCTTCCTTTCTGCTCTTCTTATACCTTGTTCCCTTCCATGTTCTCTGAAATTCAGTGACAATGGTTTCCTTGCTGCTCATGAACCATTCCATTTTTCAATTCTGAGAATGTTCACCTTGGGTTCTCTCTTCCTGGAACACACACACACACACACACACACACACACTCACTCTCTCTCTCACACACACACACACAACCACACACACACATTCACACACTCACTTATACACACATACTCTCTCTCTTTCTCTCTCCCTCCCTCGCTCCCTCTCTCCTATCTTCATATCCTGATTTCTCTGACTTTCTTTGGACTCTAACCTAAAGTTCGACCTTTTTAAGAAGTCTTTGATAGTCCTCCTTAATCTTAGTGTGCTCTCTGAAATTATTTTCAATTTAGTTTTTGTATGTATTTTGTTTATACATAGTTCTTTTCATTTTTTTCTCCTATTAGACCGGGAACTCCTTGAGATCAGGGGCTGTTTGTTGCTTTTCTTTTTATTCCTAGAATTTAGCACAGTGCCAAGTGCATAGAAAGTGCTTAAAAATGCTTCTTGACCTGAATAGGGAGAGGTAGGATTCAGTCACCTTCCAACACTGAAATTTTTCAATTATCTAATTTGGCCCTGCACTTAGAAAGACATTATAACCACTTACATCATACTATACTTATACACTTGGGCCCCCAAATCTCCCAATATCTTTCTTGGATATATGTTCTTTCATTCATCCCCTCTTTATCCAAGAGTCTTTCCTTTCTCCCCCTTCCTCCAATCCCAAACTCATTTCTAGACCTCACATTCCTCTGCCATAATCTCTTGGACAAGGGAGTGAGGGGAAAATATTGGATTAGGTTTTAATTCTCTGACACTCATTTGTTGTCTTGGTTTTTACCTCTCTGGGCCTCAATTTCTTAATTTCATTCTTTCTGGAAGATGGATGAGACTTATTAGAATCCAGAGAAGGATGTGTGAACTGAATGAATTTATAGATCATGGATTTGTATCTGAAAGTAATCATAGAGATTATCTAGTAAAATTCATTTTACACATTAGGAAACTGAGGTTTAGAAAGTTTAAATTATTTTTCCAAGGTCACAGAATCATAGGTAGGAATTTGGATCTGAGTCTTTCAACTCCAAATCCATTTATCATTCCACCAATCCATACAGGGGCACCATGGAGGCAATATAATTATTCCATTAGGAGTTTTCAAAGACTAACCTCCTCCCTTCCAGCTAAGAAGAGAAAGGTTCATCATATAAGATCGGGCCACAAAAAAGATACTTTTTTATCTTAACAGCTCTACCAAGGCAGAAATAAATACATTGTGATATGATTTGGGGAAGATAGTACCCTAGAAACCGAAATTTATATATTTTTTTTGTTTTGTGACCTATTAGTTCAGTGAGGTTGGGCAAGTCATTTTATATGCCCCCAACTCAGTTTCCTAATTTATAGAAGGAGAGTGATAATACTGAGGCTGCCTAGTTCACAAGGTTATTGTTAAGGTGAAATAAAGTAATAAATATAATAATAATATGATATTGTTGATGGTGTTCCTTCTTTTTCAAAGAGGACCATTGACATCAGAAAAGTGATATCTTGACTTGCAAGTGAATTGTATTTAGTGAAGCAGAGCTATGCACTCTCTCCTCTGTAGTCATCAGAATACAATGTCAAGATGATGGGGCATGGCACAGAATGTAGCAGAAGACCTGATCGTCTTACCTTGGTCTTCTTAAGCTAAAGTCTTTCCCAAGTCTCAGTTTGTCTGAGGCAATACTCATTCAGAAGATAAAGGCTATTTAAAAACCGAGGTAAAAGATGGCCTACTTTGGTTTCACCTTCCATAATTGAACATTTTCCAGTTTGGGAGGATATGCCAGAGCTTGCATTATATTGACAGAGCTTTTAAGAACCCAAGGTCACTTTCAGGACAAGATGATCACTGGAGAGGATTTTAAAATCAACACATAGAAAATAGCTTATTAATGCCTGATAGGTGGATAAATTAGTGAATTAGCAAATGAAAGAATTAAATAACCAAGATGATCACAATATTTACTTAGCTAGACAATTCTCAGGACACTTAGTATTTTTATTGGAGGAAAGATCCAAAGGCTATTGTTATTCCCCACATGTCTATCAAGAGTAGAATTTCTTAAACTAAGTTTCACAGAAACCTAAAAATTACTATGAATAGGTTTCAATGTGCATGACTTTAGACTAGAAGAAAAATTACAGCCTTATTTTTACTAACCTCTAACTAAAATTTAGCATTTCCTACAATTACAGAAGTAGGCAACAAAACCTGATTCTGATAAGGAATCTATAAGCAGACTGCACCAGAGATGCACCAGACTGCAAAAGAGATCAAAGACATATACAAAACATATATATATATATATATATATATATATATATATATAAAATCTCTCGATCTAGAATGAGACGAAAACTGGATAAGGAAATAGTAAGTAAAAGTGAAAAAAAGGGGGAGTTCTAATTCTGGCTAAGAAATAGAGAAAGGACTTCCCAATAGTTTCCTTTTGAACCAAAGTTATTTATTTGCATGAAAAGTCTCTACACACAAGCCTGGAAAATCTAGGTTCTTTTTGTTCTTTCCCCTCTCATCATCTGCACAAGAGCAGACAGCTGACCAGACCCAAGACCATCATACTAACATACCTAATGACATTTAAAAACAGAAGCTCTGAGAGGGAACATACGATTGAGTAATCAAAGTTGATTATCAATGCAGTCTTTGTATTTTTGTTTCAATTTTGAAGTTTTCCAAGCAGAACCAAAATCTCCATTTCTTCCTCTTTCTGTCCTGTCCTTCTTTCCTTCTCTCTCTCTCTCCCTCTTTCCTTCTCTCCCCCTCCTCTATGTTTCTTTGTCCCTTTGTGTTCATGATCATTCTCTCACTCTTGTTCTCTTACTTTCTCTCTTGTGCACTCTCTTTCTCTGTCTCCCTCTCTGTCTCTCTCTCTGTGTCTCTCTGTGTTTCTCTGTTTCTGTCTGTCTCTCTATGTCTCTCTCATTGTCTCTTCCTCTGTTTCTCTGTCTCTTTCTGTATGTTTCTGTCTATCTGTCTCTCTCTCTCTTTTTATCTGTCTCTCTCTCTGTCTCCCTCTGTGTCTATCTCCCTCTCTGTCGTGTCTCTCTCTCTGTCTCTGTCTGTGTCTGTCTGTCTGTCTCTCTCTCTCTCTCTCTCTCTCTCTCTCTCTCCCCCTATACTTCCCTTACCTCCCTTTTTATCACCTCCCTATAGGGAGAAAAGAAGCATGATCCCCCTGTAACCAAGCTAGTCTTAGCTAAAAGTTATATCTACAGAATCCTATACGCAAAACTCAGTTGACATTTAGTTAAATTTGTTGAATTAAATTGAATTCTCTTTTAATGGAGGGAGAAATTAAAGCGTCAAAGAGGTTAAATGATTTGCCCCCAAAAAATTTATCTAAAAAATAAACTTAGCTAGGACTCCACACTAGAGCTTCTTATTCTAATTATGATTTCCCAGAAGTCTTCACTACTAAATCATCCTCCTAAATGTGAAAGGATTAACCTAAGGCTTTATTCTCAGTTAGCTTTGCCAGAAAACTGACATTCAAAGTTTTCTGCTTCATTTCCACCATGTAGGCCCATTGGGCTTTCTTTCACCAAGGAATCCAATGAACTCATGCTTCTAGATGAGGAAAAGTCCTGCTTCCTGACCTTTCTGAGATATCAAACACTATTTCCTTCCTCATCCATTTGCATGAAGTTAATCTTTCATATACATTAATGATTATTTTCACCTCTCTCCAAAATGAATTACTATGCAGTTCTGATATTTGCATATATAACCATAAGAGGTTGGTTTGAAACAAAGTTTGGACATGTGAGAACATTCCCTCCCACCTTTAGAATTTGGGAGTTTCCTGCCAGTTCTATCCATGCCTATTTTTACTATAATCAAGTAGTTCCCACTCCTTAATCACTGTTCTAGGTTTACTGTTACAGAAAGGTAAAAGGGAGAGAAAGGAATGAGTAAGAACACATGACTCAACTATCCCAGGCTTGTCCAACAGCAAAAAAAAAAGAAAGAAAGAAAGAAAGAAAGACACTTTGGCTTGGATTAGCCTAGGGTAATAGTTCCAATTAATGTCAATAATCTTTCTTTTCTACTAAAAGGTTCAAAGTTATTAATAAAAATAGCCACAAGTTTCTCTCTTACCTTCAGCTCAAAGACCCCAAGTCAAGAAGAAATCCTGACTTTTAGATCAAATCCTTATCCTGTTCTAATAATGTATCATCATACCTATTCATTTAGCAGTATGTTCCCACTTAACCCCTGATTTTAAGAGTTCTTTCTTCATGAACAGAGTCTTTAGCCATAGTAGACATTTGTGCAATGCTCAGAATCTAGTCTTTCTCTTGAATCACCATTGCTGCTGCTCTCCTGGTTGCCCCTAGTCTGGGTCTTCTTGGTAGCTTCAAAATAGCCAGAGCTGCTATAACCGTTAACATTTCTCTTAAACCAAAAAGTCAACACTCTCTCCTGACCACTCATGCTCATACTGTTTGCCCTAAAGGTCACAAAACTCACTTTGTCCACAGATTCTCTCCCAGAATGAAAACCAAAGAATTCTCTGTCCAGAACTACAACTCTCAGAGTTCATGGTTGGGTTTCAACACTTTACAGTTTCTCCCAGAATGGGAAGAAAAATAGCTTGTCCCTTTAAGACACCTTTTAAAATCTTAACTTTTTAAAACCTTACCTTAATTGATGGAATAAATCGAAAATGGCTACTCCTACTCACAAGCTTCTTCAGTATTTCTCTGTTCTTGGCAGGAATCAGTACCTGGATAGCATCTGAAATGATACACCAAGACTCAGTCTTACAATATCTGTACATTAATTGTTTATTGTTTTCTTACAACTTTATAGTACTATATGACTTCTAAAGTGCTCCCAATTAATCTCCTTTGAGTCTCTCAAACTCTTTGATGTGGATAGTACAATTATTATTATTCCCATTTTCTGATAAGGAAATTGACATTAAAGAAAGTCACTTCATAAATAAAAAGCAAACTCTAAAATGTATAGGCACTACATCAGTACTTCCTTTGAGAAGCATGGAGATTAAAGGCTGATTCCAAATTGTTGATTGACCACATTGTCTCTCCCTCACACATACACCCTGCCCCCCTTCCTCTTTCTGTAGTCTCTTATTTTTCCATTTCTCCATTTTATTGTCAAATTAATGTATGTTTAGAGACTATCAATGAATATTTATTTTTGTTTATTGCCAGAGTAAACTGGGACAGGAAGAAATGTATAATTTCTTCAATAAATTTCTGCCTTCACAAACTGCTCTTATCTATACTCTATGCTATGCAAGTTCACATTATCACATGACTGGACCATTTCAATAACTTGTTGATCTCACTGCTTCAAGTCTCTCCACACTCCAGTCTATCCCTCACTCAGCTATCAAAATGGTCTTCCTTAATCACAAGTCTGAGGATTTCACTGACCCCTCCATCCCAATCAATAAACCCAAAAATATAAGGGGCTCCCTATCACCTCCAAGATCAAATATAAAACCCTCTGTTTATCATTCAAAGACCTTTATAAACTTCCTCCTCCTCCCTTTTCAATCTTCTTACACACTACATCTACTTCATACACCATTCAGAGAAACTATTCTCTTTAATGTTCTAGAGCAAGGTGCTCCATCTCCAAATTACAGTTGTCCCCCATGCTTAGAAGGCTCTCCTTACTTCTCTCTGCCTTCTGGCCTCCCTGGATTTTTTTTTAAATCCAAGCTTCCTTCAAGTGTCACATTCTACAGCCTTTGTTGGTCTCTCTTAATATTACTGCCTTCCCTTCAGATTATCTCCAACTTATCCTATATTCATTCTAATTTTACAGAATTGATTGCCTGTTATCTCTCTCATTAGCTTATGTATTTCTTGAGAACAGGGACCATTTTTGCCTTTTTTTTTTTTTATTCTCAGCACTTAATACCTGACACATAGTAAGCATTTAATAAATGCTTGCTTGTTGACTCACTCAGTAAACATTAAGCTCATAGGTACTATCCTGGGCATAGATAGAGGGTGGGAGGAAGTTTAAAGAGATTAGATTTCTGATCTCTTGGAGCTAAAAATCTAATGACATAGTCCTCAGATCAGAGATAGAATTAGGATCAGAATCTTGGTTTATTAAGGCCCAATCCTGTATTTTTTCCTTATACTATGAGGTTCAGAAACAAAAAAATCAAACAAATAAATACATCATTGATTGTGCTTCAATCAGTCAACAAACATTTATTACTTACTTTCAATGTGTCTGGCACTGTACTACTAAGGATACAAAGAATAGCAAAAACACAATCCCTGACCATAAATAGTTTCCATTCTAATAGAGGCAAGAACAAGCAAATAATTGTACATATAGGCCAAGGGAAGGCATTATTAGCAAGAGACTAGACTGAGAAAGGATACCTGCAAAAGGTGGATTTGAACTGAGTTTTGAAGGAAGCCAGGAGGCAAAGATGAAGAAGAGCATTCTGAATGATTCTCTCAAGATAAGTTTCTTGAGAGGAAAGAAATCCTTACCAAGAAGAGAAGAAAAGGTATGGGATGACAGCTTCCAGAAGTGGTAGTATCATGAGGACTTTGTTCTTAAGGCTAGGAGAGATATTTCCATGTTTGTAGGCTACAGGGACGAAGTTAGTAGAAGAGGGGAGATTGAAGGTAAAAATGGAGGCAATCTGCTGGAGATGAATGGGATAGGATGAATGAGATCAAGAGTACATGTCAAAGGGTATATCTTCACCCAAATATGAGCTACCTATTGATTTTAAAAAGTCTCCAAATAGAGAAAAATATTCATAGCAATATTTTTTGTAATAGCAAAGAATTGGAGGGAGTAGGGGAGTAGAGGCAATCAATGAAGGATTGGTTAAATTCTGGTACATGAATGCAATGGAATATTACTGTGGTATAAGAGATGCTAAAAATGATGAATATGGTGAAGCATTAAAAGATCTATATGAACTGATACAGAGTGAAGTAACTAGGATAATATATACAATACAAAGAAACAACATCCACTATTAATGGAAAGAACAGTCCAAAAAAAAAAAAATTACAAAGAACAAGGATGGTTTGAAAGAAGAGATATGAAAAGACACTCCCACCCTACCACTTTGTAGACATAGAAGGTCCAACAATATGGTACTCTACATATTTTCAGACTTTCTATGTATATTTCAATTATTTTGATTTTTCCCTCTTTTTTTCTTTTTTGTTTGTCTTAAAAATGTTGTTAGTTATTTGAAATGATTCTTTGAGAGGGAAAGGAGGTATCTTAGAAGAAATTATGGTGATATAAACAAATAAGATCAATAGAAACAAAATATTTAAAAAGAATATGGGTCACTTCTTCATAGCCCATGAAGACTGAGGTGAAGGAGGAAAGACTAGGGAGAGATTTCCAAGTCATGTGAGATAAGAAGAGGAGATCTCAGAAAATTATCTCATTTTTTTACATGAAGTGGGGTTCTTAGATGACAGGGTCTAGGGGAAGGGAGGAGGTTTGCCATGAGAGACTCAAGAAAAAGTAAAAGGGTTTAGAATAGCCACTGTGTTAAGTGAAAGAGCAATTTGATTATGGAAGCATAAAAGAATCAGCTTGCTGCAGTACTCTAATGAGAATACTGTTGAGATAGTTGATTCAATCTGCAAGTTTTGTAACTTCACTAGCCATGAACAGAAACAAAGATAGGAATTTGGAAAGATATGAACAACAAGATAAGGGGTCAAGGAACTAGAGTGAAGAATAGAGTTGAATTGTTTCACCAAGGAATCAAGAGAGGAAAGGTAAGAGAGTTGTCACTTATAGAAGGATGATGGCCTGAAAAAGAACTGACTGGTAGAAGGATTGTAGGTCACTATGGGATTAAAGAATGGAGTTAGGGGTCATAAAACAAAAGGAAACATAGAATGAATAAAGTTAGGACCAGAAAAAGGAATTTTGGAACAGTAAATAAAACACTTGTGGGTGATAGTCAAGTCAAAAACATGATCTTCTCTGTGTGTATCAGAGGTGAAATGGAGTAGTAGGGTCATGGGAACTGAATAGATTGAGGAACCGAAAAGCATGAATATTTTGATGGATATATCTTCAATCCCCCTTGTATGAGAGCAGAAATTGGAATGGAAAGTAAAAAATGTAAGCTGGACATTGAAATCATTAGAAAGAAAGAATGTTCTTATAAATAAGGGTTACAAATATCTGGATTGGATGATAAATTGGAATAGTGTGAACCTCAAAGAAGAAGAGATTGTTGAGTAATAGAATTGCAGTATTATAAAGGGAGAGTCTGAAAGTAGCAGTCGGGAGCAAGAAGTATTGCCAACTCACCTACCAGGACCTATAGGAGCAGGGAAAGGTGGGATACATAAGGAATGGTAAACTAATCTATTCCACTGACTTCTTTTGGTTTTGTTTTGTTTTTATCTAACAAGAGTTCTGATGTTATTATGTAATATGATTTGAGATCTGAAAATGTTGATATAATACTAATGTTGAGAATAATTTGGGTATTACCATCATTTCAACTATATTGGCATGAACCAGACATGAATATTAAATCTATTTGATTATTTAGATCAACCTATACTTCAATAAATATTATTCTGTAACCATATGTATATAAATCCTGCCTTAGTAAATAACTGACATCTTTTTATAGCTATTTTAAATAGAATTTCTCTTTCTATATTATCATCTTTGTTTTTGTAAATAATGTGAAGGAAACAGAAAATAGAGAAAATAAAATACTATAGAAACCTAACCAGCCCATTCTAAAAAAGAGAAACTGAATGAGCCATAAATGAACAAAAGGGAAAGGGCATATTTCCTAGACAAGATGAATTTACAAGTAAATTCTCAAAAATGCTTAAAGAGCCATTCTTAGATTTTACAAACTCAAAGATTTAGAGCTGAAACGGTCCATAGAGAACTTGAAAGTCAACCTCCTCATCTTATAGATGAAAAAAAAAAAAAAAAACAGATGCATAGGGGTTAGGTACAGGGTCATGCATATAGCAAATATCTGAAGTAGGATTTGAACCCTGTTCTTCCTATTTTTTAATACAGCATCTTATCTTTCTACCATTCTATAAGAATTTTTTCTTAGACAAATGCAATACTCACATTAACCCATGGAAAGAGAAAGTAAATTGAACTATAGGCTAATTTCACTAGTGATTATAGATGCAAACATTTAAAGAATTTATTAACAAAGAGACTATAGCAATATATCCTAAAATATTCATTGTGACCTGTAGCATTCTCTTCTTTTGTGTAATATATGATGGTTTTTGGGGAGCAGGTTTCTTGGGGAGCTTCTGGAGGCAGCCTTAGTTTCAATTCAGATCAATAATCACCTCGAATACAGCCAGGAGTTGAAATCCAATCTTTTATTGTCTCTTCCAAAATAGCTCAGTTAATTTTCTTAGAGGTCTATATCCTTTCTTGGTTCCAAGAGCTCTTGCAGCTTGTCTGCCAGCTTCAGCCTCCAGCTCTCTCTGAATCTTGGTTCTCCTCCTCTGAATCTTTCGTTCTGCCCCACTGCAGTCTCAAGCTTGTCGATCTCCTAAACTCACTGACTTCTGGCTTTCAATCTTTTTCAACTGACTTCTCTTGACTGAGCTCAGCTCTTTTTATGCTCTTTTAGAGGTGTAAACTCAAAGGCTGACTTCCTCTGAGAGTGGGATTATGGGAAGTGTAAACTCATGAATCTCATACTGAATATTGAAATCTCCCAACTTGTGAACTTTAATGTGTGAGCCAATGTGTGAACTCTATAAGCATTGTTTCTACCAATTCCATTGAGTTAACAATTCCAGTGAGTTAACACTAGGATTCTAATAGTGCCCAAACTAGATTTATACTAGTAATGCAAAAATGGCTCAATATTAGGAAATTAACTAAATAAATTATATTGGTAACAAATCACATGGTTATACCGATAAACCATGATTATAGCATAAAATACCTTTGACAAAATGATTCTTTTCTATGTTAAAAATTATTTTTAAAGGCATAGAAATGGAAGCACATCTTTTATATCAAAGTTTCTTAAACTGTGGGTGACAACCCCATGTGTGGTCACTTATCAGAATGTAGGGATCATGAAATTATGGTTTATTATATGGAATATAATTTATAAATGATTGATTTTTATACCTACATACCCAGTGTAGCATAAAATTTCTCAAGTGAAAAGAGATCATGAGTGGAAAAAGTTTAAGAAGCCCTGTTTCATATGATCAAAAACATTTCTCTAAAATTGAAAGCTAACATTATTTGTATTGGAAGAAGACTGTCTATAGAAAGACAAAAAACCAAATTTAAGGGAATAATCAAGGACAAGGAAACAATGTTATCCCCATTTGTTGGTGATATACTTAAAAGCAGCAACAATAGCAACAATAAAGCTAATCTAACAAACTATTAACTTCCTTAAAGTATCAAGATACAAAATAAACATACAAGAAGTGTCAGCATTTCTTTGTCTACTGCATTTCTTCAGTCTTCTCTCATCTAATCCTTTTAGAATTCTAAAACAATCATCCATGCCCTCTATTAAGAAGTACTCCTAGCTTCCTCTCATAATTTAGGCTTTTAATTAAGATAAAACCACAAAGACAGGATGGAAGAGCATAGTATATTGAAAAAACCAATGACTCTAGTGTCAGAGAAATTGGATTCAAGGCACCATTTCTAATATACGTTGTTGTTGAATTGTTGTAGTCATGTCTGACCCTTCATGACCCTATTTGGGTTTTTTCTGGGCAAAGATAGCTGGGTGGTTTGTTATTTCCTTCTCCAGTGTATACATTTTGACAGGCAATGAGAAATGATTTGCCTGGGGTCACATTGGTAGGAAGTATCTGAGGCTGGAGTAGAACTTAGGTCTTCCTGACTCCAAGCCTAGTGTCCTTATCCACTGGGCCACCAAATGCCTCTCTGATATATTTAATCTTGAGCTAAATGCTTAATCTACACGTGGATTGTTTTTCTCAGCTGTAAAATAAGAGGTTGGACTCATGATGAAAAATACTAACCAAAGAGAGAACTGATGAACTCTTAGTGTGGAGTGAAGCATTTTTTCACCACTTTTTTATTTTCCTTGTTGTTGTTTTTTTTTTTTTACAATAAAAGCTATTGTGGAAATGTTTTGCATGACTTCATTTGTTTAATGAGTATCATATTTCTTACCTTCTCCATGGGTGGCAGAGACCATAGAGGAAGAGAAAGAATTTTAAACTGAAAACATATATATATATATATATATATTTAAATAAAGTAATTGGATTTTATTTAAATATATATATATATACATATAACATACACACACACACACACACACACACACACACACACTTTTTTTCCCAGCACTCTGCAGTATCTTCTAGCTCTAAATCTAGGCTTCTATTTATTTTATGAACTTGACATTTCCCAAAGTAACCAGTGTCTTTCTCAGAGTACTCAGGCTTTACAATCTGGGGATGGGTGGGAATTAACTAAGCAAACTCTAATTAGATGTATGTTTCAACAAATAAAATTCTCACTATCATATCTCCCAGTTTTTCCCTTCACAAACCACTACTTCAGCCAGACTTCTCCATTTGATGTTCTATGCCTTTCTCCCAAAGGGATTTTCATTTTTTTTTTAACCTCTAGAAATATGAAGACCATGAAGACCTGAATTCAAATCTGCATTTAGACACTAGTTGTGTGTCACTTAACCTCTGTTTGCCTCAGTCTTCTATCTACACAATGAAGATACTTATTGCACCTACTTCCCAGGGTTATTATTAAGATAACATGAGATATTTGTAAAGTACTTTGCAAATTTTAATATGGTACAGTGCTATTATCATTTTATAGATATTGTAAGCTGAATAATATAGATTAAAGTGTTCATTCAACCAATAAACACTGATTAAGCACCTATCATGTGCAAGACTCTCTTCTGGCCACTGAGAACTAGACTACAGCATCAAAAGAAGACAATAGGCATTAGGATACAAAGATACAAAGGATTATAAAGGTTTGTCTAAAGCAGAGATAACAGGAAAAGGATAATGCTCCTACTGCTTCTGCAATATCTGAAAAATGGGGATTTAGGCTTCAAAATATCATTCCTGAAATAAGCTCTTTTTTCCCAAATAGGGGGACCATGGGGAGTGGGAGAGAGAACTTAGTGTGATTACCCATTCCAACTTGCCACCTATTAATTGCAGGCAGCCCAGGTGTTCTAAATAAGTCATGCTACTAGGTTCTCAGTGCCAGTCAGTTATTCCATTCTCCCATCAAGTCTAACCTCTTGATTTGCACATATTAAATAGGGATTGTCAGGGCACTGCCTGAGAAAATGCTACCTCTGCAAGTAAATTCCTGTACAAGACACCTTAGGCTACCCAGCCCAAATTGTAACCCCAGATGGGAACCAGCATAATCATCGGAAGAGGCTTTAAAGAATGTTAGTCACATCACAGAACATAAAATATCAATCCTGGAAGAGAACTTAGAAAGTTCAAAATATAAAATTACATCCCTAAAAGAGGCCTCAGAGCACACAATCATAGAATATAGAAGGTTAAAGAATAAAGGACCTCTCAAGGTCATCCATATCAATTTCCTCTTTTATAGAAAAGGAAACAAGGACCTAGAGAGAGGGAGGTTTACCCAGTCACAAAATGAGTGGATGACATAGCCGGAATGTGAACTTAATATCTCCAACTTTCCAGCCCCAGGCTATTTCCTTGCACCATGCTGAAAGAACTGACCCAAATGAGCTGAAAATTGGCTCAATTCCTCCCTTTGAACCAACACAGTTACCATTTTTAAGATAGTGACTTCATCGAACACATCAATGTAAAATGAAAATAGAACATATTTATAACAAGCTAATGTGGAACATTTCTAAGCACTTCACCACCTGAATGTTGCCCTTGAGAGAGCCCCTTTAATGCAGTCCAGCTGGAAAAGATGAGGTTATAAAAGAACTGCAAAGTAACTGTTTAGTTCTAGTTTCCTCTCTAAAATTTAAGCTTATGGCTTTCACCACAAAGAGAAGATTTAGAAGCAACAGGAATATTAAAGATAACTAAATCCAACCCCCTTATTTCACAGTTGGGAAACTGAGACCCAAAGAAGTGAAATGATCTGGCCAATGTACTCTTAACCTCTTCTCCAGACAAATTTTTTCTTTTCTTAAATGTCCATAGTGCCCTTTCTCCAGGGCTCTCTTTTGCAGCCCATCACACCCTTATATTATATTAATCTTATAAATGTGAGGGTGAAGCCAAGATGGCAGAGAGCAGACATGACTTTCTGTGACCTCCTCTGATCTTCTCTCAAATCAATAGCATAAAGGATCTTAAAAGAATGTTAGAAGAAAAATAAGGAAAGGAAATGAGATCATTGCAAGAAGGAATGGAAAAACATATAATGCCCTATAAAACAGATATGAAAAAGACACCAACTCACTGAATAACAAAATTTGTGAAATGGGGAAAAAAATGCAGTGAACAAAACAATTCAATTGGACAATTACAAAAAGGGCTAAAAAAAGGTAACCAAAGAAAAATAATACACTAAAAATTAGAATTAAACAAATGGAAGTGAATGACTCAATAAGACTTCAAGAATCAATTAAACAAAAACAAAAACAAAATTAAAAAATAGAAGAAAATATGAAATACCTCCTAGGAAAAATAACTGACCTGGAAAATAGACCTAGGAGAGACAATCTACAAATTATTTGGACTTCCTGAAAGCCATAATAAAAAAAAAAAAAAAAAAAAAAAAACCTAGACATCATCTTACAGAAAATCATAAAGAACAACTACCCTGATATCTTAGAAACAGAAGGTAAAATAGCCATTGAAAGAATACACAGATCACCTCCTGAAAGAGACCCCAAAATTAAATCCCCAAGGAATATCATGGCTAAATTTCAGAACTATCATGCCAAGGAAAAGATATTGCAAGCAGCCAGAAAGAAACAATTTAAACACCAAGGAACCACAGTTAGGATTACCCAGGAACCTAGCAGCTTCCACCTTAAAGAATCAAAGGGCCTGGAATCTGATATTCCTAAAGGTAAAGGAACTTGGATTACAGCCAAAAATAAATTATCCAGCTAAAATCTTTCAGGGAAGAAGATGGACATTCAATGACATAGGCGGATTTTGCCTATTTCTAATGAAAAGACAGAAGTGAACAAAAACTTTGATCTCCAAACACACAGTTAAAATAACTGTGAATGTGAATGGGATGAACTCTCTCATAAAAGAGAATTGGATAGCAGAATAGATTAAAAGCCAGAATTATACAATATTTTGTTTACAAAAAACACATTTAAAGCAGAGTGATACATACAGAGTGAAAGTAGAGGGCTGGAATGGAATCTATTATGCTTCAGGTGAAGTTAAAAAAAAAAAAGCAGGAGTAGCAATCCTAATCACAGATCAAGTAAAAGCAATGATAGATCTAATTAAGAGATAAGGAAGGAAACTATATTTTACTAAAGGGTAACATAGATAATGAAGCAATATCAATACTAAATATATATGAATGAAGTGGTATAGCATCTAAATTTCTAGAAGAGAAGTTGAGAGATGCAAGAAGAAATAAACAGCAAAACTATATTAGTGGAGGATCTCAATCTTTCTTTCTCAGAACTAGATAAATCAGAACTAGATCAAACCACAAAATAAATAAGACAGAAGTTAAGGAGATAAATAAAATACTAGAAAAGTTAGATATGATAGATCTTTGAAGAAAATTGAATGGAGACAGAAAGGAGTACACTTTCTTCTCAGAAGTTCAAATTGATCATATATTAGGATATAAAGAACTCAAAATCAAAGGCAGAAATAGTAAATGCATTTTTTTCAGATGATGATATAATAAAAATCACACACAATATAAGGCCAGGAGAAAATAGAACAAAAGATAATTGGAAAATAACTAATCTAATCCTAAAAAATGAATGGGTAAAACAGCAAGTCATAGATATAATTAATAATTTCATCCAAGAGAGTGACAATAAAGAAACAACATACCAAAATTTGTGGAATGTAGCCAAAATGGTTATAAGGGGAAATTTTATCTAGATGCTTACTTGCATAAAATAGAGAAAGAGAAGATCAATGAATTGGACTTACAATTTAAAAACATAGAAAAAGAACAAATTAAAAACCCTCAATTAAACACCAAATTTGAAATTCTGAAAATAAGAGGAAAGACTAATAAAATTGAAAATAAGGAAAACTATTGAATTAATAAAACTAAGAGTTGGTTTTATGAAAAAAAAAACAACAAAATAGATAAGCCTTTTGTTAATGTGATTAGGAAAAGGGAAAGAAGAAAATCAAATTGTTAGTCTCAAAAATGAAAAGGGAGAACTTTCCACCAATGAAAAGGAAATTAGAGCAATAATTAGGAGTTATTTTGCTCAACTATATGCCAATAAATTTGATAATCTAAATGAAATGGAGGAATATCTACAAAAATATAGATTGCCCAGATTAACAGAAGAGGAAATAAATTATTTAAATAGTCCCATTTTAGAAAAAGAAACAGAACAAGTAAGTTATTAATCAACTCCCTAAGAAAAAATCTTCAGGGTCAAATGGATTTACATGTGAATTCTACCAAACATTCAAAAAACAATTAATTTCAATACTATATAAACTGTTTGAAAAAATAGGGAAAGAGACTTACCAAATTCCTTTTATGATCCAGATATGGTGCTGACAGCTAAACCAGGTAGGGTGAAAACAGAGAAAGAAAATCATAGACCAATTTCCCTAATGAATAGTGATGCAAAAATCTTAAAATATTAGCAACAAAATTGCAGAAAGTCATCCCCAGGATGATACACTATGACCTAGTAGGATTTATACCAGCAATTCAGGGCTGGTTCAATATTAGGAAAACTATTCGCATAATCAACTATATCAATAACCAAACTAACAAAAATCATATGATTATCTCAATAGACATAGAAAAAGCATTTGATAAAATCCAACACTCATTCCTATCAAAAAAAAAAAACAAAACACTACAAGTATAGGAATAAATGGAATTTTCCTTAAAATGGAAATTTTTTTTAAAAATCTTAAATTCCTTAAAATGGATTTTTTTTTTTTATTTAATAGCCTTTTATTTACAGGATTTCTACATGGGTAACTTTACAGCATTAACAATTGCCAAACCTCTTGTTCCAATTTTCACCTCTTACCCCCACCCCTCCCTAGATGGCAGGATGACCAGTAGATGTTAAATATATTAAAATATAAATTAGATACACATTAAGTATACATGACCAAACTGTTATTTTGCTGTACAAAAGAATCAGACTCTGAAATATTGTACAATTAGCTTGTGAAGGAAATCAAAAAATGCAGGTGTGCATAAATATAGGGATTGGAATTCAGTGTAATGGTTTTAGTCATCTCCCAGAGTTCTTTTTCTGGGCATAGCTGGTTCAGTTCATTGACTGCTCCATTGGAAATGATTTGGTTGATCTCGTTGCTGAGGATGGCCTGGTCCATCAGAACTGGTCATCATATAGTATTTTGTTGAAGTATATAATGATCTCCTGGTCCTGCTCATTTCACTCAGCATCAGTTCTTGTAAGTCTCTCCAAGCCTTTCTGAAATCATCCTGTTGGTCATTTCTTACAGAACAGTAATATTCCATAATATTCATATACCACAATTTATTCAGCCATTCTCCAACTGATGGACATCCACTCAGTTTCCAGTTTCTAGCCACTACAAAAAGGGCTGCCACAAACATTCGTGCACATACAGGTCCCTTTCCCTTCTTTATAATCTCTTTGGGATATAATCCCAGTAGTAACACTGCTGGATCAAAGGGTATGCACAGTTCCAAACTACTCTCAAAATGGTTGGACCTTCACAACTCACCAACAATGCATCAATGTCCCAGTTTTCCGCATCCCTCAACAATCATCATTATTTTTCCTGTCATCTTAGCCAATCGACAGGTGTGAGTGGTATCTTAGAGTTGTCTTAATTTGCATTTCTCTGATTAATAATGACTTGGAGCATCTTTTCATATGACTAGAAATAGTTTCAATTTCTTCATCTGAGAATTGTCTGTTCATATCCTTTGACCATTTTTCAATTGGAGAATGGCTTGATTTTTATAAATTAGAGTTAAGTCTCTATATATTTTGGAAATGAGGCCTTTATCAGAACCTTTGACTGTAAAAATATTTTCCCAGTTTATTGCTTCCCTTCTAATCTTGTCTGCATTAGTTTTGTTTGTATAAAAACTTTTCAGTTTGGTATAATCGAAATTTTCTATTTTGTGATCAGTAATGATCTCTAGTTCTGCTTTGGTCATAAAGACCTTCCCCTTCCACAGGTCTGAGAGGTAAACTATCCTATGTTCCTCTAATTTATTAATAATTTCATTCTTTTATGCCTAGGTCATGAACCCATTTTGACCTTATCTTGGTGTGCGGTGTTAAGTATGGATCAATGCCTAGTTTCTGCCATATTAGTTTCCAATTTTCCCAGCAATTTTTATCAAACAGTAAGTTCTTATCCCAAAAGCTGGGATCTTTGGGTTTGTCAAAGACTAGGTTGCTATATTTGTTGACTGTTTTGTCCCTTGAACCTAATCTATTCCACTGATCAACTAATCTATTCCTTAGCCAATACCAAATAGTTTTGGTAACTGCTGCTCTATAATATAATTTTAGATCTGGTACAGCTAAGCCACCATCATTTGATTTTTTTTTCATTAATTCCCTTGAAATTCTTGACCTTTTGTTTTCCATATGAACTTTGTTGTTATTTTTTCTAGGTCATTAAAATAGTTTTTTGGAGTCTGATTGGTATAACGCTAAATAAATAGATTAGTTTAGGTAATATTGTCATCTTTATTCTATTTGCTCGCCCTATCCAAGAGCATTTAATATTTTTCCAATTGGTTAGATCAGACTTAATTTGTGTGAAAAGTGGTCTGTAATTTTGCTCATAAAGTTTCTGATTTTCCCTTGGCAGATAGATTCTAAATATTTTATATTATCAGTAGTTACTTTAAATGGAATTTCTCTTTGTAACTCTGACTGTTGGATTTTGTTAGTGATATATAAGAATGCTGATGACTTATGTGGGTTTATTTTATAACCAGCAACTTTGCTAAAGTTGTGGATTATTTCTAATAACTTTTTAGCAGAATCTCTGGGGTTCTCTAAGTATACCATCATGTCATCAGCAAAGAGTGATAATTTGGCTTCCTCATTGCCTATTCTTATTCCTTTAATCTTTTTCTCAGCTCTTATTGCTATAGCTAGTGTTTCTAATACAATATTAAATAGTAACTGTGATAGTGGGCAACCTTGTTTCACTCCAGATCTTATTGGGAATGGTTGCAGTTTGTCTCCATTACATATGATGCTTACTGATGGTTTTAAATAGATGCTGCTGATTATTTTAAGGAAAAGTCCATTTATTCCTATACTCTCAAGTGTTTTTAATAGGAATGGATGTTGGATTTTATCAAATGCTTTTTCTGCATCTATTGAGATGATCATATGGTTTTGTTAATTTGGTTATTAACATGGCCAATTATATTGATAGTTTTCCTAATATTGAACCAGCCCTGCATTCCTGGTATAAATCCTACTTGATCATAGTGTATTATCTTGGGAGATGATTTTCTGTAGTCTTTTGCTAATATCTTATTTAAGATTTTAGCATCAATATTCAAAGGGAGATTGGTCTATAATTTTCTTTCTCTGTTTTCAGCCTACCTGGTTTAGGTATCAGTACCATGTCTGTGTCATAGAAGGAATTTGGTAGGACTCCTTCATTCCCTATTTTATCAAATAATTTATATAGCATTGGGGCCAATTGTTCTTTAAATGTTTGGTAAAATTCACATGTAAATCCATCTGGTCCTGGGGATTTTTCTTAGGGAGTTGTTTAATTGCCTGTTCTATTTCTTTTTCTGAAATGGGACTATTCAAGCAATTTACTTCCTCCTCTGTTAGTCTGGGAAGTCTATACTTTTGGAGGTAGTCATCCATTTCACTTAGGTTATCAAATTTATTGGCATAAAGGTGAGCAAAATAACTCCTTATTATTTCTCTAATTTCCTCTTCCTTGGTGGAAAGTTCTCCCTTTTCATTTGTAAGACTACTAATTTCATTTTCCTCCCTCCTTTTTCTAATCAGATTTACCAAAGGCTATCTATTTTATTGGCTTTTCATAGAACCAACTCTTAGTTTTATTAATTAGTTCAATAGTTTTTTTACTTTCAATATTTTTAATTTCTCCTTTTAATTTTAGAATTTCCAATTTAGTATTTGATTGGGGGTTTTTAATTTGGTCTTTTTTTAGTTTTTTAGTTGCAAAAGCCCAATTCATTAATCTTTTTTTCTCTGTTTTATTCAAGTAAGTCTCTAAGGATATAAAATTCCCTCTTATTACCGCTTTGGCTGCATCCACAAATTTTGATACGATGTCTCATCATTGTCATTATCTTGAGTGAAATTATTAATTGTATCTATAATTTGCTGCTTCACCCAATCATTCTTTTAAGATGAGATTGTTTAGTTTCCAATTACTTTTTGGTCTATTTCCCCTAACTTTTTGTTGAATGTAGTTTTATTGCATCATGATCTGAAAAGAAAGCATTTACTATTTCTGCTTTCTTGCATTTAATTTTGAGGTCTTTATGTCCTAATATATGGTCAATTTTGAATAGGTTCCATGAACTGCTGAGAGAAAGTATATTCCCTTCTATCTCCATTCAATTTTCTCCAAAGATCCAATATACCTAATTTTTCTAATATTCTATTTACTTTTTAATTTCTTTCTTATTTGTTTTGTGGTTTGATTTGTCTAATTCTGAGAGTGCAAGGTTGAGATCTCCTACTATTACAGTTTTTGTTGTCTTCTTCTTGCAACTCTCTTAACTTCTCCTTTAGGAAGCTGGAGTGCCATACCACTTGGTGCATATATGTTTAATATTGATATTGCTTCGTTGTTTATGTACCCTTTAGCAGGATGTGTTTCCTTCCTTATCTCTTTTAATTAGATCAATTTTACTTTTGCTTGATCTGAGATAAGGATGGCTACCCTCTTTTGACTTCTACCTGAAGCATAATAGATTTTGCTCCAGCCTTTTACCTTTACTCTATATGTATCCCCTGCTTTAAAATGTGTTTCTTGTAAACAACTATATTGTAGGATTCTGACTTTTGATCCAGTCTGCTATCTGCCTCCTCTTTATGGGGAGTTCATCCATTCACATTTACGGTTAGAATTACTAAATCTGTATTTCCTGCCATCCTAATAACCCCAGATTGTGCTTTACTTATTCTTGCCTCCCCAACCCTCTTTCCCCCTTTTAAACTTATGTACCCCTCTTGTATCACGATACTTATCCTCTTTATAATCCCTCCCTCCCCCTTTGAGTCTTTCCCCTTCCTTCCTTTTACTCTTTTTCTTTTCCTTTTCCTCTCCCCTGTTTTTAATGGGAGGAGAGAATTTTCTCTAAAACAAATGTCAATTATTTTTTTCTTTTGAGCCAACTCTGATGAGGGTAAGATTCACACAATGTTCCTCCCCCTCTCTAAATTCCCTCAGATATGATAAGTTTCCTTAGCCTCTTTGTGGGATGTGGTTTCCCTCTTTTATCCCTCCTTCCCACCTTATTCTGCCATCATCCCTTTTCCATATCTACTTCCCTTTTTATGTTATATCAGTACATCAAATTTTACATGTATTCTTTTGTATATCCACAACAGAAATACAATTCTCAAGAGATTATTTTACCTTTTCTGCATCTCTTTGAGTTTTATGCTTGGAGATCAAATTTTTGTTTTAGTTCTGGTTTTTCTTCAGAAACAAATGGAATTCATTTGTTTCATTAAATGTCCATCTTCTTCCCTGGAAGAAAATGCTCAACTTAGCTGGGTAGTTTATTCTTGCTGCATCCCAAGTTCTTGTGCCTTTCGAGATATCATATTCCAGGCCCTTTCTTTCCTTTAATGTAGAGGCAGCCAGATCTTGGGTGATCCTTATTGTGGCACCTCGGTATTTAAATGGTTTTTTGGCTGCTTGTAAAATTTTTCCTTAATCTGATAGTTCTGAAATTTTGCCACAATATTCCTTGGGGTTTTATTTTAGGGTTTCTTTCAGAAGGTGTTCGATGAATTCCTTCAATGCCTATTTTACCTTCTGATTCTATTACATCTGGGAGTTTCTTTGATGATTTCTTGTAAAATAGTATCTAGGCTCTTTTTTCATCATAGTTTTCGAAAGTCCAATAACTCCTCAGATTATCTCTCCTAGATCTATTTTCCAAGTCTGTTGTTTTGCAAGTAGATAATTCATGGTTTTTCAGTTTGTCATTTTTTTGTTTTGCTTGACTGATTCTTGCTGTCTCAATGCATCATTAGTTTCAATTTGTTTCAGTTCTAATTTTTAAAGAATTTATTTTCTTCATTAGCTTTTTTTACTTCTTTCTGTATATGTCCAATTGAGTTTTTGAATGTTTGTTTTGGTCTGTGGAATTTTTTTCCATTTCACTAATTTTTTCTTTAGTGAATTATTTTTCTTTTCAATTCAAGATCCTACTTTCTTGCGTGTTCTTTGTCTTTTCAATCCTACTTTCTAGTGAATTCTTTATTTTTCCAATTCACAATTCTTACTTTCCTGAGATTTTTTTTACTTTTTCCAATTGGTATTTCAGGAAGTTGTTGCTCTCTTGTAAGGCTTCTCTTTCCTTTCCCCATTTATCTTCTAACTCTCTTTTGAGACTTTTAATGGTCTCTTCTATGAGAGCATTATGTAAAGGAGGACAGTCTGATGCATTTTTGCTGTTTGAGGTCTCTTCAGGTTTGCTGACCTGCTCTTTTTCTGCATAGAAGCTGTCGATCGTTCTTTTCATCTTTTTTATTCATGTTTTAAAGCCTTTAGGGTAGGTCTCCTCTAGGCAAGGGGTTACCAGCTTCCTCTGCAGAGCAGGGAAAGATTTAAACCGATTTCTGGCTCCAAGGTATTGGAGTGCTCTGAGTGAGAGTTTTCCCTTCCCCCAACAGGAAGTGGATTCAGCACTGGCCGAGCTATCAAATGGCTTTGTAGGGCTGAGTGGATTAGCGATTGCCCTCGGCTAGAGACTAAGGGATGAAAGTGTCACTGCCCCAGGCCGGAGCCTCTTGTGGGACTGTGAGTATTAGCAGCTGAGCGCAGACCGCAGACCGCCCGGAACTCTGCCCCAGTGTCTCTGCCCAATGCAAATCGGCCCTGGAAAAGCTCTATGGCCCCAAGCCGAGCTCCTCACTGTGCAGATTGGAGGCTAACCCAGGCTGCGTCCTCCTGCCGTGCAGGATCACAACTGCCCCAAGGAGAAGCCCCGTACTGCGGGTTGGGGCTGCGCACTTGTGCTGAGATCTGTGCTTTCACCCTCGGTTTTCCTCGGAACCTAATTTCTCTCCCCGTCTGCACCGATCTCCCCTGGCCCTGGAACCAACCTTTTTTGGCGAGACTGCAGATTTTCTTCGGCCAGTGAGTTGTTCTACTTCTTATCTTTACGAATTGTAGCAGTCAAGACTATTTTTGAGGCTCGATATAAATATTGATAAAGAGGGTAAGAGAAGAGCTTAGAAAGTCGCGTGTGTCTTCTCCGCCATCTTGGCTCCGCCCCCCTTAAAATGGATTTTAACATGATCAATAGCATCTATTTAAAATCATCAATAAGCATCGTATGTAATGGAGATAAACTAGAACCATTCCCAATAAGATCAGGAGTGAAACAAGGCTAACTACTATCACCATTACTATTTACTCTTGTATTAAAATGTTAGCTTTGGCAATAAGAGAAGAAAAAGAAGTTAAAGGAATTAGAGTAGGAGGTCATGAAGAAACCAAAATATCACTCTTTGCAGATGATACGATGATATACTTGGAGAACTCTAGAGAATCAACTAAAAACTATTAGAAACAATTCACAACTTTAGCAAAGTTGCAGGATACAAAATAAATCCACATAAATCATCAAAAATTTTACATGTTACTAACAAAGTCCAGCAGTAAGAGATACAAAAAGAAAGTTCATGCAAAATAACTGTCAATAGTATAAAATATTTGGGAATCTGCCTGCCAAGGGAAAGTCAGGAACTATGAACACAACTACAAAACATTTTCCACAGAAATAGAGTCAGATAAAATCAGTTGGAAAAATATTAAGTGCTCATGGGTAGGCCAAGTGAATATAATAAAAATGACAATACTACCTAAATTAATCTACTTATTTAGTGCCATACCAATCAAACTGCCAAGAAATTATTTTACAGATTTAGAAAAGATAGTGACAATCTTATTTGATTATATTAGTTTAAAAAGTTTTTGTACAAACAAAACAAATGCAGACAAGATCAGAAGGGAAGCAATAAATTTGGAAATTTGTTTAATTATTTATTTAATTATTATTTAATTTATTTAATGGAACATTATTGTTCTATAAGAAATGATTAGGAGGATGATTTCAGAAAGGCCTGGAGAGACTTACATGAACTGATGCTAAGTAAAGTGAGTAGAACCAGGAGAACATTGTACAAGACAACATCAATATTATACAAAGATCAATTCTGATAAACATGACTCCAACAATGAGATGATTGATGCCAGTTCCAATGATCTTGTGATGAAGAGAGCCATGTACACCTAGAGAGAGGACTGTGGCAACTGAATGTGGATCACAGTATAACATTCTTACTCTTTTTGTTGCGGTTCGCTTACATTTTGTTTTCTTATTCTTTCATTTTCTTTTTTGATCTGATTTTTCTTGTGCAGCAAGAGAACTGTATGTTTACATTGGATTTAACATATATTTTAACATGTTTAACATATATTGGATTGCTTTCCATCTAGGGAAGGGGGTGGGGAAAAGGAGAAAATAATCTGAAACACAAGGGTATGCAAGGATTAATGTTGTCAAATTATATGCACATATGTTTTAAAAATAAAAAACTTTATTAAAAAATAAATAAACCTTATAACCGTGGAACTTCTTAGTGTTTAGAAAACAATATTTTTTAAATCTTTTTTATCTCCAGGGCCTAACACAGTGACTTGGAGTAGGTGCTTAGGAGATGTTTGCTGTACCCTTAAGAATACTAAACCTCAGAAAATGTGTTAAAATTACCCAGGGTCACACAGTTAATAAGTGACAAAACCACATTTCTGCATCACTACCTATCTTTAAGATTCTAGCATTGAGCTACTTTAGTTTCTATTAGAACATAAGGATTACAACTTTTTTGTAAGAATTAGTAATTACTCTGTCTTTCTTACTTTAAATATCTTCCTTCATCTGGGATCTTCTTCTAGACCTTCTCCCAATGCTTAGGGCATCCTCATTTTTGAATATCCATGTAAACCCACAGTATTCTTCACCTATCACATGCATACATTCTCTCAGCTGCCTTGTCCCACTGGTACCTTTCTCCAGAAGGCTCCATTTTGATGATATGTTCAGTCTGGCTATTGTTCAGATATATCTATCTAGATATATCTTCTGACTTTATAGACTTCACTGGAAAGTGAACACTGTCCCACAATAATAGTTATATCCTGGGAATGTCCTATGTGCCTGGGGCCACCTCACCCTGGAACATCCATTTGTCCATGAGGACTTTTCAACCTGGACCACCCCTTTCCCAAGTCAGCCCTTTTACCCATTGCATGCATTAAAGGTAGTCTCACATTAAAACCTCCTGCAGTACCAGTTATAGCCCTGCTCCCCACCATTCTCCTCAACCTGAAACATTGCTTTGCCATGCTAGCCCATTTTTACATTGCTAAGCTAAACCAGGACCTGGATTTTGGCCAGGGATATAAGGCAGCCAAACTTCATTCACCACCAAGCAATGCTTCTGAATATCAGATTTCAAACTAATCCAGCTGCAATCTTATTCTGCAAATTCATTCATAACCTAGAATCTGAGCCAGGCCAACCTTCATTTCCCTTTCACCTGTGTTTCTGACTTTCAAAATATCTTACCATGGGTAAGATGCACTGTCACTAAGGTTCTTTCTTCATTTTCTGGAGTCACATCACTCTAAAACATCAATGCTTACCTGATGCATTGCACCCTGGAATGTCACTCCATCTAACTTCATTTCTCTTTATTTCCTCATGTAAAGGGCTGAAATTCTGAGTAGGTGCACTTGGACAACTGAGCACTTAAGGCTAATTACTTATTGGACAATAATCTATTAAAATATGCTTGGAAAATGGCCCTTCCCACTATTCTGTGCTGGCTCAATCGTTTGGTGTATACAGAGAATTGTAGGAGGGACTAGGGGGTGGAATAAGTGAAGCCAGAGTCACTTTGGTGGTAGAAAAAGAGAAGGGAGATTGTGGAGATCCTGCATCCATCCAATTCACTTCTACCCCTAAAGACCAAGAATAAAGACCAAGGATTTTTGCTTATCCTGACTCTGCCTGATTCTAAAGTATCCAAGGTGCTAACTCAATCTTCACATTCTCACCTGGAATTCACCATTATTTTAAGAAATTAATTTTCCTGCAAATCTGTAACCTGTAGTCCTTCAGTACCCTATGCCTCTTGGACGACTCCCTCCCCCTGATAAGAAGAAAAATCAGAGGATGAATATTGGAGAGTTCCTCCCATACATTCTCTTTAAGGAGAAGACCCAGGGAATATATCTCACAGTTTCCCAACTGGTTGCAGGACTTCTTCATATACACACTGGGTATGCTCCTTCCCTTTCCTCTTACTTTTTTCTTCCTCTCCCCTCTGCCTCTGCATTTCAGCTTCTTTTTTGAATGTTATCTTCTCCAATTATGAGCTCGTTGAGGTCAAGAACTTTCTTTTGCCTTTCCTCTATATCCTTAGTGCTTTGACCAATTCCTGACAAATAGTAGTTACATAATTAATGTTTATTGTCTTAGGGGAAAAAGTGGTATTTGAACCAACACTTCTACTGGAAGGACAGAACACATAAACAACACAGAATGTAGTACTTTTTCCCATCAATCTTCTCCTGACCACCAAGTAATCCCCCATCCATATTCAAAACCAGATCATGGAAAGCACCAGCCTTAGAAATGAAATATGCCATGGTTGAAAGTTCTGAAGAAAATGCAGTTACTTTCCTTGGCCTCTTGCTATTGTCTAAGTGCATAATATTCATCCTTTTCTACTTTTTCCATCGTTTTATTTCATAATAACAGCTAACATTTATTTAGCATCAACTATGTGCCAGGCACTATGCTAAGCACTTTACAATTATCATCCTAATTGATTCTCACAACTTTAGGACATACATGCTATTATTAACCCCATTTAACAAATGAGGAACTGAGGCAATGAGAGGTTAAGTGTAAATTTCCAAGGCTATATTTGAATTCATATTTTTCTGACTCCAGACTCAGGACTCTTGTCTACTATACGGCTTAGCTACCCACATCTAGATGAGGGGTTTTCAGTCTGAAGTGGTTTTAACTTGGAAGTTTTTTGTTTATTTTTACATTTTTATAACTATACCTCAATAGAATTGCTTTCCTTTGTAATTATGTATTTTATGTTATGTTAAAGACCTTATTCTTAGAAAGAGTCTATAAGTTTTTTAAAATTACCAAAGAAGCCCATGAAACAAAAAAGTTTAAGAACCCATTGTCCAGAGGCAACTTGGTGACTCAGCAGATACAGTACCAGCCCTGGAGTCAGGAGGACCTGAGTTTATTTTTTTTAGTGTTTTTTTAATAAAGCTTTTTAATTTATAAAACATATGCATAGATAGTTTTCAACATTCATCCCTGCAAAACTTTGTGTTCCAATGTTTTTTCCTCCTTCCCTTTCCCCCACTCACTCCCCTAGATGGCAAACAATCTAATATATGCTAAACCTGTGTGATTGTTCCATACATATTTACACAATTATCATGCTGCCCAAGAAAAATCAGATCAAAAAGAAAAAAAATGAGAAAGAAAACAAAATGCAAACGAACAATAATAAAAAGTGGAAATGCTATGCTGTGATTCACACTCAGTTCCCGCAGTCCTCTCTCTGAATGCAAATGAATCTCTCCCATCACAAGGTCATTAGAACTAGCCTGAATCATCTCGCTGTTGAAAAGAGCTATGTCTGTCAGAATTGATCATCGTATAATCTTATTGTTGCCATATACTGTTATGGGCCAGAACTCTGAACCTGAAACAAGGATTCTTACAAGGTGTTAAGTCAGTGGAATTGATAATACAATGGTTATCTAGTTTAGCATTGTGTTTAATAGTTCTCTAAGTTCAATACATGTACTTAGTACTTAATATAATTCTACAAGATTGACACCTATATTACAAGATTCACACCTATGATGATGTAATTTTAAAAAAGCATATAAATCTGAGACAAACTCAGCCAGATTCATTCCATCTTTGGACAGGCTCTTTGTGGCTCTCCTAGGGGACCAAGAGACTCAAGGGTCAGAGACAGACTCAAAGAAGACAGAAGACTAGAGGTGGGAGCTCAAACTCTCACAGTCAAGAAGAGAGATTCACTCCATCTCACACTACTGTGGTGGCTGGCCTGTCCTCCTGCATTTCCTCCACTGAGACCAAGCTAGCCAGGGCCCCAGGTAAGGAGACAATAAAAAATTTGGACTTGCTGAAAGAAGGCTGCTCCAAGACCTCCAAAAAACCAACCAGAACACTACAATGTACAATGATCTCCTGGTTCTGCTCATTTCACTCAGCATCAGTTCATGTAAGTCTCTCCAGGCCTCTCTGAAATCATCCTGCTCGTCATTTCTTATAGAACAATAATATTCCATAACATTCATATATCATAACTTGTTCAGTCATTCTCCAACTGATGGGCATCCACTCAGTTTCCAATTCCTTGCCACTATGAAAAGGGCTGCTACATTTTTGCACCCATGGATTCCTTTACCTCTTTTATGATCTCTTTGGGATATTAGCCCAGTAGAAACACTGCTGAATCAAAGGGTATGCAGTTTTATAGTCCTTTGAGCATATTTCAATGTTGCTCTCCCAAATGGTTGGATCAGTTCACAATTCCACCAATGATGTATTAGTGGAGGACCTGACTTTAAATCCACCCTCAGACACTTACTAGTTGTGTTCTTCCTGGCAAGTCACTTAAAGACTGCCTCAAAAAGAAAAAAAAAGCTTTCACAGTTGATATTTTCTTGGCTAGGGCTCTACTCCTACAAGGTCCCACAATCCAGCTAGGAAAGAAAGAACTTAGACAAGAGGTTATAAAGAATTTGTATGCCAACCACTGACCACCAGGCCTCATCAAGATTTCAGATATGGCTTTACCTGAATTATTTCAGTTGTTGTTGCTGAGTTGTTTTTCAGTCATATCCAACTCTTCTTGACTCCATTTCTGGTTTTCTTAGTAAAGATAATGGACTAGTTTGCCATTTCCTTCTCCATCTCTTTTGACAGATGAGGAAACTGAGGCAATCAGGATTAAGTGACTTGCCCAAAGTCACACCACTTGTAACTGTACAAGGCTGGATTTAAGTTTAATTTTACAGATCAAGGAAAAAAAATGTCCCAAAAGGTATGATGACTTGCTTAAGGTGATATAACTAGAATAGAATAGAATAAAGGGCTAAGATTTAAAGCCAGGTCTTCTGACTTCAAATCTAGTGATTTTCCCAATGGATGACACTGATTTTCCTAGCAGAACATTTACTAAGACCCAACTATTTGCCTAGACCTGAATTTTTCAATGAGACACAATATGAGAAGAAGCACAGTCCTTGTCCCCAATCATTTCATTATCTTATTCTCTAACAAATGATTCTCTAACAAACATTTATTAGATACCTACTGTCTACAAAGTCATACAATTTCAATTTTGCTCAGTTATTTTAGTTATATCCACTTCTGTATGACCCCTTGGAACTCTCTTAGCAAAGTTACTAGAATAGTTGCCATTTCCTTCTCCAGATCATTTTACAAATGAGGAAACTGAAACTGATATAGCTAATTTACTTGCCCATGATAACACATATAGGAAGTATCTGAGGCCAGATTTGAACTCAGGAAAATGAATCGCTTTGGTGACTGAGTAGAGAATGGGTGGAACGAGGAGAAGCTTGAGGCAAGCAGGTCTCCCTAACAGGCTGCTGTAGTAGTCCAAATATGAGAGAATGAAATCCTACACCAGAGTGAAGGTAGTGTCAAAGGAGAGAAGGATGTTATAGAGAGGAAATCAACAGGTCCTGCCAACAAATTGTATATAAACAAACTATATACATGATAAATTTGTAATTTTTTGTTTTTCACTACTATACCACATTTCCTCCCTACAGAAAAGATAGTGTGTAGGTACTGCCATATTATCATGCCATCATTGGTTCCTAAACAATAATTCTGCTTAGATATAATCACCATACAAGGGGAAGGAAGTGAAAAAGAGGAACAAGCTTAAATGTTAAATGACAATAATATGCCAGCATTTTTCAGATATGTCATTTGCAGTACACTGCAGTTAGTAGGGAGTCTAGGATATCATTCAAGTTGCAAACCTGAGGAAGTGTAAGAATGATATTGCCCCGAATTCAAGGAAAAAGATAATGAGTTCTGTCTTGGATAATAAAATGCACTTAAAATATGTTTAGTGTACATCCAGTTTGAGGTGTCTCAAAGGAAGTTGGAGATGTAATATTGGAGGTCAGAGAAATTAGGCCAGAATAATTATATTTGAGAAGTGTGAGCCTAGAGATGGTATGTCTAAGTAAAGTAGTATGGAGGGAGAAGAGGTACCAGAGTGAAATCCTGTGAGACATCAATGGTAGAGAGTATGATCTAAGTGAAAATCCAGCTAAGAAGGAAGAGAAGGATCCAGATAGGTATGAG
Organism: Sarcophilus harrisii; assembly: GCF_902635505.1. Classification (NCBI taxonomy): domain Eukaryota; kingdom Metazoa; phylum Chordata; class Mammalia; order Dasyuromorphia; family Dasyuridae; genus Sarcophilus; species Sarcophilus harrisii. The sequence continues at coordinate 436,550,046 of NC_045427.1, read as the reverse complement.
AAGAACCAGGAGAAAGTGGTATTCCAAAACCTTGAAAGAAGAGGATATCAGGGAGGAGAGAATAATTAACAGTGTCAAAGGTGGTTGGGAGGTCAAGGAGAATGAAAACTGGGAAAAGGCCATGGAATTTGGCAACTAAGAGATAATTGGTAACTTTGGAAAGAGCAGTCTTAATGGAATGATGGGGTGGAAAGCCAGATTTTAAAGAGAGAGAGAAAGAGAGGAGGAAGGGAGGGAAAAAAACTGATTTCTATTATGTGTGGTCTTTCCTCATTAGATTGCAAGTTCCTTGAGGGAAGGAACCGTCTTTGCTTTTACATACTTATATCTCTGTTGTTTAGCACAGCATCTGGCATATAGTAGACACTGCATCAATATTTATTACTTGACTTCTGGCATAATCATTAAGAATCCAAGCTCACTTCCCTACCATGACAAACATTGAAGGGGGAAGAAGAGAGACAGCAAGAATTTAATGACAGTCAGGATTATAAAAGAAGAAATACCAAAAATTTTAAGTACTTGATTTACACACTTGGGTTTCATAAATTGTGTGCAAGGCCTGGGTCTGTCTTTATTTTTACCTTCCTATCTTCTAATAGAATGCCTTCCTTACACATAGCAGATGCTTAATCACGTGACCCAACTTTCTCAGATAAATCAAAGATAGAAGGGACTTCAGAGACTATTTTGTCCTCCTCTAAAACCTTCTCATTTTAGATATGTGGAAAGTGAAAGACCCAGAGACATAAACTGACTTGCACAAAATCACACAGAAAATCGGCAAAAGAGCCACAATTTGAACCCATTTTCTAATTCCAGAACCAGTATTCATTCATTGTACCTTGCTGTCTTCCCAACTTTAAATCACAATGAATAGAGTGCTGAGTCTGGAGTTAGGAAGAACTGAATTCAAATCCAATTCCAAACACTTACTATTTATATAAACCTGGGGCAAGTGACAAATTTGTCTTAGTTTTCTTCACTATAAAATAGAAATTTTAATAGCATCTATTTTCCTGGGTTGCTGGGATGATCAAATGAAATATCCATAAAGTGTGGGCACATTATTGTCACTTAATAAGTGATTGTTCCTCTTCTTCCCATCCTTCCATTTGTGTGATGATTCTATCTAAGCAGAATTATTGAATTTGGTTATTTCTAAGGCATTAGAATATAGTAATACCTACCCATGTTCTTTTGTCTGTAAGCGAAAAGAGTGCAATAGAAAAAAAAATTATAGACTTGTGAAAAGAAGACTTAAGGTTCAGTTTGGGTCCTAATGTTTGTGGCAAATTGTCTTATCTATCTAGACCTTAAGTGCTTGATCTGTGATAATACTTGCCTTGTCTACTTCACAGGCCAATAATGAGGTTCAATGAGATCTGACTCCAAATTCAGTGCTTTTCTCATCATGTTATTCAAACTTTCTTAACAGACTAAAGACACTTCACTAAGTGCTATGTGATTATAAAGAATTATGTAAAAGTGACATACTTATACAGGTATTGCATCCTCAGTCTCAAAACTCATTGGTATTGAAACTTCTCCTTACTGGTATCATTATCCTGCACCTACATGAAGGGCAGGGAGGAGTTGTCAAGAGAGAGTAAAAATCCCAGATCTCACCCAAGGGAAATTCCCTGAAGTCTCTAAAGTAATGAGTGGACTATAAAGACCTGATGGAGACTGCCTGCTCCTCTCTTGTTTGCTTCTTCCCAGAGTCTTTTCCTTGAAACCTGAAATGGGGTTGGAATCTTCCATCTTCTCTCGATGAACTGTGAGCCAGAAGCCCCTAGTACAACTGCTGAACCTCAAAGAATCCTAAGAGATTTCAAGTATTCAAAGAAAACTGAAGCATTCTCTTGCTGACTCTCACCAACTCTGCCTCACCCCCCACAGAGTCAAGAGCATTGATCTCCACCAATCAGGAGAGCACCTGTACCTGCTACAGGTATTATTAGAGGATGTGATTGGAGGAATGCTACAGGTAGCATTATTAGAGGATGTGATTTGAGATTAAATGACTTCCTTCATTCAGAATTTTGCTTTACCCAATTAACCATGAAGAATTTAGCAAGGACTGTGCTATGTGCCAGGCACTGTAATAGGCACTAAGGAATCACTGCCTTTAAGAAATTTATATTTTGTCATGGAAGCTGTCACTCTGTAGAGATGGCAGATAATGGAGGCAGGAAAGTGTCTCTCAACTGTTTTGGGGAATTTAGCAACAGTGAAGAAGATATGGATTCAAATCCCAAGTCTTTTCTTTTCCAGTTTTGTCCCTCTGGTCTAGACTCTTAACTCCTCTGGATCTAGTGAATCAGGCAATCTCTATGATCTTTTTTAGGTCTAAATTGTATAATCTGCAGATAGATTATTCCTCTTCTTCCCTGACCTCTCTCATTTGTTCTGGGCAACTCCACCTTCCTAGCGAGAGGAATAATTTCCTGTTTTTTTACTTCCACAAACGACAGCTTCTCTTCTCTTACTCACACAGAGCAATCGGGTAATCAACTCAAGCCTTGACACAAGCTGGTGCCTTTTCATTTGACCAGCCTCCTGGGCTGGACTGATCCTTTTTCTCCTCCCTTAGGGACTTTCCTAACTTCCTTCTGTAAACTAAGGAAGCAGCATACACATGCAAGTCCGTAACTTACAAATATGCTTGGAAAAGCTTTTTTCTCAAACCTTGGTTTCTGTTGTAGGCGGTACATTCCCTAGCAGGGTGTGTGTGTGTGTGTGTGTGTGTGTGTGTGTGTGTGTGCCCGCGCGCGCGCATGTTCTGTCAACGGGGAGGAGAGAAGGGAAAAGGGGAGGGAAGAAAAGGAGGAGGAGTAGGGAGATTCATTCATCCACTTTCACAAGTTGTTGGTATATAATGGGGGTTTCCGGTATAGGGAGAAGCCAGAAATTTCAGAGTGAAGGCTGCAATAGGGCAAAGTCATGCCAAAAGGGAAAAGTCTGGAGCTGGACCCAGAAAGAAGAATGGGAATACTGGAGGAAGGAGACAATGATCACAGGATCAATCATAGCACCAGAAGAAACTCAAGGAAAATGAACCCAGCTGTCACTTTCTGCATGCTCTTGGTCTTCATTTTTATTGCTCTCTTGGTCTATCTGCTTGTGGAAAACTTCAGATCCCAACAGGAAATGTGTGCAAGGGGTCAGGTAAGGCAACAAATGCTTTTGACAGTAATGTGTGAAATGGGAAATTAGTGCTCTAGTTGGGCACATTCAAAGTCAGGGAGAGGTCCAGTTTGCCAGCTATGGCCCTGGCCAAGAATTCAAGAGATAATATTGTAGAGAGGCAAGCACTAATGCCACCACATGGCACTGAGCATGCCTCCCACTTCTGGCTTTTTCTGTTAGTTCATGAAAGGAGCCAGGGTGCAAGGAAGTTATGATTTTTTGCTACTTTATAGTTTATGAGAGGAACCAAAGTCTAAGAAATTTATGATTTTTGGCTACTTTATCTTGTAACCATGGAGCAGAGAGAGAATCCAAATTCCTTCCATAGCTGATACTCAATGATCTCTCTGTGTCCAAAAATTAAATCATTTCCCTCATTCTGTCATTCTTTCTGGTTTTCCTAAAACCCAGCCTAAAGGAAGGGAAGAGAGAAATCTAAAGTAGGACTTATAAATAGCAAAACCTCAACTCCAGAAAAAAAAAATTATTAGAAATTTCTGATCTTGAAAAGAAAAAAAAATCTTTTGTCAGAAAAAAAAATGAAATTTGTACATTCTGGAGATAACTAATCTTCTATCTGTCAAAAGTAGTAAATCTTGGTGAAAAACAAAGTACAAAGAGTTTAGAAATATATAAGTTATCATTTAGAGTTCAATTCTCCAAAATCTTCTTTTACCGTTTAGTGGCTATACAACCCTGGGCAAACAATTGAAACTCTATTTTCCCCAGTTTCCACGGATGAAAAATGGGGTAGTTCTAGCTAAGCCTGTAAAACTTCAAAGCCAAAAAATGGAAGGCAAAAGCATCATTTGTTTGTGGCTGCACCAGCTTGGGCAATAGAAACAGATAAGAGGCATCTGGACAGAACACCTGTGTGTTCTTCTTGTGTGAACTCAATATTCCAGAATATGATGCTATATTCATCATAACACTGTTAGCATTAGAGTCAAACATAAGATACACCTAGTCTGTGCTAGTAGGCCCTATACATGGCAGATCAGTTTCTGAAAAGGCCAAAAACTAAAAAAACTTTCATTTTTAGAACTATACTTGTAATTAAAAGCAATTTTATAGTTAAACATTAACTTCTCCCCTCAAAACAAAAATTGATGAAAATACTGTAGAAACAGATTATAATATTTACAATATTTACAATATCCACTTCAGTCCTAATTAATGAAATGCATTTATAAACCTCTAGATATATGGGGTTTCCCAAATGTTTTTATGGAGTTTTAAGATTTAGCAGCTTAATGAGACCGGTTATTATAACATTTTTGGTGAGAGAGTTTTCTCTCTCCTCAGCTTTATCCAATGAAACTGAAAAGAGACCCTGCCATATACAGTCTGAAGCAGACACCAAGAGAAGGTTGAGTTAAAAGGGACCTTGACAACTATTTTGTTCATTTTTAGAGAAGAAGAAACTGAGGTCCAGAGAGGACAAGGTAACATCAAGGGCTAAATTGAGAGTAAAACCCAAGTCTGTTGGTTCCCAGTCTAAATTTCTGCTGTTACACCTTTAATGTTTGTTTTACTTAAGACTATGCACAAAAAGTGACTTGGTGAGATATATACAAATTCTAATTCTACTGACATGCTTTGATCCTGGCCAGTCCTTCACCTACAGCCATATATTCCCATATCCATTCACAAGTTGTTGGTCTAGAATGCGGTACACAATCCCTCTGTCAGTGGTTGTATTGTGAGCTTTCAGCCGAAGGAAAAGGCACGTGACATCAGTACCCATTGTATGTTGGCAAGGACAAGAGACAGGTGGATCTATGAGGAAAGATACTCAGGACTGGTACCTAGAAAAGGTGAGATGTAGGAAAATTTTCAGACTTTGGTTAAGCAAGAAAATACAACTGACTCTCCCTGGAAAAGGAAAAGTGAAAAAGATTTAGAGAACTGCCTTATAGAAATGAAAGAAATCTTAGGGATCACCCAGTCCAACCTTCTCATTTTACAGGTGTTGAAATAGCATTCTTCAAAGGGAAAGGGAATTGCCCAGGTCCAAAAGCAGGAAGAGTGTTCAGGAAAATGAAAATAAGCAAACAATACCACTCTAACAAATCCAAATCATTCAGAGAAAATTTGAACCAAAGTCTATTTGTCCATGTTCTGTTTATTTTGTTCTCAGACACCTCATATATATTAAATTATTTGATCTTCCCAACAATTCCCATGTGAGATTATTGCAATTGTTCAGTAATTTTTAGTTGTATACAACTCTTCATGACCCCATTTGGGATTTTTTGGGCAAAGATATTGGAGTAGTTTGCCCTTTTCTTCTCCAGTTCATTTTACAGATGAGGAAACTGAGGCAAACTGGGTTAAGTGACTTGCCCAGGACCACATAGCTAGGAAGCATCTGAGTTTGAATACAAGAAAATGAAAAAGCTTCCAGACTTCAAGCTTAGCACTCTCTCCATTGTGCCCCCTAACTACCTGTGAGACAGATAATATTATTATCCTTGCTTTATGGATGAGGAAACTATAGTTGAGAGGAGTTAAATGACTTATCCAAGTTCACACAGCTAGGTCAGATTTGAAATCAGTAACTCCTGATTCCAAGTCCAACATTCTCTGTCTGACCTCTTTGCCTTAATTGTAAAGTTATGTAAAGCTGAGTTACTCACTTCATTTCTCATTGTCTCAGGTTCCTCATCCATAAAAATGTAAACAATAATTCCTGCATTGCCCTGGATTGTTGCAAAGGTCAAATGCAATTTGCTATGTAAACACAAACTATCATGAGTATCTCCTCAAAGAGTGAGCCAGGAAATCAACTGTCCACATGTTGACACTTATATATGGGTAAAATATGTATAAATTAAGTTTCCCTGAGAACCTGATAAATAATCACATAATCATCACAGCTCCATTTCCATTAGGCTGAAAGATTTATACAAAGCTCTCTTCTGACAAACCTTGGAGATAAGTAATACAAAGAGGAGTTTCCAACATTACCAAAGAAATATTATTACCAAAGGCTCACAGAGACTGAGAGGCCTGCCCCAAATTATGCAGCTAGAAAGTGGCAGAGCTAAGATTTGATTCTAAGCTCACTTTTATTTTCATTTTATCCATATATATGTGCATATATATGGATATATACCAACATATATATATAGTGCAACATTTACTGCTTAACATTTACTTCCTCTCTCAGTTTCAATTTTCTCAACTAAAAAATGAGGATAATACTTTACAATTCCTACCTTGCAAGGTTACTGGAAGAAAAATAATTTTGTCAAGTTCGTGAACTATAAAAAATATGTTGTTGTTATTGTTTAAATTTAGAAAGTAATCTATATGCATCAGCTAGTAGCATAGTAGATAGGGCAACACCCCTAGAACCAGAAGGACCTAAGTTCAGATTCAGTCTTGCCACCTATATGATCTTGGATAAGTCATTTAACCTTGAATGCCTTAAAAAAAAAAAAAAAAGCTGCAGACTTGGACTCTAAAAGGCCTTATTTTTAATCTAGCTCCAAATATTTAGTGACCCTAAGTAAGTCACTTAATTTTTCTGGGTCTCAATTTTCTTATCTATAAAAGGAAGGTATTGGACTCTATCATGTCCAAAGTTCCCTGTGGCTTTAAATCTATGTACCTATGATTTTTTTTCCTCAATTGTATTTTTTAAAATGCATGTACTTATTTATTTGTTTGTTTGTTTAAATGCATGCAAAGATAGTTTTCAACATTCATTTCTGTAAGATTTTATGTTCCAATTTTTTTTCCCTCTCTCTTCCACCACCCCTCTCCCCAATCTAATATAGCAATCTGATATAGGTGAAACATGTACAATCCTTCTAAATATATTTTCACATTTTTCATATGTAAGAAAAATTGGACCAAAAGAGAAAAAAAAATGAGAAAGAAAAAGCAAACAAATAAACAAAAGGTTAAAAAAAATACTATGCTTCATTCAGAACTAACTCTCTCTGGATGTGATTGACATTTTTCATAACAAGTCTATTAGAATTATCTTGGATGACCACATTGCTGAGAAGACCTAAGTCTATCATAGTTGATCATTATATAATCTTGCTGTTATTGTGTACAATGTTCTGGTTTTGCTCACTTCACTCCTGGTTCTGCTCACTTTACTCAGCATCAATTCATGAGCCTTTCCAGGCTTTTCTGAAATCAGCCAGCTCAGTATTTCTATATAAAATAATAATATTCTATTATATTCATATACCATAACTTACACAACTATTTCCCAATTGATGGGTATCCATTCAATTTCCAGTTCTTTGCCACCACAAAAAGAGCTGCTATAAACATTTTTGCACATGTGGGTCCTCTATCCTCTTTCATGATCTCTTTAGGATACAGACCCAGTAGTGATACTGCTGGATCTAAGTGTATACACAGTTTTATAGCCTTTGGGGCCATAAAATGTGAATATGTGAACCTATCATTCTGCACCAAATGACTTTGTAATTCTCTACATTCTATTCAAGGTCTGAAACAATAACAACTCCCACTTCTATATTGTTTATGCTATATTTCATGGCCCCATTTTCCATATCTTGATCAGACAGATGCTGCCAGATATAGCAACTGGACAAGAACTCTACATGTCTACCAAGTTAGTGACTGGTTTGTTTTTCCAAATTACTTTTTCACCCCAAGCTCCAAAGCAAGGCAACTCAAGCATTTGTGGAATTCAACAACGGAGCCAATACTTCTGAAGCAAGACTAAGATTTTGAGAGCCAGCTAGCAATTAGAATCATATCTCTTGATCATTCAGGGTACTTCCAGTATTAGCAAGTTTATTTTCAGTCCAGTTGAATGAACGGGAAAGAAATCTTCCTGTCTTTTCCTTCTTCACTTCTCCTCCTCACTATGCAAAAGAGGGAATTTAAGAGTACAGTCATATTAATTTGTAAGATAGATTTATATTTATAAATATATGTATGTATGTATGTGTGTGTATATATATATATATATATATATATATATATATATTGTGATTTCATAATCTTGGGAAAATTGCCTAGGACACTAAGAGGTAATGCATAGTATAAGTAATTTCATGAGACAACACAACCATATGTTAGGGATTATGTGTTAGGAGATCTTCTGGAAAAGCTTAGTAAGTACCTGTTCTGTATCAGGCACTGTGCTAAGCACTTTATAAATCTTATCTCATTGGATCCTCACAACAACCCTGGAAAATAAATAGGTGCTTATCCCCATTTTACAGTTGAGGAAACTGAAGCAAATGGTGATCAAGTGAGTCCAGGGTGACAGCTGGTAAAGTGTCTAAAACTGGATTTGAACTCAGCTTTCCTGACTTCAGGCCAAGTTTTCTAGCCACTACACCACCTAGCTGCTTCTCACATATAAATTGTCTCCTCTAATCAAATAAATATAGTCACTGTTTCATTTTCACATTTGTAACATCAACATCTAGCACAGTGTTTGGCACAATGCAGAAACTTAATAAATGCTGCTAATTAACTGGTGATCTGACAAAACTCAAAACTTTATCAAAGAAGAAATAGCAGACTGTATTTCTAGCAGAAGTTTATTGCTAAAGGTCTAACTCTGTTCCCTGCCCCATAATTTAAAAGTTAAACTAATAGTGCCATTCCTGTAAGTTCAATAGAATAAAACATTTCATCTTAGCCACCCACCCACATGAGAAACAATGTCCAGCTGCTTAACATCCCAGGAACCTGATGGGCAAAATCTGTTCCCTGCACATGATGTAGTCATGCAGACAACTATATTCCAGGGAGAAACTACAATAGGGAAGGAAGGGAAGTTTTAACCTCTTATTTGACTCAGAAGTAAAATGACAGAATTCATCCTATTGGATCTGTTAATACATTTTGGCTAAGAAGTTTTAACTAAGAATGTTATAAATTATTATATCAAGTTTCATTTTATTGAATCAAAATGAAACAACAAATAAACATCTAAAACCACAGGTAAGGAAGTAACTTTAAAACATACTACGCTAGAACACAGATCAGAGAATATTAGAATACAAAATGAAAAATGGAAGAAAAATGAGAAGGAACCTTAGAATACAGAATAATAGAACTATAAGGGACTTAGAACAGAGAAGGTTGGAATAAAAAGGGACATAGAACATAGAATGTTAAAATTCAAGGGGACTTAGAATATAGAATATCTAAGATAGAATAATAGAACTAAAAGGCCCTAAAACCTAGAAGATTAGAACTAAAAAGGATTTAAAACATAGAATACTATAACTAGAAGGAACCTTAGAACAAAAAAATGTAGTCAGAGCTATAGCTAGCAGTTCTGGCAAATAGAAGGAAACACCACAAAGTGATGAGCTGAAACAAGCATGGTGTCAAATAATGACTTTTTAACTTTTTAAATCAGATCTTTTTAATCAACTTTTTAAATACAGATTCATTTGAGGGTGGAAGAAAACACTGGAGCACAAGATCTTAGGGGAAGAGACCCCTGGATGGAGAGAATGCATCCACGTAGGGGTGGTGGAGGGGGAATGGAAGAAGAGCCTTTATTAAGGGAGGAAGAAGGGTGGAGACTGATCAGTAAGGAACTCTCCTGGGATGTAACATCTTGAGGAACAAAGCACAGGAAGAACATATCTGGAGGCTTCCTATTTTAACTCACAGTTTTTGTTAGCCAGATGCCAAATTCCTTTGTTACTAACTTGATAAAAGAAAACAAGAATTGAATTCACTTTCTAACTGTTGATATCTGTCTACTTGATTATGGCTTTCAATGCTAATACATTGGTTATTAAAACCATGAGGGCCCTAAGGGAAAGTGGAGAAGAGTGTGTAAAGACCTGGCCTCGGGGTCAGGAAGACCACTATCCCCTCTGACACCTATTGGCTATGTGACCATGTCCCAGAGGGAGATCTCTAAATCAAGTGAAATCAAAGATACAGTCCAAAAGGTGAGATGGAGAAGGGTGGGGGAAGGGTAAGAACTAACAATGTTAGACATAGACTACATAGCACATATTTTCAGTGGCACATACCTGTAATCCCTGCCCCTAATAAATCTGAGGCTGGTGGATCTCTTGAGGTCAAGAAGTCAGAGTTTCACTGGGCTAAGCCAATAAGATTTCTAAATGAATTTTAACTTTAGTATGGTGAGCCCTTGGGAAGAAGGTCCATAAAATTGCCTGAGGAATGAATAGCCCCATGTTGTAAACAGCAAGTCAAAGCTCCCATGGCTGTTGCAGTGGGATTGGGTCTATGTATTTCCAACCTGGGAGAGATAGGGGCATATACATGGGCCTGTGGACACACACACACACACACACACACACACACACACACATTGTAAAAGAATCTAGTACTGTAGAATAGTATAACACTAGAAGTGGAAGGCACCTTAAGATATAAGGTTTTAGACTAGGTTGACATTTTACAATATAGAATGATAGATTTGGAAGTAAGTCAGAGATGATTTAGAACTTCTTAACTTTAAAGATGAGAGAAGTTAACTTGACCAAAGTGATATAGCACATTAGTGCAGATTTCCTTATTTGTAAGTCTGTTCTTCCCTATCTATACTTCTCTTATATTCTAGCAAAATCTTACTAGATGGAAATTAAAACACAAATCAAGAATACTTTTTATCAAAAGCCTGATTTCTAAGTAGTGATTAACAAAGATAAAAATGACATAGATGGGGGTGTAAGAAGGCAAAGGGAAGAATAAAAATTTTAAAGTATGTTTTTAGAATAGTTTTAAGTTTGTCTAGGACTGTGATTATTACCTTATTTCCATCTTATATTAAGATTATAATTGACTACATCTCTTTAATGAAATTTTTTACTGCCCAGAATATTCAAAAAGGTTGAATAAATGGTTTTGAGGATGATACTTAAAAGCTCTGGATTAAGTAAATCTCCAGACTTAGCTTGGTGAAAGGAAGATCTCTGTATTAAATTAGTTCAATCATCACCAATCAAGAATAATCAAGACATTGAAATGGACTCTTTGAGAAGAAGGAAATGGGGAGAGGATGAGAGGGGGAAAGAGAGTTGACAGGAAGGAGAAGGGAAAGAGGAGGGGGGAGGAGGAGAAGGAAAAGAGGAGAAGAGGGAGAGAAAGAGGAGAAGGATGAGGAGAAAGGAGAAGAGAAAGAGTAGGAAGAGGAGAAAAAGAGGAAGGAGGAGGAGGAGAACAGAATGAGAAAGGGCAGTTTAAATCAAAGGATTAACCAAGGTTCATTGAACATTTCCTCTCAGAACAATCCATTCATAACTTAAAAGCAATGAATGGATGATCTATTAAAACTGACATACGTCATTCAGTTCATTGACCCCTAACAATAGAGATTGAATATGAAGGCAGAATCACAACAATATTCACACAACATGGAGTTTTTATCTCCATAGCATATGACTCTATATAAAGGCATGGCAGATAATAAGACCAAACAATCCAATAAAATCACATCTAAGCTACTACAGTAGTAGTAGACTAGTCTTGTCTGAGAAAGCACAATGTCTGTGAATAATTGCTCAATTGAATGCCTGATGGTAAAAGAAAGTTAAATATTTCTTGAATGTAAACAAGAAAAAATGAACAGGAATTTAGAAAGCTAAAATGCAAAGGTGAAGTCAAAGTACCATATTTTTCTACCTTGTCTTTCTCCTAAAGCCAAATATAAAAACAAAACAAAGCAACAATAACATTTTAACCCAGAATTTATGAACATGGGGAAGAATATTAATCAGTAATAAGATTCATGTCCTTGTCAATTTATTTTGTGAGGTAGTAGAAAAGAGAGCTCAGAACCTTCTAGTCCAACCTCTTAATTTTTATAGATGAGGATTCTAAGGTTCAGTATTCTCACAGAGCTTCAGTAATTTATCTACACAGGTAGTAAAATCAGAAGTGAGATTTGAACCCAGATCTCTACTCCCTGAGCCACTGTTCAGTTCACTCTACTACATGAAGTTAAAGGCCTAGGATTTGAATTCTGACTGCTATTTATTGACTGAATGATCTTGGGCAAGTTATTTCCCATCTCTGCAAGATGGTGGGTATTGGACTAGGTCTAAGGTCCTTCCCAGCTCTGATGTCCCATGATTATGCTGCCAATTCAACTCACCAAATATCAAGTTTATGCAAGTATATGCAAGGTTTTTGTGACTAGCACTAAAGATATGACAAAATTCTTAATTTCCAAGTCTAATAATTCATTAACCCATTTTCTTTTTAATAAGTGATAAGTAAACATAGAGGACAGGATTAAAGATAGAGTGCACTGGTACTTTAAAATTAAATGAGAAAGAGTTCCTTGAGAAAATTCAGGCCAACATCTCAGTGCTAATCTAATGATAATAATCAACCCAAAAGAGCTGAGATCAATTGATCAATAAATTAGTAAACATTTATTAAGCATCTGCCATGTGCCAGGCATTGTATTAAGCACTGGGGTGTTTGATAAAGGGGAATAGTGAAAATGCTAATGCTAATGCTAATCAAGGTTATTGCCAGGTTATTCTGAATTATTAAGCATCAGTCATCATGAGCCAAATGAGAAAGAAAAAGGAGATTAGAAATAGAGCAATAAGTGCCTGAATGGTTGGAATTAGTGAGTCAGGGATCCCAAGTTATGAGCTAATCAGTCTTGACAATAAAGCAGATCTTGTAGATCTACTTCATGATAATTTCAACCCGCCCTTGATCTTGGAGAAGTGAAGTGAGTGGGAATAAGGCAGCTAGCATACATATAGACTGCTGCACTATCACTGAGTCTTGACTTAGCAGAGTCTGACCAATGGCAGATACATGGACTGTTACTAATGATAGATGTTATTTAGACTGAACATTAACAAAATACTATTCTTCAAGAACTCTATTTTTGAGCATGGCAGTACAAAAGGGAAGAGGAGGAAGAGGAGGAGGAGAGAGAAAATGAGAGAGAGAGAGGTTGACTGAGAGAGACTGAAAGGGAGAGAGAAAATACAGAAAGGAAGAGAGTTTGAGTGAGAAAGGGAGAGACACTGAAACATAGACAGAGACTCAAAGGGAGGGAGACAGAGAAGGGGGGACTGATAGAGAAACAGAAGGAAAAAGGAAGAGAGGAAGAGAAGAGAAAGAGGAAATAGAGACACAGAGAGGGAGAAACACACACACACACAAGAGAGAGAGAGAGAGAGAGAGAGAGAGCGCATATTGGAGGTAACAGAAATTAGAGTGCAAGGATTTGGATTCTAATTTTGGCTTAGTTATATTATTATAAATGTGATCTTGAGTAAGTCACTTTTTTTTCCTATGGACCTCGATTTTTCTATGTATAAAATAAGGAAGTTGAGGCCTTTCCTTATATCCCCCTATCTGTCAGTGTTTTCCTTCTCTTTACATAAGGTGTGAGTCCCTCAGCATAATGTTTAGGATTCAGATCTATCAGTTACACATAATTAGTATATTTATCAAGAAAGCAAGAAATCCAGCTATCTGGCACTGACTCCCCTTAAGAGTAAAAAATTCTAGTTTAACAAAGACAAGTCTAGGAATTATATCCCTTCTCAAAGGGCTTTCAGAAACTTTGAGGCAATCATCTCAAACCACAAAACTTGCATAATCCTTTACAATTCAAAAACATTGTTTATCTAACAAAAAGGGAAAATAAGTCAAAGCCATATCTGTGGCATTAAATCATGACAAAGCAGTAAAATGCACCATTAGGGCTTCAGAGTATAATAAAAGTGTGGCAAATCATAGAGATGCTAAAGAAATTATTAGAAGAGGATAATTCTATCTGGTCACATCCCATCACTTCCTGGTACCTTGAAACACATGACAGTAATGACACCAAACAATTTATCTTGATCAAGAGCCAGTTGTTTAATTTAGCTCCCTCATTAATTCTATGATGGTGTTGAACCCTTTTAATTCTACTTATAAGCTCTAGACTTCCATTTTCCTCTGCTTCAATCTGTACCATTCATATTTGTCTGTTCATTGATCCTGAATAGAATATAAACTCTTTGAATGAAAAGACAGTTTTCTTTCTTTTATGTCTTCATATTTGCCTCAGAGATTTGCATATAATAGAGATTTCTATCTACTTGTCAAAGGTTGTTGTGAGGAACAAATGAGATAATAATTATAAATAGCAAGCACTATATAAATTTTAGCCATTATTGTTAGCTATTATTTCAGATCATTCAGAATCAATGAAATGCTTGTTATATGTGTATCAGCATCAGCAGCACAGTGTTTGTTTTCATCTTTATAATGTCCTGATTTACATAAAACTCTTCAATAGCATTAAATAATAATACTTAACATTTACATAATGCTTACTATGTCAGGCACTGTGCTAAAAGCTTTAAAATTACTATATTATTTGATCCTCACAGCAACTTTGCAAGGTAAAATGCTAGAATCATCTGCATTTTACAAATGAGAAAAGTGATTTTTGAGTGACTTGCCCAAAATCAAACAGCAAGTAAATGTGTGAGGCTGAATTTGAACTCAGATTTTCCTGACTCCAGGTCCAGCATCCCATAAGTGATTCAGTTGAGTCATAGAGAAGTTAAAGCCCTGACCCTCAAGGGATTTATACCAGAATGTGGAAATATACTATGTTGAACTTTTTAACCCCATAGGCCCCCATAGACAAAAACTTTCAGAAGACTGAATGAATTTTTTGTCCTTTTTCATTGGGACAATATGAGTCAAACACAGAGAGATATGGGATAGACATACTGGGAAGTAAATGTCCACCCACCCCCCCTCACTTCTAGTCACCCTGCCTCATACACACACATACACACACACACACACACACACATACACACACACACACACCACTTCAAATCTTCAAATAAAAGGGAACAAGGGGAAGAGAGAAGAAGACATAGTTACGGAAGTTTGTCTTTTTCTAAATTATTGTTCAGTTTTGGTTTTATCTTCCTGCCAACAAAATAAGACTTTGAGGCTACAGGGATGGAAAAAGAAAGGGGAACTGGAAATGGGTGGAGAGTCGAAATGAGAATGAAGAGAACTAGGAAAAGGGAAAGAATCCAAAATCATCAAGCATTTATTAAATGACCATACCCACTATGTGAAAAGAATTGTATTAGCTATTGGGATGAGTGAAAAAAAATTCCTTTAAAGCAGAAAGCTGAGAGGGAGAAAATTTTACAACCAGTATTTCTGATAAATGCTTCATTTCTAAACTATAGAGAGAACTGACTCAAATTTATAAGATAAACCATTTCCCAATTGATAAATAGTCAAAGCATATGAACAAACAATTTTCAAAGAAATTGAAGTCATTTCTAGTCATTTGAAAAAATGCTCTAAATCACTATTGATTAGAGAAATGCAAATTAAGATAACTTTTGAGGAACCATGTCACACCTCTCAGACTGACTAAAATGAGAGGAAAAAGTAATGATGAATGTTGGAGGGAATGTGGAAAACTGGGACACTAATGCATTGTTGATGGAGTTGTGAAATGATCCAAGCATTCTGGAAAGTGACTTGGAACTATGCCCAAAAGGGGATAAAACTGAACATACTTTTTGATTCAGCAATATCTCTACTGAATCTGTATCCCAAAGAGATCATAAAAAAGGGAAAAGAACCCACATGTGCAAAAAATGTTTGTAGCAGCCCTTTTGTAGTGGCAAAGAGCTAGAAACTGAGTAGCCCTCAGTTGGGGAATGAACATAATAAGTTATGGTATATTAATGTAATTGGATATTATTGCTCTATGCAGAAATTATGATAGACAGGCTAATTTCAGAAAAGCCTGGAAAGATTTGCATGACCTAATGCTAAGTGAAGTGAGCAGAACCAAAAAAAAAAAAAAAAAAAAAAAAAAACATTGTACAAAGTAACAAGATTGGCTCTTTTCAACAATGAGGTGATTCAAAGCAATTCCAATAGACTTGTGATGGAAAAAGCCATCTACACCCAGAGATAGAAGTATAAAGACTGAATGTGGATAAAAGCATAGTATTTTCACCTTTGTTATTGTTGTTGTAGTTGCTTGTTTTTCCTTTCTTATGTTTTTTTCCTTTTGATCTGATTATAGTATGACAAATATGGAACTATGCTTAGAAGAATTGCACATGCTTAATCTATATCAGATTGCTTGGAGAGGAAGGAGAGAAGAGGAGAGGGAAAGACATTTGGAAACATTAGGAAAGACATTAGAGTTTTGCAAAAGTGAAAATTAAAAACTATCACTGAATGTATTGGGGAAAATAAAATACTATTAAAATTTTAAAATAAAAATAATTCTTTCTCAAAGAGTTTATAATGTACTGGGGGATAAAGGAAAGAGAAAGCAGCATCAAACGACCAAATGACAAAATTGAGTTCTCAGAATTAGAATGCTATTTGTTCCCCAGCGTTTAGACACAGTTTTTTTCCAACTTTCAAAAATCAAGAAACATTTTTAAAATTTTCCAAATTGTGGAACCTTTATTTGTACTAAAACTGTACTGATTATCTTCTAAATCTCAGTTTCTGTAGTTCACAACCCCATATGAGGTCTAGTAAATGAATGTGGTACTCACAAAATTATAATTTATTATCAGTAAATGTTTGATTTGTATACCTATTTTATATACCTACATACCCAGGGTCCTGTAAAAAACAATTTTCAGTCAAAAGGGGGTTGCAAAAGTTTAAGAAACTCTGCTCTAAGTAAGGAGGAAGAGGAGGAGGAGGAAGAGGAGGAGGAGGAGGGGAGGAGGAGGAGGAGGAAGAAGAAGAGGAGGAGGAGGAGGAAGAGAAGGAGAAGGAGGAGGAGGAGGAAGAAGAGGAGGAGAAGGAGAAGAAGAAGAAGGAGAAGAAGAAGAAGAAGAAGAAAAGAAGAAGAGAGTATGTTTTGGAGATAAGATTAGAGGATTGAATTCAGAAATATAAAACAAAATGAAAAACAGACCCTGCCCTCAAGAGGCTTATAGTCCACATTGCCTAAGTGTAGGTCTGGCTGTGTGCCTCCCATATTTGTACATTCTAATGTATGTCTAATACCTTTAGAATAAAACATGAGGTCTCTGTTTGGATTTTAAAGCCTTTTACAACCTGACCATGATTTCCCTTTCCACACTCATTCTCTTTTATTCTTATTCCTCCACTCTATATTCTTGGGCAGATTGGCCTTCATCCTGTTCTTCACAGAGCCCTGTCTACCACTTCCTCATGTTTCCACTGGATGTTGCCTATTCTTAAAGTCTCTCCCTCCTTATCCCTGCTCATAGAATCCTCATTTTTTTTCATGATTCACCTCAAGTATTAATCACCTTCAGTACTCTACAGGAATAGAGTGAGTCCTCTAAATATTAGCTTCCTCCTTTCCATGCCACCTTGTATTTATTTTGATTTTTTCCCTGTTTATATGTACTTGTATCATCTCCCCACCAAAAATGTAACCTTAAAAGCAAGTACTTTTTGTCTTTATAGCCCCAGCATTTAAAACAGTGCCTGGTTCATAGCAGATACTTAATAAATCCTTATTGATTAATGACTGATTGAATGAACTGAAGTCCACTTGTGAAATACCCTTAACAAAGCTCTACAAAAGAGTTGGGTAGAACTTGTCTACATCAAAGCTTCTTAAATTATGGGTTGCAACCCCATATGGGATTGTCTAACTGAATGTGGGGGTCATGAAGTTATGATTATCAGCAAATGTTTGATTTGTATGTCTATTTTACATATTTATATATCCAGAACTGAATAAAATTTTTTCAGACAAAAAGGAGTCACAACTGGAAAAACATTTAAGAAACTCTGGTCTAGATGATTAGCATTCAAGCTGATTCTTTGAGACTTGGTAAAATTAATTCTAGAATTTGTTTTAGATACTTTTGGGAAGTATTTATTTATAATTTCTATTAAGAATTGAACATCATCTTGAATGTTTTATCCAAGGCAGTTTTTTTTATTCTGGGAAATACAATTTTTTTTCACATTTTGCTAAGTACTCTAACTGTGTTCTAGGTTAGAAATACAAAGAATAGTATGGTACCATCTCTCAAACAGCTTACACAGTCATAGAAATAGTGCCAATGAGCAAAAAGCTATAATACATGGTAGATTGTAATAAGGATCACAGAGAGATGCAAAGCAAGAAAATTTGTAAGTAAAGAGAATATTTTCATTAGGGTTGGGAAAGGCAGGAATCAGAAAAGTAATCCTAGATTAAGTGGTGCCTGAGTTAAGCCTTAAAGGAAATAAAAAAAAAATTAGGAGAATATACAATGTAGGGAAGTAAGGAAGGACAGCCATTTGGAGTGATTGTTTTCATTATCAAAACAGAATAAAGGGAGTCTACAAGTAACTGGGTTTCACAATGTTGTTTTGTGGAATAAAAAAAAAATTGATTGTCCTTTTTCTAGACCATGTAGATAGATCCTAATTGGATATATCTCGCACATGTAGTAGGTGTATAATGTAAAATAAATGAATGTTGAATGGATGGATACCTTTGAATCTACATTTGTTCTGTCCTTAGAAACAATCTAGAATATTGGCTACTATAGATAAAGCTAAATTACTATAGCAGCACTTTCTACTGTGTTGTTAGTGCTTATCTCTGTCCAGAAAGAGAAAAGATAGCCATGTGGGTGGCAGGTGCTGACAAGTCCATCTTCTGAGAAGAGCACAAATTCCATTATGGTAAGCCACCCAATTAACAAAGATGAGACTGGATGAAATAATTGGAACAAAAATAAAATCTCAACGATAAATCCAAGTATAACGTAACTCCAGAGATTTTTAACTCCCAAGCATATAGCTACAGTATAGGTCTAAGCACAACTAGGCACTGAACAAATACAGTTGTCCTAATATGAGATAGGCACACTCCTGGTATAATGCATTTCCTAACCAGAGATATTTTAACAAATATTAGATTACTACATAGCAGAAATATTATAGAGAAAATACATGAAAGGTAGATTAAACATTAAATAAAATGTCCTCCAAGGGGGGCTTATAACTCCATGATCATATATGCAAACCATTTTGCAAGATTCAAAGGATTTAATAAATATTGGTTTGTTATCATCATCATCATTATGAATATCTCTTCCTAAAAGATTAGTAGAGGAGAAAGTAGAGGCAAGGTATGGATATGACAAGATTGTATCTCATTGGAATTAAAGACTAGAGAGGTCTATCCTAGAGTTGATAAGTGCAGAGATGAGTGCTGTCTGCCATATAATATTTGAAAGGTCATCATGAAAAGAGAGATTGACCTTGCTCTGCTTAACTTCAGCAGTCAGAAATAGAAGCAATAGATAAAAGTTGCAAAGAAGCAAATTTTGGTTTGATGTAAGAAAAAACTCCCTAGCAAGTAGTGCTCTGGGGAAGTTGAATGGTCTGACTCCAAAAGTAGTTTCCCATTTCTGGAAATTCTCAAGCAAATGTTGATTGACCACTTAATGGGTATAGTATGGAGGGAATGGTTATTCAGAAACAGGATAGACTATTGATGATATTTGCTAATGAAGCTGAGGAATGTATAGTATTATTTGAAGGAAGACAGTATAACCTATTATCTAAAATGTTCCACATCCAAAGCAAAACCTAAATAGGAAAAGGAAAGAGTTTAGTTCATGCTTCTGGATTAGATTAGGAGGAAAATGAGATTTATTTGAAAACAATTGTGATGTGAGAACAAAATTAAAAACAACACCTTGGAAACCTTCAGGCATATTCATTTCTTCAGCAATAGCCAAATGGAAGCAGAAGTGAAATCTGGAGGTGTCTCAAAAATACAATTGCCTCTGACTCACCCAATAAATACATAGTTCCATCAGGTATCTAGTCTGTGAGGAGCTGAGATAGTTGTGCTTGAAAATGCATCAGATGATCCAGTCATTATGGAGAGTAATTTGGAACTATGCCCAAAAGGCTGTAAAATTGTGCACATCCTTTGATCCAACAGTGCCACAAAGAGATCACAAAAAAGGGAAAGATCCACATGTGGAAAACTGTAGCAGCAGCCCTTTTTGTAGTGGCAAAGAACTGGAAACTGAGTGGATCCCCATTATCAGGAGAATGACTGAAAAAGTTATGGTATATGAAGGTAATGGAAAATTATTGTTCTATAAGAAATGATTAGAGGGCTGCCTGATGGGCTAGGAGGAATGGAAGCCTCTCCAGGCCGAGCCAGGGGCTGGGACATCCTGGAGTAGACCAAGGCCTCCCAACAACTCAGAAAGCACATGGGATGTCGAAGTTGTACTACAATCTCCCCAAGGTGTTGGCTGCGGCCCCAGAGGTGCCTCCCCTACCTGTGGGACCCCACAGACTTCAACTGTACATTTCAACTGGTAGAAGGTGTTTCTGGACAAGCTGAGAAAGGAGTGCCCCCTGGCCCAACGGATGGACAGTGAGACAGACATGGTACGGCAGATCCACACTCTGGACAGTAACATGCAGATTCTGGTCTATGAGAACTACAAGTTCATCTGTGCCACAGACACCATCTGTAAAATGAAGAATCATTTCTGAAAGATGGGGGACAAGATGGATCGCCTGGCTGCCACTGTGTCCATCATCATCAACTTCAGCCCTGGCATTAGTGCCAGGCTCCAGGCCTGAGGACATCATCAAAGTGGCAGGTTCCACACCTTGCTGAGGAAGCTTCCATTCCTGTTGGAATTGCCTTAGCACCTCACCAAGTGTGGAGCTAGGGAATCTATAGGCAGATTGTACGGTACCAGTGCACAGGTTGTGCTGCAGCAGTACCAGCACTGCCCTCCCTCCAGGTCATCCAGGACAATGGCCAACTCATAACTGACCTCCTGGCCCAGCAGTTGCACCACAAGTTCAGAGATGGCGGGGCAGGGGCCCCAGAGCTGGCTGAGAGTGTAGAGCTGCCACTAGCCCTGGGGAAGGGCTGAGGAGCTGTATGTTGAGTTTCTGGCCCATGCCTGGAGAAACCTGAAAGAAGAGCAGGGAAGCCTGGAGCCCTCACTACCAGTTCTGGAGTTCACTGACCGTGGTGACAGTGACTTTTTGAGTGGGCTTTGCCAACTGGTGGCATCCTACCAGGAGCTCTTCTCTGCCCAGGGCCTGGCAGGCATGGAGAAGCTAGTAGTCTTTGCCTGGAAACTAGGCAGCCCCTATTTTGCTCTGCTGGAGAAGCTGGCATAAGAGCAGGGGAGTGGGGCCGGGCCCTGGAGCAGGCACCCTGCTGCCCACAGCAGAGCTGACAGAGTCACGAAGCTCATGGGACAGATGACCCTGATGGATGCAGGCTCTGGGTCTGGAGCCATCCTGGGCCACTTCAAGGCCTACCTCACTGCTGTGCACCTCTTCACTGCCAAGGACGTGTTCTCCAAAAAGGCCTATTTCAGGGGAATTCTGCAGTCAAGGATACCAGAGGGTCTCTTTTTAGGCATCATTCGCTCCCATGCCAGAGAGGAGGTCCTTTTGCCACAGCTCAGGTGAGAAGGGTGGGGTCACACCCCCACCCAGCTCCTGCCACTCTCCAGCCTCTGCCTGGGCTATGAGACCTCCTCCATCTCCTACATCCTCACCCTCACTGATGGCAGTTTCTTGGACAGGACCATTTCCCCCATGATTCCAATGAGCACCTTCTGTGCAGAAGCAGGAGACTATGCACAGGCTACTGACATCAGTCCACGGTCTGATAGTGTCCCAGATGCTCCACAACAGTGTGGAGGCCCATGACTGGCTCACTACTCTGGAACCCCGCAAAGTAGGAGCCTTCATGAAGCATGTGGTGAAGAGCACAGCTACCACTGATGTGCTGGTGGGGCTTCTGTACAAGAAGCGTGGCCACAAAGCCTAGAGCAGCAACTCCAGTAAGAGGATTTTCTCCATGTACAGTAGCTCCCAGCAGTAGGACCACTATACCCACAGCTTTACTCCCAGTGCCCCATGGACCTCAATCTTCTGAGCAAAAGAAGAAGGTATTCTCAGAGCACATTGATACCTTCAGCCCCATGGAATTCAACATGCAGTCTGTCCTCAGGAGCATTCTCAAGATAAGTCTGAAGACCTTGCTGGAGTTCTAGCAGCTCCAGTTAGACTGCCATTTTCTTCAGCTTTAGGAGTGGTGCTTTGTGGCTGAGGAGGAACTTCTCAAACTGCTCCTGGATGAGGTGGTGGCCTCTGCTGCCCTGTACTAACTGGGCCCAGTGCCCATGGAGCCCAGTGTGCTGGAGGTCATCTGCAAGCAGAGTTGATGCACTTCCCCCTGGCCCAGCCTGAGATCTGTCACCTCCCCTGACCAAGCCCTGGGTGTTTATTCTCTCTGTAGTGATGCAACTATTCACACTCTCCCTCTCTCAGAGAGTCTGTCCACCTTCCCATCTTGCCTAGGTCAATTAAAAAAGTATATTCTAAGAAAGAATGAGAGAAGAAGGAAGGAAGGAAGGAAGGAAGGAAGGAAGGAAGGAAGGAAGGAAGGAAGGAAGGAAGGAAGGAAGGAAGGGAAGGAAGGAAGGGAGAGAGGGAGGGAGGGAGGGAGGGAGGGAGGAAGAAAGAGAGGAGGGAGGGAGGGAGGGAGGGAGGGAAGGAAGAAAAGAAAGAAAGAAAAAAAGAGAGAAAGAAAAAGGAAAGAAAGAAATAATAAGCAGGCTGATTTCAGAAAAGCCTGGAAAGATTTATATAAACTGATGCTAAGTGAAGTAAGCAGAACCAGGAGAACATTGTACATAGTACTCAACAAAGCTGTGATCCAGGACAATTCCAATAGACTTAGGATAGAAAATGTCAATTGCATCCAAAGAGAGAACTATGGAGAGTGGATGTGGATTAAAACATAGTATTTTCACCTTTTTGTTTATTTGATTTTTCTTTCTCGTGTTTTTTATTTCCACTTTGAACTGATTTTTCTTGCATAGTATAACAAATATGGAAATATGTTTAAAAGGATTGCACATGTTTAATTTATGTCAGATTGTTTGCCATCTTGAGGAGGTAAAGAAGAGGAGGAGAAAAATTTGGAATACAAAGTCTTAAAAACTGAATGTTGAACACTATCTGTACATGTATTTGGAAAAATAAAATACTATTGAGGGAAAAAAATAAAGTAGGGCTGGAAGAAATTTTTAAAAATGCATCTGCCTTCTCAACAATGAATAAAGATTACAAATACATTAATCAAGTTGCCTACTACTGAGTTTAAATTACCTCCACACTAAATGATTTTGTTCCCTATTGCCATAGAGAAACAACACTAACTATGGCACTGAATTTAAGTTAGTGGGATAAGGTAGCTAGGTTGGACATTAAATGGAGAACCTTGCCTGCATTCAAAAAGTTAGGTTAATGGTCTACCTGCCATCTAGGGGAAGGGTAGGGGGAAAGAGGGGAAAAATTGGAACAAAAGGTTTTACAGTTGTCAGTGCTGAAAAATTACCCATACATATATCTTGTAAATTAAAAGCTATAATAAAAAAAAAAAAGTTAAAGCTATTATCCCAATTTGACAGGTGAGAAACTGAGGCAGACAGGAATTAAGTGACTTACTCAGGGTCACCAAGCTAATAAGTGTATAAGGACAGGTTTGAACTGAGTTTTTTGTGACTCTAGATCTCATGCTATTGTACCACCTAATTGTCTAAAAACATACACTTAAAAATATAAAAAAGAAATAAGTAAACCTACATTCATTACAGAATGGGTAATAGTAGATTAATGTTTTAAAGTTGGAGGAATTATCAATCTAAATAAAAAAAATAAACTTTCAACCAAGGATACCTACAAATGTGACTTCAAAGTCAGAAAGTTAAAGTGCTAACAAATAAGAGGAAGTTTAGAATCATTTCAACTTTTGTAGAAGCAGATCTGGGTACTCAATGCTAATCAGAAACAACCTTTTAGTTATAATTGCCCTCACCCCATTGTAACCATGTTGAGGAGAAACAGCATTTCTTTGTACCTGAAATTACTTTTAACCACATCTGTCTTTTCCAACAGGCAAGAGAATCTGACCGGTTGCATCAACGAGCATGTAAGTCTATTTATAATCTCCTTTTACTTTCTTATGCTTAAAAAAAAAAAAAAAAAAAATATGGTAGTAGCTCCTTAGCTAACTATTCCAGAGGTATTAGGATTGATGAAAATGTTTGTTGAATGATCCATGACCTTTCTGAAGGACTAATAATGAAAAATGCTATCCATATTCAGAAAAAGAAGTGACTGTGTCTGAATATAAATTGAAGCATTAAGAAAAAAGAAAACTTTCATTCAAAAATGGATTCAACTAGATGGCTATTGAGTCTATTGCAAATATAAAACCCAATCTTGTCTTTAGAGAGGTTTTAGGGGGCAAAAATGTCATTTTTCCTACATTTTAGTAATGTAAATTTGCATAACATTATAAAGAAATAAAGTTGTGTACCAGAAAAAAAAAATTGAGTGGATTCTGATGGGTTTTGTGCCTTTGCTTCAAATTCACCTGCGATCTGCATTAAAGAAAGACCCTGCCCTATTCCCTGTTCCCAGGGGGCACAACCAAGGCATTGCCAGATATAGAGGACTGAAGTAAGGCAGTGAGAATGGGTCTTTGCCAAAAGGGCAGCCTAATATAGAGGAAAGAGCATTGAAATAGGCATCAGAAGATCTAGTTTGGACTCCCAGATCTACAATTCATAATCACCATAAGTAAATTATAAAGCTTTCTGAATCTTTTCCTCCTTACCTAAACCACAGGCTTCAGGAATCACAGGTCTTGGATTCACTTAATACCTATTTGAATTTAGACAAATCACTTAAACTCTCTCTGTACTTTAGACTTTATTTATAATATGAAGAGGGTTAGCTAGATAGTCTCTAAGGTTCCTTCTAACTTTAAATCTATGACTGCTGAGAGAAGTGGTCCTTAAAGTATGGTCAGGGGATCCCTAAGAATTCCTGAAGCCCTTTCAGGGTATCTACCACATCAAAAGAATTTTCATAAGAATGCTAAGATATTTTAATTTCAAACATAGTAAATATATAGATATATAGATATAAAACACATAAACAGAAGCTCTTGGGGGGAGACCCCAATAATCTTTATTAGTGTAAAAAAATCCTGAGACCAAAAAAATTGAGAAACAAAATGCTAAGTAATCTCTAAAGTCTCTTATAGCTCCAAGTCCTAGATTGGTTAAATTTTGCCTGAGGGTTCTTTTGGGTAGAGGTTTGCAAGTTAGATAATAGAAAACAGGTCACCAAAAGTAAAAGGGGAGTATGATGGCCTTGCTTCTAATGAACCAAGAATACTTTCTCTTGCTACTGATGTAGACCCTTAGCATTCAGGTAAAACCTAGGAACCCCTTCTCAGTTACAAAAGCTACCAATGAAATTTCTATTAAATTATCAAGAACTGGACTAGGTCACCCATGCCACAATGCCTAGAATTAAAGGGATTACAGGGATAACAACAAAAAGAAACTATTAACTCCTCTGAGAATCAACAGATACAGACCATTGGAATTCATTATTATTGCCTCAAATATACTGCTCCAAGATTACCCAGCAAGTTATCCAATCATTTTTCAATAGTGTCTGACTCTTGGTGACCCCATTTGGAGTTTTCTGGGCAAAGATACTAGAATGGTTTCCATTTCCTTCTCTAGTTCATTTTGAATAGATAAGGAAAAGGAAACAAATAGGGTTAAGAGACTTGCCTAAGGGTCACATGGCTAGGAAGTATCTGAGACCAGATTTGAATTCAAGATGATATTTCCTGATTCCAAACCCAGTGCTCTATCCATAATACTATTTAGCTGCCCTACCCAACCACAATGGAATAGAATTTAATCAAATACTACCCAATACTCCTTCCAAAATACAAAATAGAATGTCCTCCTATCATCACAATTCCATGGCACAGCTACAATGCATTACTGTTAGCCTAAAGCAAACCAAGATATGTATGAATTATGTTTTGTCTTCTGTTGCAGATGCACCACCCAGGTCTAATGCAGATAAGCCAAGAGCTCATCTGACAGGTAATTTTTTTTCGCTGGCAATAATTCATTCCCTAAGAAACAATCAAGTGAGCTAATGGTCATAGAGATGAAGTTTTGGTATTATGCCTTGAATGGTTCCTGTGATTGGAACGATATGGTTTTCTTTGAGGGTTTGAAAATAGAAGAAGCCAGGTTTCAGAACTATGATATGTCAACAGTGAAAGAGTCCCTTCTATGAGGATATCACCTTTCTAAATGGAAATCTGAAGCTATTCTGCAACTTATACATTTAAGGCTGTTGCTTGGGACATTGAGGGTAAATGATTTCCCAGAGCCATATAGCCAGTATCGAAGGATTGGAAGGGACATATCTCATCTAACCATCCCCTCCACAGGGGATAGGAAGGAATCCTCTCTGCAACATATGGTAATTGACCACAAATATTTCAATTTTGCAAAAGAATCTGAGGATCCTTCTTAGTGTATCAGGGCAGAACAAGAAAGCATGTTTCCTGCCTTCTAGTTTCCTCTCTCACCCTCTCAAGCAAGCTGCCTTCCATATGGAATAAATTAGGGCATAAAAAATAGACATGACCTGAAATGACCCTAATATTTCATTTTAAGGATTTTCCAAAGTTCTAGGGTACAAAGTGATTGGCTTCAAACTGGAAATCACATTTATTCAGGAAAAAAAAAATTCTTTCAAGACTGGGATTTCCAGTTCTTTTTTCTATGAGTGAACAAGACAAAAGTGTTACATGAAAAACCCTTAGCATTTAAATTCTCAGGACTTAATTTCAGAAGATTATTATTAAATATTATTATTATTACTACCAAATGAAGAAGGGCAGAGGGATTTCATGAGGAATTGAAGGTTATGATTTTCCTGTCCAATTTCAAGAAGTGAAAGGAAAAAGGCTAAATAGTAGCCTTGGTTCCACTAAGTACCACTCCACAATGACCAGAACCACAGCTTCTCTTCCTTAGTATCTAGCACAAGGTTCTATGCACAGTAGAGAAATACATATCTAGTGAATTGGAAGAGAAAATCAAAATAACCTTGTTCCATATATTACATACACACACACACACACACACACACATGAAACAAGCTTTTTCTCAGACATAAAAAAAATCAAGATTATTGAAGCATAGTGCCTGCCCTCATTGTGTTCTCTAATTCAAGATCCCAAATTTTATACCAAGCTTAGAAGGGTATTTCTTCAAGGCCCTTCATTCTTGCTAAGATATGAGAGTATATTCTTCTTAGTGAAAAATCACTCATTTCAATATAATAATAACAATAATAGTGAACCTTTATATAGTGCTAATATAGAATATAGCTAGAGTTTGTATCATGCTTACAATATGCCAAGCTAAATGCTTTACAATTATTATTTCATCTAATCCTCATGAAAACCTTAAGAGGTGAGTTCTGTTATTATCCCCATTTTACAGTTGAGGAAATTGAGATAGAGACTTGCTTAGGGTCACACAGATAAGTGCCTGAGGCTGGATTTGAACTAGTCTTCCTAACTCCAAGCTCAGTCCTAGATGTTCCAATATGTTAATAAACTATAATTTCAGAAGCTTGAGTAATGCTTCCATACACACACATTGCAAATCACTATAATTTAGGCAAAAATCTTTAAGAATTGCTATAGTTTAAAAAGTCATCACCCTGCATCTTGGTGAAAAGTCTTTCCAAACTAAACTGTTCCTCAGACAACAAATCAAAGATCCATTCCCATACTCATATATACTCCCATACATACAAATCTTTAGTACCTGGAAGAAAGAATTTACTATAGCATATACATCACAACATGAATATAAATTTCAAGACCACAATGAGGCATTACTGACCAGTGAGAAATCCTTTACTTTCACATCAATAAGCTGTCATTCCATAGACCCAAGATGCACAGCATTAAAAAAAAAACAAACAAAAAAAAAACCCAGTAATAATGTGCCTCAGAAACACACCAAAAGTTTTAAGTCTAAGCAAAATAAGCAAAAGCACATTTAACATTTTTATTCCATGTGGATTTGAGATTGTGAGTATTATTTGATGATATGTAATAAAAATCATTTCTTTTTATTGAATTAATGTTATATCCAAATGATAGTGGCAACAGCTCCATCTATAATGATGCCCTGATTCTAGTAAGTTTGTTGGTTGAATCCTTAAAGGATATTTTGACATCTATTTTTGTAACATGAAGATGTCATCATGATGATTCATGAAAGATGGAAAATTTCTGATATATACTTCAAAATACTAGGTCACATCTTGTTGCCATTCTTTTATTATTTGCACTTACATTTAACACCTATTTGGTATCTGTTAAATTTTTTGTAGCCTGCAAGGATGTGTTACACAGTTACTTCTATTCCCTTGTATAATCTACATTGATCCAAGCTCCTTAAGGATAACTCTTCTATAATATCTGGTAGTGAAAATCTGCTTCTAAATTACCATCATAAACAATTCTCTTTTCAGAAACATATCTGCATCTCTGTCAATTATTTCACTCTTCTTTGTCAATATATATTTGATTGGGTTCAATGAGGACATGCCATCTAGGAAAGGATTTTTGATGACACTTAAAAGTTTAGCTTTTTCATCATCTTCATAGGTAACTACTTCTGGTTACATTCAATAATCCATTGTTATATACCAGTTATCAGCATTTGTTATTGCTTGATGAAATATTTGTCTATCCATTCTAAAAGTATTTCCATAGGTTTTGGACCTGTTAATCATGGGCTCTAAGAATCCCTCTTCTGCCTTTTGTGTATGAATTAATCATTATTTCATAGCTGAGCTGCCTTACAATAATGAGCTCTGTTTTATTTATATTGTATGAACTTTTCCAATATTCATTTTATAGTTCAGAAGATATGCATTATCTTCTAAATCTAAGTGTTCATTGTTTTCAATATAATCTTCAATTGATAATGAAGGAAGTATAGTACCAGAGAAACTGTGGCAAGACAGAGATTGCTTTTTAATCTTTTAATGTGGAGAGTTTACACTAGCCAACTGAAATGAGCCTCTTGTCCAAAGCATTTCAGTCCCAAAGAAATGAGGCAGAGAACTTATATAAGGTTTTAGCTAACTAGGGTTTGCAAACAGAATACATACATAGTATACAATCTCATAGAGGAAACAAAGGCAGATAAGGAGGGCGAAGACACTGGGTGGGCGGACAAGCCATAATTCAAGAAAGGATCATAACTTAATCCTGACAGGATAGGGGTCAAGATAAGAAGATTGAGAGTAAGAGACAGCCAGATGAGGGGTAATATTCAAACAGAGGAGGAATTATCCTAGCAAAGATCAAGATAATGCACCTGGATTTTATGATACAATAGAATGTAAAGATGATTGGAGCTCCAAAGTTTTTCCTGACTCAGTTCTCCCAGTTCCTAATGGCAGTAAAGTAAGGTGGCTATGACCCCAGAACCTAATAAAAGGAAATAAAAATGTATTAAGTGCCTGCTAAACTTAACCCTTCCACATCACAGTAGTTAGAAGTAAGGTACTTTAGCATTATGGAAAATCCATGTAAAAAATTTTTTGTCCTTCCTTCATACCAGAGAAGAACTATGAATGTTTTTCTTTCAGAGGATATTTACTGTTCCTTTTAAGATTTGAGTTGATAATATATAATACTATGCATATATTCTATGCATTTCTGAGTTTCTAAACTTTTTCTGGCCATACGCTAGCATTCATATGTTTTCTGAAGCTTTTGTAAAACTCCAAAAAATTCCTGTTTAATTTCTTAAGCTTACCTGTGATATGCCAAAACTATAATGGGAAAAGTTACAATGTAGAAGGGATAACAGTATATACCAGGTATAAGGAAGTGCTTTACAAATATCATCTCTGTTGATCCTCACAACAACCCTGGGAGGGAGTTACTATTATTGACCCAAGTTTATAGTTGAGAAAATTGAGAGAAACAAAAATTAAATGACTTGTCCAAGACAGAATCATGTAGCTGGTAAATATTTGAGTCTGGATTTCAAGTCACATTTTCCTGCCTTTGGACCCAATGTCTGATGACAGTGATGGCTATTATAATGAGTGTAGTTTTCAAAAAATGTAATGATAGGTAATTATAATAACCAAAGTTGGGGCTAGAGAAAAAGTGAAAAGTTATATCTCCCTTCCTTCTTTGTAGTTTTGGGAGATTCTGGGTGTGGAATACTGCATTCACTTTCAGTCATGGTAGCAGTGTTAGTTGGATTTGTTTAATTGCTCTTTTCATCTTCTTTCTTTTTCATTTTTTGTTTCAAGGGATGAATGCCCGAGATGTGTGAGAAAGAGAGAGAGAGAGAGAGAGAGAGAGAGAGAGAGAGAGAGAGAGAGAAATATTTTAAAATATAGTATAAAATCAAAATATATCATTAAAAAATGGAGGGGAAGTAAAGTTTCATGGAAAGAAAGGCTTTGTCCTTAATGATCTTCCATCTCTTTTACAGGGGTCTGTAGAAGATTCCACATGAGTAAAGTAACTTTTTTGTTTCTCTCTAGCTGTTCGACAGAAGTCTGTGACTCCCATGAAGGATTCATGGCCTGCTCTTCAGTGGGAACATAAACTTGGCTCTGCTTTCATCAAAAATCAAATGAACTACACCAACAAGTTCCTGGTTATTCCAGAGTCAGGAGACTACTTTGTTTATTCACAAGTCACTTTCCGAGGCAGCATGCCAGAGTGTGGTAAAATCAACCAGAAGAATCGATCTAACAAACCAGATTACATTACCCAGGTCATCACCAGAGTCACTGACAGATATCCAGAGCCAACACAGCTTCTAACAGGAACCAAGTCAATCTGTGAGATAGGCAGCAACTGGTTTACTCCTATTTACTTGGGAGCTGTTTTTCCTATGCAGGAGGGGGATAAGTTGATGGTGAATGTCAGTGACATCTCCCTTGTGGATTATACCAAAGAAGATAAAACATTCTTTGGAGCTTTCCTGTTATAAGGACTAAGCAAGCTGTCACTGTAAAAGGATGCTATTTTCACTAAATATTTCCAATCCCTAATTTTAATCATTTGTATGTACTTAAACCCAGAAAATTCCACAAGAGGGTAGGAGGAAAAAGGGGAGGAAAATTCCATTAAGTCATTAGTTTAGGTGGAAGTTCTGAGTTGAAAAAGCACTTTATAATATTCTTAGAATATAAGAATTCTAAACAAGATAGAAAGAGAAAGTATTATGGAACTTTAAACATAGAAGAGATCATAAGACATAGAATGTCTGAACTTGAAGTAACCTTAAGACACTGAATGTCAGAATTTGACGAAACCTTAGAACACAGAATTTTAGAGATACAAGGAAACTTAAAATGCAGAATGTCAGAGCTGAAAGGAGCCTTAGACAATAAAATGTTAAAACATAGAAAACCAGAGACAGAAAGGACTATTTTATAAATTATCTAATCTAATCCCTTTTTTTTTAGTGGGGAAAAAAGGGAAATGACTCATTTAAAGTTACACAGTTAATAGAGAAACAGTATTACTACTTGAATAGTCCCTGAGCACAGAAGTAGTTACTAGAGAAGGAAATAAGAACTTATACAGCAGTACTGTGTTCTGGTTACCATGTAACATGATCTCATTTGATCCTTACAGCAACCCTGGAACAGATGTGCTATTATTATTCCCATTTTTCAGTTGAGGAAGAAGGCAAACAGAGGCTAAATTACTTCCACCATCACATAGCTAGTAAGTGTTGGAGGACAGATTTGAACTCAGTTTTTCTTGCCTCTTTAACATAATACTTTGTTTACCATATCACCTAATTATCTTCTAAACAGAAGAACAAGAAGAGAGTTTATTAAGAAGGATGGTTTCTTGTATGCTCTATCTCCTATCTAAATCTCTAAAATAAATAGGGGTGAACAAAGGTGTTTGATATAAAGGATAAAACACTTGATTTAAAGTCAAATGTAAAATGAAGATGTTGGCCTATAATGTCCCTTTTAGATCTAACTTTATGGTTGAAGAACCTAGGATCCCTTCGGTTCTAAATTCTATGACCCTCCTGATCTTTAAGAAAATACTTTTCCTTGATGCTCTACTATAGATTTATCATTAATAATTCAAGTTATTTCTTTCAACTCCATTATGTAAATCACCATGAATTTTCTCAAAATTTGGATTGGATGACCTGTGGCAATCACAAAGTTTTCTCAACTGAACTTTGAGAATTCTTTAATCTCCATTTACCACCTTGGTTCCAAAAGTGAAAAACTAAGATAACATGCATCAGGACTCTACCAACAGGAATTTTTCTCATGCCCAAGGTGGAATTTATGCAAAGTGGCATTTTCTCAACATGACATGCACACACGTATAATGATTGAATCAGACAGTGGACAACTTCAATCAAAATTAAGTGCCATATAAAAAAATCTCTTCAGAGTACAAAAAAGGGTGCTTGCTTTGATGGAAAATTAACTTAGGCTTCAATGCCAAAAAACATCAGCTGACTAAATCCATACCTTCCAGCAGTTCAAAGAAGTAAAGAAATGATATCTAGACTTGTTACTCAAGATGGTAACTTCTTACATCACTCAAAGATGGTGGGAAAGCTCAATACATAAACACCAATGTTCACATTGTTCTCATTCCAGCTAGACATAATTAGCCTTCATTACCTGGAAGTTCATAGAAGAAGATTTGTAATCTTATAATCAGAAAATGTGTGGCCAATCTTCAAACCTGAAAAAATTCAAAATGGAAGCTAGATCTACTTTGGGGATGGATTTGGGTTGGTTTCTTTGTTTAAATTTGTTTGTATTTATTTTATAATCATTGTAAGAAAGGACAAAGTTGTAGAGTAAGAGGAAGAGTTTATAATCTTCAAGAATTATGATTAGGAACCCCTTGATAATGAAAGAATTTCCCTTGAAGGAAAGATTAAAGAGCAGAATTCAAAGTTGGAGACTTTTAGGAGTCATTGTCAAACCCCTTCATCTTATATTAGGAAAATCAAAATGAAAAGTTATTATAGTGCCTTATTAGAGTCAGCCAAGGTAGTATGTGGTAGGACCAAACACCCAGATCTTCCAAGTGCAGAGCCAAAGCACTTTCATCTATACTATAGAGCTGGAAATGGAGAAAGACTTCTTTACATGTGTTGTTTCTTACTCCCCATCCTCACCATAACATTATATTACCTTTAATATGCCAAGCCTCCTTGATCATCTCTCATGGATGAGTCCCAGTACAAGGAAGTTGTTGAACTGAACTGGGGGAGAGGTTGGCAGTGCAAATTACCAACCACAGAAATTTTATTGAAGAGGAAAATGCAAACTTAGACTCTGATTTGTGAAGGTATTAAGTTAAATGTCCTTTCTATATTATAAACATCATCCCCTATATGGACTTGCCTTCATAATATAATGCAGACAGACTAACTCAAGGATTTCACCACTTGGAGCCACCAGAGACTTAAAATTTCAAGGGATTCAGGAACTTGGGGAAAAACAATACATTTTGATTTTCACTAACCTCTAACTGGAATTTAGCATTTCCTTCAATTCTTTAAAAACATAATTCTGAGAAGTCCACAGTCTTCATCAGATTGCCAAAGGGGTCTTTGACACCAAATAAAGTTAAGAACCCCTAGACTAAGTGATTTCAATGGTTTCTTCCTTAAATCCTTTGAACCTCTGATTCTCTTACCATGTGTCCTGATCTCTCTTGATTGAAATGATATGGAAGACTTCCTTAAGAAGAAAAAATCTTCCCAAAATCTTATGGGGAAATATTCACAAAAGAGAACTACAAATCAGGGGCCCTTATATTCATTTTCTCTTTTATGTCAAGTTTTACTGAATGGATCAGGCAAAGAAAAAAAAATCTTGTCTAGACATGGGTGTTTACAATAATAGGACTTTCCTATCACACATTAGGAAATGAGGCTCCAGAAAACCCATACTTTTAATTTATTTTGTGTTGGTTGTAAGTTATCTGTCAGCTTTCCCCACCCATCTTTCATAGAAAGATAGAACCCCATGTGGCTTTTTTGGCATCTAGCTAAACTCAGGTATATAACAGTCATTTCATATTTACATAAGACCCATTTATCAGTACATAAATGTATCTGTCTTGTATGTACAAATAATGATGAGTACTCTACTGTTTTAATGTGGTACAGGACATTTTGTAGGTGAACAGAAGTTGGTTTCTTTTCTACTCAAGTCAACAAGCATTTATTAAGCATCCACTGTGTGCCAAGCACTATGCTAAGTGCTAGAAATAAAAAGAAAGGCAAAAAATAGTCTGTTCTCCAGGTGCTCACATGAAAATAATCATTCAAAAACAAGATATATACAGAATATACAAGAAAATTTGAGATAGAAGGCACTAAGATTAAGGAGGACTGGGACTGGCTATTTATATAAGGTGAGACTTTATCTTACATTTGAAGGAAGCCAGGAGACAAAGATGAAGAAGGAGAAAGTTCCAATCATAGGGACATGTAACATCTGTCAGCAACTAGCCTACCCAAAGAAAAAGCAATGAATTTATAAGAATAAATCTTAGGATAGGAGATTCAATCAAAGGGATACTGAGGGATGGATTTAAGAAATGAATTTGATTCTGCCTCTAATGAACAAAATATACATTCATACAGATATATATATAGATAACTATATAGATATATTCATGCAAATATATAAAAGTATGGGCACACCTATTCCTTTTTATATATATGTATATATATACATTATATTAATATATTTAATATATGTAAATAAATATATTTACTTATAAATCTGTATATATACACAAACATAAATATACAGATATATAGATAAATATATATGTATGTATATACACACATAAACACACATTAAATTATATTTAGAAACTTAAAACTTCAGGTGTTTCGGCTCATACCTGTGATATTGTATGTGTTGTTAATAAAAGGTAAAGGAAATTCCTTCTATCAAAAGAAATCAACTACTCAGGGGTAACTAGGTAGTATAGAGAATAAAATACCAGCCTTGGAGTCAGGAGAACCTGAGTTCAAATCCATCCTGAAACACTTATTTGCTATGTGACTCTGGGCAAAACAAGGCACAGATTGCCTCAAAAACTCATTTTTAAAAAATGTTTGATGCCTCAAAACAGTTGCCCCAGCATCTCATGTACCTTCTAATCTTGGGAAATTGTCAATGAAAATGGAGAGATTAAATAACTTACTGATGCTAAGCAGGATTCGAGCCATGGTCTTCCTAACAATAAGGCTGCCTCTATCCTGGAGCCACTACTCCAGGCTGCCTGTTCTGACTTTAATTCAAATTGCTTTTACTACTTGGGTGTAGAAGTAGTTCACTTTTGCTGGTTCCGGGGATGCAAAAACAAAACAAAAACTTATTCCCATCTATGGATGCCCAGGCATTATTCTACCCATTTTGAATTCCCAAAGATTCAAAATACAGTGTAATCCATCTATCTACATCTCTTCCTAACTCAGATTCCTAGGTCACAGCTAGGAGAAACCTTGAGATGTAAAAATCACAGAATTTTAAGATCCAGAATATTAGAGCTAAAGAGAGGTCTTAGAACATAAAATGAAAGAGTTGTAGAGTCTCATATAAGCCTACCTGCAGATAAAGAAACAGAGGATAAGAACAAAAGTGATTTGGCCAACATTTGATAGCTGATGGACCTCAGAGTTGAAACTAAAAAGTATATCTCTTGACTCCTAACCTAGTGGTTTTCTCACTCTTCTTTTCCAATTGATTGAAGTCATTGAAAACATAGCTATTCTCATTTTTGTTATAAAATGTATAAAGATTAAGGTAATACATGAGATCAGATAGTTTTCATGAAAAACTATGTGTTTTTATTGGTTTTATTGTTTTATGTTAAAACGTCACATGCCCAATGTAAAATGCATTTAACATCTGATGGATCTGTACCTGATTGGTATTGTTTCCATATCTTTGTGCACTACTGTACTAATATTAATTAAAATAAAAGTAACATTATGTTTAATTGATAGTATGAATTTTTTTAATGGCATTGAAACCCATGAACTATTTCCTGTTTAATAATAATTTTTTTGTCTGTAGTTTTGTGGAGTTTTAATGAAACGAGAACCTGTTAGCAATTGCAATATTGAATCTCAAGATAGATTAATTATGACACCAAAAGCTATATCAACCCAGACAAAGCAAAGGAGAGAATTAAACTAATGACCATGATAAGAAAAAATAATTAGGAATTAGTAGCTAACCATTTCTACTTTCCACTTTTACCCAGTGATAGTATTTCAAAGAATATAGTCAGTTTTTAGAAAAATAGACAAGTTCTCAGCAACCATGTAAAAAATACTCCAAGTCATTAATAATTTGAGAAATGTAAGTTAAAACAACTCCAAAACATCACCTCACACTTATCAGATTGACTCAAATGATAAAGAAGGGGGAAAAGCAATTTTTCAAGGGACTGTAGGATGAGAGGCATACTCATATGCTTTTGAAGTAATTTAACCAATCTGGAAAGCAGTTTGGAACTATCCCCATGAAGTCACTTTTTGATCCAATCATACTACTATACCCCCAATGAGGTTATGGACAGAGGAGAAAGGGACCCATATGTTAAAAAATATTTATAACTGCATTCTTTGTTGGTACTGAAGAAACAAATTGGGTGTTCTTCAAAGGGGTGGAGGAATGACTGAACAAATAATTAGATACACTGGAATACTATTGCATTATAAGATAGGATCAGCATTAGAAAAACTTGAGAATACTTGTATGAACTATTATAGAGTGAAATGAGAAGAAGTAAAGTAATCGAGAGTAATGTGCATGATGACTGAGGTAAGATAAAGAATAGCTTTAGAATACTTTGAAAAAACTGATCAATGAAGTGACCAACCATAATTTCAGAAGACTAATAATTAAGCATGCTTACCACCTCTTGGCAGAGAAATAATGGACTAGAGAAACATACAGATATTTACAGATTATAGCTAATTTAGATATAGCCAACATGTAGAATTGCTTTATTCAACTAAACTTAATAATTAAAAAGTATAGCTTTTCCCAGGAAAGAAAATGCCAAGAAATCCATGGACAAAGTCTATGGCATTAAGTGGAATGAGATACAACTGAATGACTGACAACAACACCAACAACAACAACAACCACAACAACAAATTGCAAAGGGACTCTAGGCTTTTGCAGAGAACAGGCACTATGTCAGTTCTGGTTTACTAAACAATTGACTGACCAACAGCATTCAGGGATGAACTTTGAAATACCTTCTTTAGATCTTAATAGTTGACACACACACACACAAACACACACACACACGGAAATGACATCACCCATTATTAAATATTAATATTAAATATTTATTAATATATTATATAGTAATATTTTGTTATCATAATTAATGTTAAATATTTATAATAAATAATATTTTTAGAAATACACAGATGATAGCAGAAAGAAGTTTAGAAGGGGTCAAAAACAAGCAGGGAAGTACTTTAGGATTTTTTTTACTATCATTTTAAATGTAATATACATTTTAAAAAACTATGTATAACAGAATTTCATCTCTTTTCTCATTTGTATATTGTAATATTCATGTTTGTTGATATTTATACTAGAAAATAAGTTTAAAGAAAAACTGAGAAGGAATCAAAGTTAGGTTGTCATGGTAATTTATTGGGTGGTTCAAGATCACTGAGTTTTGACATTTCTTCCAACCCTTGAAAATGGATGATCCTATGAAGTTTTAGTGTGAATGTGGGGGAGTGATGATGACCAGAATGATGAGAGGACTAAAGAACATGTTATTCTAGGATCACTTAAAGGCCCTGGGGATGTTTAAGTTTGATGAAGAGAAGACTTAGGAGAAAATGATGACCATATTCAAATATGTGAACAGCTGTGGAAAAGGGTTTAAACAATGGTTTTTTTTCTTGGCCCCTGAGGATAGTATAGAACTTGGTGAAAATCACCAAGAGACAGAATTTGGTTTAAAGTAAGGAAAAACTTACTTAAAATAATTATAATTATCCAAAAGTAGAACAAGCTGCCTTGCTAGATAATGGTTTTCCCATTGCTAAAAGTCTTCAAGCAAAATCCAAAAGTAAAAACCTATCAGATCTATTTAATAAACATTAATTCAATTCCAATAAACTGAAGGGTATTATACTAGGCACTGGAGATATCAAAACTAAAAAAAAAAATACTATACTATCTATTGTACTTAACAAGAATTTGGACTATGGACTCCAAGATCCTTTCCAATTTTGAGATTATACAAGACCAAGATGCTTGTTTTCTAAGCTTCAAGCTTAGGATGCTTCAAACCCTAAATCATTTGTTATAACGAGTCATATAGCTAGTGTTCAAAAAAACACTTGAATCTAGAATTTTAAACTCCAAATTCAGAACCCTTTTCACTGTACCATGCTGTTTTTCCTACATAAATGAACAGTTTTTTCTTCTTAATGCAGAAAGCTATCAAAAAATCCTATGTAGATTTCCCATTTCTACCTTCCTTTACCACTATCACCAGCCTCACTGAACCACTCATTTATTTCCTCCCATCTTCTCTCCACCAATCCTTCCCTCCAAATTTAAGGACAGAAAGCCAAGTTTGGAAAATCATGAAATTTGTTTAAAATGGCCAGAAGATTCCAATACAATTATTCCATGTGGTTTAGGATTTTTTTAAGTTAGCTAATCTTAGGACATGTAATATCTCAGAGCATACATATTATGAGCCAAGAATACAAAGGAAATCCTAATGATTTATTTTCTCATCTAAAAATTCCTGCTTCTTTGTATGAACTCCTGAGATTAAAGGAAATGATTTCAGTGTTTAATATCAGTCATCTATCAGTTCATCAGTCAGTCAGTTTCCTAGTATCTACTTGATGCTGTGACCTGAACTCTCTCTTCAGTGTTTTATTTGGCACATCTTCACATTGGCACATTCCCATGTTCACACATTGCCTTAGCTTTCTACCTCTCAGAAGAATTCTCCTACTGCATCCTGGAATTAACAAATCAGGAGTTTCCCAACTTTCCCTGTGCCATTTTCTCTGGTATTTCCCAATATATGACAATCTTATTGGACTACTCCCATTGTACAAGAGAGCTAAGGTTTCTCTGGTCTATTCATTCTGGTGTATGGTGAGACCATTTTGGCACTTCTTCACTTCATCTCCCACTCTGAGGCCATTTACTCCTGATTGATGAGAAATCATTATTACATGGTTGCCAAAATGTTATCTAGCTATCTCCTTGCCATGCTGACTCCACATCTAACCCCTGGGTTTCTAATCTTTTTTTCTGATAGTAATTATTTAATAATAATCAGTATCATTCCTGAAAAAGACAAGTCAATCAGTTTTCCTGTAACTTTGCTCACTATCCTTTTGACCTCCCAAATGAAAACACCTTTCCCTGGCCACCACTCCCCCATTTGTAATGCATCCCCCTCTTAGAATGGAAGCTTCTTAAGGGCAGAGACTGTCTTGCCTTTTTGTATTTGTATCCTTCTCCCCTTTCCTCAACCCCATCCTCTACTCCTAGCACTTTGGCATATAGTACATACTTAATGTTTTTCCTCTCATCCATTCTTTAATTCACTTTTTCCCTCATACATCATATATTCATGTGGAGAGAAAGGATGAGAGAAATTGTGCAGTATAATTTTATACAGTAAGATCCTAGAATGTACATTTATATTATACTTAATACAGAGAATTAGGCTTTCCAGATTTTTATCTCCATAGCTAATAAGCCTGCTGAAGAGTGATTAATACTAATTAATTCACTGTCAGAAAATCAGAATGATTGGCCTAACAATGAAAAGAAATGTATTCTATTAGTCCCACCTACTCCTTGGCAAGTCATTTCCTTTTCTAAATCTCAACTCCTTCATTTGGCAAATGACTGTATTTTACTGAAAAATCTCTATTAGTACTACTATTAGTATTCCTATCATTTTATGTTCTGTAGTTAATATTTTATGTCCTTTAGTAACATAGTTTTAACCAGCAATATTATCAAGTCATTTCAGCTCTAACATTCTCTATCCCATGGTTATTTCTAGCTCCAACCTTTTATGTTCTTAGGTCTCCTCCACCTCTAATATTCTATTATATATATATTAATGCACATACAGAGGAATTTAAAGATTTCTACACTACCAGCTGCTTCGAATTCTTTGATACTTTCTTTGTATTCTCAGTATTTACCACAGTGCCTTGCATATACTACCATTTAGAAAATGCTTATTGACTTGGCTTGACTTGAAAGGCAATGTAATACAGTAGAAAGAGTGCTGACACTAATATAATGTTGGAAGAGCTGAGAATTTACCCAGTAATTCTAGAAATCTGTTTGAAATTATGTGAAAAGAATTTTTAGTTTGTTTACTTTTTTTGACTCAGAAATCTCACTTCTTTATTTTAGAGGTTTTTTTCGTTGACTTGGAAGCTCTGGGTTTGGCCATAATATTGCCAGAAATGTTCTTTGGGGGATTTCTTTCAGATAATGACCAGTAAATTACATTTTTCACTTCTCATTCTGTTTTTTTAAATATCTGGACAGTTTTCTTTAATAATTTCTTGAAATATGTCTCAAAAGTTTTTTGGGAGGGGCATGACTTAATGTTTATTAATTTTTTTTCTCCTCAATCCATTTTCCATGTTAGTTATTTTTAAAGTTATATTTGTTCTATTTTATAAGGTTTTAGTATTGCTTAATTTAATGTTTTTAATGTTTCTTGTCTCATATAAGCATTGATTTTTATTTATTCCACTCTAAGTTATGGATTTTGTTTCTGGGGTAAAATTTAGTACCTCTTATTTTAAGCCATTAATTGTCTTTTCAATTCTTTCTTCCATAACTCTCATTTGTTTTCTATTTTTCCTCTAGTGCTCTCATTTTATTTTTTTTTTAATTTTTAATAGCTTTTTATTTACAAGTTATATGCATGGGTAATTTTACAGCATTGACAATTGCTAAACCTTTTGTTCCAATTTTTCCCTTCCTTCCCCCCCCCTCCTCTAGATGGCAGGATGGCCAATACATGTTAAATATGTTAAAGTATAAATTAAATACAAAATAAGTATACATGTCCAAACTAATATTTTGCTGTACAAAAAGAATCGGACTCTGAAATATTGTACAATTAGCCTGTGAAGGAAATCAAAAATGCAGGCGGGCAAAAATATAGGGATTGGGAATTCTATGTAATGGTTCTTAGTCATCTCCCAGAGTTCTTTCGCTGGGTGTAGCTGGTTCAGTTCATTACTGCTCCATTGGAACTCTCATTTTATTTTTAAATCATTCTAATTTTTAAAAAAATTCTTCCTTCAGTTCTTCCAAAAATTCAAGTTGAACTTATATACAAACTGTATTTTCTTTAAAGATTTACTTTTATATATTTTGTAGTCATTATCTTCTAAGTTTGCATCTTGAGCATCCCTATCACCACACTAGCTTTTTATGATAAGAGTCTCTTTGTTTCTTTTTGTTTGTTTGTTTACTCGTGTTCAGGAATTTATATTAAGGCCAGAGTCTGTATACTTCTGGATGGAATGTCTAGGTTGAATTTACATCCACTTGGACCCTTCTGCTGACTTCTTGAAATACTGAGTATTGTATTATTTCAAGGTTTCAGGGACAGTTCAGGCTAGGAACCTAAAAACTTTCTGTTCTCCCAAAGTGGTTTGATCTGAGGGGGGAAATCTTATCACCCTCCTGATCTGAGTTCTGTAAGTTCCTGATCTTGGTTCGGATCTGGGAAATACACCTGTTAGCTTGCCCCTCATAGACATGCCAGTAGACTATGCTCAACTTAGTCACTGATCAGGCAGGCAGAAAGTTGTAGGTTCAGAATAGGAGAGCGGAAAAGACTTACATGAATTGATGCTGAATGACGTGAGCAGAACCAGGAGAACACTGTGTGCACAGTAACTAAGATGTGATGATAAACTATGATAGACTTAGCTCTTCTCAGCAATGAAGTGATCCAAGACAATTCCAATAAACTTGTATGGAAAATGACATCTGCATCCAAAGGGAGAACTATGGTGACTGAATGTGGATCAAAGCATACTATTTTTACCTTTTGTTTTGTTTACTTTTTCTTTCTTGCAACTTTTTTTTTCTCCTTTTGTTCTGATTTTCCTTTCACAATATGACTAATTTGGAAATATGCTTAAAAATGATTGTACATGCTTAATTTATATCAGATTGCTTGCTATCTTGGGGAGGAGGGAGATGAAGGAGGGAAGGAGAAAAAAAAATGAAACTCAAAATCTTACAAAAATTAATGTTGAAAACCATTACATGTAATTAGAAAAATAAAATACCATTGAGAAAAAAATCCAGAATAATAGAGGTGTGGATTCTTCTCAGATTCCTACTATGGTTATTCCATTACAGGCTTCATACTGAGAGAAGATTGGACCTAGGACTGTAAGCACTCTCAGGAAGTGAAATGGTCAAGCCTACTGTGCCTAGAGGCAAAGGATCCATAGGCCTGACAGGGACAGATTTCACCTCTCCAGGAGATATCTCAGTAGTTCCAGCTGCATACAACTCTATTTTTACCTTTTATTACATGGTTTTGTTTTTTAGAATCACATCATACTCAGTTCTACCACAATCTTTCTTTCAACATTGTCTTTGATACTTATATATGGCTTTCTCCTTTACCTGCTCATTAAATATATATATATTTGCTTCAGATTGTTGATGTAATCACTTCCAGTTCTGGAATGGGGATGGTAGTGGCTTTGGTCTCAGATCTACTTTTACTTCTCCCCTTTGGCCTGGAACCCTAAACTGAGAACTCCTGCATTTCTTTCCTCTCCTCCTATATTCACTGGGTAAGTGCCTGTTTCTTTTGTCCTGAATCCACATTTTATCTGGTCCTGGTATTCCTTATCAGCAGAGGTTCCCTCAATCTTCCCTGATTCAGACTATCAACTCCCCACGTTGTTCAGAAGGTGAAAGTTCCTGACTGGGGTCAAGGCTCCATCTCAATCCGGCTAGCCCCAGGGCTTGCTAGCTGTTCAGTGGAACTAGTAGAAGTTTGCACTTTATAATTTCCTTATCAATGAAATGAAGGTATTAAACTAGCTGAATTTAGAATTCTAAAATGCCTTTTAGCTCAAAATCTATGCTCTTATGGTTCTATGTTATCTATACCATACTCTCTTTAACAAAATGACAAGCAATGTGACCTTGGGGATAGAGCAATGCACTTGGAGTCAGAAAGACCAAGACTCAACTTTCTCTTCACATTCACCAGTTTTGGGACTGTAAGTACATTGATCATAGCTTATTAAAAGTTTCATTTTCATCATCTGTAAAGTTGGATAATAATTGTTTTAATAAGTACTTCATGCAGTTATTGTAAGACCTGTATCAGATAAGTGAAGAAGTTTGCAAACTTTTAAGCATTATAAAAGTCTCACATATTAATGTAGACTGTGTCCATACTTGGTGAAGAATAAGTAGGGCTTTATTGGCAATGAGCCAAATACCTGCATAGGTTTCCTCTGATTCTTCCCAGGAGTTACTGACATTTCTGCACTATTCTTCATGTTCCTTCAGGATCCTCTCATGTTGGGGACTTTCTCCAGAGACTCTCTGCCCTCCTCCAACCCATCTTGTCCTTCTTGACAATTCCTTCAA
The DNA here is from genome assembly GCF_902635505.1 of Sarcophilus harrisii. Lineage (NCBI taxonomy): Eukaryota > Metazoa > Chordata > Mammalia > Dasyuromorphia > Dasyuridae > Sarcophilus > Sarcophilus harrisii. The sequence continues at coordinate 436,506,231 of NC_045427.1, read as the reverse complement.
TGGTGAAGGCTAGAATCTCTGGGAAATAGAAACAGATTTTCCCACTCCCAGTTTGATTTCCCTCATGTGTAGCCCCTGCTGCTATTTACTATCACCTTTTTTTCCTCTCTCATATCCCCCTCTTTCCTATCCTCATTAAATTTGTCCCAGAGGTCAGGATTCATAGTTATGACTTTGTCATGCATAGATTTTATCATGTTAGCTCCCAGCTCAAAATCTTTCAGAGGCTTTCTATTGTCACCAAGTAAACACTAATCTTAGCATTCAAGGTCCCCCATAGTTGACTTACATTTCTACCTTACCATTTAGTATTCTTTTTCATATGTTCTTTGTTTTAGCCAAATTGCACTAGTGGCCATCCTCTGTGCATATCCTATAATGTTCTATTTCAGTAGTCTCTATCTAGAATTTTCTCCCTCATAGTTTTCAAATTTTCTCTGACCTTTAGGGCCCAGATCAGATGTCATTTCCTTCATACTGATCCCCTTATCAAACCTAGTAATAATGATTTTTTTATAATATTGTACTAGCTAATGGTGCCAGGAATTTCAGTGAACATAACTCTCAATTTTTCGGTCTTCTGTAGTTATGGCTTCCAAGGAAATGGAGGCTGTACCATACATAGAAGAACAAGGTTTCATTTCCATAAGGGTTTTCCCCCCTGAACCAGGAAATAGAAGTTCTATTTCTACCATAAACACAGACTGCCCCAACAGGACAGGCAAGCCAGACTAGCTAAATTAGTTAAGGTACTCTGAGGGAGAAATAGTAAGCCACTAGACAGATCAAACTGCCTCAGGTATCATCTCCCTTCACCTAGGTGATATAGTAGATAGAGGAGCTTTTTTTTTTAATAGTAGGACCAGACTGGAAGCAAATGATCTAGGGCTGCTGCTCTTCTGGGAGGCATAACCTAGCTAGTACTCTAGGGCTTATTTGCCCAGCAGTGACAGTTAGCTAGTGATTGAAGTTGGTGGTGGGGATATTGTACTCTTCCTCCATAAGAGTTGCTCCCCTAGATAATGGCTGCAAGGGTTAAGCTAGAAGCAGCTGTGGTAGTCTGAAGGATACTTCTATTACCACTTTTGCATTTAGGATTTTGAGTTGTCTTTGCTAAGGTAACAACTATACACACACATACATACATATATACATACATACATATATATATATATATACACACACACATACATGTGTATGTATAGTGCCTACCATATGCCAATTTTTATGCAAAATACTTTACATGTATTATCTTATTTGAGCTTTGCAACAGCCCTGTGAGGTGGGTACTATTATTATTCCAATTTTAGAGCACAAAGTTAGAAAATACTTGAAGCTGAATTGGGACTCAGGTCTTCCTGATTTCTAGGATTCTATCCACTGTATCATCTAAATAAGAGAAATGGTGCTTCAGATGATTTTATATGGTTGGCATATGTGGTCTCTTATCATTCCCTCAGAATAACTTACTGATTTAGTTAAGTTGGCTTGCCTGGGGGAAGTCAAGTACAGAGAAAGAAAGTACAGAAAGAATGAGAAAAGCTACTTGCAGAGACTAAGGACAAATATGACAGGAGGAGTTCTAACTGAAACCTGGTGGACTCTTAGATGGAAGTTCTTTCAAAGAGACTTAGGTGTACTCTTTTTAGGGTACTCAAAAATTGGGATTTATGAAGCTATCCTATTATTGGGAAATATTTAAACAAATTGTGGCATATGAGAGTAAAGGAATGCTGTTATGTCAGAAGAAAAGATGAAAAGGAAAAATTCAGAGGAAACTAGGAAAAATGTTATAAATTGATGCATAGCAAAGTAAGTAGAACTAGAAGAATGATTTATACAGTGAGAATAGCATTAAAAAGCAAAACAATTTTAGGACTTTAGAACTTGAAATAACACAATGAAGAACCATGAGTCCAAAGGTATAAAGATGAAACAGTTCATTCACCTCCTGAACCACAAATGATGAACCTAAAATGAGCTGAAATCCAGCCTCAGACATTTATTAGTGGGGCAAGTCTGAGCAGATCACTTAACCTTTGTCTTCCTCAGTTTCCTCAAATGTATAATGGATCTCATAAAAATATTTAACTCACAGGGTTATAACAAGAATAACATCTGTATAGCACTTAGCATAGTGACTGGTACACAATAGGTGGTTTAAAAAGTTGCCCTAAAATTCAGAAAGACATTTTCAGCCATGTCTAACATGGAAATTTATTTCACTAGTCTATGTAACTATTTTTTTTTTAATTTGACATATCATGTGAGTCTGTTACTTGAGCTGGTCAGAACCTCTTTAGCATTTGTAAAGAATTGATGCTTGTGGCAATGAGGAGGGAACTCATTTATGAAATGAAGAGTGCATAGAAATTATAAGATTTTAGGGCATAAAAAACCTTAATAATCATTTGATGTAACACTAATTTTCCAGATGAGGAAACTGAAACCTTAGACAACTTAAGTGACTTAACCAAGATCACATATATAAGGAAAAGAGCTGCGATATTGAATACAGGTTTTTTCACTTCAGAAAGCGCTCTTTCCACTAAAACATGGTAGAGAGCTAGCTTCTACAATGTTCTCTAGCATAGTCAAGTTGCCCTGTTGTATGAGGTAATAGAGTAGTAGGAATTAGTACAGCTGAACTACCTAAGATCTGGAAAACTGACTATACCAAGTCTTGGGAAATCTAAAAAAAAAAATCATAGTGAGTCATATATTCAGCCCAGGCAGTAATAGGCAGATAGATGGAGAGGTCTCTGGACATTGGAGATGAGATCCAGCTAGAAAGTGTGCAATGTAAAACATTCAAATATGAAGGAAATGAAAGAGGACTGAGACTGTACAACAGAAAAAAGAGATTCTAGGCCCAAACAGGATATGCTGATATTGTCCTGGATATAGAAAGTGGTGCCCACTGGCAGTTCTTTTGTTTTCTACTCAGCTATAAGTCACAGATCCAGGACAGACTGAGGAGGCAGACAATGCCTAAGGTAAACATTCAAGGATGAGAAATGATTGGGGATCCTAGGCTGTGAACCAAACAAAGATCGGGTTCAGAAGTTATATGCTAACTCCCACAGTAGTGAGAGTGGAGAGAGCCCTAAGAGTAGCCCCACCACTGCCGCCAGTCTAGTCACCATAACACCCCAGGAGGAGCCATTGCTGCCGCAGCAGGCCCAGTCATCATGACTGCAACAATGAGCAGTGAGGTGGAGATACAGCAGCCACCTCCCCCACCTCCCCCTTACCATCCCCACCCTCAACACTGCTGATACAAAGCCTGGTTAGCTCAGTCGGTAGAGCATGAGACACTTAATTCATGCCCCATATTGGGCGCCAAAATGTAATGTCTGGACTAGCTCTCTGGAGGATCTCTGGATGGGCCTTGTTTTTTAAGTGGAGAAGTGATGAAGACAGGAGAGCCACCACAAGGCTGGTCACAATTGGAGTCCTGAACCTTCTCTGTGTCTGTGTCTGAGACTTTTCTGTGCCTGAGGCTAAGTAAGTGCCAGCTTAGCATCTTTACCATCATCCAGTTTAGTCATCATACAAGAAGAAAGAGTATGAAATTCCAGCAATAATAAGAAATGAACAAAAGATTTGGAACAGAAGACCTAAGTGCTTGCTTTTTGACATTGGCCAGATAACTAGAACTCTGCATTATCTATGTATGCAGCATGGGGTTTTTATTATTTTACCTAAAGAAGTCTCTTTTGGAGAATGACAAACATGTTTTTTAAAAAGCCTAGTTTTCTCGTTGTATGAATGAGATGCAAGATCAAGAACATTCCACACTGACACAGTGGAATTAGATGGAGGAGGAGGGCTGGTAGTTTCAGAATCCTACTCACATTGGAAATGGGTTAAAGAGAGAATGATATGTATATTTCTAGAAGGATATAAAAATCTTCTAAGTTTATTAAGAAATAAGAGGGGGAATAAAGGAAAGAGATATAGAAGGGTTTATAGATTAATGGGAATGGGATAAAGACTGAGGGAAAAGGTAAGAGAAAAAGGTTAGGAGAAATGAAAAGGGCAGGATCCTTAGAAGGGAAGTAGTTAAGTAATAACAAAGTAGTGGGTAGAAGTAAAGTAGAGGAGTCAGCAGGAATAGCAAACTTGATACACAGAAATATAATAATAGTTATCAGAAATAGAATTTATTAGAAAAAAAGTAGGGATACTAATCATTGATCTCAGACAAAGTTAATGTTAAAATAGATTCAATCAAGGGAGAAAAACATGTCTATATGTCAGTCATATTAATTAATATTATTTTAGACTATTTAAAACAACAAGATAGTATAAGGTTGGAATATTGCTATGGTATAGGAAATGATGAGTTGGTAAGATTTAGAAAAATATGGAAAAACTTGAACCTAAGAAAAATTGATTTTATCTGCCTTTAGAGAATATAGAACAACTTTCATATGTGTGTGTGTGTGTGTGTGTGTGTGTGTACACGTGTGTGTGTCTGTATATGATTATAGAATTTATGCATATATGTATGTCTGTGTATATGCATAAGCATATACATGTACATATGTTGTATATTTGTGTATATTATCTGTATATATCATATATGCTTAACTGTAAGCTGCTGAAGAAGGGGAGAGGAAAGGGATAAAATAAGAAAAGTAAAAAGTACACATCAGAGAACAAAAGAAAACCTATAAGGAAGCAAAAAAAAGATAGTTCTGAATACATTGTGTAGTACTTCTTATATGCACTTTCTTGAAATGGAAATTTGCTTCATATTTTGAATTCTGTGTACATGATAATATTTTATTTTCTTTTTTCTATTTTTTTCTTTTTCCTTTTTATTTTTAGTTTTTTCTTTTTTCCATTTTTTTATTTGTTTTAAATAGCAAAAGAATGAATTTAAGAAGGAATTCTTGTAATTGGAGAGGGTAAGAGTAGATAACATTTGATCTGTCACTTTCTACCTTATGACCTTGAGCAAGGCCCTTTCTGGCCATCCATTTCAACATATGTAAAATAGGAAGATTAAACTAGCTAATCTCTAGGATCCATTACAGTTCCGCTGTTCTATGACTAAGTCTAACTATGAAAACAATTAGGTATATTTATTATACCAAAATTGAACTCTGGTTTCCCTATGCTGATGTTGCTTTCAGCCAGGATTTTCAAATATTAAAAGACTAAATCAGAAGATTATCAGCTCTGGCAGGCTTTTCCTAGCTGGATAGGCTTGCATGAAAGCATTGTTAGCTTACATATCCAATTGTCAGGTAACAAGAACTTAAAACAAGTAGCAAACATCAAGAGCTAAAAAAATTTCAACAAACCAAAATACAAGCTAATTCTAGTAATATGGAATTCAGTTATAACTGATGTCAAGTCTTATACACAGATTCACAAAATCAGCTGCACAAATGCAAGATACGAAAGATATAGCTGTAACCATGCCTTTGTCAAGCTGTATGCAAAAAAATTGGGATGAAGAACGCTGAAAATTCAATGCAAGCCAATGGAAACATAATCTCCCCCAAAAACCTGAGGTTGCATTAATCAAAAGTGTCCAGAATAAGGAAGGCAATGATTTCATTATACTCTACCCCTAGACTGTATGTGAAATATTATGTAAAAATTTTGACAAATTCAAATGTGATCAGAGTATTTATAGATCATACCACATAAAGATCAGGAGAAAAAAAGAGTTATGCTAGGCACTATACTAAGTAATTTTTACAGATAGTGTCTCACTTGATTCTTGCAAAATCTATACCAGGTAGGTGTTGTTACAACTACATTCTGTAGCTGAATAAACTGAGGCAGAGGTTAATTGACTTGACCAGTGTCATACAGCTAGTAAATATGTAAAGACAGATTTGAACTCAAGGTCTTCCTGATTTCGGGTCTAATGTCTAGCTAGCCTAGATAGATCAATTGAAGGAATAATGGATGTTTAGATTAGGAAAAAATGGTAAAAATACCATAATATTCTTTAACTTCTTGAAGAGTTGTAATGTGGAAAGAGTGATTAGATATGTTCTTCTTGGCCCAAGAGGACAAAAATAGAAGTGATGGGTGACATTTGCATTAAGGTATCTTTCAGTTTCACATAAAAGAAATAAGTCCTAACAATTAGAAATGTCCAAATATAAAAAAAAAATTCTTGTAAGGTAGAGAGTTCAACTTTACAACATCTTCAAATAGAGACAAAATGTTTCCTTGTAGACAATTTCCATGAGTATATGCTAAACTAGATGACCTCTGAGGTTCTTTTTCATTTCAAGATTCTTTAAGTGCAAGCCAGCAATGAGTATCGTCTATCTCTCAAGAAGCAGTCTGGTTAAGAAATCAAAGGACATGAAGCATGCAACAGAAAAGAAAATGCAACCATGCTGATTTAATGAAAGATCCTTATGTTGAAAACTCTTAACTACCATACAAAAGCATGGAGCCAGGTCTCTGTCCACAATGTGCTATAACTCTAAGTTTCATTTTAACTAAAGAAAAAAGATACATAAAAGTTAAGAGAAGGGAATAAGCATTTATTAAATATCTACCATGTGCCAGAAACTGTGCTAAGTGTTTTAAAATTATTGTCTCGTTGTTTATGCTACCCTTTAGCAGGATGTAGTTTCCTTCCTTATCTCTTTTAATTAGATCAATTTTTACTTTTGCTTGATCTGAGATAAGGATGGCTACCCCTGCTTTTTTGACTTCACCTGAAGCATAATAGATTTTGCTCCAGCCTTTTACCTTTACTCTATATGTATCCCCTGCTTTAAATGTGTTTCTTGTAAACAACATATTGTAGGGTTCTGACTTTTGATCCAGTCTGCTATCTGCCTCCTCTTTATGGGGGAGTTCATCCCATTCACATTTTGGTTAGAATTACTAAATCTGTATTTCCTGCCATCCTAATAACCCCAGATTATGCTTTACTTATTCTTGCCTCCCCCAACCCTCTTTCCCCTTTTAAACTTAGTACCCCTCTTGTATCACGATGCTTACCCTCTTTATAATCCCTCTCCCCCCTTTGAGTCTTTCCCCTTCCTTCCCTTATTACTCTTTTCTTTTCCCTTTTCCTCTCCCCCGTTTTTAATGAGGCGAGAGAGAATTTTCTCTAAAACAAATGTCAATTATTTTTTCTTTGAGCCAACTCTGATGAGAGTAAGATTCACACAATGTTCCTCCCCCCTCTCTAAATTCCCTCAGATATGATGTTTCCTTTGCCTCTTTGTTGGATGTGGTTTCCCTCTTTTTATCCCTCCTTCCCACCTTATTCTGCCATCATCCCTTTTCCATATCTACTTCCCTTTTTTATGTTATATCAGTACAATCAAATTATACATGTATGTTGGATCTTTGGAGAAAATTGAATAGAGATAGAAAGGAATATACTTTCTTCTCAGCAGTTCATGGAACCTATTCAAAATTGACCATATATTAGGACATAAAGACCTCAAATTAAATGCAAGAAAGCAGAAATAGTAAATGCTTTCTTTTCAGATCATGATGCAATAAAAACTACATTCAACAAAAATTAGGGGAAATAGACCAAAAGTAATTGAAACTAAACAATCTCATCTTAAAGAATGATTGGGTGAAGCAGCAAATTATAGATACAATTAATAATTTCACTCAAGATAATGACAATGATGAGACATCATACCAAAATTTGTGGGATGCAGCCAAAGCGGTAATAAGAGGGAATTTTATATCCTTAGAGGCTTACTTGAATAAAACAGAGAAAGAAAAGATTAATGAATTGGCTTGCAACTAAAAAACTAAAAAGACCAAATTAAAACCCCCAATCAAATACTAAATTGGAAATTCTAAAATTAAAAGGAGAAATTAAAAATATTGAAAGTAAAAAACTATTGAACTAATTAATAAAACTAAGAGTTGGTTCTATGAAAAGCCAATAAAATAGATAAGCCTTTGGTAAATCTGATTAGAAAAGGAGGGAGGAAAATGAAATTAGTAGTCTTAAAAATGAAAAGGGAGAACTTTCCACCAATGAAGAGGAAATTAGAGAAATAATAAGGAGTTATTTTGCTCAACTTTATGCCAATAAATTTGATAACCTAAGTGAAATGGATGACTACCTCAAAAATACAGACTTCCCAGACTAACAGAGGAGGAAGTAAATTGTTGAATAGTCCCATTTCAGAAAAAGAAATAGAACAGGCAATTAAACAACTCCCTAAGAAAAATCCCCAGGACCAGATGGATTTACATGTGAATTTTACCAAACATTTAAAGAACAATTGGCCCTAATGCTATATAAATTATTTGATAAAATAGGGAATGAAGGAGTCCTACCAAATTCCTTCTATGACACAGACATGGTACTGATACCTAAACCAGGTAGGCTGAAAACAGAGAAAGAAAATTATAGACCAATCTCCCTAATGAATATTGATGCTAAAATCTTAAATAAGATATTAGCAAAAGACTACAGAAAATCATCTCCAAGATAATACACTATGATCAAGTAGGATTTATACCAGGAATGCAGGGCTGGTTCAATATTAGGAAAACTATCAATATAATTGGCCATGTTAATAACCAAATTAACAAAAACCATATGATCATCTCAATAGATGCAGAAAAGCATTTGATAAAATCCAACATCCATTCCTATTAAAAACACTTGAGAGTATAGGAATAAATGGACTTTTCCTTAAAATAATCAGCAGCATCTATTTAAAACCATCAGTAAGCATCATATGTAATGGAGACAAACTGCAACCATTCCCAATAAGATCTGGAGTGAAACAAGGTTGCCCACTATCACGCATTACTATTAATATTGTATTAGAAACACTAGCTATAGCAATAAGAGCTGAGAAAAGATTAAAGGAATAAGAATAGGCAATGAGGAAGCCAAATTATCACTCTTTGCCGATGACATGATGGTATACTTAGAGAACCCCAGAGATTCTGCTAAAAGTTATTAGAAATAATCCACAACTTTAGCAAAGTTGCTGGTTATAAAATAAACCCACATAAGTCATCAGCATTCTTATATATCACTAACAAAATCCAACAGTCAGAGTTACAAAGAGAAATTCCATTTAAAGTAACTACTGATAATATGAAATATTTAGGAATCTATCTGCCAAGGGAAAATCAGAAACTTTATGAGCAAAATTACAGACCACTTTTCACACAAATTAAGTCTGATCTAACCAATTGGAAAAATATTAAATGCTCTTGGATAGGGCGAGCAAATATAATAAAGATGACAATATTACCTAAACTAATCTATTTTTTTAGCTCTATACCAATCAGACTCTCAAAAAACTATTTTAATGACCTAGAAAAAATAACAACAAAGTTCATATGGAAAAACAAAAGGTCAAGAATTTCAAGGGAATTAATGAAAAAAAAATCAAATGATGGTGGCTTAGCTGTACCAGATCTAAAATTATATTATAGAGCAGCAGTTACCAAAACTATTTGGTATTGGCTAAGGAATAGATTAGTTGATCAGTGGAATAGATTAGGTTCAAGGGACAAAACAGTCAACAAATATAGCAACCTAGTCTTTGACAAACCCAAAGATCCCAGCTTTTGGGATAAGAACTTACTGTTTGATAAAATTGCTGGGAAAATTGGAAACTAATATGGCAGAAACTAGGCATTGATCCATACTTAACGCAGACACCAAGATAAGGTCAAAATGGGTTCATGACCTAGGCATAAAGAATGAAATTATTAATAAATTAGAGGAACATAGGATAGTTTACCTCTCAGACCTGTGGAAGGGAAGGTCTTTATGACCAAAGCAGAACTAGAGATCATTACTGATCACAAAATAGAAAATTTCGATTATACCAAACTGAAAAGTTTTGCACAAACAAAACTAATGCAGACAAGATTAGAAGGAAGCAATAAACTGGGAAAATATTTTTACAGTCAAAGGTTCTGATAAAGGCCTCATTTCCAAAATATATAGAGAATTAACTCTAATTTATAAAAAATCAAGCCATTCTCCAATTGAAAAATGGTCAAAGGATATGAACAGACAATTCTCAGATGAAGAAATTGAAACTATTTCTAGTCATATGAAAAGATGCTCCAAGTCATTATTAATCAGAGAAATGCAAATTAAGACAACTCTAAGATACCACTACACACCTGTCAGATTGGCTAAAATGACAGGAAAAAATAATGATGATTGTTGGAGGGATGCGGGAAAACTGGGACATTGATGCATTGTTGGTGGAGTTGTGAACGAATCCAACCATTTTGGAGAGTAGTTTGGAACTATGCTCAAAAAGTTATCAAACTGTGCATACCCTTTGATCCAGCAGTGTTACTACTGGGATTATATCCCAAAGAGATTATAAAGAAGGAAAGGGACCTGTATGTGCACGAATGTTTGTGGCAGCCCTTTTGTAGTGGCTAGAAACTGGAAACTGAATGGATGTCCATCAGTTGGAGAATGGCTGAATAAATTGTGGTATATGAAAATTATGGAATATTTCTGTTCTGTAAGAAATGACCAACAGGATGATTTCAGAAAGGCCTGGAGAGACTTACACGAACTGATGCTGAGTGAAATGAGCAGGACCAGGAGATCATTATATACTTCAACAACAATACTATATGATGACCAGTTCTGATGGATCAGGCCATCCTCAGCAACGAGATCAACCAAATCATTTCTAATGGAGCAGTAATGAACTGAACTAGCTATGCCCAGAAAAAGAACTCTGGGAGATGACTAAAAACCATTACATTGAATTCCTAATCCCTATATTTATGCACACATGCATTTTGATTTCCTTCACAAGCTAATTGTACAATAACTCAGAGTCTGATTCTTTTGTACAGCAAAATAATGTTTTGGTCATGTATACTTATTGTGTATCTAAGTTATATTTTAATATATTTAACATCTACTGGTCATCCTGCCATCTAGGGAGGGGTGGGGGTAAGAGGTGAAAAATTGGAACAAGAGGTTTGGCAATTGTTAATGCTGTAAAGTTACCATGTATATATCCTGTAAATAAAAGGCTATTAAATTTAAAAAAAAAAAAAAAAGAAAGAAGTGAGATTTGAATCAAAGACTTTTTGGCTTTGATGCTAGCTTGCAATGCTTTCCAGATATAGGTTTTTAAACAAAGAATTTTTTTCTTTCTCCTTCATTTTAGCTCATTGTGATACTATTCTTATAAGCCCATGCTCTATTTTTTTTTTTTTTGCATTTATCCTCTGTTACCTGCCCTTTATTCTAACTTAGTCCATGTCTTCAAAAATCTAGGTTATACTGTCAGAATTGTTTGATTCATCAGTTGGTTTTGCTGAATTGCCTTTTTTTCTTTTTCTTTGTTTTAAAGGATATCTTGCTCATCAGGGAGAGGGAAATATTCAGGTGATGTAAAAATAAAGGATACCAACATTTTTTAAAAAGGAAAAAAAAATAAAATAAAATTATTGTCTCATTTGGTCCTCACAACTCTGGAAGCAGATATAGTTCTTATCTCCACTTTACAGCTGAAAACAATTGACTTTTCCCAGAGCCACACAGCTAATAAATAGCTTAGGATTTTGAACTCAGGTTTTTCTAAGCTCAGCACTCTATCCATTGTGCCACCTAGCTAACTACATATACACAGGAAAGCAAAAATGAAGAAGTGGAATTTTAAAAGCACTAAGCTGTGCAGTATGGATGACTGGACAACATATAAGAAGTTATTAATCATGAGGTATATAACATAAATCCAAAAAGAGTCAGAACCATTTTGCTCACAGATAATTCACTTTTATTCATAAAAATTTAAAATGCATGAAAGGAGAATCCATAAGGAGATGCAGTGAGTTGAGAGCTAGAGAAACCCAGAATCCCACAAACACTTTACAATAAAGTTCTCATACAAGTATTTCTAGGTGTTTTTAATTGCCCACATTATCATTTTTACAATGCAATAATATTCTCATATTAATATACCATAGCCTGTTCCTCCCCTTAGTTTTTTATTCTTTTCTTTTACCAAAAGAGCTGCTAAAATATGGTTATATTCTTTTTGAGTCTTTTTTTTAAAACTCTTTGGGGTATATACCTATTAGTAGTGTGCCTAGATCAAAGCAGAAATACAATTTCATATTTTGGGGGCCATAGTTTCAAGTTTTTTTGCCGAATGGCTATGCTTATTCATAATTCTACCAGAATTAATGTGTTTGTTTTCTCTTAAGTTTTCAGACCCTGTCATTTCACTTTTTGTTTTTGGAGGAATGGGGGAGGTGGTTAGTCACCTTTATAGATCTAATGTGTGTGAAATGGACTCTCAGAGCTGCTTTAATTTATATATTTTTTAAAATTAGTAGTGATTTGAAGTACTTTTTTTATATGGTTAGAGGTGGCTTGGAATCCTCCTTGGAAAACTGCCTATACAAATCATTTGACACTTTGGGATATTATTTATTTGAATCATTTTCTTATATGATTTAGATATGAAATCTTTAACAAATAAATTTGCTTCTAAGATATTTTCCCAGTTAACTATTTCCCTTTTAATTTTAATTGCATTGACTATATTTGTGCAAAAATATTTAATTTTATATACTTCAAGTGATCTATTTTATCTGCTTTGATTGTCATTCATTTTAAATCTTTTGACATTTGTAGATCTGAAAGGTACTTCTATCCTTGTTCCCTTCATTTGTTTTTATACTTGTCATGAATATAATTGGAGGGGAGTGGTATATGAAATAAGATAATAGTCTTATTTCCACTAGAATGCTTTACAATTTCTCCAGTTTTGTAACATAGTGAAATCTTATCCCAATGATTAACATCTTTGAGTTTATTGAAAATTATGCTACCATGTTTCTTTTCTTCTGTATGTTTTGGTATCACTAAATAAGCCATCTTATTATCTGCAAAAGTAATAGTTTTGTATGTCATTTTTACATGCTTATTCCCTCAACTTTTTTGTAGCAATGATATAGCTAACTTTCTGGAGCTATCTTTAAAAATGATGTTGATAGTGGATATCCTTACTTTACCCTTGATCTTATTGGAAAGGTTTCTAATAGTTTCTATTTATTCCTATGCTTTCTAGTGTTTCAACATAAATGCATGCTGTATTTAATCAAAAAAAGTTAAATATCTATTAATGTAATCATATTTTTAAAATCTTTTTGCTATTAATATAGTACATTATATTTACAGTTTTCTTCTTAATATAACAACTCTACATTCCTCATACAAATTAAACAAAATCATAGAATATAATCTTAAGATATATCACTATATATTATATATATATTTATCATTAATATTTCATTTAATAGGTTTATGTTAATGGTCATTAAGGTGTACAGTTTTCTTTCTCTGCTTTGTCTCTTGCTGGTTTGGGTATAAAGACAATATCTGTATCAAAGAAATAATTTAGAAATTCTCTTTTTGTTTTTACAAACAGCATTGATGTGTAATATTGGAGTTAATTTTTTTTACATGTTTCATAGAATGCACTTTCAAATCTACATATGATCATAGAGATTCATTTATGGGATTTTTTATTTCTATTACTAAGATTGCAATATTAAATTGCTGTTCTCCGAATCTGGATTTTTATATTTTTGTTCATTTGTTGGAATTTTTATATTTCTTAATTTTTCTTACTTTTAAAAATCATTCTAGCCATTTATCTGCATTATAAGACTTTTTTTTAAAAGAACAAACTTCTTCATTATTTATCATTATTTTAGATTGTATCTTAACTGTTAATTTCTTCTTTAATTTTCAGAACTTCTTTTTTAGTGTTTAGTTATGTTTCTTATTTCTTTCTTTTTCTATTTTTTTGATTGTATACCTAGCTCATTATCTATTCTTTTTCCTTTCTGTTAATACATTTAGAGATATAAATTTTCTCCTTATGACTTCATTGTCTGCATTCTAAAAATTTTGTTATGTTTTCCCTTTATCATTATTTAATTTGGTGAAATATTCTGTTTCCATCATTTTCTTTTTGGCCCACTGATTATTTAGAATTAAATTATTTAGACTCCAACTAATTTTAATCTTGTCTACAAAGGCTTTTTATTGAAAATATTTTATAACATCTGGTGAGTGAATGATATGTTTAACATTTCTGCTTTTATATATTCATTTGCATGATTTTATGCATTATAAACATGCTATACACAGCTGAAAAATACATAAACTCTTTTCCATTCTTAGTCAATAATCACCAGAGATCTATCATCTCTAATTTTTCTGAAGTTTTTCTTAGGTCCTTAACTTCTTTTTTATTTATCCTTTGATTAATCTATGTCTAAAAGAGGGACATTGAGAATCCTTACTATCTTGGTTTTACTATTTCTCCCTTTTATTTAAATAATTTTTCCTTTAATTGCTTAGATGTTGTGCCATTTGGTGCACATATATATTAAGCATTAATATTAATTCATCATCTGTGTTTTCTTAAAAGCTAATGTAGTTTTCTTATCTCTTTTTACCATAATTATTTTTACTATCACTTTTTCTGAAATTATGATTTTCAGTGATGATTTTTAACTCCTCCTGAAACTTAATAGGTTTTACTCTAATGCCTTATTTTTACTTGGAGTGAATCTTAATTTTTCAAGTGTATTTCTTTTTTTTTTAATTTACCATGTCTCCAATTTCTTTCCCTCAATTGAGAACCCAAGAAAGACAAGACCATTACAAAGATATGTAATCAAAACTTTATCTCCATATTAGCCATGTTCAAAAAAAATTTATCTCATTATGAATTCTAAGTCCTTCATCTTTCTATCAAGAGGCAGATAGAATGCTTCATGTATATAACTCAATTACCCCTTTCATAAGTACTCCTGCACTTTATTCTTTGTCATCTCAAAAAGAACTATAAAAATGAACATCTTTAGAGTTTTAGGAAAATCCACACACACACACACCCCTTGCTTTAGCCTATCTTCCTTATGATTCCTTCTTCCCCTTTTGCCTCTTCTCTTACCTTCTACCTGTTCACTGAAATAGATTTTGTACCTAACTATATGTGTGTATCCTTCCTTCTTCTGACCAGTTTGGATGATAATAAGATTCAAGTATCAGGGGCTTTTCTACCCACTGCTTCCTCATTTGTATAAACATCTACCCATATACCCTAATTATGTTATTTTTCCTAATCTATTTTTCCCTGTTCTCACCCAAGTGTATTCTTTCTTTCTCTTTCTTTCCATTCTTTTTTAAATATCATTAAAACATAGCAAAACTATTCTTGGTCTTGAGTAAATAAACTCCCTCTATAAACCTGATAATATGATTCAAAAGGGACACAGGTATCATCTTCCCATATATGAATATTAGTTGGTTATTGCTATTTAGGGCTTTATCTATATTCATTCATGTTTATCTTTTTATGCTTCTTTTCACTTTTGTATTGACCTTTAAAGTTTCTCTGCAACTTTGGTCTTTTGAACAACAATGCTTAGATATTGTCTGTTTCTTTAAAGGTCAATTATTCCCCTATGGTGTTAAATCCAGTTTTGCTGGATAAATTGTGTTTATAAGCTCATATCCTTTGCCTTCTGAAATACTGTGTTCCAAGTAGTCTGCTACCTTATATTAAAGGTTGCTAAATCATTTGTAATCCTATTCTAGTTCCTTGTAACTTGAATGTTTTCTTTCTGGTTACTTGCAGTACATACACACAATCATACACACATATACACATATGTATATATGTGTGTATATGTGTGTATGTGTGTATAGATGTATAGATAGATAATTAGATAAATAGATATACATATACATATATGTGTTTTCATGTAGAAGCTCTGGATTTTGACAATGATGTTTCCTTAGAGTTTTCATTTTGGAATTTCTTTCATAAGGTGACTAAATTCTTTCAATTTTTGCTTTGCTTTCTCTAAGAGATCTAGATAGTTTTTTTTCAGTATTTCTTAAAACAAGGTGTCTAGGCTCCTTTTTTGGTCATGGTATTTAGGTAGTCCAGTGATTCTTAAATTTTTTGCCCTTGACCTGTTTTACATATCAGTTGTTTTTGCTCTGAAATGTTTTATATTTTCTTCCATTTTTCCAGCCTTTTAACTGTTTTTTTTTTTTTTGACAGGAGTGGGGGGAGAGTTGCTTACTTGTTTGTTTTTTTATGAAGACATTGGTTTCTATTTGGTTCATTTGAATTTTCAAGGAGTTTGGTTTTTGGGCAAACTTTTCTATCTCTTATGTCAAGTTATTAATTCCCCTTCTAAATTCTTTCTTTTATAACTTTCATTTTTTTCTATTTTTTCCTTGATAATTTTATTACATTTATAAAAAATATCTTAAAATCTTTTAAAAAAAAAAACTCTTGCTTCATCTCTTCCAGAAATTCTTGCTGAATTTGTGCCCAAGCTATTACCTTTCTCTGAGGTATTACTTTTGGATGCTTTATTGTTGTTGGTTACTCATTCTTTTAACAAACATCCTGAATTCTGAGTTGATGAAAGGTTTGTACTCTGCCATACTTTTAGAGATAAGGTCTGAGCTGCAACTGTTGCTTTCTTTAGGTGTTGAGTGTTACATCAAAATCTCAAAAACAACCTGGGAACTTGGAAGTTTTCATCACTCCCAAAGGGGTCTACTCTAGGACAAAGTCTGATTGCCATCCCCTATCTCAAGTTTCCATGTTCCTGACCTGGGTTTGAGTTTGTGCAAGAATAAACTATTGCTAGACTCTGCCCCTAACAGCCAAATGGAAATCTCTATTGATTCAAAGTGGCAGAATTATAAGCTTTCTTTTGGTCTGGGTTTCCTCCTTCATTATTCCACTATAGCTCTGGCTAGATGCTCAAGTCAGATCTTACTCTATGATTAGGGCCTAAGTTACAACACTAATGCTGTTAGTACTTGAACTTTTTCTTTCCTTGGCATACTATCCAGGAACTCTCTACCTGGAAAGACAACATAGGACATTACTTATCTTTTACCTTAGATCTATCATCCAGGATTGGGTAGTGAACAAAGCAGCATCCAGTTAGTACCTTTCCACATTGTAGTGCCCTGTATGGGTCTGGGATCTCCTTATGTGCTGATGTGCTGATATCCAGATTCTCCCTAAGTATGGAGTGTTCCATATGTTTTATGTCCTCCCCTCCGATGGCTTCAGACTTCTGTCTGTCTCCCTAAGGCATCCTAAGAAAGACAAAGGACTCATTATGACATTTTTTGAGTTTTTCCATAAAGATTCAATCTCATGTGTTTTATAAGTCTGTTTGAAGGAGTTATGGATGGAAGCTCCTTCTACTCTATTCTGCCATCTTGCTTTAGGATCCCTCAAAGTATATTTTTCACAAACAAAATATTGTTGGGATCTGCATTCTAATACATGTTTTTATTCTCTTATATTTTATGGGTGAATTTATCATATTCAAGGTTTTCACTGTTAGCTGTGTGTTTCTATCCATCCTGTTCTATTATGCTTTTATTTCTCTTTGCTCCTACTCTCCTTCTTTAGTAAGAAGAAAGAGGTGATAGAAGAAACTAGTTAATATTCATGTTCTTTGGTTGAAGTAATCTGTTTTTTCTTTGTAATCATCTTTTCTTCCTCCCAATCACAGATTTTTTTCAAAGGTTTTGTTTTCTTTTTTTCTTCAATTTTTTAGGAGGATATTATAAAAAGGATCTAGCCAGTGTTGTCAAAAAAAGAAAAGCAATAAAAGGGAAAACAAAAGGTAGAAGAAACCCACCAAGCAGAAGAGTTTTGAAAATTATTTTATAAGTTATCAAACTGTGCATACCCTTTGATCCAGCAGTGTTACTACTGGGATTATATCCCAAAGAGATTATAAAGAAGGGAAAGGGACCTGTATGTGCACGAATGTTTGTGGCAGCCCTTTTGTAAGAAACTGGAAACTGAGGGATGTCCATCAGTTGGAGAATGGTGAATAAATTGTGGTATATGAATATTATGGAATATTATTGTTCTGTAAGAAATGACCAACAGGATGATTTCAGAAAGGCCTGAGAGACTTACACGAACTGATGCTGAGGAAATGGAGAGGACCAGGAGATCATTATATACTTAAAATAATACATATGATGACCAGTTCTGATGGACCTGGCCATCCTCAGCAACGAGATCAACCAAATCATTTCCAATGGAGCAGTAATGAACTGAATTAGCTATGCCTAGAGAAAGAACTCTGGGAGATGACTAAAACCATTCATTGAATTCCTAATCCCTTATTTATGCCCACCTGATTTTTGATTTCCTTCACAAGCTAATTGTACAATATTTCAGAGTCTGATTCTTTTTGTAACAGCAAAATAATGTTTTGTCATGTATACTTATTGTGTATCTAATTTATATTTTATGTACTTAACATCTACTGGTCATCCTGCCATCTGGGGAGGGGTGGGGTAGAGGTGAAAAATTGGAACAAGAGCTTTGGCAATTGTTAATGCTGTAAAGTTACCATGCATATAACCTGTAAATAAAAGGCTATTAAATTAAAAAATAATAATAAAGTTAGGAAATTAAAAACCAAAAAAAAAAAAAAAAAAAAAAGAAAGTTATTTTATATGAATTTTATGAAACACTACTGTTATGTAAGAAATGATGAGGGAATTGTTTCAGAGAAACTGGGAAGACTTGTATGAACTGGTGCAAAGTAAAGTGGGCAAAACCAAGAGAAGAACGTATCAAGTGTAAATGCAACTCTGAAAGTCTTCTAAGTCTTTAAGAAGAAATAGGATGAAGGGCAGATTTCAAAATAAAAGTGAATTTATTTTTTTAAAGCAATGTGTTAAATTTATAGCACACTTAAAAGAAAACTGTGCATAATAGAAATTCACAGTTTCATGTATAATCCTTTTTATATTTTACTTAGATATGCAAACTCTAATTTTATTTTGTGCTCATTCATTTCAGAATGCAATTAGAAAGGTTATTTTAAAAATTCACATCAGTACTAAACTTCTTTATTGTTCAAATACTAGCTCTAACAATTATCTATGTAACTTTAGCAAGTCATTTCATTGCTCTGATTTATAGTTTGCTTGTCTTTAAAGTGAAGTGATTGGGTTAGATTATCTCTGAAGTCTTTTCCAGACCTAAATACAACAAAATAAAGATAAAATCTTCATGGCCTGTGGTTGTCAGGAAATTCTTTGCTGCAGTGTTAGAATATATACCAGGCTTTGAAGAAAGAATTGGATATTGTAGGTATTAATAAGATGATTGTAATTTTAAATAATACTTTAAAAACTTCAGGGAAGAATATTATTTTAAAAGAAATTTTGTGGTTCACATTTTAGTATAGTGAATTCTTTTGTCATGTGAATTTTTCTCTTTATCAATTTTATGTGCTCAGATTTCCATTTGCTTGTCTCTGTTTCATATAATCAGAATGTTCCATGATGGGTTCATTTGAATTAATTTAACTTGAATTTTTTTTTTTTTTTTTTTGCTTAACAGTATTAAGAGTTAACTTAAGGGTATATTTTAATGTTTTTATCTAACAGTCAGATGTGGAGGGATAAGAATTGTATGAGGCTCATAGATATCATTTGGAATAGCCATCTTCACTATCAAGTCCTGTCTTTTAAACCATTTTTCTTTTAACCATATCCATGCTGACTCTAATTAAGTTCCAGAACCTCTCAAGTCCCAGTATCCCAGGAACCTACATAAATCTACAAATTACAAAGATGTTGTTTGCATAGATAAATAGAGGTATCCCCATTGGGAGTTCCCTATACCAAAGAAATCTCCCATGTTCATTTAAAAAATAAAATAAAACCCATGAGAGTCCTTTTCTAAAAACCTCCTTACAATTGAGGAAGAGGATAGCTTTAGGTTCTCAAAGATTTTTTCAGTTCTTGTCTATTCTCCCAAGCTCTAGCAAAGTGTTGCTTCCTAAAATACGAGTCTGACCATGTCATCCTCTATTCAATAAACTCCAAATTGCTCTGCAGATTGACTGGATCAGTTCACAACTCCACAAACTATTCCCACATCCCCGCCAATATTTATCTTTTTTTATCATCTTAGCCAATCTGACAGGTGTGAGATGATACCTCAAAACTGTTTTAATTTCTATTTATTTAATCAATACTGATTAATGTTTTTCATTATGACTATTCATATGACTGTAGATGGCTTCAATTTCTTCATCTGAAAATTTATCTGTTCATATCTTTTGGGGAATGACTTGTATTCTTAAAAATTTGACTCAGTTCTCTATATATTTTTGAAATGAGACCTTTATCAGAAATATTGTCTATAAAAATGGTTTCCCAGCTTTCTGCTTCCCTTATAATTGATTTTATATGTGCAAAACCTTTTTAATTTAATGTAATCAAAAGTATTGATTTCACATTTCATATTTTTTTATTTCTTGATTGATCATCAATTCCTCCTTTCTTCAAAGATATGATAAAGAAGTTATCTCTTGCTCTCCTAATTTGCTTTATAGTATCACCCTTTATGTCAAAATTATGAGCCGATGTCAATCTATCTTGGTATAGGGTGTAAAATGCTCATCTATGCCTAGTTTCTGCCATACTAATTTCCAGTTCTGTTGTCAAATAGGAAGCTCTTATTCCAGAAGCTATAGTCTTTATCAAACAGTAGAGTCATTAATTACTGTCTTGTGTACCTAACCTATTCCACAAATCTACCACTTTATTTCTTAGTCTATACAAAATGGTTTTGATGACTGACACTTTATAATATAGTTTGACGTCTGGTAGCTAGGCCACCTTCCTTTACATTTTTTTTTCATTAATTCCCTTAGTATTCTTGACCTTTTATTCTTCCAGATGAATTTTGTTATTATTTTTTCTAATTCTATAAAGTAAATTTTGGGCAGTTTGATTGGTATGGAATTGAATAAGTAAACTAATTTAGGTAAAATTGTCATTTTATTGTATTAGTATTGGGCTATCTATGAGCAATTGATATTTTTCCAGTTGTTTAGATTTGACTTTGTGTTAAGTGTTTTATAATTGTGTTCATATAGTTCCTGGGTTTGCCTTGTCAGGTAGACTTCCAAATATTTTGTTGTCTATTTTATTTGTTGAATAATTTTACTTAAATTATTTTAATTTTGATTTCTTGCTATTGGACTTAGTTGGTAACATAGAAATGCTGGTGATTTATATTTGTTTATTTTGTATCCTATTACTTTGTTAAAATTGTTAATTTTTCCAGTAGTTTTTTTAGTTGACTCTCTGGGTTCTCTAAGTATAGCATTATATCATCTGCAAAGGGTCATAGTTTGTTTCCTCATTGCCTCATCCAATTCCTTCAATTTATTTTTTTTCCTCATACTGCTAATGCTAACATTTCTAATATAATATTGAATAACAGTGGTATTAATAGGCTTCCTTGTTTCATCTCTGAGCTTACTAGGAATGTTTCTGGCTTGCACCCATTAAAGATAATATTTGCTGATGGTTTTTGAATGTCACAAATATAGTGCTGATATCTAAACCAGGAAGAGTTCAAACAGAGAAAGAAAATTGTAGCCCAATTTCCCTAATGAATATTGATGCAAATATTTTAAAGTGGGATATGATCAAGTTTAGATAGATGCTGCTTATCATTTTAAGGAAAACTCTTATTCCCATGATCTCTTGTGTTTTTAATAGGGATGTGTGTTGTATTTTGCCAAAAGCTTTTTCTGCATTTATTAACATTAACATATGATTTCTTTTTGTTTTATTATTGATATGGTCAATTGTCCTAAGAGTTTTCCTGATATTGAACTAGCCCTGTATTCCTGGTATAAATTCCACTTGGTCATAATGTATTATCCTAGTGAAAAATTGCTGTAATCTTTTTGCTAATATTTTATTTAAAAATATTTACATCAATACTCATTAGGAAAATTGTTCTACAAATTTCTTTCTCTGTTTTAAATATCAGCACCATATTTGTGTCATTAAAAAAAATTGTCATGACTCCTTTACCTATTTTTTCCAAGTAGCTTATATAGTATTAGAATTAATTTTCTTTAGATGTTTGATAAAATTCACTTTTAAAACCAGATTCCCCTGGAGATTTTGTCTTAGGAAATTTACTGATAGCTTGTTCAATTTCTTTTCCTAAAATAGTGTTTTTTTCAATATTTTAATGTCATCTTCTTTTAATCTGAGCAATTTATATTTTTGTAAATATTCATCCATTTTAATTAGATTGGCAGATTTGTTGGCATAGTTGAAAAAATGCCTTCTATTTATTGTTTTAAATTTCTCTTCATTGGTGGTTAGTTCACTCTTCATTTTTGATATAGGTAATTTGGTTTTCTTCTTTACCTTTTCCAACCAAATTAATCAAAGGTTTATCTATTAGTTTTTTTTTCATAAATTCACTCTTAGTTTTATTAATTAGTTCAATAATTTTTTTACTTTACATTTTATTAATCCCTCCTTTGTTTTTCAGAATTTCTAATATGGTATTTAATTTTGGTTTTTTAATTTCTTCTTTTTCTAGGTTTTTAAGTTACATGTTCAATTTATTGATCTCCTCTTTCTCTATTTTATTCATGTAAGCATTTAGAGATATAAAATTTCCCCTAAGAACTGCTTTTGCTATATTCCATAAGTTTTGGTATATTGTCTTATTATAGTCATTTTCTTGAATGAAATAACTGATTATTATATTATTTGTTGTTTGATCCACTCATTCTTTGGGATTCGATTATTTAGTTTCCAATTAATTTTTGGTCTATTTTTCCATTGTTCTTTATTACACATAATTATTGCATCATGATCTGAAAAGGATGCTTTTAATATTTCTGCCTTTATGCATTTGATTGTAAGCTTTTTATGCCTTAATAAATGGTCAGTTTTCTGTAGGTATATATGTACAACTGAGAAAAGGGTATAATCCTTTCTATCTCCAATCACTTTTCTCTTGAAGTCTATCATATCTAAATTTTCTAAAATCTATTCACCTCCTTAAATTCTTATT
Organism: Sarcophilus harrisii; assembly: GCF_902635505.1. Classification (NCBI taxonomy): domain Eukaryota; kingdom Metazoa; phylum Chordata; class Mammalia; order Dasyuromorphia; family Dasyuridae; genus Sarcophilus; species Sarcophilus harrisii. The sequence continues at coordinate 436,483,312 of NC_045427.1, read as the reverse complement.
TGTGAATAGATTTATCTGTTCTGATAAAGGAAGATGAAGATCCTCAGTTTTTTACAGTTTTGCTATCTATTTCTTTTTGTAATTCATTTAACTTCTCTAGGAATTTGGACAGTATATCACTTGGTATATATATATATATATATATATATATATATATATATGTGTGTGTGTGTGTGTGTGTGTGTGTGTGTGTGTGTGTGTCTGTGTGTGTGTGTGTGTGTGTGTGTGTTTAGTATTCATACTGTCTTTGGTACCTTTTAGCAAGATGAAGTTTCCTTCCTTATCTTTTTTAATTAGATATGTTTTGCTTTTGCTTTAAGATCAAGATTGCAATCTCTGCTTTTTTTTTTTTTTTACTTTATTCTATTACTATATTCTGCTCCAGTCTTTTACCTTTAGTCTGTGTGTATAACTCTGCTTCAAATGTGTTTGTTGTAAACAACATATTGTAAGATTCTGGCTTTTAATTCACTCTGCTATCTGCTTCCATTTTATGGGAGAGTTCATACCATTCACTTTCACAGTCATGATTACTATCTATTTCCATCCATCCTATTCTTCACCCCATCTCTCCTCACCTCATTTTGCTTCTGATACCCATCTCACTCAATTTGCTTTCTCTTCTATCAGCCCCACTCCTCCCTCCCTTTGCCCTTTTTTCTATACCCAACTAAGTGGGTATGTTATTCCCTCTGATCTAAATTCAATGAGATTAAGGTTCACACAATGCTCATCCCCCTTCCTCCTTTCCTTTTATTGTAATAATATTTTGTGCCTCTTGATGTAATATAATTTTTAAGAAAATTAATTCTAATACTATATAAGCTACTTGGAAAAATAGGTAAAGGAGTCCTGACAATTTCTTTTTAATGACAAAAATATGGTGCTGATATTTAAAACAGAGAAAGAAATTTGTAGAACAATTTCCCTAATGAGTATTGATGTAAATATTTTTTTCCATTCCTTTCCTCTTCTCACAGTATAATCTTTTTTCCACCCATTAATTTCTTTTTTATATCATCACACCAAAGTCAACTTATACCCACAACATCAATCTATGAATAGTTTTTCTAATTGACCCAATCTCAAAAGTTATAAGTATCATCTTCCATATAGAGATGTAAATAGTTTAACTTTTAGTATATTTTTTCTTTCCTATTTTTTTTTATGTTTCCCTTGAATCTTGCATTTAAAGATTGAATTTTTGGTTTAATTCTGGTCTTTTCATCAGATACAATTGAAAGTCCCCTATTTCATTGAATGTGTATTTTTTCCCCTGGAAAATTATGCTTAATTTTGCTGAACGGTTGATTCTTGGTTGTAGTCCAAGCTCCTTTGCCTTTTGGAATATCATATTTCAGACCCTCTGATTTTTCAATGTGGAAGCTATCAAATTCTGGTTAATCTTGACTGTGACACCATGATATTTAAGTTGTTTCTTTCTGGCTGCTTGCAGCATTTTGTCCTTTACTTGATAATTTGGGAGTTTAACTACAATGTTTCTTGGAGTTTTCATTTGGGGATCTCTTTCAGGATGTAATCATTAGATTCTTTCAATGACTATTTTACCTTCTGGTTCTAGGATATTGGGACAATTTTCCTTGATTTCTTTAAAGATGCTCTGCAAACTTTTTTTGATCATGGCTTTTATATTGTCCTAATTTTAAGTTATCTTTCCTAGCTCTGTTTTTCAGGATGGTTGTTTTCCCTCTGAGATATTTTGCATTTTTTCCTGTTTTTTTCATTTTTTAAAATTTATTTGACTGATTCTTGATGTCTCATAAAATCATTAGTTTCCACTTGTCCAATTCTAATTTTTAATGTTATCTTCTTCAGTTAGCTTTTTTACCTCTTTTTCCTTTAGCCAATTCTACTTTTTTAAAGTATTTTCTTCAAGGTAATTTTTTTTCCCATTTAAATAAATCTATTTTTAAGGAGTTTTTCCTTTAGTGAATTTTTTTTTCATTTGACCAATTCTATTTTAAGTTATTTTTTCAGTCAATTTTTATGCTTCCTTTTCCAAACTATTGGCTCTTTTTTTTTTTTGTAATTCTCTTGCATAACTCTCAATTTTTCTTTTCCCAATTTTTCTTTTCTGTTTCTTACTTGATTTTTAAAAACCTCTTTTAGCTTTTCCAAGAAAACCTTTTAAGCTTGAGACTAATTCTTATTCCCCTTTTAGGCTTCACATGTAGACATTTTGCCACTGCTGTCCTCTTCTTGAGTTTTTGTGTTCTAATCTTACTTGTCACCATAGTAGCTTCTATGGTCAGGATTCTTTTTTTTAGTTTTTTGGCTCATATTTTTAAGTTGACTCTGCCCCTAGGACACAGGAGACACTGTCCCAAGCTTCTTTTGCTGAAGGACAGGGACCTTGTCACTAAGGTAAGAGGTGTTAGCAGCTTGTCCACTTCACTAGGTTGGCCTACCTAGTTGTGCCCGTTGCACCAGGGTACAGGGGCTTTCAATTTGCCTTCTGCACTGGAGCTGGCAGTCTCATAGCTAGCCTGCTAAGCCATTAGCACAAAGAGTCAGGACTGAGGGACCTCAGTTGTTGATTTTTGCTTCAGCTAAGAGCATCCTCTAGATTGCTCACAAACCTGTACTGGGGTCTTGTTGCCTTTTTACCTAAATGACACAGAGTTTTCCTGAAATCCTTTTAAGTTATCTTAACCTGGAAAAATTGTTTCACTTCATCTTTTTGTGGGTTCTGTCACTCCTAAACCTATTTAAAGGTTTGATTTAGCATTATTTCCATGGGAAATTGGGGAGATTTCATGCAGCTTCCTGGCTTCTATTATCTTGGCTCCATCCAAGTCTTTCCAATATTTTTACATCTTAATTCCCATCCACCATATTCTTCTGATCCAGTGTCTCACTGATCCCTTCACAATTTCACAAACAAGATACTCCATCTCTTGATTCTGGTACTTTCTCTGGCTGTCACCCATATCTGGAATGTTCTCATTTCTCATTTTTGTCTATGGGCTTCCTTGGCTTCTTTCTAGTCCCAAGTAACATCCCACTATTACTACAAGCTTTTCCTTATCCCCATTAATTATGTCTTTCTTCTTTTGATTATTTCTTATTTATTGTATGTAACATTTTGTCCATAGTTATTTGTATATTGCTGTATACAATTTTGTGCTATCCCTTCCATTAGATAGTGAACAACTTGAGATCCAGCACTACCTCCTGTCTGTCTTTGTATTCTCTACTCTTAGCACAGTGTCTAGGATAGAGTAGGTATTTATTGATTAATTAAGTAATAAAGGTCCTGTTTAGATTAATTATACAAATAATTATCTAAGGTCCCAGAAGAGTCCTAATGTTTGAAAAGATTGATAACCTAATTGGCTGAAAGGTAATGAATTTTCCAGTGATGGCATTCTAGGTCATAGGGGACAGAGATCTTTTTGTCAGCAGAGTAACTATCCACAGATCCTTAATGTATTATCATACTTTTTCTACCTATCTCACAAGGTTGTCTTATTGTCAACCTCAAAGGATTTTGAAATTGTGGCTCACTGTTCTTAGTCTTAGTCTATTAATAATAATAATAATGCAGAGAAATTGTAATTAGTGGAGAGTTCCAATGAAGTTTTTAATGGTAAGAGGATTTTATATTTAATTCCCTACATATTCCAAATTATTTATATTTCTTAACTTAGGAACACAAACAGGAGGTCAGAAATAATGATTCTGAGGAGGGGCAAGTTATTTTAAATGGATCATAGATATTCCAAAGTTGTTAAATTAATATAATATTAAACATATGTTAAATTAACACACTTATATCATGTTCATAATACCTATATAGTTCTCTTGGGACCTTAGAAATGATATCTCTTTACATAATCCCCACAGATGAAGAAATGTTTTTAACATCTCTGAATTATCAGAAATTCACTAAAGATTTTTGAGCCGCTTGCCTGTACACTCACTAACTAACTGCTCCAACCACAAACTTTTAAAATGGTTTGTTTTCTTTTTATTCAATAGTGCCTTTTTCAAATTTGGGAATTAACAACATCCTTCTCTAGGTCACTGAAGGAATTTTCATTCTTTATGCCTAGGTCATGAACCCATTTTGACCTTATCTTGGTGTACGGCGTTAAGTATGGATCAATGCCTAGTTTCTGCCATATTAGTTTCCAATTTTCCCAGCAATTTTTATCAAACAGTAAGTTCTTATCCCAAAAGCTGGGGTCTTTGGGTTTATCAAAGACTAGGTTGCTATACTTGTTGACTGTTTTATCCCTTGAACCTAACCTATTCCACTGATCAACTAATCTATTCCTTAGCCAATACCAAATAGCTTTGGTAACTGCTACTCTATAATATAATTTTAGATCTGGTACAGCTAAGCCACCTTCATTTGATTTTTTTTTCATTAATTCCTTTGAAATTTTTGACCTTTTGTTTTTCCATATGAATTTTGTTGTTATTTTTTCTAGGTCATTAAAATAGTTTTTTGGGAGTCTGATTGGTATAGCGCTAAATAAATAAAGAATGAAATTATTAATAAATTAGAGGAACACAGGATAGTTTACCTTTCAGACCTGTGGAAGGGGAAGGTCTTTATGACCAAAGAAGAACTAGAGATCATTACTGATCACAAAATAGAAAATTTCGATTATACCAAACTGAAAAGTTTTGTACAAACAAAACTAATGCAAACAAGATTAGAAGGAAGCAATAAACTGGGAAAATATTTTACAGTCAAAGGTTCTGATAAAGGCCTCATTTCCAAAATATATAGAGAATTAACTCTAATTTATAAAAATCAGCTCATTCTCCAATTGAAAATGGTCAAAGGATATGAACAGACAATTCAGATGAAGAAATTGAAACTATTTCTAGTCATATGAAAAGATGCTCCAAGTCATTATTAATCAGAGAAATGCAAATTAAGACAACTCTAAGATACACTACACACCTGTCAGATTGGCTAAGATGACAGGAAAAAATAATGATGATTGTTGAGGGATGCGGAAAACTGGGACATTGATGCATTGTTGGTGGAGTTGTGAACGAATCCAACCATTTTGGAGAGTAGTTTGGAACTATGCTCAAAAAGTTATCAAACTGTGCATACCTTTGATCCAGCAGTGTTACTATGGGCTTATTTCCAAAGAGATTATAAAGAAGGGAAAGGGACCTGTATGTGCACGAATGTTTGTGGCAGCCCTTTTCGTAGTAGCTAGAAACTGGAAACTGAATGGATGTCCATCAGTTGGAGAATGGCTGAATAAATTGTGGTATATGAAAATTATGGAATATTACTGTTCTGTAAGAAATGACCAACAGGATGATTTCAGAAAGGCCTGGAGAGACTTACATGAACTGATGCTGAGGAAATGAGCAGGACCAGGAGATCATTATATACTCTAACAACAATACTATATGATGACCAGTTCTGATGGACCTGGCCATCCTCAGCAACGAGATCAACCAAATCATTTCCAATGGAGCAGTAATGAACTGAACCATCTATGCCAGAGAAAGAACTCTGGGAGATGACTAAAAACCATTACATTGAATCTCTAATCCCTATATTTATGCCCACCTGCATTTTTTATTTCCTTCACAAGCTAATTGTACAATATTTCAGAGTCTGATTCTTTTGTACAGCAAAATAACGTTTTGCATGTATACTTATTGTGTATCTAATTTATATTTTAATGTACTTAACATCTACTGGTCATCCTGCCATCTGGGGAGGGGTGGGGGTAAGAGGTGAAAAATTGGAACAAGAGGTTTGGCAATTGTTAATGCTGTAAAGTTACCCATGCATATATCCTGTAAATAAAAGGCTATTAAATTAAAAAAAAAAGGAATTTTCAGTGGCAATATTATTTTGAACAGATATTGCTTGTTTTAAGAATATAAAATCTGTTTCACAAACTATCATAAAAATCTGAATTCATTGATGAGTCTAATGATGCTCAAATGAGGAGTAACATCATGTTAATTTCCCTTTAGCAGTCCTGCTATGCACTAGTTGTAAGGCCAAATGTTAAATGAAAAATATTAAAGTTACTATTGCCTTTCATTGAGCAACTTCTTTGGGCAGGGTCCTATGCTCAGTGTTTGGGCAGACAGGATGGGGGAAAGGATCAGAATCAAGAACCAAAAGGCAGAGAAACACAGAAATAAGTTAAGATCCTTCCATTCAAGGAGTTCATAGTATATTTGAGAATACATGAAATATATAAACTCAGAATTCAAGACATATATAATAAATAATATAAATAACAAGTACCTCAAGAAAGTATAGAATGAGAGAACTTGGATATAGAAGGGACCAGAGAAATCATTGCATCCCCTTTATTTTACAGATGGAGAAACTGAGACACAGAGTATGAATGATTTGTGTAAGGTCACATAGCTAGAAAACAGCAGAGTCAAACATTGAACCCAGGTTTACTGGGTTCCAAGATTAGTATTCATTACACTATTATATGTTGTCTTCTCTAAGAAAAAGGAGATTATTAAAAGATGGAGTAAGTCAGAGAAAATTTCATAGAGGGTGCATGCAAAATTTAAGCCCTTAAAATTTTCTTTTGTTTGTTTGTTGTTTTGGGGGGTTGGATGGGAGTGGAGGTGACTAGGCATTTACAATTAAATGATTTGCCCAGGATCACACAGCTAGTAAGTGTTAAGTGTGTACACACTGAGGCTGGATTTGAAATCAGATCCTTCTGACTTCAAAGCTGATTCTCTATTCACTGTGCCTTCTAGCTGCCCCATAAAATTTTTTCTTGAATGAAGGAAGCTAGAAGAAACTCGAGCTGGCCCATCCTTCAAAAAAATCAGAAAACATTAAAAATAATTGCCATTTTCAATATATACATATATACATACATATATATTATCTGAGATTCCATCTAAATATGAGACCCTATGATTTTTATAGGCCTCTTTACCAAAGAGACTATATAAGAAGATGAATAGTAAAACCATAGAATTCAACTCTGGAAATGTTTCTAAACTCCATGAGAGCAAAAACCGTTTTTTTTTTAATTTTGTCTTTGTATTCCCAATACCTCACACATTACAGATGTCGAATAGATATTTGTGAGATTGGATGCAATTAGAATATGGGATGCCATAAGGGCCCATGCAACATAAACTGACTATCAGACATCAGATAGGAGTGGGCTGGGGACATAAGATGGCAGGGACCATTAGAATATAGATAGATAGGACATTGAGCATATACTATTAGTTGAGAGGGACTTCTGACCATAAATCTTAAATCTGGAAGGGAATCTTAGAACAAAGACTATCATTAAGGAGTATTAGAATGGAAAATGTTTTGATACAGAATATAGAATGTAAGAGCTGAAAAGAATTTTTGAAAAACAATAATTATTAATAATAATAGCTAACATTTATATAGCTCTTATTACATATGAGGTTCTGTACATTTATTATCTCACTTGATCCTCATAACACTGGGAGGTATCTATACTATCCCCATTTCTCCAGATAGGAAACTGAGGTAAATGGAGATTAAATAACTTGCCTAGAATCATACAGCTAGTAAGCATTGGAGGCTAGATTTGAACTTAGTTCTTCTTGAATCCAGGTCTAGCACTCTATCTACTATTCCACTTAGGTGCTCCAGATTACAGAATATTAATTGGATCTATCAAGGGCTTTGAAAATAACATCTCGCTCAGCCACCTTACATATGCAAAACATCTCTTACCAAACTCATAATATGAGCTCACTCTCACACTTTTTAGTATGTGACCAACATCAGAACATAAGAAATGCCAAGCTGGAAGCCAAAATTATTTTCATTGTAGGAATTAAAAACAGTAAACTATCACAAAGTTGTTCTCTACCACTTTAATCTGAAATTTTGAATGATGAGATTTTATCAGTGTATCCTCTCTTTATTGATAAACCCAAATATGCCATGGGCGACAAATAAAAATCTTCATCTCCAAGTGACTGAACTTCTGGTGGTGAACTTCTCTCTATTTAACTTAGATAACATGTACAGTTCATTTTCAGGACCATTTATTCCCTGATTAGAGTCATCTCTAGTCATCTTGAGCTATAATTTACCACTGGACCCAGATGGTTCTGGAGAAGAAGTGAGGCAGGTGACTTTGCACAGCCCTCCACTTAAATCCAATTCACCTGATGTCATGGTATCACCTCCTTGATGTCATGGTCCACATGATCATGAAAAATATCAACAACAACATTGAGCCAAAAAAATGAGATGTGGTGTTCCACATCTACCTTCTTCCTTCAGATCCCTTTATGAATCCACTGTGTGTTAAAATACATATGCCTTTCTCCCTCAACCCCCTCCCTTACATGTGGTTTCACATAATGGCCTCTATATAGTTAACAGATCATTCTTTTTAGGTTAGATGGATCTCTTTTTAAGTCATTCTAAGATAAGAGGAACCTTTTACTGATATCCCTTAGCTGCCTGTTTTTACCTGCAGAGGATCATCATCATAGTAATTCTTACCAAAATGTCATGCAAAACAGATGCCTTTGGCAAGGGAGCCACCTAATTAAGTTTGTGTGTCATTTTGAGTAAAAATTCTGGAAAGTACATGTCCTAATTTCATCTCAGGTAGGTCATTGCTGAATGTTTTGCAGGTTTCCCCAGCTTCCTTTCACTGATTCAATTCTAATTATTCTTTCAGGAACCAGCTACAAATTCTCTGCCTCAGAGAAGGTTCCTTTGCTTTTTACAGGAGTTCTTAATCTTTTTGAGTCATGGGTCTTTTTGGCAGTCTGGCAAAACCTATGGACACCTTCCCAAAATAATGTTTTTATATGCATAGTACTACAAAGAAAACTAAAAGTCAGTTAAAAAATAAAAATAAAGATGCCATTTGTCCCATCTAGGTTCACTGTCATTCCTGAAATCTGAATCCCAGATTAAGAATGCCTGGCCTTACAGTTTATACTTAAATTCCAAAATCCCCCAGTAATTAAATATTGTATGCTATATTTCTTACCTTTTTTATATTTTATTCTGTGATTTTTCTCTGTATAGACCATAGACCTATCTCACTATGTAGATTATGAAATCCTGACTCTCATTCCACCTGCATATAAATATAGAGATAGCCTCTTATGTCAAATAATGAAGATGAAGATGACCCCCGAGAATCCTGCTAGCCCAGCTCAATTGGCATTATACCATGCTATCCACAGCCATCTGTGAAGATGGGGAGTGTTTCTCCATCCTGACCCTATCATCCATCACCCCAAGTTAGAGCCTGTCTCCATTGAACTCCTTTCTTACATTCCTATTGTTTCTTGACATTTATTAGTCAGAGGCCTTTGCTATCTGTTGTCTGGAGAGTCTTAAAAGCCATATGGGAATATGAGGCATCATTTGATCTTTGCCCTCCTCCACCAACAACTCCTTGCCCTTGTACAGGAGTATGGCTTATTGAGAAAAGGAGAAGATGTGGAGAGGCTGAAGTCTATAAGGTGTCATGGACTAACAGTACCTCTAATATAAACTGGGAAAGGGAAGGAGATAGTAGCCTAGAAATGAACAGGGGTTGTTTTAATATAACTGGGGACTTTAACTATAGAAAAAGATTTAAATTGTCCTAAGACTAGAGGCCCATCTTAGAACAAGACATATTTTCATTAGTAAGAGAATGATCATAAAATTTATGAAAGATCATTAACAGTCATCTTTCTTCAGTCTAAGACAATTGAGGAAGCCTTCCAGGAAGAGGTAGAATTTAATTTAAGCCTTGAAGAATACATTGAAGTTGATCAGGGTGAGAAAAAGCATTCTAGATAGGGGCAGAATTAACAAAAGAGAAGAGATGAGGAGGCTTGACGATTTGGAAAGAGTGGTCAGCAAGGATGGAAAAGGAGGTGGGGAGGGCAGAAGGAAGAACCTCAAAGACTAGGCTAAGAGGTATAGATTTGATTCTGTAGGCAGTAAGGAAGCTAGGTAAAGGTATATATCAGGAGGTCAGAAGCTGGGTATTGTTCAAGCTCTGTGCCTCACTTTCTGAGCGAGTTTCTTCACCAGTTCGATGAAAAGAGTAATCTTTGTATAATTTAAAGTACTTCAGAAAGGCAAGTTTTGTTGAAATGTAATAAAGATGTATGAGACTCAAACTTTTGACTCCCTGAAACAAGAAGTGATTTCAGTACAAATTGTACTGTATTCACTTCTCATGTAGAGACATATTTTTAAATTATCTAAATTGGTTTAAAATTTTTAAATGATAATTTCCATATATACAGAAGAACAAAAAAAGAGGATTGTATATGAAACCTTTGGTTTTAAAAAAAACACATAATAAATTCAACTCATTAATTTTTTTTAAGTGAAGAGAGTTAGCTAGAACACTGGGTGGCAGAATCAAGATTGATTTGGAAGAGCACTGGATTACACCTATGAAGATTATGAATATAAAGTGTTTATTTAAGTTTATAAGTACAAAATGAGGAAGGCAGGGAAAGAGAGCAATTTAACTGAAAATATCTGAGGGATTTCATATATTAAAATAACGTGAGTTATCATTACATCATCATCGGTGATTGATATCAGTCAATAAACATTTATTAAGTACTTACTATGTTCTAAGCACACAAAAAGAGGCAAAAATAGTTCCTACCTCAAGGAACTCATAATCTAATAGGGGAAACAAGTAAATAAGTGTGCACAGAGAAACCACATACAGGATAAATAAGTAATAATTAATAGAGGAAAGGCACTAATTAAAAGGGGTTGGTCAAGGCTTCCTATACAAGACAAAATTTTAACTGGGACTTGACTGAAACCAGGGAAGTGAGAAGAAAGAGATAAGGAGATAAGAACATTTTAGGGATGGGGGACAATTGGCAATAGAGATATGCCTAAATGGGACTGGCTGCTTGGATACAAAATGCCACATATTTTTTCCTTCCACATATTTGCTTCTGGCTACACAATGCCCCTTTTCCTTGCCAGACTGCCTTTGGTGTTTATTAAACCCAGACTTTCCCAAATGATGATAATGATAATGGTGGTGGTGATGATGATGATGATGATGATGATAGGATAATAACTGTCCTTTATATACTACTTTCTATGTTGTGTTGTATAATTATCCTCACAAAAACCCTGAAGACATATTGTCCTCATTTAACAGATGAGAAAACTAAGGTAAACTGAGGTTAAGGGGTTGGGTCCTGGCTCTCACATTTGCTAAGTATCTGAGACTAGATTTTATTGAGCTCAGGTCTTCCTGATTCCAGAACTGGGGCTCCATTCACTTTGCCACCTAGCTGCCCTGCATGATAATGATACTTTGATAAAATCATCAGCTCAGCAATATGAAGTCTTCCTCCAGGAGTGCAAATAAGTCTGTTCGTAACTTCTCAATCTGTGCAATTCTTGCCCATATCTGTTTGAAACCCTTCTGGGGAAATCCACCCATTTCTCTGGAGGCTTTCCTTTCATTCATTCAACATTCTGTAGGTATTATTGCAATATTGAACCCATATATTTTACCTTGCTCTTACCCGCCTCTTTTTCTGGTCATAATTTTTCTTGATAACATCTTTTATGGCACTTCTCACATTCAAATTATCATTGATAAAATGTGGATGCCCCCTTAAGTATACCATTGATCATATAATCGCTACAAAGAACTTGACAAATCTTAAAGCACAGTATAAATGTCTGCCATCATTCATCATCATCAATCATGGTCCTCATCTCTTTATTGTCTTTTGAATCACCTGTAACTTATATTCTTCAGAGATCATGAATTCCCATGACTCACAAGATCATTAATAGATGTAAGTTTTTTTTAAATAGGTGCCAGTCAGTCAATCAATAAGTATTGGTTAAGCATTTACTAAGTGCCAGGAACCAGTCTAAGCTCTGGGGATACAAAGAAAAGCAAAAAAATTTCATACTCTCAAAGAACTTAGAAGGTGAAATAACAATACAAATAACTATGTACAAACAAGATACATGCCTGTGTATTTATACGTACACACTATTATTTGTATGTCTACATATATGCCTTTTGTATTAGTGTTCATATGTATGTATATTGCATATATACATGCACCTACATGTATACATGTCTATATATACACACGTATACAAGCTAGGTAGTGGAGGAAGAGAAAGGGGACAGGGAAAAGACATGGAGGGTTACTCATGTAACCATGAGTTAGAGTTGGGGACCCTAAGCAGCATGGATCTAAATGAAGATGGAAAAGTTCTTCGCTGGAGCAGGAGTTTGGGGGTCCCATTTTTTTAAAATTTGGGAAGTAACAGACTATCTCTTATCTGTAGCACCTTAGGGTTGCTCTCGAAGGTATGTGGTGTTTTGCTGGTCTTATTGCAGGTGTCTAGAGCTCATCTGAGGTTTACATAGCATAGGACCCAAAGGCCCTGACAGCAAAGCCCAAATAGCATCTCCTGACTTAGCACATAGTTTCAGGATATGATTTTTAACCTAATGTATCATACAGTTTATGAATTTTGCTCCTTTGATCTTTGGGACAGTCGGTGACTTACTTCCAGGTTTCCCTTTGCCATCTAATTTCCTACAATTGATATTTTATACTAGCTATTTATAAACTTATTTAATCTACTGACTAGAAGTTGGACTGGATGGGGCACAGAACAGCATAAATTTTAACACACAGTGGATAATGAGTCAACTTCAGAAACAAGAAAATCTGAGTTCAGTTCCCACTCTGACACATACTGGTGTATGACCCTAGGCAAGTCACTTACAGCCTTAGTGCTCCAAGACTATTAAAAGTTGTTTTTCTGTATTGGGAGAGGGAATTTCCTTTTCTGGGAGTCCCCTGGGCCTGGGAAAGCACAGACTTAGTCCCTATCCCAATTTTTGGACAAGAAAACTGAGATCAGAAAAGTTAAATGATTTAATTTACCCTTAGTCACACTTGATGGTAAATGTTAAAAGTAGAAATCTGAATATAGGGCATAGGATTATATGATCTAGAATAGAGAAAGCAGATATCATCTAGCCTGATATCCTCACTTGATATATGGGAAAGTTGAGTAATGGAAGCTAGATGACAAAGTGATGGAAGCTAGATTTGTCCAAAGTCACAGAGGTAATAAATAGCAGAACCAAGATTTCAACTCAGATCTTCTGACTCCAAGTCCAAGTTTCTGTTTTGTTTAGCCTTTTTCATGCCTAGCACAAGACTGGACATTAGGATATAAGCATTCCCAATCATTCTGAAATAATCCAAGATGATTGCATCAATTGGAATGAGACTGGCAGCACACCAGGAACAAGCTGAAATATTTATTTCACTGAGTATTGGAAAAGAGAATTGTACATACTTTGTCTTGATGATCAAAATGAACTAGGATAAAGGTCCTTAGAAATGAAATCAAGAGGAAGGATGCTCAGAAATGATTTCCTCAAAAAATCTTTATAGGTAAACACAACCCCAGAAGACAAGAGGATGTTTTGTGGGAAAGCTACAGAATCTGAATAAAATGTGTGCTGTTTGACATCAATATTCGGCAGTGTGTATCCTGTTTGACGTAATGGCAAGATGGATTGAAGTATTAATAAACTTTGACTGCAAATTCCCATCAGTGGATTAGTTATGCATGCACATGAGTACTGACCCTGACATTCCTGAGGTTTCTGGTTGAGGAACAAAGGGAATAAACTCAGAAGACAACATCCCTAGCCATTTTGAACTTCCCAAACAGAAGGTCTGGGTGCCTAGAATCATTATCATACTTCACTCTGATTCCAAAGAGAAACTGAAGTGATTTGTATTTGTGAACAAATGGGTAAATAATTTAAGTCCAAAGGCAACATTTGCTCTTGTGGATCAATTCACACATACACACACACACACACACACACACACACACACACACACCCTACTCCAAGCATTCTTCTTTCACAATGAAAGACTAGCTTCTTGGTCATCAAACCTTAACCATCTTCCTTCCTTTTTTTTTCCTCCAAACCATTATTTAAAACAGAAGTAAAGGGTATCCCCATGAACTGGGAAATTATTGAATAAATTATGTATATGAATGCAACAATATTATTCTTCTATATGAAATTAAAGGATGGGGACAGTTTCAGAGAAACCTGGAAGACTTGTGTGAATAATATGAAGTAAAGTGAACAGAACAGGAGAACAATTTATATAGTCATGATAATATTGTAAAGATAAAACAACTTAAAAAGACTTAAGAACTTTGGTTAGTGCAATGACCAATCACAGTTCCAGAGAATTCATGATAAAACATGTCACCCACCTCTGAAAGAGAAATGATGGATTCAGGATACATAATTTTTGAAAATAGTCAATGAAGAAATTAGTTTTGCTTTGTTACATATATTTATTACAAGGGTTTGCTTTTTCTTTCTTTTTTCATTAGAAAGAGGTAGGAAGGAGAAGATTTTTTTGTTAATTGAATACAAATAAATTTAGTTTTACAAAAAATTAAGTAGAATTATAACCCACAATTAGTCCCCATTTGATTATCAAAAAACATTTCTCTCTATTCAAGGATGTTATGTCATATGACTACATGATACTCTATAAGTAAAAAGTTGATTGGTGGTTGTCCTTCATTCTTGAAGAGGACCAAAATGACATCACTAAGTTAAAAGTCAAGGTGCAATGTATCCTACTGTGGCTGATCAAATCAGTTATTAGCTCAGAAGCCTCTCCCACAGATAGGGCACAAAGAGTACTTGCAAACATTTGGAGTGGAGATGTCTCTAAATTTTCCCATCTCATATTTCTTCTGAGCTTTGCTCAGAGTACAGTGCCTTCTTTGACGCCAGCAGACCATGCTGGG